>NC_057849.1:327030809-327655809 GCF_015237465.2 Chelonia mydas
TTTGTTCTGTGTATCTGGAGTAACAGTTCAGCTCAGGCATAGGAATTTGGTGGTGCACTGGAGAGAAGTAGGGAAGGCAACTTGTGATGGTTTCACAAATGTTGGTGGCATTGTATCCTGCATAGTAAAGTTACTCTGAGAATTGTATAAAATTAATAGAGAGATGAGGTGTACTGTGATTTGAGTAGACAATGGGAAGCTAGGAACTCCTGAATTCGAATCCTGTCTCTGAGATTGACTCCCTATGAATTACTCAGTCAAAACTAGCTGAATTTTATCAAAGCATTCTAATTCACAGGGTAAAGCTGTAACTCCAAATAGGGCAGTCATAGCTGTAGTTTAAGTGACAGCTTTGTGAATATCTCTTAAACACTGCACCTCTAGACCATAACAGGGTTCAAAAAGGAACTAGATAAATTCATGGAGGTTAGGTCCATCAATGGCTATTAGCGAGGATGGGCAGGGATGGTGTCCCTAGTCTCTGTTTGCCAGAAGCTGGGAATGAGCGACAAGGAATGGCTCACTTCATGATTCTCTGTTCTGTTCATTCCCTCTGGGGCACCTGGCACTGGCCACTGTCAGAAAACAGGATACTGGGCTAGATTGTCCTTTGGTCTGACCCTATAGGGCTATGCTTATGTTCTTATGTTCTATTTTTCCCTCTGTAAACAAAGGATAATACCTGCTATCGTACATCCCAATAGTATTGTGAGGACGAATTAGTTAATATCTGTCAAGCACTTTGAAGGTATAAAGTGCTTTATAATTGGTATGTAGTATATGTACAACATATTGTTATGGATTTATGAATTGGGCATTCTGTTGATTTTTAAAGGAATAATTAATAATTCATTATTAATATAATTCATTATTGAGACGCCTCATAATAATTCATTATTGAGATGCCTCAAAACAAAGAAGTAAAGTAACTCTTCCATGTGACTCTTACTCTTGTCTTCAGCACTTGTTTTGGATCTTAAAAGCTATTCCATACTAATCGCCAACTGTCTGCCTAATTGTAGAGTTGTGGTTCGTACAATGGATTAGAATAATTTCTTTGACAAAACTCAGCTGGCTTGATTAAATAATCAGATGGCTTAGATTCTTGCAATGCAACTTTCCCTCTGGACAGTTGTGAGATTTTTATAAAACAATTTTTACCTTTGTTCTCTGATCCATTGTTAGATACATAGAAGAAAATGTTAAGAGCCAACATTTGGGATTGACTATATTTTTTAATAAAATAATAAAAGGATTCTGTCCCACAGATTACTTGACCACGGGATGCTGTTCCAGGAAGGACTGCTAAGCAGAGATGGGGTCCACCTATCAAGGAAAGGGAAGAGCATATTTGGATACAGACTGGCTAACCTAGTGAGGAGGGCTTTAAACTAGGTTCAAAGCGGGCAAGTGACCAAAGCCCACAGGTAAGTCAAGAACATGGAGACCTGGGAGAAGGTTTGGAATTTCAGGGGGAGCATGGGCTGATATAGCAGGGATAAAGGAAAGACAAGACAGAACAAGGGGGGGGATGTCTATATACTAATGCAAGAAGTATGGGGAATAAGCAGGAAGAACTCAAAATGCTAGTAAATAAACACAACTATGGCATAGTTGGCATCACAGAGATGGGATAATACGCATGACTGGAATATTGGTATAGAAGGGTACAGCTTGCTCATGCAGGACCAGCAGGGGAAAAAGGGAGGAGGTATTGCCTTATATATTAAAAAAGTATACACATGGACTGAGATTGAGATGGAAATAGGAGACAGACGTGCTGAAAGTCTCTGGATAAGGATAAAAGGGGTAAAAAACAAGGGTGATGTCATGGTAGGGGTCCACTACAGACCATGGTAGGGGTCCACGTAACCAGGAAGAAGGGGTGAATAAGGCTTTTTTTAAAATAGCTAACAAAATCATCCAAAGCACAGGACTTGATGGTGATGGGGGACTTCCACTATCCAGACATCTGTTGGGGAAAATAACGGAGTAGGGCACAGATTATCCAATAAATCCTTGGAACGTATTGGAGACAATTTTTTATTTCAGAAGTTGGAGACAGCTTCCAGGGGAGAAGCTGTTCGAGATTTGATTTTGACAAATAGGGAGGAACTGGTTGAGAATTTGAAAGTGAAAAGCAGCTTGGGTAAAAGTGATCATGAAATAATAGCGTTCATGATTCTAAGGAATGGTAGGAGGGAGAATACCAAAATAAAGACAATGGATTTCAAGAAGACAGACTTTAGCAAACTCAGGGAGATGGTAGGTAAGATCCCATGGCAAGCAAGTCTAAGGGGAAAAACAATAGAAGACAACTGGCAGTTTTTCAAAGAGACGTTATTAAGGGCACAAGAGGAAATTATCCCGCTGCATAGGAAAAATAGGAAGTATGCCAAGAGACCACCCTGGCTTAACCAGGAGATCGTCAATGATCTAAAAATCAAAAAGTGTCCTACAAAAAGTGGAAACTAGGTCAAATTACAAACGCTGATTATAAACAAATAACACAAGTATGTTGGGACAAAATCAGAAAGGCCAAGGCACAAACTAGCTAGAGACATAAAGGGTAACAAGAAAACATTCTACCAATGTATTAGAAGCAAGAGGAAGACCAAGGACAGGGTAGGCCCATTACTCAATGAAGGGGGGGAAATAATAACAGAAAATGTGGAAATGGCAGAGGTGCTTAATGACTTCTTTGTTTCGGTTTTCACCAAGAAGGTTGGTGGTGATTGGATGTCTAACGTAGTGAATGACAGTGGAAATGAGGTAGGATCAGAAGAGGTTAAAATAGGGAAAGAAGAAGTTAAAAGTTACTAAGGGTGTGTCTACACTACCCACCGGATTGGCGGGCAGCGATCGATCCGGGGGGGTCGATTTATCATGTCTAGTCTAGATGCCATAAATGGACCCCCGAGCGCTCTCCCGTAGACTCCTGTATTCCACCGCCGCGAGAGGGGCAGGCGGAGTCAACGAGGGAGCGGCAGCAGTCAGCTCACCGCGGTGAAGACACCACGGTAAGTTGATCTAATTACGTCGACTTCAGCTACGTTATTCATGTAGCTAAAGTTGCGTAACTTAGATCGATTCCCCCCCCCCCCCCCCCACTGTAGACCAGGGCTAAAACAAATTAGATGTCTTCAAGTCACCAGGGCCTGATTAAATGCATCCTAGAATACTCAAGGAGCTGACTGAGGAGATATCTGAGCCATTAGTGATTATCTTTGAGAAGTCATGGAAGACTAGAGAGATTCCAGAAGACTGGAAAAGGGCAAATGTAGTGCCCCTCTATAAAAAGGAAAATAAGGACAACCCAGGGAATTACAGACCAGTCAGCTTAACTTCCGTATCTGGAAATAGAACAAATAATTAAGCAATCAATTTGCAAACATCTAGAAGGTAATAAGGTGATAAGTAACAGTCAGCATGGATTTGTCAAAAATGAATTATGTCAAAACAACCTGATAGTTTTCTTCGACAGGATAACAAGCCTTGTGGATGGGGGGAAGCGGTAGACGTGGTATATCTTGACATTAGTAAAGCTTTTGATACTGTCTCACATGACCTGCTCATAAACAAACTAGGGAAATGCAACCTAGATGGAGCTACTATAGGGTGCATGCAAAACTGGTTGGAAAACCATTCCCAGAAAGTAGTTATCAGTGGTTCACAGTCATGCTGGAAGGGCATCACGAATAGGGTCATGCAGGGATTCCGGTTCTTTTCAATATCTTCATCAACGATTTAGATAATGGCATACAGAGTACACTTATAAAGTTTGCAGACTATACCAAGCTGGGAGGGGTTGCAAATGCTTTGGAGGACAGGATTAAAATTAAAAATGATCTGGACAAACTGGAGAAATGGTCTAAAATAACTCGGATGAAATTCAATAAGGACAAATACAAAGTACTCCACTCAGGAAGGAACAATCTGCCTAGGAAGGACTAGCTACAGAGCTTGCTTATACATGCACCAGGTGTGCTCATCATAAGATCCTTTAATGCTCTACCAGGCTACGGCTGAGGGTCCTTTAAATAAGATATTTTATTCACAGTGCCACCTTGTGGCTGAATGGCATAATACAGTTTAACATTCCATTACCCCCTATAAGGACAGGTTCGGCACTTAAAAGAGTGATTCATAGAAGAGCCAGTACGCTAAGCAGATTGCTGCCTGAACTAGCCACTGGGAGATGCTGAGGAGAATGGGTGCAGACTAAGCCCCACCCCTCAAGGGGACTTAGGTGCCTAAGTCTGGGCCAGAGGGAAGTGCATCTCGCTGCTTGGGATTCACAGCTATAAATCCTCGCCTCACCTAATTCACGTCAGCCCTTTTTTAAAGAAAAACTGAGGCGTAGGTGCTCCCCCCCCCATAACTGTCAGCACACTGGTTAAAGTCCTCACCTGGGCTATGGGGCACACGGGTCATTCTCTCTATTTCTCTCTCTAGCCCAATGAATATTTAAATATTCATACATAGCGGAACAGCTTCCACAGGAGAGAGACCAAGAGCAACCCACCCATAGCCCAGGGGTTAGAGATGGGAGATGGGAAACCCGAGTGCAAATCCCTGCTCCACATTAGGTAGCGGGTAGAACTGAAGCTACAGCTCGAGCATCATGGGTGAGCAATCTAACCACCAGTGTGGGGGGTGGGGCTAAAAAGTTATAAAGGGGCACCACCATTTTGTGTTGTGTGGGTTCAGGCATGCTCAGAACATGTCTACCAGACCAGGCCCACAGGCGAGGAACTCCTAGTTTGTGAATCCCACTGCGACTGTTTAAAAGACTGTAATAGGTATCTGCCAAGAAGTAAGCATTAAAGTAAGACGCCTTGGGTTTGATTAATCTGTATGCTTTGGCTGTTCTCTGGCCGTGCAAAGCAGCCATAAACCCAGCTAACAGCTAAACCAGCTGTAGGGCTGCTTAGTGTCACTAGAGCCACACAAAGCAGCCAGATTGTACCAAGTGAATCTGACATTTGGATTTTAAAGATATTTTTCTCACTCCCCAGTTCCATTTATTTTCATTGGCATGGTGTGACAGTCCATCGTTTTTCTACCAACAAGATAGCATTCACACATTTCCTGAGCACAGGTGCTATGAAATATCATGACGGCTGACCTTCTGCTCCCTGCTTCACCAGGTGTTAACTGAAGTCACGTCTCCATTTCTCATAGTGTCATTTAATCTCAATGAACGAGGAAAGAAACAAGTGTTTGGGAAACTCTGGCATAAGAGCTTAACTCTTCTTCTGTTGCTTGCTGAGTGGGCTGTCCGGGGATGGGAGAATATGTCTTCTCTTTCTCACTCTTTGTGACAGAATATGCAATTCCTTCTTCTGCATCATTTACATCACAGGTTTCAGAGTAGAAGCCGTGTTAGTCTGTATTCGCAAAAAGAAAAGGAGTACTTGTGGCACCTTAGAGACTAACACATTTATTTGAGCATAAGCTTTCGTGCTTATGCTCAAAATATGCATCCGATGAAGTGAGCTGTAGCACTGAGCATCTCCATTGCTTTGAAGAGGCTGCAGGCAATGGGAGAATTTGAAACTTGATATGACGTGTTGTATGTTTAAAAATATTTTGGGGTTAGCTCTCCTGCTACCAGATCTCCACTGAGTTAAATGGTGACTTTCCATCACAGCCAATATTTTTGCTTGCTTTGAGCATAAGTTTAACTTAATAACCATAATTAGGACAAGACTTTTGGAGGAGCCCAATAGGTAATTTACCAAATACCCAAGCCTGTACTGTTGGAAAAAAGGGATGGTTTAGTTTGCCTCCTCCCCCCACCCCCAGCAGTCAAACAAATGACTAAATAGATTGCCCCTGGAGTTCTGTTTCTGCACGTTGGCGGTGCATTGTAAAGGAATCCAGTCAGCTTTGATTTCCTGTCAGGTTTGTTAATACTAGTGGCTGACTACACAGACACAGACCCGTGCTGTTGTCTGGCTTTTGTTTTTGTGGCTCTTGCTGTGCGTAAATATGGGGTGTCAAAGGACTAAATCCTCATAGGGATTTAGGGGTGGCAATGCTCTGCATTTCTCCTAGGCACCCTGCCACCTGCTGGAAACTTCAGCCTCTCATTAGGTGCATATAAAAGGGATCATCAGAAGCCAGCAAACTGAGTTGGGAGCCATTTGTCTAGCTATGAGTGAAATGTAAAGGAAGTGGGAGAAGCTTGGGGATGCTGCCTATAGTCCTTTGATTTTTACCATGGGGGGTGCCTAGCTCTCACTGATCTGGGCCTTATTTGCACTTATTTGCACTCAAGACTTAGGCGCCTAATCCTTTCTGGTGATAAACCAGAGAGGAAAGAGAACTCCCCCCTTATTTCCCCATTATAACCATTAGCCCAGTGAATAGGGTACTCACCTAGAATACAAAAGACCTGTTTTCAAATTCCTAATTTGGACTAGAGTCCAGGTCTCCCAAATCACAGGTAAATGCCCTAGCCACTGTGCTATTGGGTATTCTGGAGCATATGCTCACTCTCCCACCAACACCTGCTCACCCCTCTGCTGTCTTTTGCACTGGGTAGGCATGCTCCGATCAGGTTAGGAGGCCACCTTATTTGAGAATCCTGCTGGGGCTTAAGCACGAGCGAAGGCTCCGAGCAGCTCTTTAGCTGCAGGGTGGCATTGGAATTGACAGCTTTGCAAATGCTGACCCTCAGAAATGTAGGCACCTAGGGGACTTACAGGGCAGCTTAGTGGACTTGGGTAGCTAAAGAGGCAGCTTGGTTTCTTACACACCTTTGTGGATTGAGCCCTTAGTGTATATTGCACATTTGGACTGAACTCCTGTATCATTTACATTACATTTGTTTGACTCTGCATCTTGTACATTTCCATTTTAAATGACTGTAAACCATGGGAAGGCAATAGGGAAAGGGTGGAGTACCAGTGGTCTAGGCCAGAAGTGGGAGCCAGGCATTCTTGAATTCTCCTCTCCATTTTGTGCTGGCTCTCTCCACCTAAAACTTATCGACCTACCTCAGCATGAGGACACACAAATTAATTAGTTCAGACCAAGTTCTAACTTCATTCAATGAATGCAGTTCCCATTGACATCAATGGGCAGATTTTTGACATTTACTAGCCTCTTGTGAGCTTTCAGGGAAGATCCTGGAGGAAGCTGGAAATGCCATGGGCTAAATCCTGATCTTAGGGATGACTATGGCAAAGATCAGATTGACTACATTGTAGCCAGGGTTTCCCCCATGAGCTGAATCTCCCCTCCTGGGGCAGCACTTTGGAGAGGGCATAGAAAGTTATGGAGCCTGGGCCCAGCAGAGGTGGTCTCTGGAGGAGCATGTAGCAGAGCTGCGGCTCTGCTCTGTGCACATTTGGGCGCATTTATGTCAGATTTTGCTCAGCTCGCCCAGGAGTGGCAAGTGTCCATTGCTGGCTCTGTCTGTAGCAGAATTTAAGTGTCCTGCAGTGTAAATGCTCAGCGTTATTTTTATATTCAAGCAGGAAAAATTGAAGGGAAAATGGGAAGAGAGTTCCACAGTCAGGCCAGCAAAGCAGAAAGGGGAGCGCCTGAGGTCATTCAATATTTCCACCCTGAAGATAATGTGGAAAGCACTTTCTCATAGGAGAAAGCAAAGCGAAGTGTCTTCACACAGCCAAGTGGACTTCCATGAAAGGAGTGAAGGGATAAGCTTATCAAGAAGCTGTCCTTAGTGGACCATAAATCTTACCCTGAGAACAGTGTAAAAAGTTAAATTGCATAAATGTTGCTGTTTCCCTGTTGGTTTCCCTTGTCAGCATTCAATGGAATAAGGTGTGCCAGGATAAAACATGGAAGGGAAGAGCATGAGGATTACTTGTAAAAAGAAAAGGAGTACTTGTGGCACCTTAGAGACTAACCAATTTATTTGAGCATAAGCTTTCGTGAGCTACAGCTCACTTGTGCTACAGTACCGCCTCGAGGCCCAGACTGAGACTGGGGCTACATGTGCAAGGTGCGATACAAATATATTGTGAGAAACAGTGCGTGCCCCAAAGAGCTTACAATCAAAATAGCCAACAAGAAAGACAAAGTAAAGGAGGGGAAAAAGAGAGACACAGAGAAGCAATGTCATTTGCCCAAAGTGAGATAGTAGGTCAGGGCAGAACCAGGATGAGACAGCAGCTTGCTTGGTTTAGTGGCTTATGACATATTCACCAGACAAGTTGATGGCTTGGACCCAGAGCCTCAAAGGTACTTGAATGCCTCTTCAGGCACCCAAGTCCCCATGACAATGACACTGCCAGTCTAAAAACTGCTCAGCTGCTGTCAAACCCTATAGACACCTAAGTTCCCACAGAGCTACCAACTGCCTGATGTCACTGCACAGCTAACAAGCAGCTTGGAGCCCGAGCTCAAGCAAAAGCCCCAGAGGTCCCCTCCCCGCCTCACCAAGTGCAATTCTCAAACTAGGCAGGTACATATTATCGTGCCAGTGAAGACTTGTTCCTGGGGGCATGCGCTGAGCCTGTCTAACCTCTGATCTCTGTCAGACTGCACAATAGGAGGCCCGGATGCAAGTCACCAATAAGTAGGGGAGTACAGCACCACAAAAGGCAGCTGGGGAGGGGGCACAGTGAAATGGGATGAGTGTGAGAAAGCACCCTGGGAGCAGGGTGCCAAGGAGTCAGAGAGCCAGCTGGACAGGCAGTTGTGAGCAGCTCACTGTCAGGGAAAGTGAGCAGGGCTGTGAGCCTGGGGAACCCAGGGGCCATGGCAGGCTGATGGGCAGCACATTGAAGCAGGTGGCTGGGCTGGCAGGAAACTAGCCAAGTTTCTGTCAGATACTTGATAGGAAAAAACAAAATAAAAAAAAAACGTCTGTCCAAAAAGTTCCAGCCAGCTTTAATGGGAAGCATGTTAGAGGAAAGGTTGGAATGACCCTGCCTCCCACCCTAGCAAGTGTACAAAACTGCCAGGAAGTTATGAGTAAAGGAAAAGGCTGAGCCGAAAGTAAAAGAAACTAATACACATGGATTAGTGCTGGCATGTTAACAACTGCAGAGTCATTAGCTTTAAATGGGAACAGACGGGATTAAAGCATTAGATGTTTACAACTAAAGCAGGCCTTCGCTGTTAGGATAAAAGGGAAGGGAAGTCTGGAAAACCCAGCCCGTGTTTGAGAAGAAACGTTCATAATGAAAGCAGGTGAGATGGGAGCCCAGAAAGAACTTTAATGGGGCGCTGATTTCCTGTAGTGGAAGAGCTGTGGCTTCCCCATGGGCGGCTGGCTACCTGTGGATGTAACAGATGACTCCCGCGCAGAGTCAGCAAGCTAGATTCCTGTACATGTGTGCATGGACGCATTCTCACAGCCAGCCTCAGCAGAGACGGGCGCAAGCAACTGGTGAACGTTGCGGTGAAATGATGTGGCACAAAAGTGAAAAACAAGCATCCAGTCTTATAACTGGCAGCATCCTCAACCGTTTAAGTCAATTGTTATGGTCCTGTGTGGCGCCGCAGACACAGCCTATAGGAGAAACAGTCTTGGCATCCCCGTTCTCCATAAGCTCATTGGCTCAGATGCCACCCAGTTCACTCAAAAAGCAAACATTTGCTCCTAAGCTACTTTGTTACATAGAGGCAATCCAAATAAGGCCCCCCAAAATTAAGGTTTTAAAAAAGGGGTTTATAATTAAAAGCCTCTTTTTTTATTTATTGAGGTAGACTTCACTCAGCGGATTGCTTACACTGAGCTGAGCTGCAGCCTTTCCAAGTTTTCCTTTAGCTAAAAAAAAAGTAGAAGTGAAAGCATTTTAGCTACTCCATGGAGTAACACCGTTGTGAAACTCGTGACTGTGCAGCAGATGGCACATTTACGCACCAGGCCTGATGAGCCCATGCTGACACAGTCTACATTACCAAAGCTTTACATTAAACCCCGTCCACCCCCGTGGTTGTATTACATGACCTCAATCCTCCAGGAAACAAAAACAGATGGAGAAATTTCCAACTAATATAATCTAAACCATATTAGCTATTTAAAGTAAACTCTTATCACCAGTGACAAAAACCTCATCCCCAAATCACTGAAAATCTCTGTAGCCTTATTTTTTCTTTTTACTAGCCCCCATACAGTCCCTAACACTTCAAAGTTCATGTTTCCTAGCTTAACCACCTGCATATACGGCTTTATAAAACTTTCCTCCAGAAATGCACTGTCCTAAGCCACCCAACCAAATGCACTATAGGCTAGAAGAAATGCCCCATGCTGAGAAAGACTAGCACCTCTTGACAGGTGTCCTCCATTTAGGCTGAAATGAAGGACTGCTCAACACCTAATAACTGTTCTCTTAATAAATGCAATTACTGGGGGGAGGGGAGGTGTAATTCCATCCAGAACAACTAGTTTATTTGCGTGTAAGAAATGGAATTCAAACTACATATAACATGCATATATACGGAAAAAGTGGTTGAACAGACAACAAATGAACAAATCCTGTTCATTTTACGCATTAGGGCCAATTCAGCAAAGCACTTCAACAGGGCTGAAGCGTGTGCTTTGATGAATCAGGACCTGGAGTAATTCTACTGTTGTCAGTGGAAATAAATGCTCAGATGAACAAGGGGAGCAGACTTTGGGGTCTAACCGCTAGACTCAAATGGAGTTTGCCACTGATTTCAATGGGAGGAAGAGCAGGCCCTTGCCCTCTGAAGTGCAGTGTGCATTACAGTCTCTGTGTGCATCTGGAGAAGTCATTGCACTTCAAGTGTTTTGAAACAGTATGGATCATTTTTAAGCAAACCGAGGCTATTAGATTATGCTAGGGGAGCTTTTCACACCATATATCCCACGTTATAAAAAGTGAGACCACATAAAAGATTTTATTTATTCATTTTAGAGCTTATTTGGTATTAATCTTTTTATGGTTTGCCATATTTGTTTCCAGATGTTTCCTTTCTTATTTATTGCAAAAGGCTTTTATTATAATGTAGCTGTCCAGAGATTGGCGCTTTTGAAGGCAGGGGTGATATACATCAGGGCATTGCTTAATGGCCTGCTGTGTTTACATGAGGATTGCAGAAAACAAATACTAAGCATTTATCTGGGCTTTCCTCCTGCATGTTCAGAGTGCGCTACTCTTGGAACTCCCATAGATAACAAAACACTAACCAGTGAATTTAATATGATGGCAATAACGCTTAGCAGGGCTTTACCTCTCCAAACTGCTATGCAAACATTAGCTAATTCTCACACTTCTATGAGGTTACCTAAGCATTATCACCACTTTCACTGAGACAATATGGTAACAGTTCATTTTTGTATCATATCACTTGTATTCCTAATTTTTTAAAAGAGGCAAACCTGGATTCCTGAAGTTAGTGACAAAATTCTCATTGACTCCAGTAGTCATGGATAAGAAACACTAATTCAAAATGTCACTTAGAAAACTTTTTTTTAAACAGTGGATTCAAGATGCAAAATTCAAATCCAGATTTCAAACACCCCAAAATGCGTGCATTTTTGAACCAATTTTTGTGTTTTACCATTAATGAAGATGGGGCCTTTGACCAAATTCAGATCTGGATTTGGATGTCAAAAAAACTCAACTAAGGTTTTGGTTTGCACCCACTTTGATTTTTAAAAACCAAGGACTAGACTTTTAACCCCAAACTGAAAATCAGTAGCAGCAGTACACACTTCTGTACAAGACTGAAGTGACATAGAGGACAATTGTTCTATATCCTAAACTACAATGAAGTAAACAAGATGAATTCTGAGGAATCCGGGTCGCTGCTATTCATTATGTAAGGTGCTATGCATCTCCTCGTAAGTGTGGAATGCCCTCATGTGGAATGCTCAGTGTTAATTGCATGTTTCCTGTTAGTTCCTTCTTTTTTTTTTTAAAATACTTCCATCTTTTGGGACCCATGCCCTCATTCTGAGTGGAAAATTCTGATTGGGACGTCTGAGGTGGGTTGGTGGGATCCAATCCTGAATTGGGGGTCAATTCCTCCTTTTATATGCAAACAGTGTTACTGGTAGCATTGAATATGCA
This sequence comes from Chelonia mydas, assembly GCF_015237465.2. Taxonomy (NCBI): domain Eukaryota; kingdom Metazoa; phylum Chordata; order Testudines; family Cheloniidae; genus Chelonia; species Chelonia mydas. Next base: position 327,042,833 of record NC_057849.1, read on the forward strand.
TCAAGGGAAGAATGTCTATGTGACCCCAATCCTACCTCCTTTGCACATCCAAAACTCGGCCCCTGAAGTCAGAATTGGGCTTCTTGTTTTTTTCAAGGGCATTAGTGCCTCTGCCCAACAATACAATTTCCAAACCCCAAATAAGAAATCTGATGCTGATTTGGGTGTTTTTTTTTATAAAATATTTTATTAAGAATAATAAGGATAAAGGTTACAAAAATACCAACTTTGTTAACTAACAATAATGCCATTAATTACAGAATTTTTGTAACAGAAGTTATAACCACAGTGTTCCCTTTTTGATAGGCATTCAGCTAGTCTTATTCAATAGGCAACATTAATATGTTCCTATTTAAATACAAGAAAAAGAATCAAACCATCCAGAGCTTTTCACTGACTGCTCCCTGAAGTCAGATTCCAAATTAGGAAACTCCACAGTCATATGTCCATGAGCCTATTTATAAGGAGACACTGTAAAGGTAGGGTGAAAAGCAATGTTAGTTCTTGTCAGCAGCCCCAACACTTGCAATACAGTATTATACCAGTGCATGTGAAAGAAGAAAATAATTGCTAAGAAAACATTTAATGACCAGTCCAACAGACTATACGCTGCCAAAACTCCCATTGACTTCCAATGGGATCAGTTAGTTCATATTTAGACTTCTAAGGCGATATGATTTTTCATGCCTTTTGATATTTGGGGATTATGTAAATGGATGTGTGGTCATCTTAGACAAGCAAACTTCAAGCTCGGTGCTGTAGTCTTTTGGCAAAAAAATATCCACTGATTTCAATGGGCATTTTTGCCTGAGTGGATTGTGTCCCTCACAGAAAACTTCAGGTATTATTCTAAAAACCCTCAATTGCATGAGTAGCCCCATGAAATTCCATGGCACTACGTGCAGGAGTAAGGGTTTTCAGGATTTCCCTTGAAAGCTCTCATCTTAAACCCGGGGAAAGGATTTCAGCAGCATCAAGACCACTCAGACTTCTAATTCCCCAGGGAGTCATGCATTTGTTTTCGGATTAGGATCAAGGGAAAAAAGTCTGGAGAGGAGGTTTGCAGTAACAAATGCAGATCCAGTGCTCAAAGAAAATCAATAATAAAGCTCCATTGACTTTAATGGGGCAGAACCAGCCCCTAAGTTTTTCAAAGTCCCATGTCAATTATTTATTACACTTTTGTCTGTTATCCCAGCCCTGGGACTAGTTATCCTTCTTGCCGGGATCAAAAATTTGAAAAACAAAGGCTGAATTTGGGTTAAGACAATGTCAGTGACTGAGGTTTTTTCCTAATTACTTGTTTCATACCCTTTATACCACTACCACCCAATTTTTCTCTTAAATATGGCCCTGGCCAGAACTGCATCCACAAAGCCCAGGCAAATGCCCATTTAAGTCAGTAAGAGGCTTTCCTGTTACTTCAGTGAGCACTGGATCAGGCCCCTAGTTGTTTTAAAAAATATTGTTAAAACAATGAAAAAAGTCCCTTAACAGTGTCCTTTTGAAGGAGAATGCTGTAGCTATAACATTTGCCTGGTACAGTACCATTGGTACCAACAAGAAATATTCACAGGAATAAATGAAGTACAAATTAATTATCACGTCATTATTTTTCTCTTTCCTTGCTTTTCAGAGTGTCAAATTCCCTCCATACTGAGAGACAGCGCGTGTACCTGATAAGCAAGTGCTTACAAATACGTTAAGTTCTAGAGCATTGACTCTGCACAACTCATTTTACTGAGATGCTGCCCAGAACAAACAGGTAAAAATCCTTACACATTGTCTAACAAAAAAACAGTATATTTATCATATATATATATATAATCATATTGTCCTCTGCACAGCAGAAGATTATAACTAAAATACTTTAGGTTCCAATTTATTTTATTTTGTTGGTAGACATAACAAAATGCCTGCAAATATAACACAGTGAGCACATAACAAGTCTTACAATAGGAAAGGTAAATATGTCATTGTATACTTTATCCATGCTCTTCTCAATGGCACAAAATAAAAACTCACTTGGAGTTCCTCATCTCTCCTTAAAAGTTAAGCCTTTTTGTTAAGATATAGTCAGCACATATTTAATGAGAATATACACTTTACATAAATGGCAACAATTTCTTGTAAGTGCTACAGGCTAAATCCTGCCCTCGACTGCGCTGGAAAACAAGAGGAGCCAGAGGGAGAGTGTATGAAGCCTAATCCCCTTCACTAGCAGACCAAGTGGGAGGTACACCCAGCTAACATCCAGGCATACAAGTGATGAGCCAGAACCTAGAAGCCCTTGTGAGTAGTCCTACTCATGTGAGTAGTCCCATTTTGGTCAGTGGGACTACTCACACAAGGAAGGATTTTCAGGAACATGCCTATTTATCTGCTTGCTGCAAGACCTCTTGCTTTGTGCCAGTAGATTGTTTTGGGTACTATTCAGCAAAGTATTTAACTATATAGCTAAGTCCCATTAAAGTTGAAATGCTTTGCTGGTGAGGGACAGTTTGGGGAATCCGCACCTTCACAGCCTCCCAAGGCAGCTCCCTGCATAGTTATTTTTACCAAGGCAGGATTCAGCCCTATGTCACTTACATGTAATTAAGGTGACATGTTCTTTACTTTTACACAGTGATGTCAGTTTAGGGGCTATGTAGTTAGATATGGTACATACTTTACAGTGTGCTATCTGAAACATATGCATTTACATAGTTCATGAATAAAGTAACAATGAAGTTCCTTATGCAATTTAATGTACAGTAGTAAGTACAATGGGATTATATAGTGTATCATTTTTTCCAGCAGGTACATGGTAATTAGTGCCATCTAACATAAAATATTGCCATTTGCTAATTGTTTAGTACTTTCAGCTACACAATACATGTTCTAAAGGAGCACAAGGAAACCTCATAGATGTTGGCTATTTATTCTCTTGCTCCATCTTTAGTATGTAAATTATGGCCCTAGGTGTGCAAGTAGACATGTAACACAAGCAATTACACTATTAGTGACATGTTGCATACTTTACAACAGGCCAGATTCATCTCTGCAATAATTCTATTGGCTTCAAAGGAGTTATACAAGAGATGTATTGTTTAACCACATGTTTAGGTTTTTCTTAAAGATAATAAAACACCTATAAATAAAACATATTTAATGTTACTGAAATCAAAAGATGTGTTCCATTTGATTTGAAATATTGGTTGTTTCAGTGGTTCTGTTTGTTACATACGAAGGGCTGAAATTATGCCTTCAGACTGAGTATGCAATTTCCAGTGCCCCCAGGCATATCTGAGGGCACAATTTGGTTTTAAATGCATTAATGACAACAGTATTCTTTTTTTCCCTGTTGATTCTATCAGCTCATAATCAGATTCTACTCTTACTTACCCTGCTGTAAATCCAGAGTTATTCCCTTGAGTTACTGAGAAATCTGGCATTAAAGTCTCTATTTCAATGCAATTAATTTTAATAGTAAAAATGGTCTGTCATTAGCTAATCAGGATACATTCCTGGGATCCTATGAAATACACGTTTAGGCGTGTTTTTTAAATATGAGGGTTCATCTACACTGCAGCTGGAGGTGCAGTTTCCAGATCTGATTGAGCTAGCACACTAAAAATAGCAGGGTAGCCACGGCAGCATGGGCAGCTGCATGGGCTAGCCGCCTGATTGCAATCCCACCAGTGACTCTCGATAAGTTCTCAGGAAGTTAGCCCATGCCATTGCCAGCACCACCACAGCTACACTACTATTTTTAACATGCTAGCTCAATCAAATCTAGCATGTATAGATTTGTGTACATCTACCTGAGCAGTGAATTACACCTCCAGCTGCAGAGTAGATGTACCCTAGGACAATTAAAAAAAGATTGATAAGTTGCTCATCAACCCGTTCCTCTGTCTTGTCCCTTATCCATAGGGTATATTGTAATATCCCTTAGGACAGAAGTACAGAGCCAGATCCTATAAATCCTATGTAAAAGGAGCTCCCATTGACTTCAGTGAGAGCTCTGCTCATGGAGGGCTTGCAGAATTGGGCCCACAATGAAATGAGCAAATAAAGAGATTATTTTTTAACATATTTAAATTCTGCATATGGGGGAAGAGAATTAGGTCCATATACGCTGTTCTTGGTCAATGCACACAGCTCTCCATAGAATTTTTGCCACAAACAGAGAGTGTATATGGTACACAGCAAGAGTAAGGGGTGTTAAAGAAAACAAGCTTTCTTTGTATCTCATGGACAAGCTGATCTGAAGAAGCAGCCTAAAGAGGCCACATGAGCTATTTCCACAAAACACTTCTGCATTCAGCAATAGTATCTTTGCAATTTTGTTTATCCATTCAAGTATCTTCAGGAGATATGTCACCATACTTGCAGATACTGTAGCTCACTTCAACATCTATAAAACAACACTGATAGACAAAATCTTCGGAAAACACCCATAAATGATCAGGAAACTTGACTATCAAGTAGTTTTTTTAAAAAAATCATGGATCTTTACATTACACATTAATTTCATGCTCTCTGAAATCTTCATGTGAATGGAATTGGTGGTTTTGTGTGAAATATTCAGCTATAACTCAGATTTGTACGTCAACAAGATTTTGCGTATCCACTTGGAGTAATATGCCACTCTGACAAAAATCCCAGGACGATTTGGAATGGCACATCCACGGCCAGGAACGATAACACCCACTAGTATTTTCATCCTGTTTTGTTCACAGACCAAGGGGCCACCATAATCCCTCTAGGACAAGAGAAATAAAGAACATTAATTTGTGAACAGCTAAAAGACACAGTTCCCACTTGTTTTCTGTGAGCTATTGGGTAGCACCCTACTCTAGGAACCTTCAGTAAGACTATCTAAGGAGTAGTATGATATCTTCATTTATGCAGAACATCACAAACAGGGCCTATATCAACAAACAGCAGGGTTGGCCCTAGGTTTTGTCAGGCCTCTATGCAAAGAGCCAGGCAAGAGAGACCCTATCCAGATACTGATTGTAATTCTTCCAAACTTCTACATACCAACTTCTTTCTCTCAGCTACCTGGCAAGTGCAAAATATGTACAGTGTACATAAAAGCCATCGAGCAAACAGGACAGGTGGTTGGAAAATCTCTGGTGCAATGCCAGGCTATTGATAGAAGGGTTCTGAGAGAGCCAGCAGTGCTATCCCTCTGTCACATGTTGGGCAGCAAGGCCCCTGAGTGCATAGAGCTGCATGCGTTTGCACAGATGGCAAAGGCCACCGCCAAGAACGATTCAGAAATGAATTAGCCACAGCTATAAAAAGGAGAGGACTTCTTCTCTCCTCAATGAACCCCATAACTCATTATTTTTAATGGGTGGTACACACATGCATCAATCCAAGCTCTACATGTATGATGGGAATTTTACATGTGTGGACTAGCATGTCGCGCACTAACTGGCCTGGGTGGAACCTGCTGGCACATAAAAATTCCCTAGTGCATGCTAATGTAGAGCCATTGTAAACAGCATCACGTTAGCATGTACTAGAGAACTTTTAGTGTGCCTCTGCAGGGTCCATACAGTCCAGTACGCAACACACTAGCGTAACTAGAATTTATATCCCTCTGTTGCTCACTAATGCACCGTGTAGACAAGCCCTTAGTTAGCGATGACATTCTTTAAGTTTTGATTAGCTAATGAATGATAAAATCGTGCAGTCTTCATTCACTGACGCCAGCGAATAAGGACTGCAGGACTGGGCACTAAGAAGTGTTTGCATCAGATCTTGAAATACTGCCTTAAAACATAAAAGATAACAATCCTTGTATCCTCTCCAGATCACTTCAGAATTAACAGTGATTGACCTCTTCCAAATACAGCTGGTTTTCTTAGTTCTTGCTGATTGCAGGCTAATTCACAGACTATGCCTGTACTATTATAGCATCACCAAACCTGCTAGTGAAATATTTATTGTCTGCTGGGCTTTCACCTGCCATTCTGACTTAATTTCCCTTAATCTGATAGCTCTGTTTTTCTGTTTGTTCCATACTGATAGATGTTGCTCCAAGGAGAACACAGGAAGAGTGAAACCATCCACTAGTTATAATCATAATTAATATTGATGTGCTTCATTTCTTCTTACATGAAAAAATGAAGAGCTGGATTTCCTGAGGACTTCTATGCAGGTGTGTCATTTATATCTTAGCACCCTGAGAACTAACTGATAATGAACCAAATGTTTAATTTTGAGGAAAATACTTTGTTATTACAAAATGATCCCACTGAGGAGTCATATTAACATGCCGCTACCTAAACAGGACCTGCCTCCCGCAAATTTTGGTGCTGTCCTTGAGTAGGGAAAAGTCCATTGTTTTACCTATATTGAACTACTTAAAACTTCCTTGTATCCATCTAAACCAAATGTGTACTCATACTAGTGACTGTTGCCTTCTCCACCCATCATCTCGGCTGGCAAAAATGATACATCACTACAGTAAGAGGATTTTGTACCTTTTCCTCTACAACCTAACCAATTCCCACTCAAAGGGACTGATTCAAACCCAAATGAAGTCAGTGAAAAGACTCTCCCTGACTCGACTGAGCTTTGGCTCAGGATGCAATTGAAAGATACCAACTTCTCTCACAAAGCTCCACTTTTCTATCTAAAAACAGAGCTACCAGCTGCTGTGTCTTTTTTCCCCAGTAAGATCCCCACCACAATCAAGGATGAATGCCAATATATCCCAGAAGTGTATATAACAACTAAAACTGCCCCAAATTCTGAATCTAATCTATTTCATAAAGCTGCAAACACTCTAAATCCCAGTAGTGGTTGCACAGATTGTGAGACATCTACCCTGAGAAGCTTGGAACTCTAAGGGCTTCCACTCTGTTCATAGCTCTCTCTTTCAACATCACAATGAGGTGACCTATTTTGTTAATTTCTTGGTCAACCCCCGACGTGGCTCAGCAGCTAACCTGATTGCAACGCTACTGGCAATTCAGATAAACTGCTGCTGCTGCTCACAGGGGGCCTGATGTTGCCACCTTTTTCAGACTGCATATACTTACTCCACAAACAGATCCCAGTCCACCAAAGCATGTGATTTAATCATGCTGAGTAAACTTAGCATGTGCTCAAGAGCTTTGTTGGATTGGGGTCATAGTCCCATTGATTTCAGAGGAACTAAGAATAAGGAACTATCCAATGTGAGTCAGGGTGGCAGAAAAGAGTCTTCCAGAGAGAGACCTTTGTTTGCAATGTGCATTGAAAGGAAATAGTATCCATGGTTTCTTTCCACTTACCAATTAAATGCAGAGAGAATAATTAGGCAAACACCAGGAACGTATTACTGGTAAAGTAAAAAAGAACCCCGGAGCAGATGTTTGTAGATTCTTGCACTCTGTCTATAGCCATACTATTTTACCTCACACGGTCCAGTGCCAATGCCCTCAGCCCCAGCGCAGATTTCTGACTCGTTCACAGTAATCTTCCCTTTGAGATATTGGTTGCACTTCTCATTTCCCATAATAAATAGGTTTGCTACTCGGAGCAGGCCATCAAAGTGAATCACTAGCATTGAAAACAAGAGCAACAGTCAATTGTGCACAAATTATATTACATTTTAATGAAAATGAACACTAAGTACTAATACCGTTTATGCTGATATATGCCACTTTATCAGCTGCACATTCTCCCAAACTCTCCAGTAATACACATGCATGTTTTAGATTTCTTACATTGTTACAGCTAAAAGACAGGTAAGAAAGTGTGTCTGGAGTGTGTGTAATATTTTTAGATTATAATACCTGGAGATGCATGTTGTACTTGTAAGAGCAAAAGACTGGAGTATGGATTTCTCGGTTCTATTCCCTAATCAACCAATGATTTGCTGTATGACTTTGGAAAAAAATCACTGAGGGTAAGATTGAGACTATGGGTGCAAGTCTGACTCCACAAAAATCAATGGGAGTTGTGCCACCCTCAGATCAGCATAGGAAAGGAACTATGACTTAGGGTATGTCTACACTGGCCCATGCCAGCTGACTTGGGCTTGTGGGGCTTGGCCTAATGGGCTGTTTAATTGCAATGTAGATGCTCAGGCTTTGGCTGGAGCCCAGGCTCTGGCACCCTGTAAGGTGGGAGGGTCCCAGAGCTTAGGCTGAAGCCTGAAATTGAATATACCACTATTAAACAGCCCAGCAGCTCAAGCTCCATGAGCCCAAGTCAGCTGGTATGGGCCAGCCATGGGTGTCTAACTGCAGTATAGACATGCCCTTACAAGCACAAATTCCTCCTCTCCCTTCACTGTTCAGCTACTCTGGATAGCACAGTATGGGTTGAAGTGCAGAACCCAGGCTCTGCTCACACTCCACTCGAGGAAATAGCAGCCCACAGAGCTCGCTCTCCCTCCTTGTCTAGCAAGTCCTAGTGCCCCCCATCTCTAGTCCCTGTCCTAGATTTCCCCCACTTACAGTACAAGTCTCCTTGCCTAGCCATTCCTGGTTCCCAGCCCAACCCTCTAGGCTCTTGGCCCCCAGTTTCCTTGCCCAGCCCATTCCAGTTCCCTCCTGGCTCCTCATCTGATCTGCCTCCGTCACATGCAACCCAAGACTCCAGCCACCTTCCTGATGTTCCGCATCCCCACTGGCTTCCCATCCAGGGCTCTTTGCCCAGCCTTGAAGTCTTTAAACCACGATTTGAGGACTTCAATAGCTCAGACATAGGGTGAGAGGTTTTTCGCAGGAGTGGGTGGGTGAGATTCTGTGGCCTGCATTGTGCAGGAGGTTGGACTAGATGATCATAATGGTCCCTTCTGACCTTAGTATCTATGAATCTATAAACCCAGTTCTCCCCCAGCTCCCCCCCACACACACACACTCCAGACATTTGTCAGACCTGTCTCCCCTCCTCACCACCACATGTTCCCTACCTATTGGTTCCTATCTCCTAGCATCCTTGCCCAGCCAAGCCCAGTCTTGCCCCCACAAACCATGAGTCCCATTTTCCCTCCTCATATTCCAACAGCCTCTAGTCCCAGTCTGCCCACCTCTAGGTTCCTTGTCCAAATCTCCTCCCACCAACCCTGTTGCATTCCAGTCAGGCAGCTTTCTCCTCCAGCAGGGCAGCATTGAGAGCACAGAAGAGACAGGTTACTTGCTCTCAGTTCCAGTGCCCAGCCCTGGCCCTCGACGGCCCAGGCCTGCAACTGCAGGGAAAGTCTTGCTCATCCCTAGGCTGGAGCATGCGCACTGCAGACAGACTTCAGCAACTTACCAGTTTAACTCTAAGCAATGTCCACTGAGCAATTTTTCAAAAGTTTATAACTTGGCCAAAATTGAGCAGATTTTCACAGGGATGACAAAAGGAGCATCTCTGACACAAAGGCTACCTCCCTGCCAAATTTAAAATCCCTGACCGAAGTACGGGGCTGCTACAGCTTCTCAAAGAAAATGTCAACAGCATTTTTGAACATACACAAAACAATGCATTTTTCCCTAGCCTCATTCTCAGACACAGCTGAATCATTTTTGCTTAATTTTCCAATAATATTCAGCTTCACGAAGACATTGAGCAGGGAAAATTTCATCTGAAACAGTTAAAGTTTGGCAATGTTATAAGCAATGGAAAACAAGATCTTATAATGGGACATTTTAGGGAACTTCAATATTAGCTAGCGCTACTAGTCTTGCCTATAATATGTTGGCAATGGGAACTAAGCAGACTGTCAACATATATTGTTTCATTCAGTTTTAAAAACTAATATCTTACATCCTGTGTGTCCCCATCCGTAAACACTGCAGGTGGTCCTCTCTGGAATGGTACATCCAGAAATGGGCAATCTGATTAGATCCACAAAATTATTGAATACTGCAGCTCTGCAAAGAGAAAACAAAGAGTAGATATGATGGATCTTATATAGCATTTTAAACTGCTTTTTAAAAAAACAATATGATCTATGATATATCACAGTAATAATTAAAAATTGTGCCAAATATTCTGCTTTATTTTTCTTCTCATGAAAATCTGGGAGTTCCTTTTAACTATTTTTTGAATTGCAGATGTTACTTCTCAAGCAGCTTTCCTGTAGTGCTGTTACAGCTTTTATTCTGTTTAATTTGGGTTTTCTGTACAAAGATAAACAATGAAGGCATAAAGGGAATACCCTTAATTTGAATAAACATTTATGATAATATGACGATACATATGAAGGGTCATATGTACAAAAGGAGCTCACTTACAATCTAGTGTTTATTTTATTCTATAAATTAAAACCACACGCCATTCTATTTAACTAGGCCTGATTATCAGGAAGAAAGATACATGTAGGGCATGATTTTTCACAAATGGCATGTTTTTGTTGGTGCAGAAGGTGAATGTGCATTTTTAACACATGTCCAAGAATTTGGGCTCCATTCTGATGGAATGCTCATTAACTTGAGAATCAAACTGCATGCGCAACCCAGACTCTCTGGTTGCTGCTGTTCCACACCAGTTATTGGGGCCACTGGATAGCATAAAAATAGATCTGTGAGCCCACTCTTGGTTAGGGAAACTAGATGTCCCGATTTTATAGGGACAGTTCCGATATTCAGGGCTTCGTCTTATATAGGCTTCTATTACCCCCACTCCTCTGTCCCGATTTTTTACACTTGCTATCTGGTCACCCTACTCTTAGTCATCCCAACTGTGGCCTTTTATGCCAGACTTCATGGGACCAGTGTAGAAGCTGCTTCTTTAGTACATAGTGAGTGCACAGGTACCACTTTTCAGCTGTTCTGCTAGCAGACACCAGCATAACCCCTAAATAGAGACTTTGTACCAGACACAAGAATGACAGGCCAATTCCACCAGCAATGAATTGTTGGTACAAATATAATCTAACTACTATCCTTTGCACCAGCAAAAACTCAGGATGGCTGAAAAATCAGGCATATACTGTGAAGAATATTAAGCCAATCCCCAAAACAAGAAAACAATGATTAGCAACTAATCACAAAGTTATAAATTATATCACTGTGAGTAGAGTTGGTCAAAATTTTTGTCAATGTTTTTCAATGAAAAATGGATTTTCAACCACCAAAAAGAAAAAAATCCACAGTTTTGTTTTCATCAACATTTTTCCTTTTTTGAAGGGGGAAATTTTTTCTTTCTTTTTTTTTCATTTTATTTGGATGGGGAAAATCCTACTCTTTTGCTCTATTACTTTAACACACCCTATTCCAGTGGGGTGGGAGAACTTAAATATTGTAAAGGTTTTGTTATTTCTCCTCCCAAAAGGATTATTTTTGTTTAAAATAAATGAAAACTTTCAAACAAACTGAAAACGTTGCTTCTTTTGAATTTTTTCATGATCTAGGCTTACTTTACCTTTTTATTACCAGCTGTAAGTGTGAGTTTAATCTATATGGACCTAATCCGTATTGCTACTATCTAGGTCTGAGCCTACAGTACTTTCTTAGGCAAAATACTCATCAACTGGAGATCCTGGAGTTAGCAATATTAAGAACTAACCTGGCAAGTTTCAATAATACCAGATCAGATCCTTCAGGTCCATACACCAACTGGGAGATATTCAGAACTTGTTTATGTTTCTCTTCTCTTCCTTTGATATTATGAACTCCAAGCCAAGCTTCATAGTCTTTCAAATCTTTGTACCTGAATAAGGCAAATTTAGTATGACACATTGGCATTTTACTTGGGTCTAGTCTCAACACAAACATTCTTTTTTGGTATGGTAACATTCACATATATATTGAAAGATATTAACTGCCACTCTTTGGTAGAGATGGACACACACTGCCATTTCCAAGTCAAATCAGAACTTTTCCAAAAATGTCATTGCATTCAGATATAGGGTTTTGGTTTGGAAATAAAGGCAAGCCATAAAGTTCACATCCAGTTCCAAAGTTTTTCAAAATCCAAAGGCATTTTGGTTAGCGTCCATCTCCACTATTCCCATATTCTCTCTCTTTTTTTTTTTTGGTTTTGTACATTTTATATCAATTCCACCAACTGTAAGATTGTATTGTTTCACTTTGCAAGTACTGCAGCTTAAATGAGAATCTGTTTACTGGTTTTAAAATTGTGACATCTAAGACAAGAACTACTGAAGTTTTATTTTTAAAAGTGGAAGTGATCTTGTAGCAGGTTACCCATCTTTTCTCCACTTCTATATTAGGATAAAAATATGCAGTTCATTTCCACATATATTCATGGCAGGCCTCTTAGTCTATACTCTGGAAGATGCTAGGTCAATAAATTAGAACATGTTAGTAATTCAGCAGTGTAGAGAGGGGAAAACAATATGGATAAAATAAGAACCAATAGAAACTTGCATCCAAAACTCAAACTGAACCTTTTGGAAGACCCAACAGGTCACACTTTTAAAAATTATTTAGTTTTCATTTGCACAATGAAACTGGACTTCCTGATTTCAGCCAGGACCTAAAGAGGATGAACTGAAAGTTTGTTCTGTTTGTATTTCCAAGGCAGAATAAGAAAGCTCCAGAAATTTCATGACCTCTCAGAATTCTTGTGAATATTCAGCTCTTATGGAGCAATGATGGCTAAGTAGTAAGGCCTGGATGCACAAAAGAAGTTAGGTGTGTAATGCTGAGCATCACAGCACCTAACTTTTAGATGTCTAGAAAATCACTGCAATTCACTAAGCCTGACTTAGGCACTTTGGCTCCTATACAGTGAATGGGGAGAGATAGGCTCCTTAGACTGATTCACAGAAACCAGTATGCTAGGCAGGGAGCTGCTTAACTAGCCAACGGGAGATGCTGACCAAAGGTGAGTGTCAAGCCCCACCACCTCATAGACATAGACATTTAAGTCCAGACTGCAGGGAAGCACCTATGTCTGCTAGCAATTCTCATCTGTGAATCCTCTCTTAGAGTTAGGCACCTTATGCCATTTTAGTAAGCTGCTGAAAGAGAGGGAGGGAAAAGAGGAGAAACTCACTCATAACTTTAGCCAACTAATAAGGATACTCACCTGGGAGGCTCCCAGTTGAAGTCTCCCTCCATCTGAGGGGGAGAAAAGATTTGAACTGAGATCTATCACTTCTCCAGTTCTAACCACGGGGCTATGTGACATTTGGATACAGAGCTCCTCCAGTCTCTCCTGGTGAAACTGTTGCACTTTGTATCAATAATTAGTCACAGGGGGAAACTTGATTCTGGGACACTCATATCCTAGGTAATGCTCTAACCATCAGCCTATAAATTATTCTCATGCATGTTCTCTCTCTCCCCCCAATGACTCAATGGGTTCAAACTCTGCCACACAAGTCTTTCCTCTTAACTTCTTGTTTCCATTCTTTTAAGGGTTTGGACGGATGAAATGTGCCACTAACTGTAGTTTTTGTTTCCTAATAATATCCAAACTTTCAGATTCTCAGTGAACTGAACCTTTGAACTTTCCGAGATTTGCCCAGGTTTGTATTATACTCTAGCCAATTCCCAGCAGTAGCATGAAATTAAATTTTATAAAGAGGCAATTGTCTAATTATCACACTTGAAAGAGACAGTCGTACTTCATACTTTCTGTAAAGTGTCCAGTGCTCTTTTGGAGCAATGATAATGATAATAAATGAATAGCAAGTTTCCATAAAGACATTCATTATCAAGAGAGAAGGACTGAAGATAGAGCAAGAGAGAAGACTGCAGGGTTTAAAGGGAAGATGCATTGTGCCACAGGCTTAAAAGAAAGAAAATACATTTCAACAATGCAAATCTACAAACTACTGTACCGAGAAGGGAAACATTGTCTTGCTGTTAGAACCCAGTTTTCCTTTACCAAAGTACCTCCACAGATATGTTTATTCCTGGGGGGGAAAAAAACACAGGGAAAAAAATTGTACTATTTGGTTTTTATCAAGCCAAAACTTCTAACAGCACTTCTAAGGCCACCATTCAGTTACACAATCATATTATTTAAATAAATTTAGTGCCATTAAAAGGTATATTGACAGCCCCAGAAAATGAAGATCTCCCTCTACAGTGCAGGTGAATCATGGATAATACTGGAGCAATGTAGGCTTCCCTCAGACTGCCCCACTCTCTAGAGATGAGGGGGAAGTTCGTTTCTCTGTTCATTCATTTTTTGGCCTCAATGCTGAGACTAAAATAAGGGAGCCAAATGTAAAACTGTGATGTGGCTATCTGTCTAGTAGGAACTGGACTGAAATTACCAGCTCATTTCAGACAGGCCCCTAAACTGCCACCAGATGGTAACAACATTTGGTCATTACTCAGCTAGCTCGTATTCCAAGTATTGACCTAAAGGTGGAAAGTTCCTATTTGATTACCAATCCCTTGGGTTATCCAGTCCCAACATACTTCAGTTGGAAACAATCTGCAATATGTGATGACCTGTGTGAGATTATAGAAACTGCGGCATACTATATCATGTAAAATTAAAAGGATTAAATATGACAGATATTCCAGGAATAAAGAAGAGAATTTGGAATGCAGATTAATTAGTTTACTTCTTTCTACTTCCAAAATCATTATATTTATTTACTGCCGCTCTTTGGAAGGAGATACATCAGTGCTCTGGGCAAAGTTTAACTTCTCACATTTTATAAATTCAAATCATACAGATGTTCAAAGCTTTAGCAAGAACTACTGGAATGAGCCCAAATTCACTTATGCTTATTCTATGTTGCAGTTCAAAGATAGCAGACTAACACAGATGTTTGCCTTCTACTTCTTTTTGGACTGTATTTCGGCTGGGGAACAAGTTGGGTACTTTTTAAAAGAAAGATTCTGCCCAGATTCCTTGTCACTGCATCACAAGTAAGAGTACATATAAACTTTTTGTCAGTGTCATTTGGCCAGATTGGCATCATCTCATTTAGAAGTTGTGACTGGTACATACACAATGGCACACACAGAGGTCAAAATTCTGCTTTAACAGTGGCACAAATTCAGAGTAACTTCTCTGCAGATGAAGTTACTCCAGATTTACTTAAGTGTAATCAGTAACAGAATCTGGCCTAGATCTCAGGATGCTCAGGGTAATTAATTTTCTTTACATTTTAGAGATGGGCCTTAGCTGCAAAGTATGGTCCCAGATCTGGGTTTCAAGTACCCCAAAGTTTAAAGAGCTTCAACTCTGAGTTTGGTTTTGCCCATTTTAACACTTTCTAATGTTTTCAAAACTAGGATTAGGAGACTGATTTGATTTAAAATTTCCTCCCTCCACCCCCCGCCCAAATGTTCCAGAGTGATCTGAGGTTTTGGTTCAGACCTCTATTATAATTAGTGGGTTTGTTTCTAACAATACAACAGTTGAATAATAAAACCATATTCTTATTCACCAACAAAGTATTTTTCAATCATAATTTTGTTCCTTGTGAATTTTACTCACCCTCCCTACTACCAAACAAAAGAAAAGCTTTTCGGAATTCATCTTTCAGTAAAAGACCCCATAATCTTTTAAATGTCTCTGGTCATTTCCCCAGCCACTGGTCATTCTGTCTCTCTTGAGGATATATTGTGGTATGGCCTGAGACACAGTGTCCAAAGACACATTCCAATTGGCCAGTGGCTGGGCTTTTTCACTTATGTCACCTGTGCAGCAACAACTGACAATGCACAGATGAAGCGTCATCATCAAAAAACTTCACAAAACAAAGCTGCTATGTCCATTATGGGTATGGGAGAGAGAAAAGTTAACAGAGGAAGGGGAACAAAGACAGTTAGGGCTGGAAGAGAGGTACTAGTGGCAGGCGGACAGAGGGAAGCACTGAGGGCAAATATATCAGAGATTTAGACAGCCTACTCTTCCAAAATGACTTTTCTGCAGCAGTTTGTGGCCTGCAAGCTACTTTTAACCCACTTGCCAGAGTAAAAGCTAAACTGGGAGTTGCTTTTGGTGACCAAATATTAAAGGGGAGAATCAAGACACCTGCCATGGTAGGCAGGTAGAAGATAGTTTTGGAAAGGGTCAGAAATGTGCGTATATAATAGGGTTTGGGCAGCTGTGGGGTGAGAGAAAAGCCATGCCCACTCCTTCCTTTTCCTTTCCTCGGTCATATAACAAGCCTCCTTTTCCTTCTTTGCTTGCATGTGCTGAACACACTTGTCTGGTTCAACATAGCACAGGTGCACCTGCCCTGCTTTGTCAGTAGTCCAGCTGAAGTCAATGCTTCACATGTTAAGCATGCACTTAAGTGTTTTGCTGGATCACACCAGCCTTGTAGGATCAATCCCTCAGCCAGCTGATCAGCAGCTTATTCAAGAGGACAAAAACATTGTTTTTTGTCAAACCAACTGGGACCTTGAGACAGACCCTGGAAATATTATAAATGATAATTATTTGTATTTTGGCAGTGCCGAGGAACCCCCGTCATGGACCGGGACCTTATTGTGCTAAGTGCTGTACAAACGCAGAACAAAAAGTTGATGCAACATTCCTGTTATTCAGGGAACATGGTCACCATAGAACAGTTTGATCATCCAAAATTAGCTTTTCTAATAGAAAGTGAGTTGGAGATGGATGGGGGATGGGAGTACAAAGGGCTCAAATAGTCCATAGAGCTTTAAAGAAAGGCTAATACAGCTATCAAAATAGTACAGACATATACATCAATTGGAAAAGGCAAACAAATGGGTTAGGAACTGCATTTGTCGAGGAGCAGAATAATGAGTTTAAGGAACATGCATTTTTTTATGTTGGGAGTTCTTCATATGGTACCAAACGGAGAACAATATGAGATAAACTATTACCATAACTTTATCGAATAAGATCTTTCATAATGTAATATACATTTCCATCTGTGAACATTAGGATCTTGTTTTACAGGGAGAAAAGGGATTTCCTTATTGCCCATATTTATTTCTCATACATATTGCATTTCAATTGCATGTAACGAGATGAACAGATAACCTTAAAATTTGACACTGGTTTAAATCCTGCATGTCATCTTAAATCTTAATGTACTGCTGTTAAACCTCAGAAGGCAACATGCAACTCAATTTTCTAACAAGAGTCACTGAAACAAACATTTTAAGGCTTGATGTGATGCCAATGATATAAATGGATCTACAGTAGCTAATCTGGAAAGCAGAAGATTATGCATGTTTTATAAAGAACAGTTCTTATACATAGGACAGAAATAATGAGCTTATAACCAGTTCATGGACAAGAAGAATACAGACTTGGATTCAACAGTTGTTCCAGCATATTTATACTTTGCTTATGCAGTGTTTAACCACAATGTACGTGTGTCTTTACTGAGGTCTATGTTTTAGTGTAACCTCAAACCTATTTTTTTTTTAAAGTAGGGTCATCTTGATAAATGATAGTTACCTGTATGCCAAACTAACCATCCATCCTTCGTTAGTTTGCGTTGGGATTCCATTTACAACTCTCAAATGTTTTGTTGAGGCACAAGAAATGACAGTATCTGAAAGCAGGTCCAGAGATCACATTTTACTAAAAACAGCGGGAGGAAACCTGTACAGTTGCACATAAGGACCACAGAAAGGTCAATTTTTAAGAAACAGATTTTTTTTTCTCTCAGAGCTACTAAAAGCATTCAAAATTACATCAGTTGGAGTGGCAGTAGGCCATCTAATATTTAAACAGGCTGCTGGCATGAAAACATTTAAATAGTTTTATTGTTGAAATTCATATAATTATATAGCTAATACTGAAAGCTAGCACCATACCTCACCAGTTGGAAGAGTGAGTTTAAAAATGTATATCACAGAACACCATAAAGGTATCAGCTTGCCAAGGAATTTTAAGTGTTTCTTTTGTAAATCTCATTTTCTTAAGCCTAGAAGTAATTTGCTTTCTTTAGCTGATATTTTGGCATGCCAGTCAGAAAGGATTGGCTAGTTTTAAGGAACTTATTCCTTTACCTCATACATAGACACAGAAACACTCAAAGAAAGTGGAACTATCATAATGGGACATACAGTATATACGTAACAATTACTTACGATCTAAATTGGTTGTGGTAGGAGTTGTATCACCTTCACCTAGCAGACACACAAGACGTCCATAACAGTGAAAAATAAAAGAAAGTCTAAAATTAAGAGGAGTCATAACAGAAAAATAAATGCTATGTTACTGATTTTAATAATTCACAAAGATTAAGGCTTAAATGAGCTTTGGAAAAGGCCACAAAGGCATAGAGGCAAGGAAGGGGGTAGAATTTAATTTCAGAAAAAAATTAGCAACATTTAGAAATGTTTATTTCACATTTTTCCTCTTGGCTTAATTTTGGATACATCTGAACTACACGGACATTTACCAATGCATGCATCTGGTTTCACATAAGCATCGGCCAATACTAATAAATAAGGCTGGTGGTATGAAAAGGAGTTACTTGTCCAAATCCAACTGACTTTCCAAGGAAGTTGGGTTCCTAACCCTAAGCCTCTGGAAAATCTAACTCTTATTTATATATTGATATTAGGGAAAATTTATCTGAAGCCAAATTTGTTATTTGAAGATCAACTCAAATCCAGTTATATTTTTTTAAACTGCTTAAGCTTTGTTCAAGTTAGGAGAACTTTCACCTCTAACTCTGGGGTTTGAATCCAGAAATAGCACTGCCAGTGGTGACCAAAAATAATTACCATTGCCAGATAGCCCACTAGTGCTTGCTGTAAACCAGGAGTGGCCAACCTGAGCCTGAGAAGGAGCCAGAATTTATTAATGTACATTGCCAAAGAGCCACAGTAATATGTCAGCAGCCCCACATCAGCTCCTCCACCCCACTCCTAGCGCCTCCCGCCCACCAGCAGCCCCACGATCAGCGCCTCCCTCTCCCTCCCCGTACCTCCTGATCAACTGTTTTGTGGCGTGCAGGAGGCTCTGGGGAGAGGGGGAGGAGTGAGAGCATGGTAGGCTCAGGGGAGGGGGTGGGAAGGGGTGGAGTGGGAGCAGGGCCTGTGGCAGAGCCAGGGGTTGAGCAGTGAGCATCCCCTGGCCCACTGGAAAGTTGTCGCCTGTAGCTCCAGCCCCAGAGTCGGTGCCTATACAAGGAGCCGCATATTAACTTCTGAAGAGCCGCATGTGGCTCCGGAGCCACAGGTTGGCCACTCCTGCTGTAAACAATCCAAAAGTACTAATAATAAAATCAAAAGCTGAATAGATTTGACATTTGTTCAACAATTTCTTTTCCTCTACACTGACAAAACAAAAACAAAACACCTTTTACACAGTTTCTTTACTTTCAACAGATATAACAACACCTGAATCAGAGGATCTCCTTCTAAGGGCTGGTCTACACCTAAAACTTAGGTTGACCAAGCTGTATCACTTGGGGTGTGAAAAATTCACACCCTTGAGAGACCCAGTTGAGTCAACCTAAGCCCCAGTAGACACCACTAGCTCAATGGAAGAATTCTTCCATCAGCCTAGCTACTGCCTCTCAAGGGGATGGATCTACTACAGCAAAGGGGAAACCCCTTCCTTTGCTGTAGCAAATATCTACACTGCAGCTGTGTGGCTGCAGCAATGCAGCCATACTGCTGTAGCGCTTGTATTGTAGACAGAGCCTGAACATGGCTGCAGTGTTAGGGTCTGAAAAAATGCTGCCAATTGCTCTTAGGAATTAGTGTGATTTTATTCCTAACTCCTAGAGCGCATAGGGACACATTTCTGCCTTAACCGAGAGCCTATTTTACTCTTGAAATGTTCTCCCAGGTTATGAAGCATTTCCAATTTTAAGATACAAAATGAAGATAAACATCTTTCAAACTTAAATGCTAATTCCATAATTCGCATCATGAACTTTTCCCCCCACTAAATCTCAATTAATTTTTCCAATCCCTTTTCTTTATGTTTATTTACACCATTTAATTTTAACATATGATCTTACTGAAAATGACTTCCACAATATTTGCCAAGAGGGGGAACATTACATCATTCTCTAAAAGTTTAAAGGGAGTACCCCATACACATATCTGTGGTTTTATTCCATATATAAGGTATACTGTGTTTTGAGATGTAAAAATTCACACAGAGAAAAACACACATGCACACACACACAAATAAAAGGCAATGAGTTTGTACTTTCTTGCTTCATATTTAAGACTATCAACTATAGCAAATGAGTATAATGGTGAACAAACTCTTTGTACACTGAAGCAAAGATTTCTTTAAGATTTGTCTCCTTTGATCACTTGAGTTATTTAAGTAGTACTGTAGAAATTTGGGCAAATTATGCTATCCAGGTACTTATATGAACCCCACTTTCCCCCAGAATCTGAGCACCTCATGCTCATTTATGTATTTATCCTCCCAACACCCCTATGAGGTAGGCAAGTGTTGTTATCCTTTTACAGATGGGGAACTGAAGCACCAAGAGGCTAAGTGATTTGCCCAAGGTCACATGGGAAGTCTGTGGCAGACGGAAAAGGGAATTAAACCTGGGTCTCAGGAGTTCCAGGGTAACACCCTAGCCCCTGAATCATCATTCTTCCTCTCCTTGCTTGACTATCACTGGTAATCTTGCAGTGGGCAGGATTCTTTCATCTGCTACAGCCCTTTTGTCCTGCTGTGACAGCATAAATGAGCCTCGGAGCCAGTCAAGGGAGAATCTCCCTGGCACAGGCTTTGCACAAGGCATTTTCTCCCCATTGCCCCCAAATAATGCACAAATTATTCATGATAAGAGTTTAAGTTTTGTGGTGCCACATGTAACAGCCAGAACAAAGACAAATGTACATTAAAAACAAGACAGTCGACATTATACAGCTGACAGTAATTCCCAAGTTGCAAGGCATCTTCAGTGCTTACATCGAGAAACTGGGCAGTAGTCCCAGGGAATGAGAGGATTGCTTGTGTAGCACCAGGGACCATGAGCATCATCATCTGGATTGCGGCAGTAGTTTTTCTTCAGTTTGCTAATATCTGGTTCCCTGAATACTGGTATGTGCCTACAGAAAAAAACATTCTACCAATAAGTATGTTGCTATGAACATTCATTCCTAATTTTAAATGAATTCACATGGACTATATTCAAGCAAAAGAACTGCAGGGAGGGTTGCAGAGTTGCTTTCTAGTTGCTTCAAGGAGTGGCAGGAAAATTAATTTCCTCAGCTCGATATGAAGAAACCTAGCACAAAGCTCCGTATTCAGGCAGTGTGCTCAATGGGAGGCTTTGGGCCACATTCAAGAGCAAATCCTATTTCCTTTCAATTAGGTGGGAGTGGCTGGTGAATCAGGATTCCACGTTCCACACCAGAGATCAGAAAGAGGCCTAAAAATCCACCCACATGCCTTAAAGATTCCGCTCGTAGTGTTTTCAGAGTATGCATGCACACACGCATACATGTGCATAACAACAGGACTTCTCTTCCATCTAAAACTGTAGAGATTTTCTACTTATGCTGATGAGAATGGGATGAGCCAATCAAAGCAAACAGCTTACAGGTCCCAATTAGAATAGACATATTTGTACATTCAGATCATGACAAATCCCTTCAATATAATCGGTTAATAACAGCAGTCAACACAAGTGTAGAGCAATTCACATATTGTACAGTGAGAAATAACCAGACAGTGACTACACAAACTAAACACACAGCACAAATCAGAGAGCAGCGAATTGCATTACTGAGGTAGAATAGTTTAATTAGGGGCCAGTAGCTGCGTGGCATCCCTGCATGCTGAATGGCTGAAACAGTTCAATTTGTGATTAATCTTGTGAGGAGGGTGTTGTACCTTTAAGGCATCTGCACTTTTTGCTGTGGGAGTTATTTAGAGCCCCTTTCTGAGCAAGCTGAATTGGT
The DNA here is from genome assembly GCF_015237465.2 of Chelonia mydas. Classification (NCBI taxonomy): domain Eukaryota; kingdom Metazoa; phylum Chordata; order Testudines; family Cheloniidae; genus Chelonia; species Chelonia mydas. The sequence goes on from NC_057849.1 coordinate 327,064,573, forward strand.
GCTTAGAATACAATTGACAGCCCAGAGAGCTCTTATTCTTGCTTTGAACCTTTCTTGGGTTGTTTATCCATTTTCATCTTAAAACCAACTTGAAACTATGCCTGTTAAACTGAGTTGCCTTTTTCACCACCAATCATCTTGGCTTCCCATTGAAAGCAATGGGACCTGAGGATGCTCAGCAGGGAGCACTCAGCAACTAGCAGTACTCATCCTTAGGGAGCAACTATGCTACATTCCCTACCCTCCTCTCCCACAACTTTAAAGGGCAGAGACGGGAAAATCCCAGGCATTGTATGTACTGGCTATGAGATCCCAAAGTCTGTAATTAGTGGCAAGCCTGAACAAAGACACATTGTACAATATACTTAAATGCTGACAGAAATTATGCTGGGAACTCCAGGGGATATTTTGAAGTATTTGCATAAGACAGTGAGGTGCAAATTGGAGGTGATGTTTGTAAAGGACTCATTTATGTCTTGTAGCTACACACCTCCTTAAGTCATCAATATTCTTGTCCCACATAGAGCATGTTAATCCAGATCTTGTTTTAGATAAATTCCCCATGTAATTCTTGCCATTCCCACGATAGCAATCTGGAAAAAGAATATTGAGAAAAAGAAATGTTGAAGGAACTTGTGCAATAATGAAAAGAAAGTTGTTCTTTTACAGCAAGCATCCACATAATTAAAGATAATCAAGTGCTATATTTAGCAGACACTATACAAGATAAAGCAAATATAACCAAAACCAGAAAACAAATTAATGAGAGAAAGTCAACCTTTCTGAAATTAGATGATATATCCCCTTCTTAAGGCCTAGGGTCTTTACTATAGTATGCAATAACTTACTTTTACTGTGTCTTTCTTAGATAAATTGGAAGCTTTTCAGTTTAAATATAATTTGCTTACAGTTAACTTAACAGGGTCACTGCAAATTATTCTACTTCTAAAAGCTGCCAGGATATGTTGTGCTCTTTTTAAAAAGTCCAGATGTCCTCAACAGAACTGAGAACAAAACTTCTGAACTCATTAAGGAGAGATTCTGGATTTTGGCAGCAATAGATAAATTGGAGTTTTTCTGTTCTCTGGCATGGCCAAAGAGTAGTGCACCTTCAACTTAAATACAATTTAAAAACATGCCTCGATAATGAAGCATAAATTATGTTTATTGTATGATGTGCTGTCACCAAACATGTATGTGTAAAAATAATTTGAAATGGTCAATAACATAAGATTTTATGTATAAAATGATTGATTTAAATGGTCAATATTTTAATTCCAAACAGACTGCCCCCAACACACTTTTGCTTTTTGTTTTTTTACAAACACAAAAAAAAGGAGGCAAAATTTAATCCTTGTTAATACAAAAAAATCCAAGCCCCTTATCCCACCAAAAATCTTAATGGAATGCTAGGATAAATGGAATAAAGCTGAAATCTTTTCTTATGAATTATTCTAAAATAGGGTCAAAGCCTGAGCATGCTCTACAAGATGCTGAATGCGGTCAACTCCCATTGATAACAATGCATCTTGCAGGATCAAGTTGACATATAGCAGAGATCTAATGGGAAAATATCTGTAGAAAATGTATATAATGTTAAAGCTTCAGATTAGAATGCTTCCTGGTTTTGTTTAAAATTCACAGCTATCTGGGGTAGGTTGCATGTTATTGTCTACATTCATTTCCCGGTGTCCACATTAAAACAACCAACCAACCATACATCAGATCTGGTAGCCTTGTTGGCAATTTCAGCAGAGAGATCAAGACATAGCTAGGCCTGGAGAATGATCTAGAGATGGTCCCTCCATCTCAAGCAGAAAACACAATGGTCCAGATCTTCAATTGGTGTAAAATGGCACAGTTCCTTGCTTTCAATGGAGCTGTACTGATTTATATCAGCAGAGGATTTGATGCAATAGGGCGTCAGATGGGGGAACACTTTCACCGTTGCTTCCTTTGCCTGACTAGAGGGAGTAGGCCAGATTCAGAACTCATTGATATGACTGTAAAACCAATGAAATTCAAATGAAGCCAGTGGAGTTGCTCTGAATTGCATAGGTGTAACTGAGATCAGAATCAAGGAAGTCAGTCTGGCATCTTGAACTTAAAATATTTTATCTCCTTTGTATCGGTTACCTTGTTCATTTGACACATCACACTTAGGTATTTGGGAGCAATAACCGATCCGAATGTTTGGGTCAGTAGTAAAACACCAAGGTGAGTCTGATCCATCTGGATTTCGGCAGTAGTTCTCTCTTAAATCCCTATAAAAATAAATATGCTATTTTATATTAGGCATAACCTAAAACTGCTGTGTTCTATTGCTTTTTCTATTACAAGTTAACAATAATAGAGGCTCCTTGAGGTCTGTATGTTATTGATCAGTATTTAGTGCAGAGAGATTTAGGTGAGACAATAAGAAAGCAGGGACTAATAAAATAAAGCAATTGTAACTGGAGTATGGTTAAAGGGGAATCATCTCCAGTAGATCTATGTTTTGACTAGCTATAGGATTTCACTTTAAGTACAATAATATTTTAAATGTAGTATATTGCCATATGGGAACTTCCACCATTTTTTTCAAAGCTTTCTCTGATTACAAAATTCTTGCATGGCATCAGATACACCTGAAACCTATTAAAAGTATTTAAAAAAATACAAACCATGCCATAGCATTAAAAATTCTCAGTACTTTGAATGGCTCTGTAGAATGTTCAGAAATGGTGTCCTGTAGTTTCTCGTTGATTTAATTAGGAAACTGAATCTTAGTATATGAAAAAATTGTACTGAAATCTTATACAGGTGTTACCTTTTGAATAGGAATCTAATCACAAGGGAGTCACTCTTTAAAAATCTCTCACAGCTTGAATTAAATAATCAAACTTCTCAAATGTAAGTTTTATTCTCTTTTCTCCTGAAAGCTGTTCTCACGTTCTTTGCAACTTCACATTCCACAGTATTTTCCCATCTGCAACAGTCATTGATAACTGACGTTATAATAAATAGGCCTGATCCTGTAACCCTTATTCACATGGGTTTTCCTCAGTCACACAAGCAGTTCCATTGACTTCATGAGGGCTACTAGCATGATTAATAACTACTCATATGAGTAAGGCCTGCATATCAGCCCCATTATTGTTTTCAAGATGAACTGTTACAGGGCTACTTTTTTACAGGAGGTTGTGAGAACAGTACATTAAGCCTAATCTTACAATAGTAGTGACTCAGGCAAAATGTCAAAGACTCCATTGTATTTTGGCTGAGAAAACACTTCAGGAACAGCCTCACCGATTGTCTTTCAGGTGGGCGCAGGAAGGTCTTGCTCAAACATTTATGAGATTTATACAGGAGATTCAGGACCAGTTCCAATTCTATTCCCGCACTGAAGTCAACAGGAACGCAAAAGGTTAACATGTGAGTGATTTAAACCCAATATTCTTGCCCAAGGAGAGAATGCTTTTAGCTTTGCGCCTATATCCAAGTGACTCCAATTATTGTTCATTTTACTGATAACTCTCTAAAGGATATAACACACATTAAACAACCCTGACAATGCCCCAGGTCAATGAAGGGATTGACGCAGCAAATATAAGTGTTTTGCCCAAAACTACAGAGCAAGTGCTTCTCAGAGCCAAGGTTAGAACTCGGGCTGGAATCTCTTCCACTCAAGTCTTGTGCTCAGGCCAAGGGATCGGTGTCATTAAATCTAGACAAGGTAATGAAAATACACGCTAGAAATGTAATCATTAACGAGGGGGAAATAGAACTGACAAGACAACAAAATAAAAAAAGTTAACTCCATAAAATATTATAAATGTCAAGTATCTACAGTGAGATTGTTTAGCTTAAAAAAAGGGGGGGGGGACACCAAGACTAAGTTACTTCTGAATATTAAAACTACAGATAAACAATTGTCTCCTTCTAAGAAACAGTAATGGTTTATTAATGGGATTTAGGCCACAGTATTGTAAACACACATGTACTTAACTTTGAAATCAGTCTACTCATGTGGTCAAAATTAAGCTCATGGGTGTTTTCAGGATAAGGGTCTTCAGTGCGTAAAAACAAAGACAGCCTTGAACCAATTCATCTGTGACCCATAATAACCCATAATTTTTGTTTTCAAAGAGTAAGAATTATTTATAGCACACTCTTGCAATATTCGTGTAGTTTCCAATGTCAGGGGCAACAATGAACATGTCAGCATGCAGAGTAATGATGATGATGATGACAATATTAAAAAAGTAGTAACCTTTCTTTGAATACCCGTTGGCGACACGAATGTCTAAATTGCAGGAACTGATCTCTGCCCTGTAATCTATGACACCTGCATACGCTACTCACTTGCACTTGAAGTTTTCTGGAGTGATGTTGTGCTGGTGAGGAAACTGGGAGACCCAGTGCTGACACTGGACTCCACTCCATATGGTGTTCATGGTACCTCGGTAGCCCTCACCTTGCCCCTTGATGCACTCTGTCATTTCTACGGCAGCATCAGTGATGTTCACAATGGTCTGAGCTGTAAATGGAGAGAAAAAGAGCGGTTTCCTTTTCCTAAGAGCGAGTCTGGTGTTAGTGTACTGCAGTTCAGACTCTATAGCTATTCAAATCCAGGGCCTCTGATGACATTGTCAGTGATGGTCAAGTCTGGCAACTCTAAAACAATTAATTTCCTCTTTAAACTTTTACAAGACCAATGAGATTCTCTGTGGCCTCAGGGACTCATGTTAGCACATTTGCTTTCAGGATTAGGGCATAAAATGTCTGAAATATATAAGCGTTCCTATGTAAATCTTGCTGCACAGAGAGATACTAGGTTGTTTCTACAGCAGTCAGTGTCAGAGTCATATTCTTAGTTATTATAATCCCAATCCTGAAAGTATTTACACACATTCTTAATTTTACCCAATTGAGTAGCCCCAATGGGACCTCCCATGTGTTAAAGTGAAGCCTATGCATAAATGTTTGCAGGATTCAGACCCTAATGTAGGGAGTTTTTTTCCAACGCACCCAAAATATCAGTGATGGATTAGTGAACAGTACCTACCTAAAAAGCAATAAATCTTATTATTAGCTAATGTCCTAAAGCTCCTTTAAGCTACTCATTTTATGCTTCATAAAGTTAAGAAAAAGAAGTGCCCTAACTTCTGGAAACTTGAGATCAGAATTCTCTAGAGAGAGATAAATATTTTCAAGACCAACAAATGCATCAGACTCAAGATCTTTCACAGATGTCAATATGATCTGCATTAATCCTAGTCTGGGCTGTTTTGAACTAAATTCAGACAAACAGTGGCTTCTCAAATGAGTCATTTCAAATGCTTGAAAGCCTCTTTATATTTCCTGTAATTGAAAAGTTGATGGAAAAGATGTTGTAGCACAAAAATTATTAATTAATGCAAAACTAAACACACTACGGTAATGTCAGTGTCTTCCAAATGCCCCCCAAAAAACATATTTGAATAATTATTCAAGAGTCATTTTGTAATTGTTGCTAATTGGTATTTGTTCATAGTCTGATGAGTAATTTTACAAGTTAATTTACCAGCTATAGTTTTCAACTGTAAATATGTTAATAAACAGTCTCTAAATTAATTTTTAATATAATATATTAAATATATATTAATATAGATGTGTTCTATTGATAATGTCATTCATTCTTAGTGCATCAGTAATTCCAGCCAGATCTCCTAATTTGCAAAGGGAATGGATCTCAGGAAAACGAAATGTTATAACATAGGTTTCTGTATGACTTATTTTCAAATCCCTCAGTTTAAAGATCATATTAACATCAGTCAATAACATCAAGATGCACAGTGGTACTATATATATCTCTGTGCTAGAACTCTAAATTTCTCTTTTATTCATCTGTAGGATGCTTTTACCTCTGCTTCATAGTCAGATTAATTGCCTGTCTCCCCTTCCCAAGGCAGTCCATCTGCAAAAGTTGCCCCTCTGCACTGAGGTTATGATTTCCAAGCTCGTTCCAAAGCCAAAAGGCCATTGTGATGTCCCTTCTATGCCTAGGTTTCTGCAAGCTGGTAAATGCACCCTCTAGGGTAGATTCACTAAAGGGATTTGAAGCAGTAGCTGTTCTTTAGTTTTCAATTTTTAAAAACATTTTTATTGATTTTATAAATAAAACCAGGGCAAAGGGAGAAGAACTGGCTCTTAGAGAAGCACCTAAGATAGAGCAGTAATGGGCAGGGTCAGCAGAGGCTTGGAGAGCTCTAGGCTGATGACTGCCAGACTGGGGCCCTGACACAAAGGGGCAGAGAAGGTGCTGGGGCTATAGGGAAGGGGCCCAGGGAAGTAGGCAGTGGAGGAGAATTGGAGGAGGGCAGTAAGTGGCTGCCACTAGAAGGTCCCTGGGTCGGGGCCCAAAGTAGCGGGTGGGCCTGGGCCTCCACTTCCCCTCACCCCCTGCAGTTGCCAGTGATGAGTGGCTAAGCCAGACTGCAGTTTGCCCTTGGAGGAAGTGGCTAGACTGAGGATTGCAGTGACCCACTGAGGCAAGTAATAGAAACAAAAGCTGCCAGTCTAATAGCCCCATCTCTGCCACTCATAAAATGTGTGGCTTTGGACAAGTCACTTAACCTCTCTGCATCTCAGTTTCACCCTTTACTATGCTATATAATAATATCACATGACAGGGCTGTTGTGAGGATTAATTAGCAGAGCTGAGTGAATTATTCACAATGAACAATTTATCCTCTGAATGTATCCTTTCCCCCTCTTTTAGAATAATTGCAAATAGATTGCAATTTCCTCAGACTTATTCATTCTTTGAACTAATTTAATGATATTATTCCTCAACATTTATTCTGTGTATTGATCATAAACTGAGCTGAGTGTATTTGGAACTGATCTTCATAAATTGAGCTGTGTCCTTTAGTTCCAATTAGTCAGGTAAGTCACAAAGTATTATTTCTGTTCCCTGATTGAAGGGGAAGCACTTCTGGCACCAATACTTAAGCCTCCAAATTTAAAATTTGGCTTCTGGAAATTCTCCAGAATGCAACTTTAAAATGCATTTTCCACGAACATTTGCAAAAGGCAAAACACAAAAGGCATATGAATATGGCTAAAAAAATCTAAATGATTATTTCTTTTCTTACACTATCCCATCCACCCAACTCTATCAGGTCCCAATCCTGCAAAAAGTCCTGCATGGATTGCTTTTCAGGATCAGGTCTTAGTCCCTGATCCAGCAAGCCATTTATGCACATTTAAATTTAAACACATGACTAGTCTCATTGAGTTCCATAGGAACAGTCATGTGCTTAAAGTTACACATGCTTAAGTGTTTGGCAGGATCAGGGCCTTAATTAGTAAAAAGGTAGAACTGACTTCAAAGGGAGTGTGATTCTGTGTTATGTTTTTACATTTTTATAAAAAGTTCTATGGGTTATATATTAACGCTGTCCTGTGAAGTTTTGTAATCATTAGCAGAAATAATTTTGTCACTTATCTATTTTTTGGAACTTGAATGAAACTATTTCTTACAATTTGAGGACCAAAAGGAACCCCACTAATTTTATCACTTTGACTGATTCAGAAAGCTGTGACAGATTCTCCCACATCCCTTCTACGCCTCTACACTTTCACCATCACACTCCTAACGCAAAAACAAAAAAGTTTCAAAAATGCAAAAGTACCAATTTTTCATAAAATTGTCTCTCTTTTGATATCTTTAAATGAACTACTTATTAAAGGAAGCCCTTGTGCAGAAAAAACAAAAACCATATGGAATTTTGGGAGAAAGGACAAGCGCACAACCTGGAGCTTTGCATGGCAAACTGAGGATGATCTTCTCGATCCTATTCCTCACAACAACGGTAAGGTAGGAAAAGAGCAGTCAACACTACCATTTGCTCCTTCCCTAGAGAATTCCACAGTAAAGAAATGAGTATAGAAGAGACTACCATTCTTAGAAACCAAGGAGAAATCCTGGCCACGTGGAAGTCAATGGCAAAACTCCCACTGACTTCCATGGCGGCAGGATTTCACCCCATGCTGGCATTTGTGGAAATTTGATATTAATGAAGGTGGAATTTTCTTTTAATGGTAACAGTAGCTAGGTTTACCAGAGAAAAATTAGGTGGATAATTCGCAATGAACCCACAGAGCCAAATTCTGTTCTCAGTGATACCAGTGCAACTTGTTCCAGTCAATGGGTTTACCAGGGTGTAAATGGAGGAAGAATTTGTCCCTGTTTTTAAAGACGAGCAGGTTTGTACCTAATACAGTAGAGGAACTGTTTTAAAACAACTCAGTCGTAATAAAATGTGACCTGTGTAATGCTGCAGAGATCAGTGAGAAGCTGGGATGATCTGTTGAGCAGGTACTGCTCATGCACAGTAAAGTGGCCCCAAAGGAGCCTTAATTCATGTCCTGTATTATTATTGAATTTGAAATTCTAGGCTATACCACAGCTTGGGTAACTTTCCTACCCTATATTTTGAACATTGGCTCTTCAACCCCTTCTATGTGCTTGGTAGCTTTATTATGATATACAGCACAGCAGAGGAAAAAATACCTGCTTTATAGCATTGGTGTGGAAGAACCATGTAGCGCCAATTTTAATCTACATTGCCTGAGGGATAACTAAAGAATATATTAGAGCTGAATCCAAAACAAAACACAGAGGGTCATATCTTGGCACATGCTGCAGCCTGAATGTGAACACCGACAATTAGCTTGTTCTGGAATCCAGATGCACATTTCAGAGTTGTTCTTACCTCTATAATGGGCTGAAAAGCTTTGAATCCAAAACCCCTTTATATTTAATGTGTGCAAAATCCAGATCTGGATCCAAATTTTGACCCTGACTCTCACCTCTAGATTAAACAGAACTCCTATATCTCATATTGAAAAGTATGCTAGAAGTAGAGAGATGGAGTCTTTATAAAGAGAGAGAAAATAATACATAGTTACACAGAATGAACACTGTATCAACCCTCTGTTAGGCCCCATTGTAAAATTAAGTGGGAGGTAACTATCAAATTTTAAATACCAGTCTCTTCCCACTGACTCACTTCTATAAACATCTTTATGTTAAGTAAATATGAAGCTTGAGTTGCACTTTCTTTATTTGTGTAGTTTGTTTCAGCAAGACACTCTAAGGGCTTGCCTACATGTGGTCACTCAGGAAAGTCAAGACAAATTAAGTGAAGGTGCAGAAATTCAAGTGCACTAAACACCTGTGTGGATGCTCTCATTCAGAAGTAAAGTGTCCTTGGTGCATTGTTGCTTAGGAGGATTAAACTACAACAAACTTTACTTCTGAATGAGAGTACCCACACAGAGGTTTTAATTTATGCACATTAACTTCACAGCTTTAGTTAATTCATTTAAACTCCCTGAATAGACAAGCCCTAAGGCACGGCTCAACATTCAAATCAGCAAAGGAATCTCTGCTTCTAAAAAATGTAGTTGGCAAAAATAGAGGCGGTCCATTTCTTTATCCTCCCAATCAGTGTTGACAACAGCACCCTCGTCCCTCTGACCCACGCTAGCAACCTTGTTATTTCTGACTCCTCTTTCTACTTCTCCTATCATGTCCAGGTGCTCACTGAGTCCTGTTACCTCTTCAATATCTCCAAACATCATCCTTCCTCTCTGTCCCTTCTACTCTGATGTAGGCTTTCAATACTTCTCACACTGACTGACATCTGGAGTCTCCTCCTCTCTGTGCTCCCAACAAATGTCTCCTCTCCCCTTCCCCTGTAGGCCAACTAACTGTATCCTCTTTCTCTGTCACTCTAACCATGTTATTGTGTCCACCCCCCACCTCTGATTATTATAACAGGCATCCACTCTCCTTTCCCATTAATCCCAAATTCCTTGTCCTTATCTCCTCTTCACAATCCCTGTCCCTGCTTCCATCTCTGCTCTCATTTCCTCCTACACCCATTCTGCCTATTTTAATGCTCCTTTGTATCTTCTCTCCTAACTAGAAATTGGCCCAAGCCAAAACCACATCCACATATGTGAACAACTTCAAACCAACTCGTGTGCTCAAAACCTCAATCCAGATCCAGCTTCTGCAGTTTGAATCCATCTCTAATCCTAATTGTTGCCATCATCTCCTTCTCACACTCTTGGCTTTATGTCTTCATTTTCATACTGTCTTCTGTGCTTGGAAGAGACTTCAGTTTCTGGTACACCAAGTCCCCTGACTTCTGTCCATTCAAATCCTTCCATAAACATACATTTATTTTATGAAGCCATCCCTACATTGATTTCATCACTAAAAATGTTGCGTTCTTGCATGTGAACTGTCTCATATACCATATTTCTGAATTAAACTGCAAACTACTTGGGGCAGAGACAGGATTTATTTGTGTTTTGCAAAGTGTCATATATACTAATGCATGCTATGTACCAAATCCTGGGCTGCTGCTGAGAGCAGTACTCTGCGAAGCTTGGGTGGAGTGCGAGGGAGGGAGCACAAGGGCGACTGTAAGCCAAGAATTCACCTGTGCTGAGGAATCACGTGGTAGCTGGTAAACCAGGTTTAAGACTGTTTGTTCAAAGCTTCGCTAACACACAGTAAGTTCTGGGCCAACAATTAATAATAATGATAGCAGCAAAAGGCAATTTCAGATTAATTTAGAGAAGATAATAATTGATTATCAATTTAGGGTTTTTTTTATTATGAGGTTTCATCGTCTACCTTTAATACTTATACGGCCCCTGTAGTAGGAAGAGAGCCAGAGGCATAAGCCCTTGTATCAGAGGCCTGGTATGAAGCAGAACCAGCTCACAGAATCTGGCAAGAATAGGGCTAATATTGCAAAAATACACATTCCTCAGAAGTGCTAAGCACAGAGTACTTAAGCAAACACATCCCAATATCAAGTGGTGCCAGAACATCCCGATATCAAGGATGGTGCAAAAACATTCCCCAAGGATAACAGGAACACACTGACCCCTCCTAAAAGATAAAGTCAGGATGACAGTACGTAATAAAGATGTTTTGATCAAACCAACGTGTACAAGATAATAACTAGCCAAGTCAGGGGGCACTAAATAACTATGTCGGAGGCAGTACTAACTTGTTTGTATCAGGGTATAAAAAGGGATCTCAAAGGGACTATTTTTGTCCAGCCGAGGGAGGAATGAAAAGTCCCGCCTTTCACTGAGCTGCATCCATTGTCACGGGTATACATCTCTTAGGCCTGGTCTACACTAGGGTGAGGGGGATTGATCTAAGTTACGCAACTTCAGCTATGTGAATAACGTAGCTGAAGTCAAAGTACTTAGATCTACTCACCGCATTGTCTTCACTGCAGTGAGTCGACTGCTGATGCTCCCCCGTCGACTCTGCCTGCACCTCTCGCTCCGGTGGAGTACAGCAGTCGACGGGAGAATGCTTGGGGGTCAATTTATCATGTCTAGACTAGATGCAATAAATAGACCCCTGCTGGATTGATAGCTGCCCGCCGACCTGGCGGGTAGTATAGACATACCCTCAGTATCCTCATAGAGTGCCAGGTGCTATTACCGTGCTTTGTCAACAATAAACCTGATCTGGCGCCTTCGTACCTTAATAGATTTTGTGGTCATTGAGTGGTTCGCTCAAGGTCTGCTGTGCCGGCTGTCTGCACAGAGCTGGGACAGCACACAGGGAGAACACACACACGCAGCCAAACATCTAACCACAGCCCCCATTATGCTTGTATCTGAGCACCTTGCAATTTTTAATTTATTTATCCTCACAACATCCTTGTGAGGTAGGGAAGTGCTGTTATCCCCATTTTACTGATGGGGAACTGAGGTACTGAGAGACTAAGTGACTTGCCCAAGGTCACACAGGAAGTCTGTGGTTGAGCAAGGAATTGAACCCAGGACTTCCAAATCCTCGGCTAGTGTCCTAACCACTAAAAGAGTGGTTTGCAAACTATTTAGGCTGTGTACCCCTTTCCAAATAACATAGCTTACCACATACCCCTATCTGAGATAGGCAGAGGCAATGTGTGGGGGTGGAGGGCGCATGCGTGGTCACGTGCCCCTTTAGTCTTCTGCCTTCTATTTAGAAACAACTCAAACTGTCTATTTAGAAACAACTCACCCCAACCCCCGACCCCTCCCGGAGGGTGATTTAAGAACCAAAAAGCCTGACCTGTCCGGGAAACTACGGATGTATGTTAACCCTGCCTAAAGTTCTTTTTTAAAAAGATGGGCCTGAACTAAAAATGAGCTCTGTTTCACATGTGTGGGTCCCCGCCACGCCCTGGGGGTGTGCTAGGGTGACCAGATGTCCCGATTTTATAGGGACAGTCCCGATTTTGGGGTCTTTTTCTTATGTAGGCTCCTATTCCCACCCACCCCCGTCCTGATTTTTCACACTTGCTGTCTGGTCACCCTAGGGTGTGCACATGTGTGGGTCCCAGCTGCTCCCTGCTCCCCTCATTGAAGCAGGTGTGCAGGGTTACTGCCCTGGGAACTGCAGGGCACCAGTGGACGTGGGGCTAGCGGCAGACAGGGGCGTGGGGCAGGGTTAGCTGGAGGCAGGGGGTGCAGGGCTGGCTGCGGGGCAAGGGCTGACTGGAGGTAGGGGCTGGCTGCAGGCAGGGCAGGGGGGTGCAGGGCTGGCTAGAGACAGGGGCTGGCTGCGGGCAGGGCAAGGGGTGCGGCAGGGGCTGGTGTGGGCGGGCAGGGAGTGCGGCAGAGGCTGGCTGCGGGCAGGGGTGCAGGGGTGGCTGGAGACGGGGCTGGTGCGGCAGGGCAGGGGGTGCGTGTGGCAGGGGCTGGCTGCAGGCAGGGTGTGCGGGGGTGGCTGGAAACGGGCTGGCTGCAGGCAGGGCAGGGGGTGCAAGGCTGGCTGGAGACAGGGGCTGGTTGCGGGCAGGGCAGGGGGTGGCTGGAGACAGGGGCTGGTGCGGGCAGGGCAGGGGGTGCATGCGGCAGGGGCTGGCTGCAGGCAGGGTGTGCAGGGGTGGCTGGAGACGGGCTGGCTGCGGGCAGGGGGTGCTGGGGGTGCAGCAGGGGCTGGCTGCAGGCAGGGCAGGGGGTGTGTGCGGCAAGGGCTGGCTGCAGGCAGGGCAGGGGATGTGTGCGGCAGGGGCTGGTTGCGGGCAGGGGGTGCAGGGGTGGCTGGAGACAGGGGCTGGCTGCGGGCAGGGGGTGCTGGGGGTGCGGCAGGGGCTGGCTGCAGGCAGGGCAGGGGGTGTGTGCGGCAAGGGCTGGCTGCAGGCAGGGCAGGGGGTGCAGGGGTGGCTGGAGACAAGGGCTGGCTGCGGGCAGGGGGTGCTGGGGGTGCAGCAGGGGCTGGCTGCAGGCAGGGCAGGGGTGCGGCAAGGGCTGGCTGCAGGCAGGGGGTGCGGGGGTGGCTGGAGACAGGGGCTGGCTGCGGGCAGGGTGATGGGTACTCACAAGGAGAGCAGCAGGACGCAGCCCAGGCCCAGCAGAGCAGCCGGGGACCCACCAGGCAGCAGCGGGAGCCCCAGGGCCAGGGGAGCAGCAGCAGCAACCAGGCTTGTGCCCAGGGCCAGGCGGCAGCCCACTTGGCTCCCGCAGTGCAGTGCCCCTGGCGGCCAGAGGAGGAATTACATCACTTCCCGGCCGGAGCCCTTCAAAGCCTCAGCGCCCCCTGCAGGGAAGCGGGTTAACAACCGGTTCTAAAACTGCTTCAAAATTTAACAACCAATTCACACGAACTGGTGTGAACCAGCTCCAGCTCACCACTGGGCACACCCCACAGTTTGAAACCCTCTGATTCTGAGGTACACCAACGCTGCTGCAGTTTTAATTGAAAGGAGATTCAACTTGATTAGATTGCCAAGTCTTACTAAATACATGTGTTGTCGGCCATGATAGGATTTTTCTCATATTCCCTCTGATGAGAGCTCACATACCCCGAAGGGTACGTGTATCCCAGTTTGAAAATCACTGCACTAAAACATCCATCATCATTTAATGGAAAAAACCTCAATTACCTGAGTTTTATTCAGGTTTTGAAGATTTTTAAAAAGTGGAGGTTTTTTTCTGCTGTAAAATTAGAACACTACTTGATGGTATCATCATCATCACTATTGTCTGATTACTAATTTGAAACAGAATCAGGTAATTTATTGAAGGAACTTTTGTATGGTGGATATATCTTTTACATATTCACCCTTACACAGAACACTATCATCTACTATAATGAAAATTTAGTTTCGAGTGTGGAATTTCCCCTGATGTCAAATGAAGATCAAAAAGAAGACTGTGTACCCAATAAAGAAAGCCCAACTTCATCACAATATCAAGAGCAAAGTGCTCAGGATCATCAATGTAGGCCACTTATTTTTAGAAGGGCTGTACTGGGATTGCATTTCTTCAAGACTCTAACATAATCTTGACTGCTGGGGGAGTAGGAGCCATTACTAGAGTTTGGAAAAGATCCCCTAGCATATGTCTTTTGAAAAATTGGATCAGATTGTGAATGTTAAGAGTCACATTGGTTGTTAAGCTTATGTAACCACCACCGCCAGATGTGAATCTTCAGAGCACTGACACATCAACTTGGGAAATGCCAAAGGATAAACATTTATAAAAGTTGCATTTGTAAAAACTGTCAGAAATTATAACTTAAACAAATTTTTTAGTAATAAAATCTCCACTACCGGAAAAAAGTATATGAATATGTTACAACAGAGACTGATCATGTGTATTTTATTGAATATTGAAAGTAGTTGTGGACAGAGCTGGATTAGGGGTTTGTGGGGCCCTGAGCCAGAGCACATGGGGGCCCCTCCTCACCCCTTCTGCCTGCAGTCCCCTTCAAGCCCCCCCAGCACTCCTGCCAGAGAGCAGGGTTGGGGAGCAAGAGCTTGCCCTGCTCCATCCGCCCAGTGCTACTGCCATGGTGTGGGGTTGGGGCGCAGGGGCTTGCCCTTCCCTGTCCGCCTGGTGCTCCCCCAATCTCTGGCAGGAGCACCGGGTGGGCGGAACAGGTTGGGGGCGCCCATTTTTCCAGGGGCACCCATGGCTAATCAGCAATGGTTGTGGGAAGAATTACCCAATAAAAAATAAAGATTAAAGAAACGAATAAGTAAATTGCTCTTCACAATCTTTAAACTAGGTGTATAGACTCAACTGTTTTATATTTGAGACAAAAACTAGGTCCAAACTGGATGATGTCTTTGGCTTAATAACTTCCCAGTTGTTCTTAGAGGCCAAAGTCGGACGCTTGAGTAGCAAAAAGTCCAGATACCAATATATAGAAGAAGCTGCTTGTAGTTCACAGGGGAAGTTCACAGGAAATCTTTTGGCACAAGGTCACACATGAACTGATGTGTAGATTTTTGAAGCCACTATTTTTGATCACATAAAGCAGCAGGGTCACTTCTAAGTAAGTTGCCACTGCTCTGTACACTCCCTTTATAGACATCATACAGCATGGCAAATTGTCCTCTCCTGTACACCACTTTTACAATGATGTAACTCCTCTGACTTTAATGGAATTATTCTAGACTGGTGCTGATACATGTGAAAGCAGAATTAGGCTCAAAGTGAGGTTCTACATCAAGGAGTAAATCAGGAGTAACATCACGGAAGTCAACAGAATTACACCAGCATAAATACAGGGTAATGAGAAGTGAGTCATGCGCAAAAAGGTTACAGTAACATAAAACCAGTACAAGTGACTATGGACTGTTCAGAAGTATTGATGGGCAAAATTTGAAAACATTGAAAAGTTTAAATTGGATAAGAACCCAAAAGGTAAGGAGATAAATTCTGCTTTTACACTGTGTGCAGCCTCTTGGACGCTATACAAGGGTGCAAAAGCAGAATGTGGCCCCAGATGTTTTATCCACACTTTGACCAGTGAGGGGCTAGAAAACTGGAAGAATATATTTTTCATACAATTTCCAGTTATCTCTCATTTTGGGCTAGTTGAAAATACCACAAGAGCGCCCCCCCACCCCACCCCCCTTCTGTTTCTGGTCTCAGTCAAAACCAAAATTGCAGAGGACTACAACAATTAAAATAAACAATCATAAAGGCTCACTCAACTATTTTTCTTTTCTTTTCTTTTTTTAAATCCACAAATAAATAAATTCAGCTTCCACATGGATAAAAGTTCTAATGGTGTGGGGTTTTAACAGCATCAGTTAACCTTTAAAACTAACTGTGCCAAATTCTGATATAATTTATAACCATGAAACCTTACCAAAGCCATAATCTCTCTGAAGAATAGTACTGCACATAAAGAGCTCTCAAGCCATAAGTTGATATATCCTTACACAGAAAAAAACTATGTTAAAAATGATGGTAAGGTAGCAAAGTCCAGCACTCAAAAGTCAGGAAATGCCAAAATTGAAGTTCCCTGTGTGACCTTAATTTGGTCGCTTGTGCATGTGCATTATGGCACAGCCCTTAACTATGTGATTCCACTCTATTTTTTCCAAAGGACTCCTGTCTCATTCAGTGCACAGGATGGACCTGCTGTGGGGATGCCTCAGGGTTGTGTAGTGAAAGAGTGCTGTCTGCAGGATCCCTGCTTCATTTGCTGCTGAAGTTGAAAGGTGTATAATGAAGGAGGCAAGGTTGCAAGAAGAGAAAGGATTGTCTCATGGTTTAAGCAGTTGAATGCTGCCCTGGACAGCGGGATTCCATCTCTGCATCTGCCACAGATTTCCTGTGTGATGCTAGGCAAGTCACTTATACCACACTTTTCACAAGTGGCCACTAATTATGTGTTCCTTATTCTCTGGGTGCCCAACTTGAGATACCTGATTTGCAGAAGTGCTGAGCACTCATGACCGCAACACAAGTCAGTGGGAGCTGTATTTTGAAAATATAAAGTGCTATATAATACTAAGGACACTAAAAATCAGCTCAAACTGGCACTCAGAATTAGTAGACACTTCATTTAAATCTCTCTGTGCCTCAGATCCCCATCAGTAAAATGGAGAATAATAGCACCCCTTATTTCACAAGTACATTGTGAAAATAAATTTATTCATGTTTATGAAGCACTCAGATACTATAGTGATGAATACTATAGAAATCCCATAAGGAAATGAATAATTCTGTCTTCAGAGGAGGGTTTGAATAGTGTCCAGTAAGCAAGCCAGGAGATTACATATTGAACAAGGATAAAAATATTGAATAGCTGCCCATTCAGTGAGCACTATCCATCCTGAACACTGAATGTGGCAGGAGACCTGTTTAGAAATGTGTATGATTATGTAATTGAAGTCTGTATCATAATACATACACCCAAAGGGGTGGAATTAAGATTGCATAGACAACCTTAATTTTGGCATTTCCTAATTACTCTGTATTCGATTTTGAAACCTTAGTGTTCTTTTAATTTTGGTTTCCTTGTGAGCACAACCCAACAGACTGCCCTTGGTGTGACAACCTGTGGGCAGAGACAGAATTATGGGGACAACCCTTACTCACCAAACTTGATTCTTGTGGGTGGAGAATGGATGGACCTTATAACAAGATCCAAGATAAACACCCTTAGAGCAAGGAGGGGCAGAGGCCTAGTAGTACCTCTAGAAAAGGAGGGAAAGTGAGGAAGAAGATGTATCTTTCCGCTGGAAAAAGGGAGGAGACATGTGACAGAGTCATGAGGTCTAGCACTTGAGCCAGCACTCTAGGCACCATTATTAGTATTAATTAGGTTCGCCTGAAGAATGCCTAATTGGACAAGGTGTACCTGACTACCAGGCCAGATTGGGGCTAGTGAGTGAATGAGTCAACTAGCCCATTAGCAGGGAAGCTATATAAATGGACATACGAATGCATGCTCAAGGGGAAAAAAGGAGAGGAACAGAAAGCTAGGCGAGCTTGACCAAGGGGTCCCTCTGATTAGAGTCACCTTATTCCCCCTCCTCTATTTGGGAGAAGGGGTTAGAAAGTTAAGATACAGTGTCAAGAGGTATGGAGACACTGCTATGGATTGGTGGAAGGATTAAAACACTGTAAATAAACTGCACAGTGGTGTTTACAAGGAAGACATCTTAGTGCAGTCTGTGTTTGTGGAAGAGACGGGAGTGTGGCATGCTGACGTGTATAATACAATAACTATAAAAAGTGCTAAATAATGCATTGCTGATTATGTCTTATGAAAAGAGATTAAAGAGATTGTAAGGGCTGTTCTTTGCTTACTCTGTTTTAAAATTGAGCAAAGCACAATGAATGAACAAAAACAGTTATATTCCCCACCCACTTAGAACAGACTATTTGAGTCCAGATTTGGGAAAGGAAAAGGAAGCAATAAATTTTTGCTTTAACTCACCACACGTTTTAATTGCACAGAACTCCCATGGGGTATCAGGGTCAAGAGTGTAGCACCACGGTCTCGGCTTGCCATCGGGATTGCGGCAGTAATTATCATCAAAGCCCTTGTCAGGATATCTGCAAACCACACCAACAAATGTGTTCAGCACGTCTGGCTGGCAACACTATACAGGCATGCACAAGACGTGTAAAGAACCAATTCCAGCTGAGACAAGTTTGATACAGTGCCTGCTGGCTTGGGACCTGATCATGGGGGTTGGGGAATTCCCTCTACTCCCATAGAGGAAAATGAGGGTGAAACCTCCTAGGAAGCACTGAGCAGAATCAGGCCCTTGGACAGGGAGACTCAGCTGTGGTAACATGCAGGACACCAGATGGGGTAACTCAGCTAATTGCTTCACTCCACTGTAGAGCATGGCCATCCCTTGACAGACACGCAAGCCTCATTTTTTTTTTTTTCCAAACAGCCAAATTAAGTGTGGATTATATAAACACTGCCTGGCATGCCAGACTCATTAAGAAAACAGGTTCTCTAGTGCAACAACCCTGGGTTCAAACTGGAAGCTATTTTCAATTGCTTTGTTACTAATGATAGCTCCATTTTGGTAACACAGCTTTGTTCTAGGTCATGCCCTCATTTCCGGCACTGCAAAAAATATTTAAAACTTCCCTCTCCCTTTATCTTGCTAAGGTTTGAAACTGTTGTGTTATTTTAATTGTTTCCATGTTTGTCTCGCCTCTGTTAAACAGACAAGAGGGGGGAGCATAATAAGGAGACTTACTTTATCTAAATGGTCATAAGTAGCAGCCACAAACTTCAGAACGTGGGGATAAAAGTAAAATGTACTTATTGCCAATAAATGCAAAATGCTTTGGTTTTGCAGGTTTTTTGCAGCATGTTTGAAAGAGAACAAAAAGTAGGCTTGCCCAAGGGACTACTGAGAAAACTTCATAGAATCATAGAATATCAGGCTTGGAAGGGACCTCAGGAGGTCATCTAGTCCAACCCCCTGCTCAAAGCAGGACCGATCCCCAATTAAATCATCCCAGCCAGGGCTTTGTCAAGCCTGACCTTAAAAACTTCTAAGGAAGGAGATTCTACCACCTCCCTAGGAATGAGATTCTACCACCTCCCTAGGTAACGCATTCCAGTCTTTCCCCACCCTTCTAGAGAAAAAGTTTTTCCTAATATCCAACCTAAATCTCTCCCACTGCAACTTGAGACCATTACTCCTCGTTCTGTCATCTGCTATCACTGAGAACCGTCTAGTCCATCCTCTTTGGAACCACCTTTCAGGTAGTTGAAAGCAGCTATCAAATCTCCCCTCATTCTTCTCTTCAGTAGACTAAACAATCCCAGTTCCCTCAGCCTCTCCTCGTAAGTCATGTGTTCCAGTCCCCTAATCATTTTTGTTGCCCTCCGCTGGACTCTCTCCAATTTTTCCACATCTTTCTTGTAGTGGGGGGCCCAAAACTGGACACAGTACTCCAGATGAGGCCTCACCAATTAAACTTGAACTTATTTAAGGGGACAAAAATGTTAACTACCTATGAACCTGAGACCTTCCCACAACTGCAAGCAGATGTGCTTCTCATGAGCACATGATTTACATGTGATTTACAAAGGTGTGCCGATGGGGTTCTCTACCCACCATACACTCATCCCAAAGTCTGTTTGTACAATCCTGCCTTCCTTGGGACAAATCACACTCCCTCTGCTACAGCAGGGTTTGAAAGATGGGGTTGGGAGAGAATTTGAAAGAGGGTTCAATCATTACTTTCACTGAACCCTGCAGAATGGGGCGAGGAGACAGGGCTATGGCAACATAAGAGCCCTTTATCCGCAGTAGCAACTGTGCTCGACAATACTCATTACTGCTTCAAGACAATTACTAAGTTCTAAACTGGGAGAGGGGATGAAGTTTAAAAGTACCCTGATATCTCCCAGGACCTTCCTCTGACCCCTACAACTGATCAGTCCCTGGAATGGGGACAGGATAAGGGGGTCAGATCATCAGAACCATTTCCCCTAAAGGCCATCATGTAACTGTACACTAAAGGCTCAATCCTGCAAGATGCTGAGCACTCTGGTCCCAATCCAGCAAGACACTTAGGCACAGACTTAACTTCAGTTGAATCATTTGAGCTTAACAGTCATCACCAGAGTGCTCAGCATCTTGCAGGATCATGCCATATAGACAGATAAACAGGGAAATTTCCAGCACTATCCACTGACTATTCTCAACGTCTATTATAGATAAATAGATATATAGATTCTTAGGGATCTGCTCCCTGCAAGGACTACAGATGACCTTGGTTGCAGGAGGGTGTTAGGGTACAAAGCTAGTCTGAGTATCATGAGTGGGGTGGGGCAGCAGGGAAAGAAGCCCTTTTTGACTTCCTCTAACCTTGGGGAACAGAAGAGCTCCAGTTTACCTCCCTCATTTGCTCATATGCAGAAAGAGTGGGTAGGGAAAAAATTGTCCTGCCCAGTTACTGATTTTGCCTACAGTGTTCTCAGATCTGCTTGCTTCTTTCCACATCCTTGGGAGTCAGCTAGTAGCTATTTTAGTCCCTACAGCAGAAGACCATTTAGTGTCCCTTCCCCCACAGGTAGCCACAACTAGCAGGGATAAAACTGGATGATGGGGTTGCAATCTGGCCCACCCAATCTCAGATTTATGTCACTGAGAATTATGTAATGGCCCTGTAAGAGTTAGTCCAGTCTCCAGGTCTCTTTCCCCCAAACATACCCAGAGCCATAGTCTGCTGCTTGGATCAGAGGAGGATCCTAAGGGTTCCTGAGATCTTTCAGATCCCCATTACACCTCCTTAGTGATTTTTGTTAGGTTTATTATTTGTTTTTCCCCATCCTACCCCTGAAGCAGCAGTAGGAACCTTGACTTCAATGGCTAAGAAAGCAACAAGACACTTCTCCAATGTCAGAGACACGTCCACGTCTACGTTTGAAGAGAGTTAGCCACTGAAGTTCTGAACATTACATATTTTTTTTCAAATAGACCAAGACTGCTCTTTAACACCAATGGACGATCATTATTTATTTATTCATGTTGAAATTTACATCCCAAATGCATCCTGGGCATGAGTATACTGTTGTAAATTAAATTACACCAGTGATTAATTTGGCCTTCTGATTTGCCACACTTAAAAAAAAAATTGAATGGTGTTTTGTGGGGGCTAAAGCTTTTACTGTTCATAAATATGTTCAAGGCCAAGCCACATCAGCCTCAATGGGATTCCATGAAGATGCAACAGTGTGTCTGTGCAGAGCATAACGCAGGATTCAAGCACCAGAATGAAATCCTATGAAATCAATAGGATTTCCACTGAAATCAATGACAAAATTTCCATGGACATCAGTGATGCCAAGATGTCACCCTTAGGGCAAGTCTACACTACAAAATTAAGTTGATCTAAGTTACATTGACATACAGCCACTACATTAAATAAATTGGTTTTGCATGTCCATGCTATGATCCTTGTGTCAGCGGTGCTTATCCTCAACAGGAGCACTTGCACTGATTGAATTGCCAGCATGGGACACTGTGGGATGGCTTCTGAAAGGCAGCAACACTCAGTGTAAGCAATAGTGTCCACACTGACACTGCGTCAGTCTAATTACATAGACCTAAGTGGTACGCCTCTTGTGGAGGTGGAGTTATGAAGTCAGTAAAGTGGGTGAGTTACATCGGTGGAAGCTACATTTAGTGCCTTTCATCAAACTAACTGTAATGCAGAGCAGGTCTCAGACTTTTTTCCCCCCGGGTAGCTTTCGTTTATTCACACCCCTGAGCAACATAAATTATGCTGACATAAGCTGTAGTGCAGACATAGCCTAAAGCTACCCATACCTTATTTTAAAGCATAATAACTATATTTCATTATTAATACTTTGTAGTTTATATGGACACATTCAGAGGAAGATCTCAGATACGTATTTTCAGATATGAATTAATCCCAACAACATTTTTGTGAGGTAGGTTAGCATTATTTTACCTATTTTATAAATGAGCCTAATTAAAATCATTTTTTTCAGAAAGGCTTGTTTCAGTATGAGCCCATGCAAGGTTCCCCCTCCCTAATGCAGTAAGTTCAAAGGCCTTTATGTGTGGCCTAAACCCACCCACACAGCCTCTCCAGAAGGGAGGGTAAATGTTGCAGATGGTTGTCTGCACTTTGGTGAATTTCACCCACTAGAATAAAACCTTTCTTGTCTGCAGTTTTTTAATGCTATTTCTGACTCATTTTTTTGGCATTATATCTATAGTTCATCAAGTTATTGTCCAAAACATAAATCTATTATCATAAAATGCTGAATTTAGCCACTCACAGTTGCTTTTCCAGGGTGAAAATCAGTGTTGATTTTTTTAACACCTTATGCAACATAAACTGGATAATTTAACACCTTATGCAACATAAGACTGATAATTGCATAGGGTCTAGCTATTCATTATTGAAGTAAATGGATCTATTGTAAATTATTAATGTTGAAAGCTAAATTCATCAGTATTTTTAAAGGGCTTTGAGATCTTTGGTAGATGTAAAGTATTACTGCTACTAGTAATTATTATTATTATTTATTTTGTTGTTATGATATTAGGGTTTTTTCTAGTGACGTCACTTGCTCTGTGTATACAGACATACATATCTCCTCAGACCATGTAAATTCACATAGCATATCTCCATAAAGTTCAATGCAGCTGATTTAAACCAGCTGAGGTTAGGCCTAACGAGTACCAGAATATGGGTAATTTTTAAAAGAAAACAGTGAAGTAGTATTTTACCTCTCTGGTCTGAATTTGTGCCTGTGTGGTCTCTGAAGGTCCCAGCGCTGGCATTCCTTGCCTGATTCAGTGTGATCCATTGGCCCTCTGTAACTTTCTCCATTGCAGGTCATGCATTCAACTGAAAACAAAAAATAGTGTATTAGTAACTCATAACACTAGTAGAAAGAAATTGCTGTCATAAACTCAAGCTGTCCTGCACAGAGAATTATAACATTATAAAAATAATACTTCCTAGATCATCAATTTCACACAGGTGTAAGAAATGCCCTTCAGAATAACTTCTCACTGTGGGTTCCTTTTAAGATCTTGTCAGATGTTTAGATTTGGTGCCAGATTAGTTCACCATCAAGTTACTTTGGATGCATCTGGATGGAAGTATTTAAGGCATTTACATACCCAGCTTCTTTCTTGGGCCTTTATAGAAATTAGTCTGAGTGTTAAACAAAGATCTAGATCTAAAGCACACACCAAGCAGGAAATGTTACTAATGATTAAATAAGTGATACTTGCTTGTGTGCCAATAATATAAATATATATATATATAAATATATGTACACATGCACATTAGTTGTGATGAAACCTGGTTATGGATAGAGTTAAAACCTCATTGAGATTAACAGGTGTGAATGCACCCATTAATTAGCATAACAATAAGGATACATTAATCACAATCACCCACTTAAGGCAAAAGGGTTATGTGAACTCAGTCAGGAGTTTTGGATTGTGTGGAAGGGTTTGTACTGAGCATGTTTTGGTACGTCTGTGGGTGAGCAGGTAGAGGCAGAACACAGAACCAGGGAGAAACAGAGACAGCCTGAAGAAAACAAAGCTGAAATCTGTAAACACACGGTGACCCTAAGAGAAATGTGGGAATGATCTGGGTCAGGCGTGCCTGCTTAAAAGATGCCTGGGCCAGTAAGCTAAGAAACCACTCCTCATAGATTCATAGACTTTAAGGCTAGAAGGGAGCATCATGACCATCTAGTCTGACCTCCTGCACATTGCAGCCCACAGAACCTCACCCACCCATTCCTGTAATAAACCCCTAACCTCTGGCTGAGTTACTGAAGTCTTCAAATCATGATTTTAAGACTTGATGTTACAGAGAATCCACTATTTACACTAGTTTAAACCTGGCGAGTGGCCTATGCCCCATGCTGCCAAGGAAGGCATAAGAAACTCCCGGCTCTCTGACAATCTGACCCAGGGGAAAATTCCTTCCTGACCCCCAGTATGGCGATCAGTTAGACTCTGAGCACGTGGTCCTACTGCAGTTGGTTCCTCCTGCATTCAGAGAAGCAGGATGATGTACATTCCTTATAAATAAACAAGACTTCATCAAAGAATGTATCAGACTCCATCATCAATTTCTGCTCCCAACTGAAATATCCCCAGTGCCCTGAACTTTGGGTCACAAAGGGGTAACTAATTTATATATACACATTACATTTATATATAAATATACGTTCACATTTAAATGTAAAAATCACTTAGGGCGTGTCTACCCCTAAAAACATTACAGTGGCATAGCTGCGCTGCTGCAGGTGAGCTGCTGTACTGCTTCCGTGTAGACACTGCCTACGCTGACAGGAGGGATTCTCCCATTGGCAAAGGTCATCCACCTCTCCAAGACGCAGTAGCTAGGTTGATGGAAGAATTCTTCTGTCAGCCTAGCACTGTATAGTCGGGGACTTGGGTCAGCTTAACTATGCCACTCACCCTGGAAAATCCACATCCCTGATCACTGTAGCTAAATTAACCTAATTTTCTACTGTAGACCAAGCCTTAGAAAATGATAATTTAGGCAGTTAGAGAATGAATTCTTCGGTCAAATCATAGAATATCAGGGTTGAAAGGGACCTCAGGAGGACATCTAGTCCAACCAGGACCAATCCCCAATTTTTGCCCCAGATCCCCCTCAAGGATTGAACTGACAACCCTTGGTTTAACAGGCCAATGCTCAAACCACTGAGCTATCCCTCCCTCCATCATCAACCAAGAAGCCCTTGATCCTGCATTCAGCTGCAGGTCTAATCCCGGCTGGAGCATACTTTAGATTCAGGCTGTAAATTTTGGTTCTTGGTCCAACAGAGCCTGGACTTGTTTACCTTCCTAGCATACCGCAAAGCTTACTCCAAATGCCAGCGGTAAAAGAAGGGAATGGGCTGATTAGCAGGGTAGAGGGGCTTGGATTTGAGGTAAATTAGGCAGTCATATTAATATATTCCTGAACTGTGGAACTGCTGAGCCCAACACTTAGAACCGATATATTGAATATCATTGACCACATTTTGTGAAGTGCCGAAGGGAAGGCATGAGATTTAATGCTATAAAAATCAAAACAAATAAATCACTATAAGAGGAAAGGAACAGCTTCCATATGAGGAGAGAATAAAAAGATTGGGACTGTTCATCTTAGAAAAGAGACGACTAACGGGGGATATGATAAAGGACTATAAAATAATGAATAGTGTGGGGAAAATGAATAGGGAAGCGTTATTTACCCGTTCACATAACACAAGAACTAGGAGTGACAGAATGAAGTTAATAGGCACAGGTTTATTGGAAGTATTTCTTCACACAACACACAGTCAACCTGTGGAACTTGTTCCAAGGGGATGTTGTGAAGGCCAAAAGTGTAACTGGGTTGATAAGAGAATTAGATAAGCTAATAGAGGACAGGTCCATCAATGGCTACTAGCCAAAATGGTCAGAAATGCAACACCACACTCAGGGTGTCCCTTCACCTCCAACTGACGGAAGCTGGGACTGGACAACAGGGGATGGACCACTCAAAATTTCCTTGTTCTGTTCATTCAGTGGCACAGGCCACTGTCAGAAGACAGGATGAATCATCAGTCTTACTGAGCATAGCTATTCTTATGTTCTTATTTATAAATATCAGTTTAAATTGGAAGGCACCCAATCAGAATGCTCTACAGCAATTACATTGACCAATGTTCCTTACAGATTGTCACATGAGCATCATTTGAAAGGTGAAACAAAAATTTATTTTCAGAATTCATCCTCAAATCCATTATCTAGCTACATATAAAGTGCTAAAGTCAACTCGACATTAACTATGGACCTGCAACAGGTACTTTCATAATGTACTGAACACAACAGAAATTGTTAGCTGATCTGTAGTGGACTAGAGAGCTATTCAAATTACCTAATTTGTGTGATAAGCATATCACTACTCAAACATCTCTTGCTAAATCATTCTTACTAAGAATTGAGCCATTCTTTGTTCAAAGCCAATATATAAATACTCTCTAATAACAGTTACACACTTGCTTCCAGGGCAGAAGAGACTTTTCTATGGTATCAACTGTGTCATGTTACCTTCTGAACAGAGAGGAATGTCACAGACTTCATGGCGTTTCTCTGGATTGCTTGTAAAACACCAAGGCCCTCCTTCTTCCCCTCGGGGATTCCGACAGTAGTTTTCCTGCAGGTCTTTACCCCGATAGCTCGAAGGCAAAAAGCTAGTTTTAAAATGACAATCATTACAGTATAAGAGCATGCAAACTTCATTGTGAATCTTATTGTATTCATGAACAGTTACAGCTTATCAAACTCTTGCTTGCTTTCCCCCATACTCTACATGTGCCTGCACACACATCCATATACCTCTACCTTAAACCATATACGTTTTCTCATTTTAACAAATGACAAGACCATAGCTAGATTCAGCCATCTTTATTCCTGTGGAGTAATACCTTACTCAGCAACTAACTCCACTGATTTCACCCTAGGGTCTCCTGCATTTAAATGTGCTTGTCAAATAGTTGCAGAGTTGAAGTAACGTAATTCAGTTTATCACGTAAGTGAGGGCATTTAACGGTAATCTAATCCACTAAATTTCCATTGTGTTCAGTATATATAGACACAGATAGATCTATTTCTATGGGGTAACTTGTGTGATAAAGTGCTAAACAACCTGTATAAAGGTAGCAGAAACTGTCCCTTAGATTGTGTGTTCTCAGTCCAGGTGGATCACCTTTATGGATAGGTGGGAGAGCTGTACTGAAACTTTCTTCTGTTGTAATATGGGTTTACAGTATGCAAACCAGTGTATGACAACTACTGACCCAGACTCTTTACATATTATAAAAAAAACCTCCATTATATTTTACACTTGGGGTAACCATACCCAGGCATTGCATTCTGGAATGTGTTTCCATCCTGTTCCTATATAAACTTTGACATTCTGATGCTGCGTAAGGAGACCAAGTAGGAAATTAGCATCATGCTCCTGCACAGTTTTGGAACAACACCTCCAACCACCAAACTAAGTGAAGTATTTAAGACATTACTTTACCCACTTTGTCCCTCTCATATCCTGTAACCAACACGGTTACAACAACACAGCAAACAACAATGGAAGATATATTTTGCCATCTGACATGGAAACTCCACAACACGAAGAAGATGGAAGACAAACTTAACAGCAACATCTACTTCCTGAGCAAATGCAAGAAACAAAACAACATCCCCAGAGAACTTCCATCTATAACCCTCTGACAACCACATACAACTCTGAACAGCTCTGCAAAAGGATTTCAGAAAAACTGAGGCGCAATCTCCTGCACCTCACATGTTCTGGAAGGGACCACCTCAAACGAGAAATCATCACATGCTCCCATACAGTGGAAGGGAAAAGTCATGAAACGTACCTGGAGATCACACAAGAAACCCAAAACAACTATCAAAAAAATCCTGGTGACGGCCATGCAACACCAAAACAAAAGTGGAACCATCTATAACAACAACAACGCCACAACCCACAGAACTTCACCTCCAGGATAAACCAGGGCACCAGGACCTACCACACGGACGCTACACAACACGCCAAAATCAACAACTACCCTAACTGGAACTGAATTACCTGTATTCTCCAACAGATTGAACTTCTCTCCCACCACTGAAACTGATATTATACTGACATGTAGAGAACTGGAAGAATTCTTTCACTGACTCTGTCTCGAAGAATTACTTCACAACACAGTTGACATCAACCAGAACTACCATGTCCCCACCGACAGTCATAACAAAAAAGAATTATCTGACTGGACACCCATCAGTGGAGGAAATGACACACTTGATCTTTACATCACAAAAGACTGTGGAATCCTGAAACATCATATCCACCACAATCGCTCCACGGCCAAGAGGTCTGCTATACAGTCCCTGAAATCCAGCCAACATACAGCGAGCAGAGCAGCAAACAAAGTGAATGCCCTCATAGTCCTCAGCTGTGATGAGTACATCAATGAGGCCAACTGACAAATCTCCAACACCACCCTCTTATAAGGAATTCAAAAAAGACCCCCATACCACAAAGGAATTTAAGGATATCATCAAATCTTTCCCCAGACAACTCCAAGAGAAACTCTACAACCTCCTCCCCCATGAACCTACCTCAGGGAACTTCTAAATGTTTCTCCAAGATACACAAATTAGGGAAACCAGGCAGACCCATCATATCTGGCCACAGCATGCTTATGAATATGAGAACTCACAGAAATCATCCTCAAAACACTCACCACAAAAAGGGCAAGTTTTCTCCAGGACACAAACAACTTCATCCAGAAACTTCACACATTAACAAACTCCCTCAGAACATCATACTTGCCACCATGGATGTCACCTCCCTATCTACCAACATCCCTCACCATGACAGCCTCTCTGCCTGCATCAGATATCTTCACAACAATGAACGACTCTCAGATATCCACCCAAAACACATCAAAATCATCCATTTCATCCTCACCCTTAAGAACTTTGCATTCAACAAGCACTTTTTTCCAAACCACGGGAACAGCCATGAATAGTAGGATGGTTTCCCAATATGCCAGCCTCTTCTAGGTCACGTCAAGGAAGAATTTCTGAAAATATGCACCACAAACCAATGAAATACCTGGTATACATCAATGATATTTTCATCATCTGGACAGATGACCTAAACTCCCTCAGAGATTTCACCACAACTTCACCAACCACCACCCATCCTTCATTCTCTCTAGAACACTCCCATATAAGCATCAACTTCCAGGACACCATGATCAGCGTCTGCAATGGAAAGCTACAGAAAACTATACACAAGAAGCCCATAGATTACCAGACTTACCTCCAAAGATCCAGTAACCACCCCAGACACACCAAGAAATCTGTTATCTACAGCCATGCAATCAGATACCACAGAATATGCTCCAAGAAGAAAGCCTGGGATACACACCTTAACACACTTAAAACAACCTTCACCAAACAAGGACACTCCTCCAGAGAAGTAGATTGCCTCATGGAATAGGTTACATAAACACCTCAAGAGAACCTGCTTCAATACAGAAAAAAAACCCAAAACATTGACTGTATACCCTTAGCTGTCACTTACCACCCCACACTGGAACTCTCATGAGGTATCATCAAATAATTACAACTCATACTTGATGGGGACCATGTCCTGAAATAAATCTTTCCCAAACCCCCTCTTCTGGCCTTCAAACCACCACCAAAGCTCACCAAGCTCATAATCAGAAGGATGCTACCTATAGACCAGGACTTACCAACTCAGAGCAGCACCAGACCCTGCCAAAATAACAGATGCAAAATGTGCATAGGTCCACTGCTGCAATGATCAACACGGCCCACAACACACCTTTCAAGATCCATGAGTCCTAAAATGTATACCACAACATGTGGTGTACCTCATCCAGTGCGTCAAATATCCCATCCTTTAACTTGTCCCTGCTCAGATTTAAATCAAAACCTGTTCCAGTACAAGGATTTAAGGTAAAATGAAGCTCCAGAACCAATCTGTAAGCTTTGGGGCAATGGACAAATCCAACTAAGTTTGTAACACTGGGCCTGACGTAGCAGAGACAGTCATGTCCTGAGATAGATATCAGCAAAAACAGAGGGTTTGGTCAGAAATTAGGAAGAAGGTGACATCCACCATGTCTGCAATGATTAAATTTAAGAAACTTAAGAAAATGTTGGAGTTTGGGTTCTGGTTCTTTTTATGAATTGGAGTGATATTTGAATCATTTCTTAAGTTTCCCGAATCTGTTTGCCCATGTCTAATTCATTGTTTTGGTCCCATTCTTGTTTTAGTTCCATTTGCAGTGAAAAAAGATGAGGCTTTGTGAAAAGTGAAAGAATAATTTTTGGAATCAAATCAGTAGAAAGTTTCTATCAATGTACCCTTACCCTGGGATTATCTGAATATAGTGAGGATATTTTGTAATATTATATATTTATAAATTTTAAAGGAAGACTATATGGCTCATAAGACTAGCAATGAGAATCAGAGCCTTTCACCTCTTGGTCATTGATTTACAGCCGTCTCAGCCAAGCTGTTAATGAGCAATGCCAGGATATGTCTTTGGTAGTATACGGAATAGTTTGGTGTTCTTAGCACAGTAGTTAATGGATGTGTCTCTATACTGCAAAAACAAAAACACTCTTTGGTTAGTACTAATTGTCACCCTTGTTGGCAGTCTTATCAGAGAGACCAGACTGAGCGGGCATGGAGTCTAAATGTTAGTCTACCCTCCAGATGAGAACACAGTTGAGGCACAATGAGTCGGCACATGAAGAAGCTTGATGTGTTCCTGCCAGATATTTACTCTATGAATAACCAAAAGACCATATCCATGGTTCTCAGTCTTGCACTTTTCACAGCATTATATTCTCTCTGCTTGTCTCTGAAGGGGGTTACAGTAGTGCTATGACTGTCATCAGTGCAAATCCCCAATTTAGAAGAGACTACACTTGCATCTTACTCTTTAAACTGAATTAACCAGTTGTTGCACTCATACAGCAGAACTGATCCAACTCATACAAGAAGTACAAGAACAGCTTACAGTTGCTGCCTCAATTGGATAACTGCATGGTATGAATGAATAACAAAAGGGGGAAAAAAGGAAAATCCCTGCCCACTCCCACACCACCAAAAATGTATTTTGTGTCTTTTTTTAACCTTTGGTTAATTAAGTCTTGGAACAGATTGAGGTGGAAAATACCCCTGTTACTCACATCCTGGTTGCAATCAGCACAACGTTGTAACATAATTTAATGGGAGTTTTTCCTTTTCTTGGTCCTTGGAGAGAATCATTTTCCTCATTTTACCCTATTTCATTTATTATTTTACCATCAGAGAGTCTCTCAGCTCAAAAATAACCATTACAAAAGCCTGGCAACAGTCAATCCAAATTACCCTAGGATCAGGATCAAAACCATTTCTGAAATTATTCATACTGTACAGCATTACGTAGAGACCCAAGCTGGCAGAAGAAGATGCACAAGCAGCATCAGCAGGTACTACAGCACCATGGTGGGAAGAGAGAAAGATGAGAACCAGCCAGGGCTAGTCCTTTTCAGACACAGAACTGTTCACTAGGACCCATGTAGCACAACCTCTCCCCAAGTCATGCGAGCTCAGGAAAAAAAGAATCTTCAGGAACACAAGCCAGAAACACAAGCCAGCAGGAGTAGCTAAAGAAGCAATTTCAGCCACTGATGAAGTCATTCTGGAACGAACAAGAAGCCTGCAAACCATCACTCCATTCATTTTGCTCCTATATCTCTTTGAACCTGCCCGTGTCTGTCTTGTCTATTTAATTTGTAATCTCTTCAGAGCAAGAAATGTCATTGTTCTATATTTGTACAGTGCCTAGAGCAATGGGGCCTAGGGTTGCCAACCCTCCAGGTTTTGCCGGGAGTCTCCCGGAATCAGGCCCTATCTGCCAGAGGCTACTGAAGCCAATACGGGAGATTTTAGGGCGCTAAAAGTTCGGCTGCACAGTGGGATTAAGGTAGGCTCTCTACCTGCCCTGGCCCCGTGCCACTCCCAGAAGTGGCTGGCACATTCCTGCAGCCCCTGGGGACGGGGCAGACAGGGGGTCTCTGCACGCTGCCCCAAGCACCGACTCCGCAGCTCCCATTGGCCAGGAACTGCGACCAATGGGATCTGCGGGGGCAGCACCTGCAAGCAGGGGCAGCACGTGGAGCCCCCTGCCCACCCCAGGGGCCACAGGAGTGTGCAAGCCACTTCCGGGAGTGGTATGAGGCCAGAGCAAGCAGGGAGCCTGCCTTAGCCCCACTGTGCTGCTGACTGGGAGCCACCCAAGTAAGTGCCGCCCAGCCTGAGCCCGCACCTCCTCCTGCACCCCAATCCTCTGACCCAGCCCTGAGCCCCTTCCTGCACCCAAACTACCTCTCAGAGCCCATACCCCCTCCTGCACCCTAACTCCCTGCCCCAGCCCGGAGCCCCCTCCTGCACTCAAACTCCCTCCCAGAGCTTGCACCCCACACCCACTCCTGTACCCCAACCCCCTGCCCCAGGCTTAGCCCAGACCCCCTCCCACACTCCAAACCCCTTGGCCCCAGCCCAGAGCCTGCACTCCGTCCTGCTACCCAACCTCCTGTCTCAGCCGGGTGAAAGTGAGTGAGGGTGGGGTAGAATGAGTGACGGAGGGAGGGGGGATGGAGTGAGCAGGCTGGGGCCTCAGAGAAGGGGTGAGGCAGGGGTGTTTGGGTTTCTGTGATTAGACAGCTGGCAACTCTAATGGGGCCCCAGGTTTGGTTGGGGCCTCTAGGCACAACTGGCATATAGAGTAATAACAGTAACAATAGCATAATCATTTTAACATCAAAGCACAACCTTCCAGAGTCTGGAGTAAGTACAAGTTTTGAGGAAAAACTTATGCAAAATTAGTAAACCTATTTTTTTCCATCACAAATGCCACCTTGTGATAACCAGATGTTGTGACCTAATAACTCCCACCGTACATGTTAGTAAATTCCAAACACTCCACTCTTTGCTTCTGTCCCATCTCACTCTAGCCTCCAATGATGACATTTTTTGATGTTGAGAAACAAAATTAGCATGCGACCACCTTGTTTATCATGACCTTTTCAAATAAAATCTATTGCGTAAGGCGGGAGGAAGTCAGCTTCACAGCATGCTTCTCAGATGAGTGGCCATCCAAATTCATTACTACAATGCAAAAGTAAAACTGCTAAAGATATTAACCAAATACATTTACAGTAAACCGAGTGCCTGTATCCTGCTACCACTAACGTCAATGGGAGTTTTTCCACTGACGCCGAAGAAAGTAGTATCTGAGAATAATTCTGAAAGGTGCTGAGTGCTGAAGTCTCAGGTGCTGCGTGAGCTAAGGACTCTGAGTTCCTTTCAGGATCAGGCCCTAAGCTCAAGAATTAAGTCCCATAGCTACTGTACCATTCTCCAATTATTGCTGTGTTATTATTTAATTTTATATATTATATATGTAATCCTAAATCTGAAAGCAAATATAAACCAAAACAATTCTGTGTGCATTTATTATGACTAGTTCTAAAAACGATAGCCAGTACCCTCAAATCCTCTACAAATTGCATGTAACTCTGCTTTAAGGCCAACTTCCTCTGAGAACCTCTCTCATGAGTGAGGTTAGTTTCTAAACCGTACTTAAAAGGTCAGAGTAGTAATGCTCCTCTGGAAATGAATGGGAAGTTATTCATTGATTTGTTTATTGATTTCAAATATGTATCCTAGGCTCGAGGTGCTTTAACAACGCTTACAATCCACAAGATTTGCAACATGAACCAAACTATAAAAACAATTGTAAGCACCTAAAACTGATAAACTAACATCCCCAAACCTGCCACTCTATATTTGTAAAACTATCCCTTTCCCAAAGGCCTGGGAGGGAAGTCAAAAGATTGGCTTTGCAACATTTTACAGTGCCTTGCAAATTTAAGGGACAAATTCTGTTCTCAATTACTGTTCACTAATGTAAATCTGGAGTAACTTCACTTCTCAGTGTAAATGAGGACAGAAGTTAGCTCTTGCATCTTTAACATCAAATTATAGATCTCTAACGTCTAGAAGGGATATCTAATGGGTCATCTCATCCATAACATGTATAGATAGCTGTAAACATATGATACATTGACTTTAAAATATATAGAGACTTTGATGGTTCCCAGGGTTGGTATTATGACTCCAGTGTGGTTAACTCCCATTTAAAAAAGAAATAGCCTAACTGGTTAGATGGATTGGTTGGATTTGAATGCTAGGGCCATCAGCAGAAAGAAAGGAAAAGACTGCTCTATAATCTTCCTGAGCAGCCCTAATACAACTCCTTGCTCCCACCCTGTGTTCACATCTCATCATTTGTCCTCTCTTCATTGCCCTCAGCTGTAAGACTCAGCTGGCTGGACACACCTTTAATCAGCACCTTCCTTCAGAGCTAAGTGTGGTGCAGGTTAGAAATCCTACACTCATCACCCACGACGCTTCCACTCAGTGCATTCCAGAAGCAGCATCCTCCACTGAGTAACCTTCGTGCAGCAGCGCTTACCTCCACCCAACCCCCAGTAGCAATTTCCTTCCAGAAATACACCCCAACTCTCTCCACCCAGCCCAGCATCTACCCAGCAGCAGCCAGAAGCACAAAAAAGCACTCTGTAGCCCCCCACCCCCGCCCCCTCGCCCCCTGCATTTCTGAAATATACACCATCATGCTATCTTGGGACATTTATGATTGTTAAAAGTAATCTCAATATTTAAAATTTGCATCTATAAAAGATAATTAACTTGGGGCCCTGGCAAAAGAGAATATGACTGTTTTGGATCACGGGCAGAGAAAGTTTGTAGATCCTCAGACTCCTTTAATTGTTTGATCTGGGATATGAATTAGGCCATAACTAGGTTACAGAATTCAATGGAGCAATTCAGCTACTCAATGGCATAACTGAATTCAGAATCTGGTCTACCATCTATCCCAAAAATCCTTCATTTTACATATAGGTTGGTAACTGGAAAGGT
The DNA here is from genome assembly GCF_015237465.2 of Chelonia mydas. Taxonomy (NCBI): domain Eukaryota; kingdom Metazoa; phylum Chordata; order Testudines; family Cheloniidae; genus Chelonia; species Chelonia mydas. Next base: position 327,099,466 of record NC_057849.1, read on the forward strand.
CATTTCAGAGACTGAGGGGGTGAAATGCCTGAAGTTCTGGAAGAGGAGTAGGATCAAAGACCCAATACTCATTTGTAAAATTAAAAATGAATCAGGAGCAACACCCCACCATACATGTTTGTATTCCATGTTCTTTAACTTTAATGTACAGAATACCAGCAGAGTTCCAAGAGAGTCTGCCCTTCTTATGTTCAGACTATGCTTACCTGTGCTCGTGGGGTATCATAGAATTCCATGCCTGACACTGGATGCCACTTTTGGTAACAGATATTGTTCCCTTGTAGTTTGCGCCTTTACCAATGATACAGTTTCTAATGTAGTCTGTTGGAAGAAAACAGAGGAAAAAATAAGAACCTAGTGGAAAGTCTTGTTTACTTGTTGAAAATTAGAGCTGGTAAACATTTTTCAAACTAAAAAATTTTTGTGGAAAAAGTAGCCTTTTTTTTCCAGAAAGTTTTATGTTTTGTTTTTTTCTAGAAAGGCATGCAGCTTTTGGTGCAAAAGCTAAAAATCAATTATAATGTCATGTCATATTTTTAGTGTTTCCACAAAGAAGTGCCTTTTTTTTCAAAATACTTAATCCTAAACACTATCAAAAATGCTACTGAAAAGGTAATTACGATTTTTCATTTACCAAAAGCACATTCTGAGCACTTTCAACGCACACTGACATCAGTGACCCAAACAGGAACAGCACCCAATCCTATGGCAATAACCCACTGGATTAGGCCCTTAAGTAGTAAAGTAAGCGGCAGTGCAATCCAGCACATAATATGATACATAAATACCAAAGGTCACACAACTCAGACTCTTAAATATACAGTCCATCACTGTGCTGTGCATCTCAGCAAAGATAAAGGGCATCTTGTAAACAGAGAGTTTTAAGGCACAACACATCAACTCCTCGAATGCACAAACCATCCTTTCCTCAGGCCAGACACACAGTCATAAAGGTCACTTGCTGACTCCCTTCTCTGTGCTTGGGGAATAAATCAGTTACCTTTCTTTTCATATAGATCAAATGCGTGGTCTTGCTTTTTCCTCACTCCATTCGTCATGCTATTGAAAGAGAACCAATGGCATCGTTTTGTAGCTCTGTCAAAAGCAAAGGCCCTGAAACGAAAATCTCGATAAGGAAAGGAATCCTACATGGTTTACAGCAATGACAGATGGCATATCAATGAATATACTATGACAATACATCTATTTTTACTGGGAAATGCACAGAAGCAGCCCAAATTGGTATTTAAATCCACAATTGTGCTGACAAGCATTCAGAAACAAAGAAATTAAGTGGTTGTGGTTGTAGCACTAAATACCAGTTTTGCTGCTTGCACTAATCTCAGATTGCACTTGTCATTAAAAATCTCTATTTTAAAAGTAAGACTAATGTGGCTGAGGCAGTACATGAAGCCCCAGTTGTGCTCTTTTCTAAAAAAGACATTCCCTTCTGCTACAAGAGCTGTGGAAAGATATACTGCATTGAAACCCACAGGCCAAATTCATTCCTCATGTCATTAGATGCAACTTAGTTGACTTCAATTCTGTGGACTTACACTAGATATGAATGTGGCTGATTAACTTGAAAATAATGACGATACTGTGTACCTATACAAAATCTTCCACCCCAGGATCTCAAAACATTAACTGAAACTTGCACGCCTCACAGGGATGTAGTAAGTATTTCACCCATGTTGCTTAAAGATAAATGGAAGCTCAAAGCGGAGTCAGGAATATTAGCTCACGAAAGCTTATGCTCAAATAAATTGGTTAGTCTCTAAGGTGCCACAAGTACTCCTTTTCTTTTTAGGAATATTATTGTTAATAATTTCAATTATGATAATCCCCTTTCCTCCCATCCCTGTCCTTTGCTGTTGTTTCGTTCCACTCCACTGCTGACTTCTTTGCCCCTTCTCTCCCACCACAAAGTATATCCCTCTAACCTCAGCCCTTTTCTTCTCCAATATCTGCTTTCTTCACTCTGCTCTGGTGCTACTCAGCCCTATTGTAGAATATCTCATGACCAACCAGACTTCCTTCGCTACCGGTTTGTCCACTCCTCCTTCAGTTCTGCTTTATTCCTTCCCAGAATAGCACCATTTCTCCAGCTCTACTGACTCCCACTATTTCTGCAGCCTTATTAATAGACTTTTTAAATCTTTGACTCCTTCCTAAAATACCCCATTTCGTAGTGCCCCAAACCACTGTCTCTTTGCAAGATTTCATTGCCTTTTTCAAAGAAAAAATATTACAAGATAAGATGCAATCTCCCTCCCCTTCATCTTCTCCCCCGTCACCACCACCGTTTCTCATCCCTTCTCTAACCACTCTACCTGTTCTTTGGACTCCAACCCCTCCAAGCTGTTAACCTTCATCCCTCTGCCCCTTCCTCAGCCTCTCTTCTGCCCAGTTCTCCTAAATATGTCATATCTGATCTCCTCTTTTCTCACAAAAATTCAACTATTGATCCCATCTGCCTCTCCAAATATATTCTCATTTCCCTTCTTCTCTTCACTTCTAAACTCACTGAATGCATCATTTACAGCCATTTCCTTGAGTTCCTCCTCCAGCTCCATCTTGGATATCTTCTAGTCTAGCTTTTGCCCTCTCCACACAAAGGATTCTAACAATCTTTTCCTGATCACATTCTCAGGGCTGTTACACTCCCCAAAATTATTTCTATTATTATTATTATTATTGGAACTGACAGTGAACCAAAAAGTAAATTAGTCTCACAGCTTGACCAGACAGTTTTATCTTATGTACATAGTTTCATTTTCTGATTGTCACACTCTAGCACAATGCTGAGGATTGGGCTCCCCACTCTAAAGGGGAACGTTATAATTATATTTATTTCTAAATATTTATTTTTCACTGGCATTAAAGAAATCATGTCGCCCTCTGTGCACTTTATATCAATGCTTAGGGCCAAAACCAAGACATACCAATTGAGGGCCCTGGATACATAAAATCAGTCCAGTTAATGCTGGATGAGAGGGCTGGTTTCTGGGAGCCTAGGCAAGAACCGTGCATTTTCCGACAGTGCCTAGAGCTGTGCATAATGGAAATCTCTGTCTGACACTGTGGAGGGGGAGTCTGGTGGCAGCCTACGGAAGCAGTAGATGCAGGGCCTGTGGATCCATGATTAGGCATATCTGCGATTCATTCTAGCTCATGAAGCAAGCAAACATCAGAAGCGGGATAGTGCTGCCACTCTGCCAGCTGGACGCAGGATTCCTCCCATCCCCCACTCCTCCCAAGCCCTTGTATGTATCTCCCCAGTATGCAGCTTTTTTACTCATGCTGTGCACAGAGCAAAGGATTTGCCTCTGAATGAATGCAACAGCTACAGTTGTGATGGAAAATCCTTCACAAATGAGAAAGTAATGAAAAAATATGAGCAGTTCTAGATTATTTTTCATAATGGATTAAAATAACACACATGTATTAACCTACTTTCAGGACACCACAGCCAGAGCAGCCACAACTCATGAATGCTTGAAGCAATTTTCCTGAGCAGATGTAGGAATTTAGCATTGTTCAAAGTCTGGCAGAGTTCAGAAATAATTTTTATATTATGAAACCTAAGTAATTTTATTGTGGGCCCCATTTCTGCACTCCTTCAGCTCAGCTCAGGGGGCAGGATCCCATGCTGTCTTGAATCTTATGTATGATCTGATCCAGTTCCCACTGAAGACAATGGGAGTTATGACTCTTACTTCAGTGGGAACAGAATTAAGCCCAAAGTCACTTACACCATGTGAAAAGTGAGTGTCAGTTGGGTGCAACATGCTACCTACCATTCTCATCAGGAAGCATTTTACACCCCCTGGCACTCATTTTTCACAGGTGTACACAAGGAGCAAGGCAGTGGGGTGGGGGAAAGGATCAAACCTAATGAACTTAGGGGCCAGAACTTGCACCACTGTTGATGACTTTCGTGGGAGAAGGACCAGGCTCTATGTGAGCATCTGAAGAAGTGCGTTTTTTACCCATGAAAGTTTATGCCCAAATAAATCTGTTAGTCTTTAAGGTGCCACCAGACTCTTTGTTGTTTCTGCAAGGGAGTTCTCTAAATAAAGCATCTGATCCTGGTCCCATTTGTAGTCAATAGTAAAACTTCCACTGCCATCAGTGTTGGTGGATCCCATTTTCCAGAACAGGAGTTATCTGCATCTCTCCTCTGCAATCATTTTCTTTCATTTGTAGTCACAGCCATAGATTAACACAGGCCAGAAGGAAAATTCAGGTCCAGTGCATAGTGGGCAAAATAGTGTGTTTTATTCCAAAAGAGAGTATAGATCAAGCATTACAATAGGCAGGGAAGCAATCAGCAGCATGATGTGTTGAAAAAAAGACAGCAGGCACCTCAGGATATTTATCACTTAGAGTTTTCCATTTGTAATTATTATGGAGCCCAAAATGTTTGATCCCATTGTACCAGAGATTCTATATATATGCCAATGAACTTCAGCCATGCACTTAACTGTGTTCCATGTGTGGAATTCCCATTGAAGTCAACATGAGTAACATGTAAAGAATGAAGGCAGAATATGGCTTAAAGTGGTGCTGCACCACTGCAGCTGTAATAACCATTTTATAAGCAATGGAGAAATTGAGAAAACTCAGACACTCATCTTTAACAAAAACAAACCTAAAACAAGCCATCCACATCTTAATTTGAGCACATTTCTTCAGATCTAGTGTGCAAAAAAAAAAAAAATTACAGATTGCACTGGTAAAGAAATCAGAACAACTCCTCCAATTTCACGTTAAGGGTTTGAGAAGACCAGAGAATCTCTGACCATGAAGAGCAAGATCACAGCTGTCAAAACACAAACTTCAGGATATACACTCTATCCAAGATGGCAGTCCCACTGATGTCAATGTAAGTGGTGTGCATGGCTAGAGGTCACTTTAATAATGAAACAAAAATATCAAAGATGTAATAACTTACTTGCAAGGAAACGGAAAACCTTTATTCCTGCTGCATCTCTTGGCACATTGTTCTGTCGTGTTTAACAGCTTGGTTTTTCCCACTAGTGATAGGTCTGATTTAATTAGCATAGTCTCGCCTGTCTTTTTGAAGTCATGAAGAGCATTTCTCCTTTTCCCTTTGCCCTCTGTCGAAGAACCCAATAAAATAAAAGAAAAGACAGACCTTTAAGGAGATCAGCCAAGATAATGATTTTACTTGACAATATATAAAGTTTATTAAGAAACCAAACCCACATCAGCCCCCATAGCATGGAGGGGGAAATATCACTTGCAGTCATTGATCTGCATTCGTTGAAACATAGAGATCTTTTAAAAATACAGCAGATAATTTCAGATAAACAATTGTATAAGATATTAGTCTACAAAACCAGAAAAGAGTCGGTGCCAGGAGTACATCACCTTATATTTCATGCTTTACTTTCCTATTTCTCCTTTTGTACTTTTTTGCTCTCCTCCCTACAAGTTGCAGCAATGCATGTTACAAAAGATGCTCAGCAGCAATTAGATTACAAAAGAGGTTCTCTAGAGCCTGTTAATTTTTGCAAATATAGGCCTGATTCATCATTACCTTGCACCATGTGTAGGTTATTTGTGCCAGTGCAAGGTGAGTTTAAAATACTACTGGGTCAGGATGGTAGCGTTTTACATTCATTGTGCAATGGTGTAAATGACTACACAAGAGGCAGGACAGCAGAGAATCAGGCCCCATGTCTCAGAACAGACTTCCACCAACTACAGGAGGGTTCCCAGGAGCCCCTGATTAAAAGTCCACCATCCCGTTATATGGAAGGCTATGATGAGTTCACTCCTTCACTGGATGCTGCTCAGTCAACCATCCAAGAGACGAATTACCCCTTGGGCTCCTCAAAATAGTTTGAAGAGGGTTGGGTTAGTTTGTTTTTGCATTTAGATCAGATTTCACCAAGCTTCAGGTATTAAAAACAGAATTCTCAGAGAGAGGGCAACCCTCTTGCAACAAATCCCTCCAGAACCTTCACTCTGCCATCTCCCTCTCATTTCAAACTGCACAAGTTGAACAATGGACTATAGCTACATATATAATATATTCATTTATTTTTCAGGGAGAAATTACAATCATTGCCAGGAATGGGCAGGTTAATATAGACTTCTTTTACCAATGGTGCTGATTACACTCCTGAGTTGTTGTTATTATGTGAAAAAGCTTTTGTTTAAAATGAAAATATTAATAGATTCCCTAGTTCCGCACTTCTTTTTCTGTAGCCCCTGTATTCAAAGGGCACATAATTAATCACATGCTAAGGGAGAAAATTTATGGAGAGCCCCTTGTTAAAATATCCACAGTGCATCACTGGTACCTATTTTCCCTTTATTGTGTAAAATCAAACAGCTGAAATGAAGTTGCCTTTTCCACAATACTGATTCTAAAGTCAGTGCACTGCAACACACATTTCAGTCTCATGTGCCAGAACTACCACAGGAAAGTGATCCTTTTAAGCAAAAAGTGGTAAAATGTTGAAAACGCATATCTTATAAGATTTCTTTATTATTGCTGAATTAGTTATATAGCGCCTGAGCTATATATTTTCTATGATAAAAGAAGGTGAGAATCCATTCAGTAATATCAAAGTATTTCTTTCCGGTTTCTGCTGATAACATTTCCCATCCACCGATAAGTGTCATAATCATAAATCCATATGATAATGGGTTCTTAAACTGTCACTAGCTAGCATGAGAGAGCTAGATAAAAAAGTGAAGTAGCTTAGCTCAGCCTAAAAGTAATGGAACATTGTTTTGTTTTGTTTTCTAAATGAACAGTTGTCCAAAGAGGATTAAGAGTTTGATCCAGCAATTTCAAACAACCTGATTTACTTTAGATCTGAAACAACTACACTCTGTGGCCCTGATTGCAATCCAAGAGGAAAGGATCAAATAAATCCTTTGTGTAACTCCATTACAGCTAACAGAGCTATACCAGAGATGAATTTTAACCATGAATGCTTATAATTCTAGTAATTAAAAAAAACCAGAAATAGTTAAATGAGAGCATGAACTTTTACTTTAAAAATAATAAAACAGAGTCATTGCGTAATCTTAAACAATTCTCAAGAAATGTTCTCTATGAGATTAGGGCCTCTCAAACGTTGGGCTGTAATCAGTAAATGATGTACGGCATGTAGGATGGCCACTGATGCATCTCCAGAAAACAGGACATCCCCTCAGTTGCCCCACGTGGCAGCATGATTTCGCACACACTGTGTGTGCAAGCCACACCAGAGAGGACAGAGTGTCATGCTCTGTAAAATGGTGTCTTCTGTGTGTGATAGCAGATAAAACCACTTCCAGTTTTATGTCAGTACTCGATGTGGATAAACCATACAAAAACAGGACTGTCCATCTTAAAACTGAATGAATGGCTTGCCTAGCCACATGTAATTACAATTCATCCCTACTCTCTAAACTCTGAGTAACCAAAACTCCTGGTTAACTGAGAATGGCTTATTTCCCTGTATTGCCTATACTGAAGAATGTTTTTTATTGATCAAGTCAGAAATTTATAACATGAGTAGCACTGAAGATCCACAACTCTGAAGGTGAATTTTGTAGGAGCAGTGCTACGTAGCTCAGCAGAAATGTAACCATGCAGAGCTTAGATACCTCATAAGTAAGGCCCTACTTGAATTGAGGGATGATTGTTAAAAAATTGCAGCTGAGTTGCGGACAAGTCATGCAAAATTGTGGAAAAGTAATAATTTATTATTTGCAGTAATAAAGTCCATTACTTTTCCGTGATTTTCTCGTCAGCCACCCAGAGCTGAGAGCGGAGGCTTCTGCTGTCGGCCAGCAGGGGCTGAGAGCGGGGAGTTTCTGCTCTCAGCCCTGGGGTGGCCAGGGCTCCCACTGTCAGTCCCATACATGGTGAGGCTCCTGTTGTCAAAATTGCAGTAGAAGCGTAATATTGCAGAATGCTCAAATTCCGCAGTATCGCAAGTTAAGTAGGCAGCTTCAGTCTTCTACAGTTTACCTTCACTAGCAAACAAGATGTTGGGTTTTGGTCTGGTTTTGATTTTTTGTTTGTTTATTTAAACAAGATAACTATCTCCTGTCAGTCCTCTTGTTGTACAATCCAGGTGTAAACTAGGCAACCTCAACAAAATGGTAGTTTTACTTCAATGTAGCTTGTGGAGGTAAACCCAGGCGGCAGAGAAGGACCTATGGATTACCTTGACCATCTACAAGAACATAAAGCTACCTTGTCTACATTAGGATTTTACAATAAAATAGCTCTCTCTTTGTAAAAACATTTTAAAAACACCTTTTTTTTTCTACTGTAGACACAGCCATACAGTACACAGCCACAGAGTAACTTCAGACTGTAGAGCAGAACTGAAGCTCTCCAGCAACCTCCATTTAGTCAAATCTCCAGTTTTTGCTGAGTTTTCATATATCCTCCAAGGTTTCCATAAAATGAGGGTTCATGATTCTACTAGGGAATGTTGCCAATGCTTATGACTTTATTTCTTCCAAGTTGTAATGAAGAGATACTGCAGAGGGTAAAATCCTCCACACCGCTACATGCGGCAAGGCGATAGATACTAGAGATCTACAACACATTTCCACCAATAGCAAATTAGACCAAGTCATTCAAAAATGTCAAGAATATTTTGAACCATACAAGAATGTCACTTGGGAAAGGCACATTCTCACTACAAGACACCAGCTGCCAGGTGAGATCATTGATCATTATGTGAATGATAACGATCACAGACACAAGTAATCAAACTAAGTTACCTGACTTTGAACAGTTAACAGATGGACTAATTAGAGAGTAAATTATTTGTGGTATTACTGATAACCAGTGCGAAGTAGGATTAAGAAAAGAACTTACCTTTGCAAAGAACAGTAATTAAATGGCTAATGTAAACTATGCTTCCCAAATGAATTGAGAAGCAACCAATGAAAGGACAGAACTGCATCTAATTAAAAATGTTCACTGAGGCACAGAGGCAGAATAAACAAATGGCAAAGATTATATTTGTTTGGAATAAATGTGAAAACAACCAGAGTATATAATGCAAATTGTCCAACAAAAGAGCAACCATTCTGCAAGAGAATGCCACGAATTGCAAAAGAAATACAAAGGCAAAATACGTTAACAAATATACAGCTGAAGGAGAAAGCCGTATGGTGATGATGTAGAAACAGAGTTTCCTGATTAGGTCTCAATAACATTTACAGTGCAAGTGTAATCCACACACCTCCTGATGTGGTGTTCTGTCCCATCTAGTGGCATCAAGACCACTTAGAGAGAGAGATTCATGAGTTTGCTCGAGCCTCAGCTAACAGGCAGCTGGCTTTTAGCTCTTGTGGTAGAGACTCATGAACTAAGCTCCAGAGGTTCCCAGTTTGATCCCGCCGATGCAAGATTTTGTATAATCTTGTTGGTGTTACGCAAGATTATGCAAAAGACCAGTTTCTGACAAAAGAAATAGATGACCAAACATAGATTTCAAAATAGACACTGGAGCTGAGTGCAGTATATACAGTGATAGCACTCTGTTAAAATAAAAAGCATGTTTGATAATGCACACAAAATGAGCCAATGTGGCAAAGCCGCACTGGCCTGTTTATATAAGAAGAGATAGCAGTCACTAAAGTTTTAAACTATGCAACACAAATACCATATTTGTGTTGAAGAACAGTCTGCAAATACAGATGATCAAATGAGTAGTCTACTAGTCTATAAAACAAGACGCAAAATATATTCTTAAAGAATTCAATGAGGTTTTTAAATGGACTAGAATCTACTAGGATATACATCCTGAGTATATCATATATTGATACAGGTTCCAGCCTGCCACCACAAATACATATAGAAAGTAAAAGCTAAATTTGACCAGACAGCAAAATTAGACATTATTGAAAGAATTCTGACAACAACCGATTGGGTTAACAACATAGTCATAATAAAATCAAACATGTTAAAGATTTGTGCAGAGTCAAAAATTTTTAACAGTGTCATCAAACATGGTTTGAGAAGGTCATTCCTGGACTACTAAATTCAGGACTGTTCAGTTTTGGATGTAAGCCACAGATTTTGGCAGACCCAGATCAATGGAGAAAGTATAATAATTAGCCTTTTGTACATCCCTTTTGGTAGATATGTTTAAGTGACTTCCCTTTAGAATTGCTTCAGCACTAGAGCCATCCCAGAGCTTTGAGTATATGGATGAAATGAATAATTGCCCATGAATGCTGGTTTGGGTCAAAAATGATCAGCACCAAGAGAAGTTGCATAATGTTCTACAATGTGCCAAAGAAAAAAAAACTTTAAATCAAATATGAAAAAATGCCAGATTGGGTTCAGTGAGATTAGTTATGTAAGACACCAGCTTGGTGAAAAAAGCATTTGCCCAGACCCAAGAAAATGGAGACAATTGTACAAGGAGGCCATACAGAGATTCATCCCTAGCTTGTCTTAATGTCTACACTACGAAATTAGGTCAATTTTATAGAAGTCGATTTTTAGAATTCGATTTTATACAGTCGATTGCGTATGTCCACACTAAGCGCATTAAGTCGGCAGAGTGCATCCTCACTACCATGGCTAGCATCAACTTATGCAGTGGTGCACTGTAGGTAGCTATCCCACAGTTCCCAGAGTCTCCACCACCCATTGGAATTCTGGGTTAAGCTCCCAATGCCTGATGGGGCAAAAACATTGTCGCGGGTGGTTTTGGGTACATGTCGTCAGTCGCCCCTCCCTCTGTGAAAGCAACAGCAGACAATCGTTTCGCGCCTTTTTTCCTGGGTTACCGGTGCAGACGCCATACCACGGCAAGCATGGAACCCGCTCAGCTCGCTGTCACCGCTTCTGTTGTGGCCAAGTCTACTGTGGGGGCTGCTGTGATCCAAGAAGCCAATGCAATCATTGACGTTCTGTTATCAAGGGTAGTGGGTCTGGGAAATGTGCGGGCCTTTTTAGATTTTAGGTATATCATATTCCTGTCCTTTGTCACTCACGACGAAGTCTTGCAGCCGTACATTCCAGTCCGGTCAGTGCTGTAACACCGCATAGCACTTCTGTGGTTGACACATGTAACAGCTCCAAGGCTCTTGCTCTTTTCCCTTGGCTGAGGTACCTTGCCCTACCAGGACCTCCAAGCATTCGACATAGAAGCATCTGCAGCAGCTGGCATTGCTACACAGCAGCAGCTCCTGGGTGCCTTCACACCAGACGGTGCAGTAGGACTGCTAGCCGTCCTCATCCATGGTGTATGGCTCCACCGCTTCCACTGCAACTCTGCTCTCCTGCGAGCTGGAAGCTTCTGCCTCAGGCTGCTCTCCCAGCCGGCAGCACCGCGCGGTTGCACCTACCCCAGCCTACCCCTTGCTCCCATGGCTCATGAAGCCTGGACAGTAGTAAGGAGCAGTTCAACCACAGGCTGAGCAAGAGTGCAGAATGGTGATAGCATGTGCCTTTGGACGTTTAACAGCTCACTGGTGCTGTTGGTCAGACCTCAGCTCAACCAACATTTCCATTGTTATTGCTGCTTGCTGTGTGCTCCATAGCATCTGTGAGAGTAAGGGGGAGATGTTTATGGCGGGGTCGGAGGTTGAGGCAAATTGCCTGGCATCCTGTTTTGAGCAGCCAGACACCAGGGCGATTAGAAAATCACAGCAAGGTGCTCTGCACATCAGAGAGGCTTTGAAAACTAGTTTCATGACTGGCCAGGCTTTGGTGTGACAGTTGTATGTGTTTGTCCTTGATGCAAACCCGCCCCCTTTGTTGATTTGAATTCCCTGTAAGCCAAACACCCTCCTCACTTGGAAATAAAGTAACTGTTGTTTTGAAACCATGCATTCTTTCTTTATTCATTAAAAAAAATGAGATAATGGACAAGGTAGCCCGGGTGGGGTGGAGGAGGAGGGAAGGACAAGGCCACATTGCTTATTGTAGCCACACTAAAAATCAAACTGTTTGAATGACAGCCTTCTGTTGCTTGGGCCGTCCTCTGAAGTGGAGTGTCTGAGTACCGGAGCCTCCCCCACCCCACGTTCTTGGGCATCTGGGTGAGGAAGCTATAGAACATGGGGAGGAGGATAGGCGGTTATACAGTGGATGCAGCGGAGGTCTGTGCTCTTGTTGGCTTTCCTGCAGCTCCAACAGATGCTTCATTATGTCCGTTTGCTCCCCCAACAGATGCTTCATCGTGTCCGTTTGCTCCCACGTTAGCCTCAGCATCGCGTCCTGCCTCCGCTCTTTGAGCTCACTTAATTCTTTCCTGGCCTCTGCCACTGAATGCCTCCATGCATTAAGCTGTGCCCTATCAGTGCGGGAGGACTCCATGAGCTCGGAAAACATGTAATCGCAAGTGTGTTTTTTTCACCTTCTAATCTGCAATAACCTCAGGGACGGAGATGATAGGGGGAGTGTAGAAACATTCTATGCTCTACAATTCTGGGGGGCCTGCATGGTCACCTGTGCTGCTGAGTTCACCATGCTGATCAAACAGGAAATGAAATTCAAAAGTTCCTGGGGCTTTTCCTGTGTACCTGGCTAGTTCATTGGAGTTCAAAGTGCTGTCCAGAGTGGTCACAATGGAGCACTCTGGGATAGCTCCCAGAGGCCAATACCATTGATTTCGTCCGCACTACGCCAAATTCGACCCAGCAAGGTTGATTTTAGTGCTACTCCCCTCGTCGGGGACGAGTACAGAGTCGATTTTAAGAGCCCTTTAGATCGACAGAACGGGGTCGGTTGTGTGGACAAACTCATTTTTAAATCAACCTAATGCAGCTAAATTCGACCTAACCCCATAGTGTAGACCAGGCCATAGTTAAGTGCTTCCCATAGAATGCTGCTTGAAGACAATACAGAATGGCACTGGAATAATTTTAATTTCCAAAGTTTTCTCTTGGCAAAAAAAGGTGCTGACAAAGCATAGGTGCTTCTGTAACAACAATCTGGAAAAAACAAACATATATGTTTTGTCCTTATTTTTGTGCTTTACAGTTGCTTTTGAGACAGTGGGAGAAAGGAGGGAGATTGTTTTTTGTTTATTGTTCATTACTATTTTTTTATTTTACCAGTGACTCCTTCCTACAACAGTATCTCAGTAGCAGGCACCAGGATTAACCTTTTATTAGAAACCTGACTTTCAAATTCAGTAAGCCCTGTCTTCACAACTCATCTGTACACAGTACCAAAGTCCATTAGACTGAAAATAATGGTAACAGCCAATAATGTGTTCTAAAGTCAGATGGTATATACATAGAAGGGCTGTCCTTAGCCTCGCACTGTAAAATGAGTCTTTTCTTTTGAGATCTGTAGCCCTTCAAAGCACTGTATTTACCACAGAAATAAATCCCCACCATGTCACACTACCGTCCACAGTGAAAGCCACCATCTTTACAAGCATTTGGTGTCTCTTTCACCTCCAGCAGTGTGTTGTGTACATCCTTCTGGAAGAGGAGCTTGGTGGTTGCTGGGTATGCAAGGCAATGGCAAAGGGTGCAAGGAAGCCCACCTCCCCCATTCTAGAATCCCTGCATACTGGGCAGCCACGGAATGTTTGGGGAGCAGAGCCACTGCTCCATGCTAGCACTGGCCTTCCCGAGATGAGGTGGGGGTGAAAACAGGGAACGTGACCCATCCCTTTTCATGCTTTCTAGAAGACTTGCTCAGTGAGTGCAGACAGTGTGTGCTGCTTCCATTTAGAAGATGGCAAAGCTGTCGCTGTAATGTGTTCTTCCTGAGTGATACAGGAGGAATTCCAGCTATGTCGGTCCTCTGGATGTTGCTACTGCAGAGTAGCCCCCACGTGAATGCTGGGGGAGAAGTACAAGTCTCTAAACCCACCCTTACAAACAAAATTGTAAAACTCCTCTGCAGGGTCCAGGGAGAATGCCATTAAATTGACTGCTCTCCAACTATGGTACGACAGGCCCTTGCCTCTTGATTTCCAATCCTGTATCGTCCCTGCAAAGCCATCCTTCCTCTCCTTCACAAGGTTTAGAAGGACATAAATTGCATGTAATACTCAGAAAAAAAAAAAAGACTCGGAGGAAAGATGTCATCCTCTGGAGAGAGAATGCACATTTCCCTCCCAACTCTGGCCTCAGTTAAAGTATTATCTTAATGAGAGATAAGCTTCTCCACTAAGAGGCTTTTCTTTCTTTGACTTCAGAGAACATTTTTCCAGTTTGTATGCAACATCCTAATCTCAAGTCTTTTTATTCTATTTTTCTCTGGTTATGTTGCTCACAAAAATGGCATTAATGGAAACAAAAAATCTGTTAAGTAGGGTAAATGCATGAGAGCAAAACAAGAAGCCATTGGCATACTGTGCCAAATGGATTCCATTAACCAGAAGGAATACAGTCTTCAAACTGGCAGAGTTTTGCATTGCTGATGGCATATTATATAATGATTATTCACAAGTAGGGAGTGAAAAGAATAAATTACATTAGATTTGTAAAATACATGCAGTTATGCAAGCCACAGGGACACACAACACTCCTATGGCTACCAATATTTGTATAAAGCATTTTTAGTTAAAAAAACAAAATGTTCTCCCACATCTTGCATTACACCTGCACCTCATATTCTTTTAATCTCATGTGACCTACAGAAAATGCTGAGAAACTTGGTTTTAAGAAAAATGCTAGATTAAAGACCTCTTCATGGGAAAATTTGATGCATTTTTATAAATCTTTCATTCCCAATTTTACATGTACTAATTTGTGTTCCATAAAAATGGGGGTCATTTTAGTTCAACAGCTTTTATTGAGCTAAACAGTCTGTTTTTTAACAGAGTAAAAGACGTACTGACTGGGAATACTGGGATGTTATTAAGAATGTCTAAATAGGCTGAATATCAGGGAGGAAAAAAGTTCCTCAGGAAAGTTATTAGCTTATAGACTAGTCTCTCAGTGTAAATGATAGATACCTACAGAATACTGCCAACGGAGAGCAGCTGGCTAGTAAGAACTTTACATATTTATCTCATTCATCTGTTCTTATCTTATTATTTATATATTTAAAAAGAATCAGACCTCTCATAATGGACATAGCTGGTTCACATCAACACATTCTCAGTATTGTATTCTTCACTCTCTCTCTCTTTTCCACTGACATATCCTGACTTCTGAGTGCTGCAAGTCAGAGACTCTTGTGTTCATACAGAACCTAGTATGTTGGACCGCCAAGGTTTAATTTGGGCTTATAGGTACCACCATAATACAAATAATACATAATACAAATAAACCTTATAGCTTGACACATTTAATATCAACAGAATAGGGACATTCATATATTAGCAGGGAGGTTGATCTGAAGATATAAGAAGTCTCCTCTATCTCTAAGCTCTAATACACAAGTCAAAAAGAAACTCTTCAGAAATGAAGCTAACGCATTTAATATTTTTTTCAGAGTGTACAGGGCCTCTTAAAAATCCCCAGTAAAATAAAAACCTCAATGGAGAAATTATTCAAGGAGAAGTCTTACTATATGAAAAAAACAATATATTTTAAAAAAATTAATGGCACAATTTTCCCTCATGTATCTTGTTCTCACAGGAATTTAAAGTTTGGCCTTTTTGATGAAACTCATGCTCTTTTTGAAAATAGGAATTAAAAAAGCAAAACAAACAGAGTCAAGGCTCCGAGCTGTCCAATAGTGGTGAGTGGCATGACTCATCTTCTTTGTCCAATAGGATGGATACAACATTAAAGTGAGGGCAGAGGGGGTTGGAAGGGGGGTGAAAACGGAGAGATGTTGCTGAGACATGGAAAGGTCACCATTTTTCAAAGAGGGTGCAACTCAATGGCATGGAAACTATGAGGCACATGCAGGAGGGAAATAGTACAAAGAAGTGTACTAACATGGGCCTATAACCAGAATACCTGCTGAGCAAGCCCCACAACACTGAAATCAATGGAAGTAAAGGGCACACAGCACTTCTCGTGAAATATTAAGCACCTTGCAGAATTAGGCTCTTATCTTAGAAGAATATGACAGGATCAACTGAAGGTGATACCAACAGCGTATTTGTGACTTGCACATTCAAAACACAAAATAATCAGTTATTTGTGCAATTCATTATCACTTTTTCATTTTTAAGAAGGCATTGGATCCCTCCTGGAGATATATCCGAGGATCACAGAATCGAGCCCCAGGTCTGGGCAGCCAGCGAGTTCTTGAGATTATCTGTATTTAGACAGGGGGTTCCCTGTGTAAACTCTGCTTACCAACTACAAGCTTTTGGGAAACTGCAGCTGCTTCCTCCAAGACACCACAGTGGAACTGTAGTCTACAAAGTAGCTATTTGTTCATTATGCCTTCAGAACCTGTCCCACAACTCCATGCTCTCTATGTGTGTCTTTGCTGGACCTCTTCATTGTTTATCTGCCCTTCTGCTCTCTGCAGATATATTGCCCACTTTGCTGGCAGATCTTCTCCCTGAGTTGCATGTTAGCTTTTCTTTCTGTCTGTCTAGCAGAGTAGCAGTCTGTCTTTTACTGCTTTGGGGAAGGAAGGAAGGAAGGAAAGGTTTGTGGAAATCTTTGTAAAACATTCTTCCTCAAGTGCCTCACCGAAGAGCCAATAGGAATGCAAAGCCAGTCCCTCCGCTATCAAAAGGAGCACTTCAGGAAATAAATTCAACTAGACAGCTTCCAAGAATTGATTGCTTATTATTGTTCACTCCTAGCACCTTCCACACCCCCAGTTTAATCAGGAACTGAATTGAGATACTAATGAAATTAGAATTAATTCACGCTTAGAAATAGCATAGTCCTGCTGCTGAATGTGCAGGAAGACATGCCTGCTATTTGGACAGTGACTCCAAACCACATACTATCATATGTTTTGGATGTTCGTTATCTCACAGTTATTTAATCTATTACTGTGCAATAAAGTACAGATGTTTCTTCTTGCCCTGATAACAGCTGAGAGTTCCAAGAAGCAATCATGAAATATTCTCTACCATTTTTAGTTCATCCAGCTCCCTGTCTGTCCTGAGACACCCCTAAATGTGGGGATGAGTGAGAAGGTGATGGTAGCTCAGAAGCCCAGAGCTAAACCGCACATACAGGCTGTTTGTGCAAAGAATATACACAGAAATACACAAACACAATGAAAAATCATTGGCACAGATAGTATAATATTTCATACACTACTGCCTTTCACACAAAAGATCCCTAGTGCTCAGAAACTATTCTCCAGGAGAAAGGATAAGATCCATTCTCCCTCCTTCAGTGCAATGTGCCTGCAGCTTTAAACTTGCCAGAGCAGAAGGCTTGTTCCACTAGAAGTGACACTTGGTTTACAACTCACCATTTCTGTTCTACAGCCATCCGGGAAGGAGTAGGTAGGTGTGTTTGTTTTACTGAGGTAAGGATGATGGGGGTGGAGATTTTTCGACTTTCTCTGTATCATTTCCCAAAGGTTTGTAAATAGTGCACATTTCCACCCACCATAATAAATGGGAAAAGGAAAGAAAAGGACGCAGAAAAGAGAGATCGCTGGCAAAAAGTGAGACAAAAAACTAACCTGCCAAAGGGATGGTGATGGGAAGCAGCAGCAGCAGATGGAGCAGCAGGACCGGCAGGAGTTTGTTGGCCCACATGCTGCCGCTGGGCTGCCCCAGCAGCTCGCAGGGAGGAGGAGAGGAGATGGCTCGTGGAAGGACCCCTGTGCACAGTCGGTCACTAGAGGAGGCTGAGTGAGCCGCGCTGCTTTTTATTGCGATGATCTAAGTTTGTTGTGTGATTAACTGGAAAGATCTGAGTCCCAACTCCCTCTTACGGTAAGAGATTGTTTAACAACATCCCCTCTGCCTCCTCTCCCCCTCCCCTGCACCCAGCAGCAGCTGCCTCCTTCCCTCCCCCCAGCCAGCCAGCAGGCAGCTCCTGCGGCAGAGGGGTGCAGGGCGCCCAGGGGAGCTGCATCGCCCGGTGCGGGGGGGCTGGCAGGGCGCTCACCCGGGGCGGGGAGCTCGGGGGCAGCGCCGCGCTCCAGGGTCCTGACCCGGCTCGACTCACTGGGAGCTTTGCCTGGTCTCCAGCGGCCCGCGTCCCAGGACCGGCCTGGAGCGCGCGGCAAAGGCCGGACTGGGGCCCGGGGAGTGTTACATGGGAACCTAGGTCTGCCCCAAAGCGGTGTGTGGGCAGCGTGGGCAGCAGCCGGGCTCCCCTGCCGAACCAGCAGCCGCCACGCTTCACCCGGACCCTCCTCACATCCCCTGGCTCACCTGCGACCAGAGCCCTCCCCCCTCCCTTCTCGCACCAACAGCCGGACCCCCCCGCTTCCCATCTCACCTGCAGCCAGACCCCCCCCCCATATCCCCTGCCTCACCTGTGACCAGACCCCTCCCCCTCCCTTCTCGCACCAACAGTCGGACCCCCCCGCTTCCCATCTCACCTGCAGCCAGACCCCCCCCCCATATCCCCTGCCTCACCTGCGACCAGACCCCTCCCCCCTCCCTTCTCGCACCAACAGCCGGACCCTCCCCCCGTCCCATCTCACCTGCAGCCAGACCCCCCCCATATCCCCTGGCTCACCTGCGACCAGACCCCTCCCTTCTCGCGCCAACAGCCGGACCCTCCCCCGTCCCATCTCACCTGCAGCCAGACCCCCACACACACACATCCCCCTGCCTCACCTGCGACCAGACCCCCCACTTCCCTTCTCGCACCAACAGCCGGACCCTCCCCCAGTCCCATCTCACCTGCAGCCAGACCCCCCCACACACACATCCCCCTGCCTCACCTGCGACCAGACCCCCCACTTCCCTTCTCGCACCAACAGCCAGACCCTCCCCCCGTCCCATCTCACCTGCAGCCAGACCCCCCCACACACATCCCCTGCCTCACCTGCGACCAGACCCCTCCCTTCTCGCACCAACAGCTGGACCCTCCCCCCGTCCCATCTCACCTGCAGCCAGACCCCCCCCGTATGTCCTGCCTCACCTGCGACCAGACCCCCCCCCCCTCCCCTTCTCGCACCAACAGCCGGACCCTCCCCCCGTCCCATCTCACCTGCAGCCAGACCCCCCCCATATCCCCTGGCTCACCTGCGACCAGACCCCTCCCCCTCCCTTCTCGCACCAACAGCCGGACCCTCCCCCCGTCCCATCTCACCTGCAGCCAGACTCCCCCACACACATCCCCTGCCTCACCTGCAGCCAGACCCCCCCCACCCATATCCCCTGCCTCACTTGCGACCAGAGCCCTCCCCCCTCCCTTCTCGCACCAACAGCCGGACCCCCCCGCTTCCCATCTCACCTGCAGCCAGACCCCCCCACCCATATCCCCTGCCTCACCTGCGACCAGAGCCCTCCCCCCTCCCTTCTCGCACCAACAGCCGGACCCCCCCGCTTCCCATCTCACCTGCAGCCAGACCCCCCCCCACCCATATCCCCAGCCTCACCTGCGACCAGACCCTTCCCCCTCCCTTCTCGCACCAACAGCCAGACCCTCCCCCCGTCCCATCTCACCTGCAGCCAGACCCCCCCACACACATCCCCTGCCTCACCTGCGAACAGACCCCTCCCCCTCCCTTCTCGCACCAACAGCCGGACCCCCCCCCGCTTCCCATCCCACCTGCAGCCAGACCCCCGCCCCTGCCTCACCTGCGACCAGAGCCCTCCCCCCTCATTTCTCGCACCAACAGCCGGACCCTCCCCCGTTCCATCTCACCTGCACCCAGACCCCCCCCCACCCATATCCCCTGCCTCACCTGCGACCAGACCCCTCCCCACCTTGTCGCACCAACAGCCGGACCCTCCCCCCGTCCCATCTCACCTGCAGCCAGACCCCCCCGCACACATCCCCTGCCTCACCTGCGAACAGACCCCTCCCCCTCCCTTCTCGCACCAACAGCCGGACCCCCCCCCGCTTCCCATCCCACCTGCAGCCAGACCCCCGCCCCTGCCTCACCTGCGACCAGAGCCCTCCCCCCTCATTTCTCGCACCAACAGCCGGACCCTCCCCCGTCCCATCTCACCTGCACCCAGACCCCCCCCCACCCATATCCCCTGCCTCACCTGCGACCAGACCCCTCCCCACCTTGTCGCACCAACAGCCGGACCCTCCCCCCGCCCCATCTCACCTGCAGCCAGACCCCCCCACACACATCCCCTGCCTCACCTGCGACCAGACCCCTCCCTTCTCGCACCAACAGTCGGACCCTCCCCCCGTCCCATCTCACCTGCAGCCAGACCTCCCCCCCCGTATGCCCTCCCTCACCTGCGACCAGACCCCTCCCCCCTCCCTTCTCGCACCAACAGCCGGACCCTCCCCCCGTCCCATCTCACCTGCAGCCAGACCCCCCCCATATCCCCTGGCTCACCTGCGACCAGACCCCTCCCTTCTCGCGCCAACAGCCGGACCCTCCCCCGTCCCATCTCACCTGCAGCCAGACCCCCACACACACACATCCCCCTGCCTCACCTGCGACCAGACCCCCCACTTCCCTTCTCGCACCAACAGCCGGACCCTCCCCCAGTCCCATCTCACCTGCAGCCAGACCCCCCCACACACACATCCCCCTGCCTCACCTGCGACCAGACCCCCCACTTCCCTTCTCGCACCAACAGCCAGACCCTCCCCCCGTCCCATCTCACCTGCAGCCAGACCCCCCCACACACATCCCCTGCCTCACCTGCGACCAGACCCCTCCCTTCTCGCACCAACAGCTGGACCCTCCCCCCGTCCCATCTCACCTGCAGCCAGACCCCCCCCGTATGTCCTGCCTCACCTGCGACCAGACCCCTCCCCCCTCCCTTCTCGCACCAACAGCCGGACCCTCCCCCCGTCCCATCTCACCTGCAGCCAGACCCCCCCCATATCCCCTGGCTCACCTGCGACCAGACCCCTCCCCCTCCCTTCTCGCACCAACAGCCGGACCCTCCCCCCGTCCCATCTCACCTGCAGCCAGACCCCCCCCCACACACATCCCCTGCCTCACCTGCAGCCAGACCCCCCCCACCCATATCCCCTGCCTCACTTGCGACCAGAGCCCTCCCCCCTCCCTTCTCGCACCAACAGCCGGACCCCCCCGCTTCCCATCTCACCTGCAGCCAGACCCCCCCACCCATATCCCCTGCCTCACCTGCAACCAGAGCCCTCCCCCCTCCCTTCTCGCACCAACAGCCGGACCCCCCCGCTTCCCATCTCACCTGCAGCCAGACCCCCCCCCACCCATATCCCCAGCCTCACCTGCGACCAGACCCTTCCCCCTCCCTTCTCGCACCAACAGCCAGACCCTCCCCCCGTCCCATCTCACCTGCAGCCAGACCCCCCCACACACATCCCCTGCCTCACCTGCGAACAGACCCCTCCCCCTCCCTTCTCGCACCAACAGCCGGACCCCCCCCCCGCTTCCCATCCCACCTGCAGCCAGACCCCCGCCCCTGCCTCACCTGCGACCAGAGCCCTCCCCCCTCATTTCTCGCACCAACAGCCGGACCCTCCCCCGTCCCATCTCACCTGCACCCAGACCCCCCCCCACCCATATCCCCTGCCTCACCTGCGACCAGACCCCTCCCCACCTTGTCGCACCAACAGCCGGACCCTCCCCCCGTCCCATCTCACCTGCAGCCAGACCCCCCCACACACATCCCCTGCCTCACCTGCGAACAGACCCCTCCCCCTCCCTTCTCGCACCAACAGCCGGACCCCCCCCCGCTTCCCATCCCACCTGCAGCCAGACCCCCGCCCCTGCCTCACCTGCGACCAGAGCCCTCCCCCCTCATTTCTCGCACCAACAGCCGGACCCTCCCCCGTTCCATCTCACCTGCACCCAGACCCCCCCCCCACCCATATCCCCTGCCTCACCTGCGACCAGACCCCTCCCCACCTTGTCGCACCAACAGCCGGACCCTCCCCCCGTCCCATCTCACCTGCAGCCAGACCCCCCCGCACACATCCCCTGCCTCACCTGCGAACAGACCCCTCCCCCTCCCTTCTCGCACCAACAGCCGGACCCCCCCCCCCGCTTCCCATCCCACCTGCAGCCAGACCCCCGCCCCTGCCTCACCTGCGACCAGAGCCCTCCCCCCTCATTTCTCGCACCAACAGCCGGACCCTCCCCCGTCCCATCTCACCTGCACCCAGACCCCCCCCCACCCATATCCCCTGCCTCACCTGCGACCAGACCCCTCCCCACCTTGTCGCACCAACAGCCGGACCCTCCCCCCGCCCCATCTCACCTGCAGCCAGACCCCCCCACACACATCCCCTGCCTCACCTGCGACCAGACCCCTCCCTTCTCGCACCAACAGTCGGACCCTCCCCCCGTCCCATCTCACCTGCAGCCAGACCTCCCCCCCCGTATGCCCTCCCTCACCTGCGACCAGACCCCTCCCCCCTCCCTTCTCGCACCAACAGCCGGACCCTCCCCCCGTCCCATCTCACCTGCAGCCAGACCCCCCCCATATCCCCTGGCTCACCTGCGACCAGACCCCTCCCTTCTCGCGCCAACAGCCGGACCCTCCCCCGTCCCATCTCACCTGCAGCCAGACCCCCACACACACACATCCCCCTGCCTCACCTGCGACCAGACCCCCCACTTCCCTTGTCGCACCAACAGCCGGACCCTCCCCCAGTCCCATCTCACCTGCAGCCAGACCCCCCCACACACACATCCCCCTGCCTCACCTGCGACCAGACCCCCCACTTCCCTTCTCGCACCAACAGCCAGACCCTCCCCCCGTCCCATCTCACCTGCAGCCAGACCCCCCCACACACATCCCCTGCCTCACCTGCGACCAGACCCCTCCCTTCTCGCACCAACAGCTGGACCCTCCCCCCGTCCCATCTCACCTGCAGCCAGACCCCCCCCGTATGTCCTGCCTCACCTGCGACCAGACCCCTCCCCCCTCCCTTCTCGCACCAACAGCCGGACCCTCCCCCCGTCCCATCTCACCTGCAGCCAGACCCCCCCCATATCCCCTGGCTCACCTGCGACCAGACCCCTCCCCCTCCCTTCTCGCACCAACAGCTGGACCCCCCCGCTTCCTATCCCACCTGCAGCCAGACCCCCCCCCCCATATCCCCTGGCTCACCTGCGACCAGACCTCTATCCCCTGTCTCACCAGCAGCCAGACCCCTGCCGCACCTGCGGTCAGAACCCCCTGTCCCAGTCTCACCAACAGCCGGACCCAGACCCCTCCCTCCTGCCTCACCTGGGGCCAGACGCCTTCCCTCTCTCACCAACAGCTGGACCCCACCCCCCCCAGCCTCACCTGCGGCCAGACCTCTATCCCCTGTCTCACCAGCAGCCGGACCCTCCCCCTGTCCCATCTCACCTGCAGCCAGACCACCACCACTACCCATCCCCTGCTTCACCTGCGGCCAGACTCCCGTCCCCTGTATCACCAACAGCCAGACCCTCTTTCCCCCATCTGTCCTCTGCCTCTCCTGCAGCCAGACCCACCCAGTCCCATGCCTAAGCTCCAGCCAGATGCTCTTATCCAGACCTCCCCCACCTCACCTATGGCCAGACCCCCCATCCCCTTCCTCACTTGGGGCCAGACCTCCTCAGCCAGAAGCCCTCCTCCTGCCTCATCTACAGCCAGACCCCCTCACCTGTAGTTAGACCCTCCTCCCTCTCCTACGGCCAGCCCCCTCCCCCATTCTGCAGCCAGATCACCCCTGCTCTTTCCATCATCTTCAGCCAGACCTTTGACCTGAACCGTTCCCCTTCACCTGCAGATTGACCTTCCCCCACTCCAGGCTGCAGCCAGACACCCCTGGGCTCCCACCCTCATCTGCAGCCAGATCACCCCTCCTCCATTCTCTTTCCCTCACCTTCAGCTAAACTCCCAGTTCCCCTCCATGACAAGCATGACACTTATTTCAATCAAATTCTCCCACTGTCCCCAGCTCCTGTGACAGCAGCAAGGCAGATATAAACCCTTCCTCAACTCCCCCCGACCCAACAGTTACCCCAATTTCTTCTTCCACACCACACTCCTACTCTTCCCATGCCATGCAGCCTGACCTCACCATCACCACCCTCTCTCCACCAGCCAAGTTCCAGTTCCCTAAAATTGTAGGAACTCAAAAGGGCAAATCAAAAAAGGCAAACACAAGCTGGTCGGGTGCAATTAGAAGAAACAAACAGCAGAATCCAAAGGTGCATTTATCTTCACATCTTTCATAGGCAAATGTCAACTATGTTTTTTCTATCAAACTTTAGTGTTACGTATGCTTATGTTACTTATGCTTATGCTCAAATACATTTGTTAGTCTCTAAGGTGCCACAAGTACTCCTTTTCTTTTTACACTGAAGCAGTGTCATTAATGCTCAATTTAGGTTGTAGATCAATTTATCAAATAAAATTCTAGAGTTCAGAATAAAGGGAATTCTCTGTTCAGACTCCTGGCTGACCTTAACTCTGCGGTCTTATCCCAGGAATCCACCCTCTGTCTCACAGGGCCATTTTGGCTAATATGTGTGGGGCACAGACAACACAAGTTGGCAGGAAACCATAATTCCCTTCATTTTCCACAAACCAGCCAGAAACCTCCACATGTTGCCATGCCAACCTTAACAGCAGCCATATTCAGTCTCCTTGTATTATTCAGAGACACCCTCTCCCTCCCCTTTGCCCACTCCTACTATCTGCATTAATACTGCTCATCATTTTTTACCCTTATGTTTGCCACACTTACCAAATGCAAGCAAAAAGGGTGAGTTGAGGTCATGTTAGCATGTAACAAAAAAAACAGTCTAATGCATATTTTGGGGGTTTAGTGTGCAGGTGCTGGGTGGTGTTGGTGGCCTTTGATATACAGGAGGTGAGACTTGATGTGTCTTCTGGCCTTAAACCCTATGACTCTGTGACTCTGTTCAAAAAATGGTTTTTTTTCTTAAACAGAATATTTTTGGAGAAAAATAAATTTCCATTTTTGAATCCCCAAACATTCAGTGTTTTCTTCCTCCTTTCATTTTATTTTTTGCCATGGAAAAAGGAGTCGGCAGAGAGGAGATAAGTGAAGTGAAAGAAGAAAGGGGGCAAAGGGGTCTGTGCAGCTAAAAAAATGTAAAATGAATTTTTTGCAAACAATTTAAAATAAAAAAAATGTCCTTTTCAAAACTTTCAAAATGAAAGTCATTTCTAAACTTTTCACAAAAACAACAGTTTTTCAACCAGGTTTAATCCCTACTCAAGCCTGGAAGCATCAGGAACCATCACCACCCATTCTCCCCCTGTGGGCCTGACACCCCTCTGACCACCACCAAAGTTCCTACCATATCTTGATTTGGGTTAAAACCTCTGTAATCTCATCCACCCTCCCAACATGAGCTAGACACTCCACCTTTCCCACACGTACCATATCAGTAAGAGCTACAAACCCCTATCTTTGTCCCACCTACCAAACGCAGGCAAGAAGGGTGAGTTAAGGTCATATTACCATGTAACAAAAAAACATTCTAATGCATAATACATGTTGTCTTGGAACAGCTATACTATAATAAGTAATAATTGATTTCTGGTCCCCCTCTCCAATAAATAGGTGACAGTGGGAAAAACAAAACCTCAAACCACTCATCTGCTAAGAGTCACCACTTTGTTGCATTCTGTTCCCCATCCTTGATTGTCCATTTAGGGCCTGATTTTTAATACCCACTTTCTCTGTTTTGTGCCTTGCAGATGCAAATCATGGCATGTAAACATCTACTTACTGGATTAACCAATTAGGCAAGCTTCTTAGGGCATGAATCATGTCTTAACGTTCATTTGGAAAGAGCTTAGCATACTTCTGATGCTATATAAACAATTACTAATATATTTTTCTTCCTCCTGCAAACTGACAAAAACATCAATATAATCTTGATGGATAGTTAACATAGTGTGGTGGGCAGGCAGAGGTATGGGACAGAGTTGAGGATGGTGTTGGAACCTTGACTGAGAATTTACTCACTCTTCTTTAAATTCTCTTGTTTTGTTTTATTCAGACTGGGATTTTCCAAAGGCCCTAAGGGAGCCAGCCACCAAACTCACCTTGACTTTCCATGGGATTTGGATACTTAAACTCTCTTAGCATCTTTTCATAGAATCATAGAATATGAGGGTTGGAAGGGACCTCAGGAGGTCATCTAGTCCAACTCCCTGCTCAAAGCAGGACCAATCCCCAATTTTTCCCCCATCCCTAAATGGCCCCCTCAAGGATTGAACTCACAACCCTGATTCCTGTCTTCAGTATTTTTTCAGTCTACAACAAAAGTCTTGGTTTTGCTAAATAGTTTTCAAATATTGTTTAAAGAAAGAAAAAATCAAGAAGCAAGATCAGATATTTATTTAACTTGGATAAAATTTTGAAAAGTGCTCAGTGGACATAGGAACCGAAGTACCATTTTCAAGAATGACTTAGGCACCTAAGTACTGTTGAGGATCTGTGCCTAGGAGCCTCATTCTCACTGATTTTAATCAGACTTAAGCTCTAAAGCTAAAATCCTCAAATATATTTAAGTGCCTATCTGACTCTTTGAGTACTTAGGTCCACCATTTAGGCACCACTGACATTTTCAAATTGACATTTTCACTCAGGAGCCACCTAATCATCCTGCGGGTGACTAAGTCCCATAGGTGTCTACATTTCCTGCAGTCAGCATTTTCATTTGCAAAGCACCTAAACCCTGATATCACGCCACAGCTAATGAGCAGCTCAGAGCCCTGGATTAAACTGAAGTCCCAGAGGCCCCAGAGCAGGATTCTTAAACTAGGTGGGGGAAATGCATGGCCCAATCTTGTAGGCATGCTTTGAGTACATGCAAGACCTGATACCTGTCAGACCCCACAATAGGCAGGCCAGAGGAAAGTCACTAATAACTAGAGGGGGTGTATTATTATTAATAATTATTTGTATTGTGGTAGTGCTTGTGAGCCCAAGTCATGGACTAGGACCCCATTGTGCTAGGTGCTGTACATACACAGAACAAAAGATGGTCCTTGCCCCAAAGAGTTTACAATTTAAGCATATTTTCCTTCAATTTAATCAAATTTCATCTTAAAGTGCAGTTATTCCCTGAAAGGGAGTCTGTAAAAATGCTTATAATGCTTATATTGTCTCAGTGATTTCCAGAATAAATTTCATCTTACAGCTAGAAAGAGGAATAAAGATTTAAATATGCTGTAGCTTAACTAGAAGTTATGGGTTTGATGCAGGAATAGCTAGGTGAAAATCTATGGACTCTGCTATGCAAGAGATTAAACTAGATGACCATAATGCTCACTTTTGGCCTTCAAATCTAAAACTCTCTCTCTCTCTCTTCCCTCCCTTCCTGCACCCCACAACTGCCAGTCTTTCAAATTCACCCTGATAACCCTGTTCCCATGACATTGCCAGGGTTAAAGATGGTGTATTTGGAAATTAACATAACAATCTTCTACAGGATGTCCAAGGAGACGAGAATCTTGTTCATTTAATCCTAGATGTATTGACTCTGAGCTGTTAACAGGAGTAAATAGTTTCAAAAGTTTATTTTGCTTGGTAAAGTAAGCAGACATGAGCAAAGATCTAGATGAGCAAATGTATAGAAGTTGCTATATTTACACAATCCCTTTTCTGACCATAACCACACTTTAATCTGTTTTTCAGATATAGCATCCTGTGCAGAAATCTCAAATATTCACAATTTTGGCCTTGACAAAAGATACTGAGTCCAAATTAAGTTTAAAGGGAAGCATTTTTAGTCACATGAATCACCTAATGAGTTCAAAGTAAATCTTTAAAAAAAAATTCTTGGCTTACATATCGTATTAAGTGTATGAATGGTTTGTGTATCACTGTGAGCCATGCATTGTATGCACTCCATGGGGAGAAGGTTGCAACAGCTCCTCCAGGAAGTGAAAACAGTAGACCATGACTAAGGCAAATCACTCAGGTTATAACACTTCTAGAGAAGTCACATATTATGGTTCAAAATGATAAACTGGAGAAGATGGGGATTAATATGAGAACTGGAAAACAGATAAGGAACTGGTTAAAGGGGAGACTACAACAGGTCATATTGAAAAGTGACCTGTCAGGCTGGATCGAGGTTAGTAGTGGAGTTCCTCAGGGATCTGTCTTGGAACTAATCTTATTCAAAATTTTTATTAATTTCTTTGGCACAAAAAGTAAATAAAATAAAATTTGCAGATGACACAAAGTTGGGAGGTATTGCCAATAGAGAGAAAAGGAGTACTTGTGGCACCTTAGAGACTAACCAATTTATCTGAGCATAAGAGGAGGAGAGGAGGACCAGAATATCATACAAGAAGATCTACATGACCTTGAAAACTGGAATAATAGAAATGGGATGAAATTTTATAGTGCAAAGTGCAAGGTCATGCACTTAGGGATTAACAACAAGAATTTTTGCTATAAACTGGGGTCTTATTGGTTGGAAGCAATGGAAGAGGAGAAAGACCTGGGTATGTTGGTTGATCACAGGACGACTATGAGCCGCCAATGAGATGCAGCTGTGAAAAAGGCTAATGCAATCCTAGGATACATCAGTCAAGGTATTTCCAGTAGAAATAGGGAATCGTTAGTATCATCATACAAGGCACTAGTACAACCTCATCTGGAATACTATGTGCAGTTCTGGTCTCCCACGTTTAAGAAAGTTGAATTCAAACTAGAACAGGTGCAGAGAAGAGCTTTTAGGATGATCAGAGGAACAGAGAACCTACTGTATGAGAGGAGACTCATAGAGATTGGCTTGCTTAGCCTAATCAAAAGAAGGCTGAGGGGAAATATGATTGCTGTGTATATTTACATCAGAGGGATAAATAGCAGGGAGGGAGAGGAGTTAATTCAGGTAAGCATCAGTGTTGACACAAGAACAAATGGATATAAACTGGCCATCAGAAAGTTGATTGACAGAAGCAGGGAGTGGATGACAGGAGATGGACCATTCAATGATTACCTGTTCTGTTTATTCCCTCTGGGGCACCTGGCATTGGCCACTGTCAGAAGACAGAATACTAGGCTAGATGGACCATTAGTCTGACACAGTGTGGACATTCTTATGTTCTAAGTTTAGGTTTGAAATTAGATGAAGGTTTCTGGAACAGCCTTCCAAGGGGAATAGTGGGGGCAAAAAAACTAACTAGCTTCAAAACTGAGCTTGGTAAGTTTATGGAGGGGATGAGACTGCCTATAATGGCATGTAGCCAATCTGCAACTGCCAGTAACGAATATCCCCAATGGCTGAGGACGCAAGATGGGTAGGGCTCTGAGTTACTACAAAGAATTCTTTCCCAGGTATCTGGCTGTTGGGTTTTGCGAAAATGCTCAAGGTCTATCTGATCACTATATTTGTGGTTGGGAAGGAATTTCCCGCCAGGTCAGATTGGCAGAGACCCTGGAGGGTTTTCGCCTTCATCTGCAGCATGGGACACAGGTCACTTTCAGGTTTAAACTAGAGTAAATGGTGTATTCTCTGTAACTTGAAGCCTTTAAATCATGGTTTAAGGACTTCAGTAACTCAGCCAGATGTTATGGGTCTATTACAGGAGCAGGTTGGTGAGGTTCTGTGGCCTACAATGCACAGGAGGTCAGACAAGATGATTATGATGGTCCTTCTCACCTTAAAATCCATGAGTCTATTTTTACTGTCTTTTTAAAAACAGGACAACATATGACAGGGGAAAGAAAAGTCCAGTGCATAGATTGGGATAACTACATGCCACAAAATCTCATTTAGATATACTGGAGTCTACCAAGATCAAAGACAACTCTAATTATTTACAAACTTTCTTACTTCTTCATCCCTATATTTTTGCAAGAAATTCCATATATTCTTTTTCAAGAAGACACTGGAGCATAGGCTCTGTTTTAATGGCTCAACTCTTTGGTAGATATAGGTCCTGACACTGTTCCCACTGAAGTCAATTGTAAGGGGGGGGGGTTAAGTGGGCTATGTATGCATACTTATGTATGTATCTATGTATGAATTTATTTAGATTATTTAAGTATCTGTCCTATATTCTATTTTGTAACAATTTAATTAAAAAACTTAAAACAGTCAATTAAGTTTGTCTTGTCATTGTGTTAACAAAATAAAAACCTACCCCCTCCCACATTTAATTACAACACCCTCCACCCATATCACTGATTCCCCATCCCATTGACCCACTTCCACACCACATCCTGTAAAGAGAAAATGGGATGTATTTTCTTGTGATTGTTAATTGTTCTTTTCATTATTAATTTATAGTATTAATTATTTTTATTATTATTAATTATTATTAAGGCATAATGCAAATATGGTTACTTCCATAGAGGATTTCCAATAAAGTTAATGGGGCTCCATGCAGGAGTACTATATTTACAGGTATAAATGTTTACAGGATCAGGTCCTTAAAGTTCAGGCCTGCTCTGAAAAAAATGGTTATGTAAAAATTGCATCACTGATCTAATTCAGCAGATCTACTCCTTGCGCATATTCAGAATCTATATCTACTG
This sequence comes from Chelonia mydas, assembly GCF_015237465.2. NCBI lineage: Eukaryota > Metazoa > Chordata > Testudines > Cheloniidae > Chelonia > Chelonia mydas. The sequence continues at coordinate 327,129,913 of NC_057849.1, forward strand.
ACTTAGGAGTTAAAAATAGTACTTTTGTTTTGATTTGTTTCTATTTCATTCACTCCTTTTAGCCCTGCAGTGCCAACACAGCCAAGAGAGGGTAAACATCATCAGCAGAATTGTGAACTAAATGCTAATCAATGACGTCTGTGTTACTTATCTCTAACTTGATCTACAGAACCTTTCTACTGATTCTGATGTGTAAGAATGAAAAGGCCCCACTTGACTCTTAGATCCAAGGATCAATTTGTGAGGCTGGCAGTTAGAAAAACAAACATAATTTTACTTCCAAAGTGAGTACCCATGATATTGATTAATCTGATATGAGGGAATAAACATGGAACCCCATGACTCCATAGTTACTAAGGTCTTGTCTATAATTATAGTGCTCCAGCAGTATGGCTGCACCAGTGCAGCTGCGCCGCTGTAGCGTGTAGTGAAGAGGCTACCTACGCCGATGAGAGAGCTTCTCCCGTCAGCATAGGTACTCCACTTCCTTGAGAGGCGGTAGCTATGTCGATGGACGAAGCCCTCCCATCAACACAACACTGTCTACACCAGGAGTTCAGTCAGTATACCTGCACCACTAAGTGACACAGTTACACCAACATAAGTCTGTCATGTAGACCAAGCCGAAGTTAGTTTTTAGAGGATAGTCACATTGCACATTTTTAAACATTCGCATATTCAACCATTTATCAGTTAACCTTCATTTATTATTATGTATGTGTGTATGGTTAGGTGTTAGCAAAAATTATTTAACCAAAATCAATGTATTATTAAGGGCTCTACACTTATGCTACCTGAGTCACACGTCCAGCATACTTTGTGCTGGAAATATGTTTAAAACTGTGTGTAAGCTTTTATTCTTGGCCTATGGAGAAATCATCAAGCACAAGACAGTGTTTTGCAGAGCTTTGCTAAAGTAATAAACTCTTATAATTGTTGCAAGATTGTTAAAACTAACATTGTACAGCTATCCAAAAGCCTTGGGTAGTAGGTACAAAATGTACGGGAAAGGAAAATTAGGGTACATCATGTCATAAAGAAATTTGTGGCGTTTCCTGTGTCTGGTAACAGACTAAGGTACACATATGGTTAATAGCGAGTTAATATTTTTTGGAGCAGACTACACTGTGACTGCAACCCCTGAGTAGGTCACTTTAACCTTTGCCTGACTGTATGTATTGTTATATGTTTAATTAAGCAAAGTTATCTGATGACTTATAATAAATGAACCATAACATAGTCAACCTTAATATACCAGTCACTACTGCTCCTTCTTTAATACATGGGTTCTAGCACATAGCCCAGAGTTTTGTCACACTTACTGAATGTGTATTGTTTTTCTTTGAAATGTAGTCTAAAAGCAATAGTCTACCTGGCCTCTTCTCTCTGTGTTTATTGCCCACTGCCTCTGGAAACTTATCTTTTTCCAGAGTGATTTAATTTTTTTAGTTAAAATAATTCAAGTGTAGTAATGTTTATGCATGAATTCTGAAGATTATTTATTACCAGAGAATCCCATCTTCCATTTTAAATAAAAAATATTAGCCTCTATAGTTGTGGAGGAAAGCTTGAAAATGTGAATCTTAAATGATCCAACACCAATAGTCAAATAAAAAGAATCTAAAATGGGGTCCTGACTCATGATTTTTGAACTCCTGAGGTTGACAATACTGCTACCCTTACTCTGAGGCTACATTAGGTGCAAATAGTATTGTCATTGGCATAAAGAAGAAAGGCATTAAAAGCCAGAGAAAAATATTTAAAAATAACACACAGACTTGGCCCAGCAGCTATCAGAGAGCCAAGGGACCTCTTCTTTCCATCTGACTCCTTCATAAGAGAAACATCAGTCTGAAAATAATGAGAAAACCTCTCCAAAAAAATGATGCTGGAAGAAAAGTTGCAGATGTTACTCCATAGAGACATTCATAACAAAGGTTCATGCAATGGATACTAAACTAGAGGAATACATTGGCTGTGCTCAGAGAATGTCTCTTCCCTTTTACAAAGATTCTGCCAGTTTGAGACAGACTTCCTATACAAAAAGACCAGGATTAAAAAGTCCATATATTTTTTTAATTGACTTCATTGGCCTTGGATCAGGTTCAAGATGCAAAATTCTGCCTTTACTTTTGATATCTCTCAGATAGAAACTTTTGAAGTGAGCTCACTTTTTGATAAGAAAATGAATGAAATGCACAGAGAAGAGTGAGGTTTAAAAGTTGATGGATTATGGGATGAGTGGAGTTACTTGAAAATCCAGAGACACATAAAAACATTAGACCTGGAAATTCCAGAGAATGAAGACTTCCAGGGTCAGCTTGTCAAGAGTAAAATATCTAGGCTTTGATATCAAAGAAGATCCTTTGTATCTAGAGTGCTGTCACACTGTTCAACAAAAAAACAAGATGGGGATGTAGTAGTTGTCATCCAATCCCTCAGACCTGAAGGAATATTAATAGCAGCACTGAAAAAAACGAAAACAAAAGAGGAACTCACAACTGAGGGCCAGAAAGTGCTGATATTTCCTGATTTATACCTGGCAATCCAAGGGCTACAAGCTCACAAAGACATCAGAAAAAGATGTTATCAGTGAAGGAATCTCAGACTGAATTCTTTTCAAGAACAGGTCATCCGGTACTTCAGTTGAATCAAAGACTCCTGGTTTGCCACGTGATCTTTGCAATGCAGCTACTGGAAATTAGTCGGGGAGGAAAAGAGACATTTGGCTGTGGAATCAGGACAGGAACTCTCAGAAGAAGACTAAAGAAAACTTAAATTTCCTAGCTATTTGTGCTCTCTATACTGAATAAGAAATATTTCCATACATTGTTTATCAGTTAAAATGCTTAACCACAATTACTGAACAATAATGAACATGGTGTAACCTTGGCTACACTTGTTATGCAACTATTGCTTTGCAACTATTGCAAGATCTGTTGCTTTTCTGTTCCATTCAATTTCTTATACTGCACCCATCACCAGGGTATCCAAGTGCCTACTGACACAATGCCCATCCACACAGCTCACTGGGGCAGGCCGATGGCCTCCAAGACTGGGCCTTTGGCACCAGCATCCCCTGTCTCTCGCCATGGCTTTCTACAGCAAATCCAGTCAACCCAGACTCCGGTAGGAGGCTTGTACTGTAGCCTTTCAGAGCGCAATGTTCTCAGTGAGTATTTACAGTGACACAGGAAGTCTTTTCAAAACAGGATAACCATTTATTAGTCACCTGGCACACAGAATCAGGAAGTCCTTAGGTTAGCACAGAGAAAAGAAGGTTAAAGCATATTCCAAGTCCATTCTGGTTAGCCAGAGCCCAGCCAAGCTGTAATTAACCTCATTATTCAGGCTCTGTGTCTTTCTCTGACTGATCTCCTTCATCAGATCCCTGGACAGGCCTGACTCCTTCCAGCAGCCAACTTTTATCATAGAATCATAGAATATCAGGGTTGGAAGGGACCTCAGGAGGTCATCTAGTCCAACCGCCTGCTCAAAGCAGGACCAATCCCCAATTAAATCATCCCAGTCAGGGCTTTGTCAAGCCTGATCTTAAAAACTTCAAAGGAAGGAGATTCCACCACCTCCCTAGGTAACGCATTCCAGTGCTTCACCACCCTCCTACTGAAAAACTTTTTCCTAATATCCGACCTAAACCTCCCCCACTGCAACTTGAGACCATTACTCCTCGTTCTGTCATCTGCTATCACTGAGAACAGTCTAGTCCATCCTCTTTGGAACCCCCTTTCAGGTAGTTGAAAGCAGCTATCAAATCCTCCCTCATTCTTCTCTTCTGCAGACTAAACAATCCCAGTTCCCTCAGCCTCTCCTCATAAGTCATGTGTTCCAGTCCCCTAATCATTTTTGTTGCCCTCTGCTGGATGCTTTCCAATTTTTCCACATCCTTCTTGTAGTGTGGGGCCCAAAACTGGACGCAGTACTCCAGATGAGGCCTCACCAATGTCGAATAGAGGGGAACGATCACGTCCCTCGATCTGCTGGCAATGCCCCTATTTATACATCCCAAAATGCCATTGGCCTTCTTGGCAACAACGGCACACTGTTGACTCATATCCAGCTTCTCATCCACTGTAACACCTAGGTCCTTTTCTGCAGAACTGCTGCCTAGCCATTCGGTCTGTAGTCTGTAGCGGTGCATGGGATTCTTCCATCCTAAGTGCAGGACTCTGCACTTGTCCTTGTTGAACTTCATCAAATTTCTTTTGGCCCAATCCTCTAATCTGTCTAGGTCCTTCTGTATCCTATCCCTACCCTCCAGCATATCTACCTCTCCTCCCAGTTTAGTGTCATCTGCAAACTTGTGAGGGTGCAATCCACGCCATCCTCCAGATCATTTATGAAGATATTGAACAAAACCGGCCCCAGGACCAACTTCTGGGGCACTCCGCTTGATACCGGCTGCCAACTAGACATGGAGCCATTGATCACTACCCATTGAGCCTGACAATCTAGCCAACTTTCTATCCACCTTATAGTGCATTGATCCAGCCCATACTTCTTTAATTTGCTGACAAGAATACTGTGGGAGACCATGTCAAAAGTTTTGCTAAAGTCAAGGAACAACACGTCCACTGCTTTCCCCTCATCCACAGAGCCAGTTATCTCATCATAGAAGGCAATTAGATTAGTCAGGCATGACTTGCCCTTGGTGAATCCATGCTGACTGTTCCTGATCACCTTCCTCTCTAAATGCTTCAGAATTGATTCCTTGAGGACCTGCTCCATGATTTTTCCAGGGACTGAGATGAGGCTGACTGGCCTGTAGTTTCCCGGATCCGCCTTCCCTTTTTTAAAGATGGGCACTACATTAGCCTTTTTCCAGTCGTCCGGGACCTCCCCCGATTGCCATGAGTTTTCAAAGATAATGGCCAATGGCTTTGCAATCACATCAGCCAACTCCTTTAGCACTCTCGCATGCAGGGCATCCGGCCCCATGGACTTGTGCTCGTCCAGCTTTTCTAAATAGTCCTGAACCACTTCTTTCTCCACAGAGGGCTGGTCACCTCCTCCCCATGCTGTGCTGCCCAGTACAGTAGTCTGGGAGCTGACCTTGTTCGTGAAGACAGAGGCAAAAAAAGCATTGACTACATTAGCTTTTGCCACATCCTCTGTCACTAGGTTTCCTCCCTCATTCAGTAAGGGGCCCACACTTTCCTTGACTGTCTTCTTGTTGCCAACATACCTGAAGAAACCCTTCTTGTTACTCTTAACATCTCTTGCTAGCTGCAACTCCAAGTGTGATTTGGCCTTCCTGATTTCACTCCTGCCTGCCTGAGCAATATTTTTATACTCCTCCCTGGTCATTTGTCCAATCTTCCACTTCTTGTAAGCTTCTTTTTTGTGTTTAAGATCAGCAAGGATTTCACTGTTAAGCCAGTCTGGTCACCTGCCATATTTACTATTCTTTCTACACATTGGGATGGTTTGTCTCTGTAACTTCAATAAGGATTCTTTAAAATACAGCCAGCTCTCCTGGACTCCTTTCCCCCCGCCCCCTCCCCCCGCCCATGTTATTCTCCCAGAGGATCCTGCCCATCAGTTCCCTGAGGGAGTCAAAGAAAAAAGAATATGGGATTTACGTTGAATTTATCCCCCCACCACACACCTTTCCAGCCCTTTTGTTCTTGAGCTGGGGGATGTTGCTCGGCTTCCCTGTTGAGAGATAGGGAAATCCATCTCCCTCTGGGCCATTGGTTACTAGGAGTCAATGTCCTAGTGACTGGATTTGCCATTGTCTTTTTGGATTCTCCACTGAGGTGGGGCAAAGTAGCTGATATTTTTGTTTAGTTTTCAAAGTTACTTGGAAGACTTTCTAGGAAATAGCATCTTCTGAACCAATATCCATCCTATATTTATCTTCCCCAAATAAACTATAAATTCTGTTACACAGGAGAATGGCAATTTTTGTAGTTTCTGTTGGTCTCAAATTAATCTATTTTGATGTCCACAAGATTGTTCATCGCTTCAACTCTCTCTTTTGCCATCTAAAGTGATTTCCACTCTAAACACAATTTAACAAAATTAATAATGGGCTAAATATTTGAAATAGAAGTGGGCAGTCCAATTCCAAATACTACAAGGCTTCTGTGGGTTGTTTTGGAGAGCAATACATTTCATTTGTGCAAAATATGTTCTGGGTACAGTGAATTGACAAACTATTCGTTTTCACCAGTTTTGAGACAGCAAATGTGCGGTGGTTGAATTTAACATTTCATTAGTTAAGAAAACAATTTAAAACCCTGTTCTTTAGTTTATTCTTACCAATCAGGTTATACAACTTCATTTATGAATAAAATAATCACCTTCCCACAAACACTTGAATTTCCATGCACTGGTGTGATTAGCTACATCTTAATATAACATTCCAATGTACTTCTTCACTGCAGATCAAGCACAGAAATCCTTCTTCATTTGTTAAGGATCAATAAAGTCTTCTCATGGTCCTGTAAGATTATTTTATGCACAGAGCCTTCAGTTATGGAACCATTACAAATAACCCAGTGATAAATGTGAATTAAAGCCCCTGTTAGAATTGGAAGACAAATAAGCTGGGTCCCCCAGCTTGTGAAAAACTACATCTAGACCTTTTTTTCAATAGTGCCCTTTGGAGGATACATCTGGTATTTATTCTCCAGGACTAAAATAGCTAGTAGGCTACCTGCAATTAAGCTGTTCCATGTCCCAAGGATGTCTGATATGTGGTCCCATTGGAAGAATTGGTATGGAAAGCTGACTCTAAATCTGGAAATAAATTACAATGATTAACAGAAACATGCAATTAACTGATACAATGAATGTTGTATGTCACAATTTAAAAAAATTCTAAGCACTGATTACATAGGTAAACCACTTCTATGCAGGGTTTCTATGAGCTAAATGGTAAAGAATATGGGATTTAAGTTGAATTTTTTTAAATGAATTATATAGGAAAAATCAATATTACATGACAGTAACGTCTTCCAGTCTTTTAGTGATTTTTAAAAAACCTTTCTTTTGGATCATAATAGAGATTTTTTTTTAATTAGTTGTGACACTGGGAGCAAAGCCTAGTCTGTACAAGCAAAACTAATAGGCATTTTAGGTGGAGTAAGGAGTTTTATCAGGTTATTAAGAGGGATATCACTAAGCCAAAGCCTGCATTAGCCCTGTGAGCATTCCCCGTGTAAGATAGCTAATTCAAAGAACTATGTAACTCCAGAATAATTTACAAAATCACCAAGTGAGGTACAGATTACTGTGGGAATAGACATTTGTAGAACCAACTGAGTTAATTAATTGCAAATCTGGATTCTGGACAAACCAGTCCATAATGAGTAGCTAGTCTTTGTGACGTTATCTTAAAAAGTGAAGGCAGGACACAAAAAATAACATTCCAAATAGAAATGAAAGGTCATCTGACAGGCAAAAATTCCTGTGCACTAGATGTGGCTGAAAACATACAGCAAGAAACTGGCCAACATTTGCTCAAATATGCCGTAAATGCAGTAGCGCGGAAAAAACACTATTCAAAAAGTATGTCATACAGTTAATGCCAAGAGTGACCACATGCTTAAAAAATAACAAAGCAATGACATAGCTTTCTGAGTACAGAGCAAACTGCTTCAGAATGGCAAATGCAGTGTTAGTGGCAGTGTTGTATTGTTTTAAACTGAATACAAGAGCACAAATGAACTGTTATTCTAAAGAAAATACATATTATTGTAGCTAAGGAAATGGTACAGTAATCTAAAGCCATATTCTGGATTTAAAAGTGTGAAAGGACCAGTAAGAGTTACAACTTGTTGTGAAAACCAGTATCACTTAACATGGCAAGGGTAAGTGCAGATGTACCTCCTGTGTTAGAAATGGAAATCTGTATAGCTGTGAAGTTAGTGAAAAGAGGATTTGTTGTAAACGCCACAGAATCACAAATACAAACAGGGAACACAGGAGAACTCTTAGATGTCTTCCAGGATGTCTGGATGAATGCTACAATAAGAACTACAAATCACTAACTACAGTGATCCAAGCACCGAGAAAAATTCCACTTGCCCGGATAGATGTATGAGAAAACTTGAACTCTATAATGTAGAAAATCTGTGAATTATTGGAAAACCTAATAAAGTACGTGTATGCGTCAATTCACACAATTAAAAACAAAGTAATGAAATGTGAACGTTGTCTGATGAAAAGAAGTGGCAGAAAAGCTCCCAGAAGTAAAAACAGTTTTAGTTCTAGGTCCAAGACAAATGTTCTGGGAAATAAAGTTAGATAAGTCCAGTTCTAAGCTAGTGACTTTCCATATAGACATTATGGATGGGATCTTCAGCTGGTGTGAACTTTCATGGCTCCATTGAAGCCAATGGAGTGATGATAATTTACACCCTCTGAGGAGCTGCCCCTGTAACTTTAAGCAAATAACATGTGGTATTAGTTCTGTTCCCAAGGCATCTCACAGTAATTGCACAGAACTTTGAGCAATTACAAGGTGTTGAAGTTATAACAGATGATGTTCAAATTTGGATTTGGGACCTTAAAAATACAATGCAAGATTTAGGCAAGTTTTACAGAGAGCAAGAGAAAGCCATGTAACAATGAACTTGCAAAAGTTAAAAGTGGGGGTGGGTGCTAGAGGAAGTTCTCTATCTTGGACATAAGTTGAGCAAAGATGACTTAATTGCTGATTCAGATAAAATAAAGGCAATGATTGAAATATACACTCCACAATGTAAAGCAGATCAACAGATATTTATGGAGATGATAAACTCTTTGATAGAATCCATTCTGATCTGTGGTCAATAAACCATTTGGGGAACTGCAGAAATTGGGAAAACAGGCATAAATAGGCACCTGGGCAATTAAAAACACTGATTACCAGTCTGACAGTTTTAAAATCTAGTGATTTAACTATGCCAATTGCATTAATAAATGCATCTTCCAAAGGACTTAACACAAGCCTTATATAGAAAGGGCAGTCAGAGGTATTTGAACTGAGATCTCTAAACAAGGGAGAAAGAATTTTATCTTAGACTGAGAAGAAGATGCTGGCCATTGTGTTTGATGTCTTAAATTCCCACCACTACGTAAATGGGAGAGACAAGATACACAAAGAAACTGGTTGAGGTGTTTTGTAAAGTGAACTTAAGTAACCTTTAGCACCACTTAGAATTCACCGTGTGATGTCAAGTCTACCAATATAGGATCCCCATGTAGAATTGTGACGCGATGTACCTGACCTTCACGGCCCCTTTCTGGAGGCCCCACTGCTCTGCTACACCACAGCTCAGGAAAGAACTTTCTGAGAGGAAAAGAGCAGTAAGTAGAGAAGCATACGGGAAACAGTTGTTTTGGGGAACCATTGAGATCCAACAACTAGAAGAGCTGGGGATCAACAACAGCCAATCAAAGCCACAATTGGTAACAGGTATTCAGGAGGAACCTTGCTGATATAAATCTGGAGAGGGAATTAAGTCCCAGAAGGGTAGGAACAAGGAACTACTTCTATTTGAGTTTGTTGTACGCCAGGAGAGGGTTGCACTGTGTGACCTGACTGGAGGGCTGAGTCACAGAAGACCCACAGAGGCAGTCTGGCAACCTGCAGAGGGTACTGGGAGCTGAAGAGACGTTAGCCCTGATTTTCTGAGAAGCTGAGTACCTGCATCTTCTATTGATTTTAACTAGAAATGTGTGTGCTCAGCACTTCTGAAAATCAGAGCTAGCATGGCTACCCTTACTAAAGTAGTAAAAGTGAAAGTGATATTGATAAATATGACATTTGTATAGTAAGCAGTATCCACCTGCCCATTGAATTCCACAAGTTCTTATCAGAACTGATCAGGAACTTTCTAACAAATTTTTTTTTCCACTGGAAAAATGTCAGTTAATGAACAACGAAATGATTTGTGGGAAAGGATTAGTTCCGACATCTCTCCGGATTCAAAACATTTTTGAGAAAAAAAGTTTTGAAATTGTTCAAAACATCCTGTTATGATGTTTTCAAAACAAAAAGTTGTGTTTTCTGTTTCAAGACTGTAGTTCATTTGTAGTTAAAAAGAAGTTTAAAATATTAAAAACATTAAATGAAATAGAAATTATCGAAATGTTTTGATTGAACCAATCTGATTTTTTTTTCAGATTATCAGATCACAAACATATTCAAGATTTTGACATTTCACCCCAATTTGGAATGGGAAAAATTTCAAAATCTCAAAACTCTCATGGAATGGGAAAATCATTTCCCACCCAGCTCTAGTTATGATTAAACAATCCCAGTTCTTAGTCGTTCACTAAGAACAGTTCCCTATCCAAGAAGATAATACACCTATCCAGGGGAGCTGTATTACAGTTGCAGAGGAAGCCATAATTTAGCCTTCCCTAACTTTTATGTATTTGAAATCTCATTGATCTAGTGTAGCTTGCATTACACAGACGTGTATGCGTATGTGAGATTGTGTACATGGGTCTAATGCATGGCTAGGGTAGGGCCCTATGAATGCAGACATCCTGATTATATTCTTAAAACAGCCATGACCAAGTTACTTAATCTCACTGTGTCTTTACCTTATCTTAACGTTCGCAAAATGGTTACAATTATTTTTATCCACATCATTCATACGGTCTTACGAGGCTTCATTCATACATTAAATGTCTGAAAACTGTTTTGAGATCTTTGATGAAGGCTGGTGGAGGTGTATAATTATTAATTACATATATTTTAAATGATAAACCCTTCAGGGCACGGGATTGTCTCTTTATGTTTGTGCAGTGTGGGACCTTTGGGCACTATCAAAATATCAATTTTTAATAATAATTAGAAGTGGAACTCTTACTTTAATTGACATGGCATCCAACACATGTAAAACACATGGCAAATAGAGTGGGTGAAATCCTGGCTCTACTGTAGTCTTTGACATATTCTGTGCAAGTTGAACGATTTCTTCACTTTTTTTGTGGTCTATAGTTTTCTTCCAGGTATTTTTACAAGATTCTTTCTTGAGTCTTCCACAGATGAAGTAGATACTTCTTGAAGAAAATTCAAAAGAATACTGGATATGAAAATAGATATTTCCCAGGGAATAGTCCTCAGTAAACCAGCAAACTCCTTTCTTAAACAGTCAGATATATGACTGGAGTATTGGTCTCCACAGATTGTACATGAAAATCAGATGGGCATGGGTAAATGATCCAATTTTGCCAGTTGTAAGTTTGACACATGTGGTACACAGCTGTTCTTTACATGAACAAATTCTTGAGAAGCTAATTTGCTGGAAGCAAAGTATGTTTCTTGAAACCTCTGGTAACTATATCATAGTGCTTTAGCAGTTTTTATTTGCCCCTGTTACCATTGATAATGTACAACATTTCATGACATAAGATATTGGTTTGTCTCTTTTAAGATGGTACTGGAAAGCTCAGAGAAGTGATAATATGCAACATGTGTTTTGGGGGATTGCCTTTGCTGAACAGTGCAGCAAATGGGAATGTAACTACTAACAACCACAGAAAACTAGCACAGAATGCCTAAGAGATGTGTGATAATACCTAATATATGGCCAAGAGACTGTTCTGGAGGAGTTTCTTCTTGTTTTAGGTTGGTATTTTCAAGAGCGCTGAGCACTGGCCTAATTCTGCTTCCATTGAAGTTCCTGGTTATAAACTCTATTGGTTATAAACTTAAGCAATGTTAGGTGATTACTGAGTGCTTTTGAAAATCCCAGCCTTAATAATTTACTATACAAATATGAGATAGGAGCATTACCGTTTGAGTGACTCTGCCCATACTTTGTTTCTACCTGTCCAATCCCTAAATTACTCTTAGAGTCCACGACCCACAATTCAGTAAAGCACTTAAGCATGTGAATTAGAGCCCACCTGGGCCAGGTCCCCAGGCTGTATAGATTGGTATCACTCCATTGAAGTCTACAGAGAACGCTGATTTACACCAGCTGAGGATTTGACTCCTTCTTAATCTTATTCTCCATCCTTTCTCTCCGCCTTTGATGATATTAGTGTGTGGTCCAGCCTCTCTCCAAAACCCAAGAGCAGTTTCCGCCTTCAGCTCCATCAGGATACTGAGTTGACATGGGGTTTTCATGTCAGATGTGTATAATGCACTCTTGGAACAGCTATAATGGGAAAGCCCCAGACGGTGTGAAAAAGGAACAAGCCAATCTCACTAGGGAAACCAACAATCTGCTAGCTTCCACAATGAGACCACCAAACTATGGGGAGACAAGAAGGAAAAAGAGGAAGGCAAAAGCATCGCTGCAAGGCCGCAGAGGGGGACTGCTTGTCTATCTTAGCGTGGGCTTGATAAAGGTTTGAAGAAATGGCAGCGGTCCTACTCTTCTCCAACCAGTTCAGTCATCACCAGTGGGCATGTTTTGAAATTTATTTTCTTAGCTGGTGTATTTCTGCTACGAAGGCCAAGGTGCTAAATGTATTACTTATTTTAGTGTCCATGTTTGCCAAGGGCACGTCGGGCTCAGGATAGGCACCTTTTTAATAGTTTGTACTAATCTAAATTGATGAATGAATTAGGCACCCAAATATCTTGCTCTGTTTTCATTCTTCAGCCCCTTTGCAGCTCTTGATGAAAGATGCTAGGAGATTAATTTCAAACCTTACTTCAAATTGCAATTTTTTTAGAGTCTTAAATTCAGAATGTTTTCCGACATTCTACTAGTGCATGTAAATTTTGTCCACCGTGAAAGGGTTTTCTTCCTCTTTTTTCCGCTTCTGTTTTCTTAATCATATTTTTTTATTTCCCTGTGATATTTTACATTCTCAATCCCTTTCCTTTGCATTTGTAACTGCTCAGTGACATTCATAAATGATTAATGACTTGATGGCATGTGCTGCTTTATAGCATGAAAGCCATTGATATACCTTTCCCTTGGGGTCAATTATCCTATGGCACAATATCCTTTACCTGCTGCATCAAGGTTCTGAAGCTTGGCTGTAAAAGCTGGAGTTGTAGTACTTGAAGAAATCCAGAATACCTAACTTTGAACTACGGGATTCTTTCTGCCTTAGTTTCTGTTTCCTAAAAATAACTTCATTTCAATTGCCATTCTGCTTCAAAAGGTAAAAGGAAACAGTACCAATTATTGTTATATAAAGATTTGTTTGTTGTAGCATAATTTACTGAAAACAATTGGGTGGGAGACGTGCCTCCATGATGTTTTATGTGTAATTTGGTTCAGTTATAGTCTATTTAATGCATATTATAAAAGCCCCATATGTTTTTAAAACTGTGTAATTTAGTGCTCAGAAGGAAAATGTAGAATTAAGCAGCATGTATATTATGAATTTCTTGTTAGACTATGACCATAAGATTGTAAAAGAGTGCAAGGGACAATAGGAGCTGTAAATAGTAATTAGACAGCAAATAAAATGTTAAACCCACAAGTCTTGAGTACTTTGGCTATATTTTGAGGATATTGTATACTTATATAGGATCTCAATCTGCTTTACAAACATTAGTTTAGCTTAAAACCCCCTGTGAGTTAGGTATTTTGGCTCCCATTTTATAGATAAGGAAACTGAGCACAGATGGCTTAAGAGACTGACAGCTGAGGGCATTCATCTCAGCACCTCACAATACCTCAGTACCATGATTTAGTCCAACTGACTTCAGTGGAATTACTCATATTTGTAAGGACTCCTCTCATGAGGATGTGGCCCAGAAGATTTGGCCAAGATCACACAATTCATTTGTTCCAGAGATGGGAACAGAATCCAGGTCAGCCTTCTGGGAGATTAATCACGTTCCTCTCAACCTTGAACTCTGCAAATGTGTGAAACAAGTTATCAAAAATTTACCACAATGTGGAACACTTGGGTTTTGTTGCATGACGTTCCATAAACAAGAGATTATAGTATTTTTTTTAATAGAAAGTTCTCGGAGAAGTTCTCCTACTTTGTTGATCAATTAAATCAGTAATCTTTTGAAGACGGTAAAGGGTCACTACCCAGGCTCCTGGAGGACTGGGGAGAGGATGTGGGGTGGAGAGGATCCCTGTACTAGCTTTTTGGAGAGGAGGGGTTTGGGAGGAAGGGTTGACTCCAAGTTGACCCCAGTTCAAACAATGCATTCCCAAATGGTCCTCCAACATTAGCAGAAGGCACCCTTCCCCCAATTCATGCAACACTCCCTCTATGCCCCCCAGTGTAATTAGTGTAGGCTGTCCCTACTTGCAGGCTGCTATGTCTGCCTGGCCCAAGAAGGCCCACACCTGCCCCTTCTCTTCTGGCAGTTCTGAGCCCCTCATCTCCATGGTTCAAGGCTTGTGAATGAAGAATCAATCAGGAGCTGAATAGGTAGTGTTTGGATCAGAGACAACCTATGTCTGCTGATACTGGAGGGGCACAATGTAAAGGCTGAACCACGTGACTGCCCCATGTGTCTCCTCAGGGAGGAACCTTCCAGCCTCATCTCCCTGTGGGGGCTGGGGCCACAGGAATGGGGAGCATGTGCTTCTGGGCCAGCCAGCCAGCCCCGGCCCGGCCCCGGCCCCAGCCCCAGCCCAGGGAGACTCACAGCACAAGTGTCTCCCTTGAGCTCTGGCACCCTCACGGACACCTCAGCGTGGGGAGGGGTCGAGGGCAATGCCCCATCTGCAGCTGAGCAGGGGGACTCTGTTCCCAGAACCTTCCCCAGTGCCACCCCCCAACCCTTCGCCTGGCCCAGGGCCACCATGCTGTCTTATTTGAGGGGGGCTCTGTCCTTCTCCTTCTGCACCTCCCTCCGGCACATTTCCAGCTCACTCAGTCGCACTACCTGGCATCTGGGCCTGGGCAGGGAGCGGAGGGGATGGAACAGAGCCACTTCTCAAACCACCTGAGGGTGGCCACTCTTCTGTGCAGCACGGTGGCTGCCTGAGAGAGATCCTAGCTGGGGAGGCAGCAACAGCCCCACCGCTTCCATTCCCTGCTCCGGCCAAACTGCCAGGGACAGAGGCCGAGCAAGCTAGAAATATGCAGAGGATGAGGAGGCTCCGGCTTGCTCGGCCCCTGCTGCCCTCCCGCCACAAGCCTGCTGCCCTGTCACTGGAACCCTGCCATCCCCCCGTATGCCGGAACACTGCCACCCCCTCCCCAGCCCTGCATCCCCTCCTGCACATTCCTCTGCACCCCACTTTTTTGACAAACGTCGGCATTTGAGTTAGCAAGAGCAAATGGGACAAATGCACACACACACAAAAAGCCAGGATGGCCGCAACAAGGTTTAAAAAAGGGACCGTCCTGACCAAAACAGGACATATGGTCACCCCAGATAGAACCCAGCTGCTCAGACCCAGTCCTGCTGCCTTTCTTTCCCACTTTCCTCTTGTAAAAATGATGTCAGCCCAACCTGATTGCAGAAACCTCTGATAAGACACCATTGCTCTGTCCCAAGAAGCAGTTGTCTTGGCCTCTGTTTCACACACATCCAGCCACTTACACACAGTCTCTGTTCCTTCACCTTCCTCAGCTCCTCCCGTTTAAACCTGGGAAACCCTAGCCCAAGGCTCTCCTCTGACCATATGGCCTGGAAAAGTGATCTGGCCATTAGCCCTTCTATTCTGCAGCTGTTCTGCAACACAAAGGAAGCATAGATCTAATGGCCCAAACAAGGAAGAGTTCTTTAACCCACACAATACCCTGTAATGACTCTCTAGGGGCATTTACTGCAGGGGATCTTTTAACCTGTTCTATGGAGACCGGGTGCTTATACATCAGTGGCCCCTAATATGCTTGTCATGAGCACCTTCTTCAAGAACAAAATTTTTATCTTCCATTCTCTCTGGTTTAGCGTTTAGCATAATTATTTATTTCTAATTAGGTACATTTGGGAATTCTTTTAGCATACTTACCTTGAGCTTGTTATGAATTTATCCTTGTAGAAATGGTGCACTGCTTTATGGATCAAAGTAAAATTACGCTTACAAAATATAAGGAAAAGGCCAAATTTCTGCCGCAATAAATCAGTGCATCTTCATTAGCTTCAGCAGAACTGTACCAGTTTACACCAGCAGAGGTTTTGGCCCAAAATTCTATTATTTGTGTGTGTCTCACTCTCCCTTTGAGAGTTGGCATGATCAATACGTTTTGAGTTCTGCTTTCTGTAAAGTGTGTCGGTAATCCAAAAAATTACTCTGGAAAAGGAAAGTGTACACGTCCATAGTCATTCTTTTAGGTGCAATTACTGCCTACTCCTCTGCAGTCTGAGGATTTCTGACTATAAAATTAGTATGGTTCAGTTGTGCAATGGGAGAAAAGGTCAGCATATGGGATGTCGTGTTGCAAGGGAACACAAATTGCTCCTCCCCCACTCAAGTGCAACCAGGGAGCTCCCCTGGAGCAGTGCACCTCCACTCCCACCTATTCCAGTGTGCTCAACATACCCCTTAATGATAGCATGTTGAGAGATTCCTGCCTCAACAAGGGCCTAGCTGACCTCTCGAGCCAACCCTATATTTCTATAATTCTGTATTTAGTACCAGACTTGAAATCAGGTGCTTTCTGTAGAGTAAAAGGGCCTGTTCCAGTTGCAATGTCAGTAAAGAAGTACTAAGCTGAGAAGAATCTTCTGGGATTCAACAGTTGCCAGAACCATAGGACACTTTAGCAGAGTGGTGAGAAGAGGAGCAGCAGTGGGCAGTGTGCGAAGCATCATACTGAAAATGCCAGTGTGTTTAAATAAAACATTAAAAAATTAGAACAGTATTTACCTGTTCACTGGGTTGGGGGGCACACTGCATTCTGTCTGTATCCCCTCCCCACTTATGTCATCTGCATTCACCCTTGCCTTGCTCCTCCATGCCAGCTTCCTATATCGTGAGCAGTATAATGGAGAAGAGCAGCTTCTGTGGTGCCACTATAGTCCCTCTCCCCGACACTTGACAGTAGGAAGAGACACCAAATAAGCAGTGGCTATGTCCCTGCCCTTCAATATGCCAGACTGCACAGCTGTGCCACTGTGCCATGGGCTATATTCTGTGACAGCTATAGGGTTGGTGCAGGATACTTCTCCAGACCAGGAGGACACCAGGAAACAGATTATGAGTCTCTAGGATACAGTTTGGTTCCCAATCTGTTCATGGCCCCAGACATGGGGCCAGTGGGGGAAAGCCACTGTCCAGCCCTGAGATAACATTAATTAATTTAGACCTTCATGCCACTCTCAATAATTGTCCGCCTTTATAGGGTTTTTACACACTTCAGGCACTTGCAGATGCTTTTGTCCCCACTTCACTGTTGCTTAGTCAGGCTGCCGATATTTAGTTCTTTTCCTTTCCTAATAATTTAATACTTTTTTTTTATCATCTCTGAATTCCCTTCATCTTGTTAGCGTTCTTCTGCTACTGAGAGTGCCCAGACTGAATTCCCTATTATTCAGTTTCTAGTAATGCTTCATGTTAACATGGAACACAGATTAACAGAGCCATGAACTTGTCTTTTCCTAGGATTTATGGTGCTGAAATAAATGTTAAATTACCTTTCGATAGGCACTTCTACGGTTAGGGGGTGGGGAGGTTACCTCTCTCTGCTCCTTCTAAAAAATCCACTGTTCACTTTGGAATAGTTTACCTAAATGCAGAAGGTTTTTTATATAAGGAATCCAACTAATGAATGATAATGAAGAGGATTCCTTTCTTCTCTCTGGAGAAGGAGAGGTCTGGATTAAGAGGCAGTGGAAGGATTTCCTTTATGTAATTAATCTGAAATGCCCAAGGGTTCACAAAATCTGAGAGAGCAAAAAAGAGACAGGTCTGGTAGGACTTAATGAACATCAGCCTCAGAGAGAGTTTGTGTTGTTGCAGCTCAGGCAATCTCTGGTCATCTTTCAGCCAATTTATAGGAGAATGAGCCCAGAAAGGTAATGTTCACCACGGTTTGCAAACTGATTTATACCAGTCAAGTCAAAATGTGAGCGTTTCTGTTGACATTGTGTTTAATTGGGCACGGTAATGACTAAAGGCTTTCAAAGGTCACTCTGTCCAGATGTTCAGCTATTAGTCACCCTCACCCAACCAACTTTCTACAGTAAATACAGATAAAATAAGGAAACATTGCAACCTTCAACAAGATTAGTCCTCGGGGCTGGAGGGATCATGCATTTCTGCTTTTTTGTCCTCCTAAATGTAACTCCTCCACAGCAGAGAATCTTATTGGAAGTTAATCTTATTTTACAAAGAAATAGGACCAGTTCTTGCTTTTCTCAAGCAACTAGTTCTCACTTCCATGAGTAGTCCCATTGTAGAATTTGGCTCATAGGTAGCATATCAATTTTATTCTTTCTAAAGCCTTTGTTGGAGTGCTGGCTCAGCTACAAATTCTCCCAAAGCTGTGGCATGTCCAGATCATTTGGTCCCATCCCTCCTATAGACCTTTGGCATTAGTCCATTGTACTAATTTTACACCAGTATGTAGTATTCATCTTTACTGTTGTGCCAATATGCTTTTAGTAACATTTTGAAGTAGGGCTGTTGATTAATTGCAGTTAACTCATGCTATTAACTCAAAAATTGATTGTGATTTAAAAAATTAATCATGATTAATCACACTGTTAAACAATAGAATACCAACTGACATTTATTAAATATTTTGGATGTTTTTCTACATTTTCAAATATACCAATTTCTATTGCAACACATAATACAAAGTGTACAGTGCTAACTTTATATTATTTTTATTACAAATATTTGCACTGTATAAATGACAAACACAATAAATAGTATTTTTAAATTCACCTCATACAAGTACTGTAGTGCAATCTCTTTATCATGAAAGTGCAACTTACAAATGTAGTTTTTTTGTTACATAACTGCACTCAAAAACAAAACAATGTAAAACTTTAGAGCCTACAAGTCCAAACGGTCCTACTTCTTGTTCAGCCAATTACTAAGAGAAACAAGTTTGTTTACATTTACGGGAGATAATGCTGCCCGCTTTTTAATTACAATGTCACCTGAAAGTGAGAACAGGCATTCGCATAGCACTGTTGTAGCTGGCATCACAAGAAATTTACATGCCAGATGCACTTAAGATTCATACGCCTCTTCATGTTTCGGCCATCGTTCCAGAGGACACACTTCCATGCTGATGATGCTCATTAAAAAAATCTGTTAATTAAATTTGTTACTGAATTCCTGGGGGGAGAATTGTATGCTTCCTGCTCTGTTCTACCTGCATTCTGCCATATATTTCATGTTATAGCAGTCTCGGATGATGACCCAGCACATGTTGTTTATTTTAAGAACACTTTCACTGCAAATTTGACAAAATGCAAAGAAGATACCAGTGTGAAATTTCTAGAGATAGCTACAACACTTGACCCAAGATTTAAGAATCTGAAGTGCCTTCCAAAATCTAAGAGGAATGAGGTGTGGAGCATGCTTTCAGAAGTCTTAAAAGAGCAACACTCTGACGCGGAAACTATAGAACCCAAACCACCAGAAAAGAAAATCAACCTTGTGCTGGTGGCATCTGACTCAGAGGATGAAAATAAACATGCGTCAGTTCGCTCTGCTTTGGATTGTTATTGAGCAGAACTCATCATCAGCATGGATGTATGTCCTCTTGAATGGTGTTGAAGCATGAAGGGACATACAAATCTTTAGCGCATCTGGCACGTAAATATCTTGTGACGCTGGCTACAACCGTGCCATGCGAATGCCTGTTCTCACTTTCAGGTGACATTGTAAACTAGAATTGGGCAGCATTATCTCCTGCAAATTGTAACCAAACTCGTTTGTCTGAGTGATTGGCTGAAGTAGGACTGGGTGGACTTGTAGGCTCTAAAGTTTTACATGGTTTTATTTTTGAATACAGTTATTATTTTGTACATAATTCTATATTTTTACGTTCACCTTTCATGATAGAGAGATTGCACTACAGTACTTGTTATGGGGGAATTGAAAAATACTATTTCTTTTGTTTTTTTACAGTGCAAATTATAATAAAAAGTAAATATAAAGTGAGCACTGAACACTTTGTATTCTATGTTGTAATTGAAATCAAGATATTTGAAAATGTAGAAAACATCAAAAATATTTAAATAAATTGTATTCTATTATT
Source organism: Chelonia mydas (assembly GCF_015237465.2). Classification (NCBI taxonomy): domain Eukaryota; kingdom Metazoa; phylum Chordata; order Testudines; family Cheloniidae; genus Chelonia; species Chelonia mydas. Next base: position 327,149,977 of record NC_057849.1, read on the forward strand.
GTTTAACAGTGTGATTAATCGTGTGATTAATCCGAGTTAATTTTTTTAATCACTTGACAGCCCTATTTTGAACATTTATATTACACACGCCACATCGTATAGTAAAAACTCAGTAATTTGCACTTTGGTAAACTACACAATTATAATTAGTGTACACACAAATATCCATCTCTCCCCTTGTCTCAAAGATTTAATAGTCAAGTCCTGCACTGAGCTATCATATTACTGACATTTCTTAGCCATTACAAAGCACGCTACAGTGCCTTTATAGCACACGATAGAATATTATCGCAAATAATTCAAACTAAACTAGTTATCAAAAATAAATGCAACAAGTACATTTTAATGTAGTATTTTGGGGGTTTTCTTGCATATGTTCACATATGGCCCAATCCTGAGGGATCTAATTTAATTTAATGTAAACTGAGAGAGTTCAGCATCTCCTAGAAGGTGCTTAGCAGCTTATAGGATTTAATCAAATATGTTATTTATGAAGTAGGTGAAATGGAGTGTACTGGAGGAGCAATCGAAATTTTTAGTGATTGTGAGCCAGGTTCTGGGGTTTTTTTTTTAAAGCTCTAGCTATTTCATAAACATACAGGTCTTATAGAAGTTTTCCATCGTGTCAAACTTTTTTACATTATTTTTTCCCTCTCCCACTTTCAGGCAAAACATGGATCTCAAAAAGCTCTGAAATTACATTAATTATGACATTGAGGATTGTTCTGCTTTATAGACTTGTTCATAATTCATCATAACTAAAAGCACATAGTCTATTGAGAACCGTTGTGATAGCCAGAGTGAATACATCTGATGGCATTATACCAGGCATCATAGAGTCAAGTTCCCAGATCTGGCTCAATTTTGCAACTTCATAAACCTGTGAGGTAGCCCCACAGGTGATGTCAGGTAGGGCCAAGGTGTGCACCTCTTCCTGCATCGATGGAGTGTTTGAGAGCACAGTGTGCTGGGATGTTTGTGTCCATCCTGGTGAACTGGCCAAAGACTGCAATGCTGCTTTTGAACAAAGTAAGTGATTGGAGGAAGTCCAGATCTCTGGGAGATTATAGCATTCCACACAAAGTCCAATCACTTTATGGTCAGGGTTTTGTGCTAACACAACATATGGAATGCCTCTAGCTCCTCCAAGTCTGTCTGTAAGAGATCCAGGTTTCTGACCTATATAACAGTACACAGGTTTGATATATGCTGAGCTTTGTCTCAGGGCAGAGATGTTATTGCATTTGTAGGCAAGAAATGGACTTCATGCAGGAGGTGGCAAGACAGAATCATTGCAATACACCCAGTTTAGAACTGGCATTCATAATCTTGCAGTTAAACAATTCAAGAGCCAACCTTGCTGCCACTAAAAGTCAATGGCAAAACTCCCATTGACTTTAATGGAATCAAAACTGAGCCCTTTAATTGCAACTTCTCATGCTATTCTCTGATTTAGTCTTTGAAAAACTACAAAGAAATTCTTACCACTTAACTGGCGGCTGCAGGCATTGGACCCAAATATCTTAGAAAACCAAAGACATTACTCTTAGGCTGTTTATAATTTATTTTTAGAAGGGGTCTGAATTAAATGAATCAACTATACCACTACAATTTGTACCTCAAATCCTCTTCTTTTAGACATAAATTAGTTACATTTAGTTGCTCAAAGTGAATGCTTTCCAGCAGAATTGTAATTAGTAACTTAAGATACAGCAGTGCAGTTGTTTGTCATTAAAATCTGTACAATTGCTTCTTTGCAAGTAATTAACATTACCATAGTATAGGGAATACTGGTAACACCACAGTCATGTTAATTAAGCAAAGTAATTGCACAGATATTGCTAACTACTCTACACTCACAAAAGTGGTAAGAGAAATCTATTATTTTCAGGAGGCTATCTACAGTATAACACTTTCTGCTCGCCAAAGGAAAATGATTCTACTGAATCTTCTTGTCTACCCATCTTTGTGATGGTTCAGTCATGCCCCTCATTATTCAGTGCTCAGGTTCCCAAATGAGATAAACAGCATTCTTTAAAAGATATATTGCCAATCTTTACAGTAGAATTCATTTGCTGGAGTATAAATCTAGAAGCGAGTTCCGTGATGCCTGAATACAGTCCCATTTAGTCTGGGAACATTGTCACAATTTATGTAATGTGCTGCTCTAAAGGTTAACAAGAAAACATCCAACCTCTTTTTTCAAATGTCAGCCAAATACTTTATAGATTTCTCCGCATCCCCTTCTGTAGCCCATTTAGTCAAATTAGTGCAGCTGTCTGAAAGATCAGATTTAAGGCCTTTGAATGTTCCCTGGAGCTGAGAACAGATGCCTCAGGAGGCTTGCCAGACAAAAGGTAAGGTGGATTAGGGCAACGTGTTTTCCAAGCACATTGTTTAGACAGAAGTGACAGGTGGAAAGGTAAAGGTCCAGTCTGTCGATTGAGAGATCTCAAATGCCTGGAAACAAATTTACCAATTGCCAACAGGCTACAACACAAAGAGCAACACTGCCCTTTATTTATAGGCACTGCAGGTAGTGGACCAGGTCCGGCTACATGTTGGTTTCCAAAGTGATATAAATGGAGTGTGGCAGCTTGACTCAGAGTTACCAATGATACTGCACTGCAAGGAGCACACTTTGCAAAAGAGCAGCGTGAGCCTCTAGCCAACTCATGCTGAAGATGACAACATGACTGCTAACCAGAGGGGCGATCGTTCCATGCCCTCTTGAGGTTTTAGTTTGCTAGCTAGTTCAGGGCAGCTTCCCTTGCACTCCCTTGAGATCCAAACTGGAATCCTGTCCTGTTTCTTGGGCACAGTGGTTGGAGGCTCCATTTCCCCTCCTCCACCACTAGCAGAGCCATTCAACATGGATGAGTCTTCCTCTAAACTATCTATAAAGCAGTCAAGAAGCATTGCAGGAGAGATCACAGGATGTTTCTTCTGCCCCTTGCTTGCCCTCCACCATTGCTTATCTCATTAGTAGACCCTGTGAGAAGAATTCCTCCCTCAGTGAGCATATCACCTGAAAGGGAGCGGGGGGGGGGGGGGGGGGGGGCGGGTTCTCACACTAGCCCTCACAATGGGGTCAGTGCACCAGGGAGGAGTGATGTTCCTCTTCCCTCACTAACTAACTTAAGTACCGATATGGCTTCCATCATCATGAGCACCTCACAGTGTATATTCCCTCAAAATGCCCCTGTGAGTTAGGGATGTGGTACTATCCACTTTTTACAGATGGGTAGCTCATGTACATAGACTAGGGGCCAGCTTTTTTTTCCTTTTTAAGATATTTAGATGCCTAAAGATGCAGACAGGCAACTAGGAGCTTTTGAAAATCCAACTAGATGTCTATCTGTAGGCACATAGGGCCAGATTTTTAAAGGTATTAAGTGGTCACAGTCAGACAGAAAGGAGCTGGGAATTGAACCCTGCTCTCTTGAGCCCTCAACTCATGCCTTAATCAAAGGGCTCAAGAGAGCCCTCTTAGATACACCAAGCAGCCCTAGAGGTACAATCCTGAGAGACAACATGTGTGGTGCAAGCCCCTATGTGCAATTCACACGCACCAGCTCATTGTGAATTCCTAAAGGTGCTTACTAACCACTGCAATTGAAGAAAATGGCAATGTGGTGAGGATGTTGAGAAAGATCTGAGTCCCACCAGTACACAAACCTTCGCGGTTTATCTGTAGGGCCCTGTAGGGATACTACTAACTGAGATCCAGCTTTCTTACAAATGCTGGTCCATTCTCTCATTGATGCTCATGCATGAAACCCATTAACATTATGGGAGATAGTGATGTGTCGAAGATAGAATATGCCCTATTATGAGGCCAGTCCTGCAACCCTGGTGCTGGCTTGTCTCCACTGGCTATTATGGATGTATAAAAGACTGAAGATAAAATTTTCAAAAGTGCTTAAATGACCTAGGAGCCAAAGTCCCATTGAAAGCCGATGAGATTTAGACTCCTAAGAAAAATAGGCACTTTTGAAAATTTTACCCTGAATGATTTATATAATTATTAGTGTTTAATGAGCAACTGTTTATTACAATATGAAGATCAAGATACAGTAGCCACCATCAAAAAGTGAACAATTATGTCTAGTTACTGCACTATATCAGAGATACCATAGTTTCTAACTATAGCTAGAACACTGCATGGTAGTCCCTACCACAAAGATTCATTATATATCATTAAAAAAAGGGCAAAACAGATCAGGTATATCTATGTGACGAATTGCATTGATCACTCCTCACCTTCACTCTGCCCACCAATCTCTCTACCAAGTCTAATTCTAACACTCCAAATACTGGAAGAAGTGTGGTTGCTTGGGGCAGCTGTGTGTGTGTGTATGTATATATATGAATGCACATACACACCTTTCAGAATTCAGGGAATAGAAAAACTGCAGAAGTGTTACAGCCATAGATCTGAAACATATTTTAAACCTATGGTAGGTTTAAGTGGATTTAAAGTTTACTTAAAACACCTATAACAACTTTCTCTAGTTCATTTTCTGCTAACTAGTTTGCTTTAGGGACCAATATATAAGACAGATATTTTATTAAATTAAAACAGAAAGAGTCTGTCTTTGTGTATATATTGGCAAGTTGGTTCTTGGCCTAAATCCTTCCTTGAATTCCCTATTTACATTCAGTAAAAATAATCTAAATTATGTTTATAATGTGGTCAATTATAGGCATAAAGGTAGATTTCTGTACATGCCAAAAAGACATTTATGAATAGAAAATGGTTATTTTAAGCTACCACAAGAAGAATAGGATCATAATTTAGCACAGTTATATTTTGCAGACATAATCACCTTAAATTACTTTAAAAGTTATCTTTTTAAAATATAAAGTTTTTCTTCAAATTCCAGATTAGCAAAATAAATCACAGCTATGGCTTACTATAGGTTCTGCCCTACTATGGGCTCCCTTTTGCAAATTTCTAAATTCAACTAACCTAATTTACTAGAATTTTTCATAAGTTTCTCATTTGTGCTGTAAAATTATCAACTACAGTATTATTGGGAGAGGGGGGGAAGCAAATTCAGTGGTGTTTAAGATTTACTGAGCTTTACAAATGGGGCTTTCAAGCACTTGGGGTTTCATAAGCATTGTGAAATCTCCCACCACCCCATAATTAAACTAGTAATTGCTTTATGGAATTTAAATTAAAAACATGTTTCTCCAACCTAAAGGAATGCCTGAGTCAAGCAAACAGAAATCGTAAAAGACAAAATTGTATGATGTTACTTCTCCTTTTAAAACTCCCACAATGGGAGTTTTGCACTTGACTTCAGTGGGGTGAGGCTTTCTCTACAAGGAATTAGGCCAAACTTTCTAAAAGTAGCATTGATTTTGAGTGGCCTCTGTCTTGGGGCACCCCACATGAGATACTTTGGGTCTGATTCTTCAGAGATACTGAGCTTTCAAAACCCTAGAAATCAAATAGAGTTACAGGTGCTCAGCACCTCTCTAAAACATGCCCGAGCTGTCTCACGTTGGATACCCACATCTTTGCAATACCAAAAATCAACAGCTACTTTTGGAAATTTTAGCATCATTTCTTAAAATAGAGACTGAAAGAATTTGCTGTGTATATAGAAAGTGTCATTATTGTTATTAAAATTAGCTGCGTGGAATACATTGAGAGCAGAAGTGAAATTTGGCAAGCGAGGGGATCATGAAAAATAGCAGTTCTTTGCATTGTCTAAACCTGGCTTCTGTAACTCGTGATCCTTAATGTATGGGCATTTGGAAAAGGGAAGCCAGGCAAGTGGGATACTTAGTTTCCATCAAAGAAATATTAAGAGTCTAAAACTCTAGACAACAGAAGTGACACATTTATAACAATTGTGGAGGAGAGGTAGGAAGAATGAATGTGTTTAAAGGGCACGGTTAAATTTAGATTGACAGTTTCATTCTGTTTAAACAATTTCCTCATCACAAACTGTAATTTTTTTCTGAGCTCAAGTGCTTACCACATTGCCATCAATCATCAGCAAGAAAAGTCTATACGAAGATCTTCTGGAGATGTCAATAAAAAGCCAATCCTTATGCAATGAGTACTCGATCCAAGAAAGTGTTAATTGCAAGGTGCGGAATCACTGCTACTTCTGCTGACTGCAGTGGATGCTAAGTAATTTGCAGGATTGACCCTTGAGTTGCCGTTTACATTCCTGGGGCCGGTTTGCCAACCTTCTGTGGAGAAACTTGTAAGAAATTGGGGAGGGGAGGGATAGCTCAGTGGTTTGAGTATTGGCCTGCTAAACCCAGGGTTGTGAGTTCAATGGGATCTGGGGCAAAAATTGGGGACTGGTCCTGCTTTGAGCAGGGGGTTGGACTAGATGACCTCCTGAGGTCCCTTCCAACCCTGATATTCTATGATTCTAAGAAAGGGGCAAAGGAGAAGGAAAAGTCTGAGGTTGAATTCATGGAGTTCGCTATGAACTGTCCCCTCAGGGGAGTGGAATGAAGTCTTCAGATCTCACAGAAACAGAGGGAAGAGCACCCCAGTATTCACTGGTAGCTGTCCATGCAGCTGCACTGTGGCTCTCTCCCATTGGGAGCATGGAATATAAACCATGGCAAGTAGCTAATCCAGCTCCTGGCCATATTATCACCTTCCCAGAGTTCCACATGAAAATTTGAGTTGTCCAAATAGGTGCTGCAGCCTCCTGCCCTCTTTTGCTTCCAGCCTCATCTTCTCCCCACCAAATTCAGAGGAAGGCTGTATGCAGCAAGCAAGCAGGGGTGGCTGGACGGTGAAGCGGAAATATAACTCCTGCCTCTGGGGGAGATTTGTGCATTGAATGTTCCCTCCCCATATGGCTCTTCAAGGGGTGATCTGGACCAGACAGACACTGATCTAACACGTAGGATAAAGAGGCAAGAGTACATAGCAACTTTAGATAATACAAAGCCAGGCTAATGCAAAGGGATAGAATTATCAGTGCTTTGTCTCTTTTATTTTCCTGAATATATTTCTGCAGGAATTCTTTTATGAAAACCTTATTCCCAGCTGGTCATAACTTAGTGAAATTCTCGCTCAATTTTCCAAGCTTGGTCTCTGCTCAAAAGTAAGTTTTTCTGGATTGTTTGAGTAAAACTTGAGCAGTTCTTGGGTGAGAATGTAAAAAAATAGTTTTGGGTTTTTGGGGGAGTTTTTTTGTTCATTATTCAAAGACAAAAAATACCCTAAACTTGAGATTTTTTTAAAATAAAAGCCCAAGAGAATAGCTGAGGTTTCAGTGTGGCATGGAAATAGCCTTCACTGTGGTGCAACGGACAGTTTTGTTCCAGACAAAACCAGTTATGCTCATTTGGAAAAATCACATGAGAAACCTTCATAGGAAAGGGGTGTTTTGTTTTTGGTTTTGCTTAACTTGTTAAAGGCCTGATTCAGCTTCTACTGTATTTTATACAACCTTAAATACACTTGTGGAGGATTTAGGAGAATGGTGTATTAGCTATTCTCTGTATATCAGCCCATGGAAAGTACCCATCAAGCCAAACGAATGCCTCATTTGCAACACGTAACAATGTCAAGTAATAATTTAGAATTAAATTACAACATTAACTCTTTAAATTACCATCTCGTTATGAGCAGTGCTTCAGTCACACATTTTACTGTAAATAAACTGTTTCTATTTAATACAGCTAGATATTTTGTACCTGAAAACACAAGGTTTTTATGCCATCTCACTGAAAAATTCAGTTTTAAACTTATTTATACTTGTCAGCTTTTGAGGTTTAATGATAATTATGAAATCTAATGTGTGGAACTATAAATTTTGTCTCTGGAAAAAACATTTTTAAAACAGTTTTTGAAAAATATTTTAATATTCAATACTCAGAGAAAGTATAAGCTGAATTTTTAAAGTCGCTTGAGAGCAGATCACAGGAAAAATACAAATCAGTTTGACTTATCTCTTCTATAGATATACTGTACATCAAGAAATATTTTGAAAAAGGCACTACTAAGAGTGCATTTATTTAATTTGAGTGAAATACTACTATAATAAAAGTGCATACATCTGCAAAGGGAAAGAATCCTGTTAAATGCACAGTACATTGATCCTAAGAATATTAGAATCATAGAATATCAGGGTTGGAAGGGACCTCAGGAGGTCATCTAGTCCAACCCCCTGCTCAAAGCAGGACCAATCTCCAATTTTTTCCCCCAATCCCTAAATGGCCCCCTCAAGAATTGAACTCACAACCCTGCATTTAGCAGGCCAATGCTCAAACCACTGAGCTATCCCTCCCCCTAATAGGACACAGAGTAGAGAGATAGGAACTTATATGAAAAGAAAATCACTCAATATATATTCGACTGTGATGAAGATAAAATTAGTGTAAGCAGGCAACAATTAATACATATTACAAGGTGCTACACATGTTTATCTAAGATTCTAGTGGGAAAGCATGATATTATATTGTATCTGAGAATTATGTGGTCATCTACTAGACTGTAATATTGTACAAATGGGCAGAGATAAGGTTGTGAGCACAACCCTAATTTTGGCAATTCCTATGTAATTATGCAAGATTTATGTTCTATTGTGTGTTACATATAATAACTATATATAAGCATTTGTGTGTGCATATGCCTTCAGGCTGGGTGTTTCAAAGATACCAAAGGAAGTTAGGTGGTGGCACACAACCCCCACTGAATTTCCCTTTGGCGCCTTCAAAAATCCGAGAGGAAAACTGAAAAAGACTGTCCCTCTAATAAGTCTTCTTGAAGACAGATAGGCATGTTGTCCCATAAGGATATCATAAGATGTCATACCTGTTACTATTGTCACACTATCAGAAATTGATCCTTTGACTCAGTTACCGCCCTGGCAATACAAACAATTAAAACATACCAGCAATTCTGAGATACAAAAGACATATGTCGTAGTTGGAATTATTTCAAGCAAAATAACATGAAACCATACAGTGGACCAAAGGGTTGAGCAGTTGGACCTGATTCTGATCTCAGTTATACTGCTGTAAATCAAGAGTAACTCCAGTGAAGCTAATGGAATAACTTCACTCCACAAGAGAGTCTCCAACAGATACCAAAAAGAAGTACACACCTCTGTGACACAGCAGCCCATGCGTGGTTCAGCAGTTCCTATCAGGCCTGACAAACTCACTACACCATAGTCTTTATCTATAAAGAGTGTCTTGCAAGATATCAAATAAAAGCCAACAACACATTGGTCATTAATATCATTGTGACATGTTTGAATTAACACTATGAGGAATTATGGATACTTACTGTTTTCTTCCAGACAGGAGGGAAGGTAGTTATTAATGTAAATTAGGCATTGTGAAATAAATACAAAGGAAGCCACATTTGCATGTAAGTCACATTTGCAGAAAAGTTGAGTGGGGGATATTAAATCAGCATGGGAAGACACTGGAATCTGAATGCCTTCCTGACCCTGGAAATAAAGACCACAAACTATGAGAAATATAAGGAAAACCAAAAGGACATTTCATTGTCCATCTTTGAGAGAGCAAAAAGGACAGTGCTTTTTGTATCCATGAAAGTTGGCTTCTAGCCAAGGGATCTAGAGATGTTGGGAGGCTGCTTGAGGTGAGAAACTTAAATATTTTAGCTTGCTAAAGTTGTCTAACTTATGTCTAGTGTCGCCTAGAAGCATGTTATGCTTTTTTTTTATTTGTAACCATATCTGTTTCTACTGCCCTTACTCTGTGTAATTTGAATCTCTGTTGATAACATTCTCCTTTGTTTTATCATGTGTGAATCTTGAGTTGAATCACATAAACTGATGAGCACACTCTCTTTGGAAGCAGTGGACTTGGTAATTATTGTGAGCATCCAGTTACAGGGGCTGGATTCCACAGGAGAACACTGTTCAAAGGGGCTCAGAGTCCTGAGATGTTTGTCTGGGGTGGGCTTACAGACCAGGGTGACAGGGAGCTGTCACCCAGTTTAGCTCCAGCAAGTCTCTCTTTTGCTAAGGCAAAGGGATAAAAATGTCACCCATAGTTCCAGGAAAGTGTCACAACTTCAGCTTTATCTAACTCAAGCTCAACCTTAATGGTGACGATAAGACGGATTAACTTTCCAAATGAACAGACGATGTGGCGGTAAGAATGTGGATACAATGTGGATACAAGAGAGCGGGGTGGGGGGGGGTGGGGTGGTCACCATTAAGGTTTTGGATATTCAGCGAGTTGGATGAAGCTGGGATGTGTGTTGCTTTTCAGTATCTCTTGGCCATGGAAGTGAATGTCTTATGGAATGTCAGAGTATATTAGTGACAGTGTTTTAGGTGATGCAAAGGTGGCAAGAATGCTGGCAGCTTTTCTCTTAACTTATTTCCTTGCTTTTAAGGGCTTGTTGAGGGTCGGTATGTCTTGTTGAAACCTTAACTGTCACAAAACAAGGCTTTTTTGTTAATAATAATAACATTTCATGCCAAGAATCATTGAATGAGGAGATTGCAATTTTACCTTGATTTGCGTCTTCACCATTACAAGTGAAAATCCGTCCCCAATGATCAATGGCAAAACCCCATTGACTTGAACGGGCCAGGATTTTAGTGTAAAAATATAGTTAAATTATTTGGAGTATTAAGACTATAGATTTCTTTTTTTCTGATTTCAGAACTGTAATGGTGACATAGGATAACATTTGAGCCATATCTGGGATAGATGCCAATAACATAAGAGGACAAATCTTGCAAGACTTTACTCATGTGAGCTGTCCTAATGAAATTATCTGTAAGACAAGCAGGACTTGACCCAAGATTAAGAGGTCATTAAAAAACAGAAGTAGTCTTAGCTCATAAACAAAATACTCTGTGCATGTTCAAGGAAAATATTGGAACCATTTCCAAAATTAGACTTGTCTGGGGACAGGTACTCAGCATATGCTCTGTTGTGTACACAATCATATTGTGCTTCAATAAAGTAGGCCCCTTTTCACTCTGAGATCTGAATAGCAATAGCAGTAATTCTGTTTAACTGTAGCCAGAAGAGTGCCAGCACAGTTACCCTGAACTCCACAGAAATATATATTTTGCTTGGAGAACGAACCAATCTAAGTAAAAAGTACACACACTACTCCTCTTTCTATAGCAAGGATTATAATATGGCTCCCAGACTAAAAATCCCTTCTCACATTGGTCAGGGAAACACAGTTGGGCCATGCTAGCAACAAGTTTGTTTAAACACATTTGTTGTTTGCCCAGTTTTGTTTCCAATGACTAGGAGTGCAAACAACGTACAAATCTGTATGCAGGATAGGCATTATCAGTTTTGCATTATTAATAATTGTAAAGTTGGCCCTTGCCACACTATAGCAGTGTGCTCCAGTGTTCTAGCAAGGGTATGGCTGTAATGTTCAGGTTGGAAACTGATGTTTTTAGTTTCTCTGTTCTTTTTTTCTTTTTTCTTTTTTCCCATTTAGGTGATTATGGCATTCCTCTACTGTTAAAAAAAAAAGACATGCTGAGTAAAAACAAATAGAGAGCTAATGAAAGAGATGAGTTTGAGGCCACCCATTTAAAAAATAATCATCAGAGTAATAAAAGTAATAGAATTTAGACTGCCACCTTCCCTTTTAATTTTCCCCATGACAGGGTACTTTATGAGTCATCTCTCAAAGGGTCAGTGCTGCTGGCAGGCCCGATTGATCAGCCACTTTACTTCTCCTGAGGGCCACAGAAAACAGGATCATGCTTTGTTTTTGTTTTTACTATTGGAGAGCAGAACATGTCGCAGATGCAAACAATAGGAGCAAAGGCGCACAGCACACCATGACTCCAACTATGCCTTTTTTTATGGGAAAAAACACCAGTCTAGGAAAGTAGAGGATCAGAATTCTAATTTCCGTTTTTTCTCCTCTCTCTCCTTTTAATATATATTGCAAGATCTATGATTCATGCAAGTGAATTTTATTAGCGAGGTTTCCTGCTTAGTGGGTTAGCACCACAAAAATGATTAAATAAGGTCTTGATCCAGCATGGTCCCATCATATATGTCTAACTTTAAGCATGTGCCTAGTCCCAGCAAAGTCAGTGGGACTACTCCTGCTCAAACTTGGGCATGTGCTTAAGTACCTTACCGGAAAAGGCCATAAACTTTACACTGAAGCCTCCTACATAGCCAAAATGAACCTATATTGCCTTATAATGTGTCACATTATTAGCATTGAGTATCACCTTCAGGCATCAACCAAAATTGGGATGCCATTGTGCTAGGCAGTGTACAAACACAGTGAAAGACAGTCCCTGTTCTGAAGAGCTACAGGAGCGGAAACAGAGTCATTGAGATTTGCTCAAGACTGCACAGCTGGTAGTGACAGAGCCTGGACTGTCACTACCTCTGAACCCCAGTGTAGTGTCCTATCCACTAGTTCACACCATCTCTCATACAAAGTAAAGTTACACTGTGTCTTGGCTGCACGTTTCTTTTTACATATTAAAGCAGCTGGACTCGAGGACTTTTCAATAACATGTGATAACTAATAATGTTTAACACTTACCTCATGTTTGACGACTTCAGAGTCCTATATAAACACTGATGCAATAATTAATAATCCTCACATTGTAATAGCAATTACTCCAAGTTCTTTATCACTAATCATCTGATTGTTCAGAACCCTCAAGAAAAAGTACTGATGTCTATTGAAGATGAGAGTAGAGCTACTAAGTTTGGATTGATCTATCGATTCTTGATTTTGTGTTTATTTTAAAATTCCGTTTCTTGTTCCTGTTTCTTAGTTTTTATTAGTCAGGGGAGGTAGTAGTTTTCTTGGAATTCAGGCTGTACTTCAAGAAATGTTTTGTTTCTAAAAGAAAGGAATGCGTTCAGCAATCCAAGTCTATGCTAAATCTATACCTTTAGGGTATGTCTACACAGCAAAGAATAACCCATGGATGGCCCATGCCAGCTGACTCGGACTCACGGGGCTTGGGCTGCAGGGCTGTTTCACTGCTGTGTAGACTTCCGAGCTCAGAAGGGAGTCCAGATTCTATGACCCTACAAGGAGGGAGGGTCCCAGAGCCGAGGCTCCAGCCCAGCTCAACTTCCACAGTAATGAAACAGCCCAGCAGTATAAGCCCTTGCAGGCCCGAGTCTCCTGGCATGGGCCAGCTGCAGGTTTTTCTTTGCTGTGTAGACATACCCTTTGAGGCCTGATCCAAAGCCCAGTGAAGTTAATGTTAAGACTCACATTGACTTAATATAATTTGGATCAGGCCACTGGTATACTGTGGACCTGATTTTTTATCCCTATATTAATATCAGACCTTCCTTTTCGATCCTACAAGTCTGAGAGTCCAACGAATTATGGACACCATTTTAGACCTGCAATCATCAAAGTGGTGCAGGTTAAGTCATCTAGATATCTAAGCAGCTGATTTGCAGGTACAAATATGGGCAGAGACACCCGCAGATAGAGGCCAATGTTTTGTTTTGTTTTTTAAATTGATCCCTCTATGAGTAATTTATCACCCTGCAAAAACTTGGCTCAGATTCAACATATAGTTTTCAGTTGGGTTCTCTTTGTTTTTAACCTAGTTTTACAATAGGGTTTTCAGGGCTTGGCATTTTAAAATATTATCTGGGGCATTGTGGCGTTCCCATATCTTTCCCCCTCAAGTATCTCTTTCTTTTACTCAGTTACATGAAACATATAAGCAGCAATTTGACAATTCTCATCTACAACACCATTCTAGTCTCACTGCGCCCATTAATTGAGTGAGAGGGAGTCTAAAAAACAAATGCTAAGAAATATAGAAAGGCAGATGTTCAGTGGGAATTGGGTGCATATCACTAATGCCCCTGGCTTGATGGTTCCTGAATGACACAGCTCTGTGGTAGGAGCCTGCAGCCAGGGCTTCCATTGCAGCAAGAGCCTCTTGGAAGAATTCTGGCTGACTCAGAACCCCTCCTGTGACTTTGGGTAGTCTGTGTTGCAATGAGACTCCTGCAACCATTGACAAGGTTATAGTATGTACTTCTCTGCTTTGCTCTGTGTGGAAGGGAAGTGACAAGATTATGGCCAGGTCCCTTTGGTGGGGCTAGCATTGAAAGCAGTTCTAGCTTTTGCTTAGGACCATCTCTCTCCAGCTACACTGTGGCCAGGGGATCAGGGGCTGGAGTCCTGTGCCAGTGCCTCATCTTTTGCACATATATAAAGTCAGCCAAAATCTGACCCTAGGGATAAAATCCTGGCCCTGCTGAAGTAAATGGGAGTTTTGCCATTGACTTTCATGCTGGCCAAGATTTCACTCTGTGTGCCCCAGGTCTGACTTTTTTCCTCCCTCACTTTTCCATCTTTTTGTCTTATTTTTTTCCTATTTTAGCCTCAGACCCTACCCCATTTACACTGATGTTTGCTATGCTAATTGTCCAGTCACTGCTAACTTTTTGGTGAAAACGGAAACAAAAAATGCATTTAATGCTTCAGCCATGTATTTTCTGTTATTGTCTTTCCTTCCTCGTTGAGTATGGGCCTATCCTGTCCTTGGTCTCTCCTTTGCTTCTCATGTATTTGTAAAAGTCTTTCTTGTTACCTTTATTATCCTGAGGTACTTTTATCTTATTGTGGCCTTTCTAATTTTGTCCCTACATACTTGTGGGGTTTATATATATATGTGTATTCATCCTTTGTAATTTGACCTAGTTTCTGCTTTTTTGTAGAACTCTTTTTTGAGTTTCAGGTCATTGAAGATCTCCTGTTCTTCTTACCCTACTCCCTATCTTTCCTACTCCTTGGGATAGTTTGTTCTTGGGCCCTTACTAATGTCTCTTTAAAAAACTGCCAACTCTCCTGAACACTTTTTTTCCCTAAGACTTGCTCCCATGGAATCTTATCTACCAGTTCTCTGAATCTGCTAAAGTCTGCCTTCTTGAAGTCCTATTCAGCTGCTTTCCCTCCTACCATTCCTTAGTCATCAACTCTGTCATTTCATGATCACTTTCACCCAACCTGCCTTCCACTTTCAAATTCTAAATTAGTTCCTCCCTGTTTGTCATAATCAAATTCAGAATAGCCTCTCCCCTAGTCATTTTCTCCACCTCCTGTAATAAAAAGTGGTCTCCAATGCATTCCAAGAACTTCTTGGATAATCTGCTCCCTGTTGTATTATTTTCCCAACAGATGTCTAGGTAGTTGAAGTGCTCCATCACCACCAAATCCTGTATTCTGGGTGATTTCGTTAGCAGTTTTGAAAAACAACCTCATCCACCTCTTCTTCCTGATTAGGTGGTCTATAGCAGACACCTACCATGACATCATCCTTGTTTTTATCCCTTTTATCCTTACCCAGAGACTTTCAACAGGTGTGCCTTCTACTACTATCTGAACCTCAGTGCAGATGTATACATCTTTAATGTACAAGGCAAAACCTCCTCTTTTTCCCCACCTGTCCTTCCTGAACAAGCTGTACCCTTCTATATTAATATTCCAGTGGTGTGAATTATCCCACCAAGTTTGTCATAATTATGTCATAATTGTGATTATTCACTAGTATTTCTAGTTCTCCTGTTTATTCCCCATATTTCTTGGATTAGTACACAGACATCTAAGATGTTTATTAGATTTCCCCCACTATATTCCCTCTTGTTTCTCCTTTGCTGAAAACCACAGAGTAGGACAGTAGAACAATGCAGGGTTAGAACTTTGGACTCTCCTACTTCTTCAGAAGTTTTCAGTTACCCGGCTTCCATATGGTCACGCTTGAAAAAAATGTGATATATTGGCTTGACATTTGGATGCAACCCATTGACTGTCATTCCTCATCCAGCTCACTCCAAGAAAAATGGAAAACCATAAAGCAAGATATGAGAAATGGTTATAGTTTATGCTCTCTCTGTATCCACTGGCTTGCTGTTGGCATCACTCAGTTTAAAAGATCAAGGTTCAAGAGTCTATTTTTAAATTGCAGTTAGTTATTCTTTATTTCATTCAGGAGCATTGGGCTTATCATTGCTTTTGAGATTTACAACTGTTCCTTTCATTGTCAGCTTGCTAATAGGCAGTAGTGAAACTCGTGGGACCCGGTGTAGGAAATTTGAGCAGTAAGTAATTGTTACAGCTGGATTCATGTTCCACTTCAGAAGCTTCTTAACAGCATTTTCAGATGTGGGACTAATCCATTAGCAACCCAAGGGAATTGCTCACTGGCCACAAATGTTACCTTCATGAGATGATGCTACCCAGCCCCCTGCCCATGCATATTGTGATAAGAAACCATGGACTAGAGAGTGGCTGTAGACCAAAGCAATGGTGCACAGGAAAGAAAAAGAAAACTATTAAGCAGATATTAAAGAACTATGATCACAAATCTGTTACAATCTGATGAGTGTTTGCTGCTCTGTATGAAGTATGTTTGGTGGGTTCTGTCCTATCTTCCTTCCCCACTCCCCAGGTCACTGACTGGATTGTTTACAACTGCTGGATTAACTTACTCACCACAGCCTTGCTGCTGGATCAGCTGTGCCCCAGCTTCGAGACTTATCCCCAGAGGTTCCATCTTGTTTCTCTTGCTGCCTCTGATATCTCTTTTTAGGATGGTTCAACATCACTCCAAGCTTAACACAGCCAAGACTAAACCAATCATCATTCCTCCTTCAAACTCCCTCCACTATCTCCATTATCAATTATGACTAACAATGCTACCATCCTCCTTGTCAGCCAGGCCTGTAGCCTAGGAGATCATCTTTAACTCCTCTCCTTGTCCTTCCACACCCAGGCTGTAGCCAAATCCTGCTGTTTTTTTCCTCCACAACATTTCTAAACTCTGTCCCCTTCCTTTTTGTCCCAAAGGACAAATCTCTCATCTCAGCTATCACAGTGGTCTTGTCAATATTAACCGAGCTCCTTTCCAGTTAAATGCCTCCAAAATACTGCTGCAAAAATCATACCTCATGCCTGGTGCTTTAGCCATGTCTCGCTAGCATCAAATTCCAACTTCTTGTTATTACAGTTTGTTGGGGCGCAGGTACACCTTGTCATCCTTTGGGGGCAAGGGAGAGGGGCAACACATCCCTGTGGCCTCATAACCCAGAGTCAACAGTTCGTCTCTTACTTTCAGGGTAGTGTGGCCTAGCGGCCAGAGTAAATAGTGAAGCCCCTGCGATCAGGGCAGTGCGGCCTAGCGCCCAGGGTCAATAGTTCAGCCCTTGCTATCAGGGCAGTGCAGCTTAGCGGCCAGGGTCAATAGTTCAGCCCCTGCGATCAGGGCAGTGCGGTCTAGCGGCCAGGGTCAATAGTTCAGCCCTTGCTATCAGGGCAGTGCAGCCTAGCGGCCAGGGTCAAAAGCACAGCCCTTGCTATTAGGGCAGTGCGGCCTAGTGGCCAGAGTCAGTAGTACCGGTGAGTTGGGCCACCACCCTGGAGAGGGTGGTGGCCGGGGTTGGGGGACCCAGGCCGTCTGTCTTCATTGGGTCCCAACCCAGGGCCCTGTCAATGGCGGGGTAGCCCTCCACCAGCTCAGCGGAGCTCCTACCGAAACACACCAAGCTGGTCTCTGGCTCCACAACCGATTCTCAGCAAAGTTTCCCTGGGTCACTTCCTACCCAATTCCCCAATTCTCTGCAGTTTGACATCTCCAGGTCCCCACAGTGTCTCCACTCTCTGTGGTGTCTTGAGCCTAGGGTTCGGGGTTCACCTCTGGCTGGCTGGCCTCTGCATCCTGGAGTACAGGAAGTCTTCCCACAGGAGCCAGCAGCGCACCTCCTTCCTCACCAGTGGTCAGGCCAGAGTGAGTAGCTCTGCTGCCTTTTATACCATCTCCAATTGGAGCATGCCCAGCAGAACTGAGGAGGTGTGGCTCTTCAGCCCAAAGAGAAGGATTAACCCCCGCTACACCAGTGCAGGGCTGTTACACCCTGTCACATAGTCCTTACATGACACATCCCCGCCAACATCTCTGAGCTCGCCTCCTTTCCTGTTCCTTCCCTGTCATTCATATCAGCCTCCATTTTCTTTTAATCTCCTACTTCCACCATTGTCTCTGCGCTTTCTTCTACCAGTATGTTGCCACCTCACCACATTTAAATATCTCCTAGAAACTTACTGCTACCATCTCACCTACAAAAAGTGAGTGAAGACTGAGGAGAGGTAACTTTAAAAAAATGAAAGAGAAAAGGCAGGGGAGAAGTTATAGAATCATTCCAATATGCTGAGTAACTGTGTGATCTCATTGTCATGAGGTTTGTTGGCAATCTTTGCAGAGAGCATAGGGACTGAATAGGCCATGGAGAGTGAAGTACCCTCTCCTCCTTACAAGTGCATTGTGACACACTGTCAGAACAGCGTGAGTGAACCTACCTCCCCCACTGCTGATGCAACAGATAAATGGAGGTATCCAATCTCCAGGGCTCTGCCCAACACCTTTCACCAATTCTTCAGTCAACTTTCAGTCACACTGAACAAAAATCAATTCATCATAAAAAAAATCACAGACACGGACAAGTAATTTCATGCCACTTGATCTTATCTGGTTGTTTATCTGAATGTCTGGAGTTCCTTAGATTGCACTTTCACTTCCTGCTCACTCCAGCAAGGACAGAATAGACTCTGCTGTTGATGAGTCAACACCACCTCCAGAAATGAAAACTATTGTTCTCTGAGACTTTCAGTTCCTGTTCTCTCTCTCTCTCACTTACACTTACACACACACATACACACACACACTTTACCCCTTTCTGATTCCCAGATTTACATGTAATATTGCATTCCAAACAATAGCTAAAAAATAAAACAAGAAATCTCTGCAATCCGAAATGGAACCAAATACCACTGTCTAACCAAAATGACTGATTTTTTGGGGGGTGCGCTTACTTTGCCATCTACTGATGAAAAACACTATATATATGTGAGGTATTATTATTATTATTAGATACATTTTGATTGCTGCTTATCTTGTAATCAGCAATTGCATGCAAACATTTCAGAGAGCGCTTCATTTCTTTCAATTGGTTTTGATATGATAAATCATTATTTTATTATTATTTGCTTTGTCCCAAAAGTGTGTGAGGTGCTTCATGAATAAATAAGAATACAAGGCTTTTGCCCTAAAAAACTTACAATTATTATTATGTATTATTGCTGTTGTGGGTCCCACTGTGCTAGGTGTTTCATAGACATATGTACAGAGGATGGTCCCTGCAACAAAGATGTTATAATCTAGGTAGACAAGATACAAGCAATGGAAGTGGCAACATTGCCCCAAAAAGTGAATGACTGAGCGATGAAGTGATTAATGCCAAAATCTGACCTAGGATCTCTTTCCTGAATTCTGCCCCAAATTCATAAAGTGTCATAAATATAAAGGAAGGGTAACCACCTTTCTGTATACAGAACTATAAAATCCCTCCTGGCCAGAGGCAAAACCCTTTCACTGTAAAGGGTTAAGAAGCTAAGATAACCTTGCTGGCACCTGACAAAAATGACCAATGAGGAGACAAGATACTTTCAAAGCTGGACGGGGGAGGGGGGGGCGGACAAAGGGTTTGTCTGTCTGTGTGATGCTTTTGCCGGGAACAGGTCAGGGATGCTCTTCAGAACTTCTGTTAAGTTAGTAAGTAATCTAGCTAGAAATGCGTTAGATTTCCTTTTGTTTAAATGGCTGGTAGATAAGCTGTGCTGAATGGAATGTATATTCCTGTTTTTGTGTCTTTTTGTAACTTAAGGTTTAGCCTAGAGGGATTCTCTATGTTTTGAATCTGATTACCCTGTAAGGTATTTACCATCCTGATATTACAGAGATGATTCTTTTACTTTTTCTTTAATTAGAAGTCTTCTTTTAAGATCCTGATTGCTTTTTCATTGTTCTTAAGATCCAATGGTTTGGGTTTGTGTTCACCTATGCAAATTGGTGAGGATTTTTATCAAGCCTTCCCCAGGAAAGGGGGTGTAGGGCTTGGGGGGATATTTTCGGGGGAAGACATCTCCAAGTAGGCTCTTTCCCTGTTCTTTGTTTAACATGCTTGGTGGTGGCAGCATAGGGTTCAAGGACAAGGCAAAGCTTGTACCTTGAGGCAGTTTTTAACCTAAGCTGGTAAGAATAAGCTTAGGGGGTCTTTCATGCAGGTCCCCACATCTGTACCCTAGAGTTCAGAGTGGGGAAGGAACCTTGACAAAGTGAATAATCAAAACTCCTGACAATTCTGTCAGAAGATGTAACAGTGGTGACCTAAAGCCAATGCGATGTATTCAGCCCCAAACCACATATACACATATGACTTAACAGCCAGATCACCATCCTTCAATCCTCTATCCATAGTCCCAATCAGATCCTGCATTAGTAGGGTGGGGCAGAGACTGGATTCCTTTACTGCCCTGCCCTGATAGAAAGCTGCACTTTTCACCATCTGGTTTCTCAGCATTGGTAGGGGGTCACACAGACCCCTGGAACATCACACCCAGGGTCACTGGGACCTGAGAAGCACCATGAGGTGTAAGGAAAGAGGAACACTTGTGTATGTTCAAAGCCAGGCTGGATCTAGCTAGGTATTTATTTCACACTCAGCACTGTGGTATCTGTCCATGTGAGGATGGAACCAAAGCTGGAGTGCCATGATTATGTTGCCATGTAGGAACATAGCTACAAGTAGGGAAGGAATTACATGGGCTCCAAGTTTTACACTGCATGCAGCTCCACAGAAGTTAGAGCTAACTCTGAGACGCAAAACAAATAGCTTACACCAGGTGAAGACACTTGGTTTTCTTTGCAGAACCTGTAACACACTTTCTTGTGGTTGCTTTTATTAGAAAACTGTCATTGATGTTAGCTTGCCAAGATCTGGCTCTGGGCTACAGCAAACTTTCTTCATGTGATACTTTAAGACTTGTAGATGAAGAGGGTTGCTCCCAAAGAAGCTTTATAACTAATCCTCACACTGCTTCTTGAAATGGCTTTGATAACAGATTTTTTTTAAAATTACTTCTACTCTTAAACCCCTGAAAGATCTAGCATGTTATGTTTTAGCCTCCCATGTACATGCTATGCCTTTCTGACACCCAGAAGTATTAGTAATTTTATGTAGACTTACTATGAGTTAAAGATGCAGTACATCACGCTGCTTTTCCTGGTACAGTATGTCTCTCTCTCTCTCTCTCTCTCTCTCACACACACACACACACACACACACGGAATGTTAAATACATTTGAAAGGCCCTCTTTTTGGCCACATTTTGTTTCATTCAACCTAGTCAAAGCACTGGAACTAGTGATGGCTTCCTGCACTGGGGAACAGATTGGGGCAGACTGCCCATACCGTGTGAACTGGCCAAAAGAGTGATGTTGGCTTCAGTTGCAAAAGGAAGCCTCTAAACTGCCCCTCCTGGCTGGAGGAAGACATTGAGCACTAGCCATGTGCGGGAAGAAGCGAGGTGAAGTGGGAGAGTGAATTTCTGATAAATAACACCACAAGGCAGCCCACCCTGTCTGATGTTTGTGCAAAAAAGTGTCTGGAGTTAATTGAGAAACAGCTTCCTGCTGAAGAGATCTTTTGTGCAGCTCCTCTTGATTGATTTCCTATTTTATTTCCTGAAAACATGAATTATAGGAAGCTGTATCTTTGACGTGCTCATTTTTGATACCAAAGCTTCATTTCCATAAGTACTTGCTTACACAAACCCCTACCCCTGCCACACACAAATTAAACTAATTTAAACAAGCATGTCAATGAAGAACAGATAGGCCATTTTCTTTGGCTGATGGTGAATCAGTTTAAAAAATGACTCGCTTGACACATGGCTAATAGGTATTGGATGTTATGCAGACAACCCCACTCAGTTCTATCCAGGCAATGGAAAAGGGACAAATAGTTCCTCTCTCTTATCTCAGACTGTCTTGTTGTGAATGCCTAACACAATACAGATGCTTTATATTAATAAACATTCATCATTCTGCTTGCAATGCAAAACATTCAGTTATTTTAAGAGACTCAAAGATGCAGGTACTTCTGAAAACCCTCTGAAAACAGATAGTTGGCTATTTGTCACCAGGGCAGACATTTATTAAAAGCTAATACCTAAAATTACAGCCTTAAATGAGTGGTCCACTGCTGAAAATCTAGCCACTTCAGTGCCTAATTGTGACTCAAGATGTCTAACTCTAGCCATCTGGTTTTGGAAATATTGGTCCAGAATTTTTTTCTTGGTTGGTTGGTACCTAAATCAACTCATTGCCCTCTTTGAGCATATTGTACAGTTTCTGAAGTGTAACGCTTAGGTTTTCAAAACCGCCTAGGTAATTGGACAACTAATTCCCACTGAAATGAATGGGAGTTGGGTTTCCAAATCTTTTAGGTAGGTTTGAAATTTCAGTCCAGATGCATGTGGCCAGGTCCTGCCCCAAGTCACATGGAGGGAGCCTCCTGACTATAGCTGGTCAGGATATTTTAAATTTTAAAATTTTGCCATGGAAAAAGGGAGACGTTGTAAAAGTTGTCATGAAAATGTTTCCTATGTTTGGATTAGATGTATGACCAGCAGCAGCATCACTTTCAACTCCAGTAGGGCATGGCTGACTGGCTAAAGGTCAGGATCTCACTCAACTAGCACGTAAGCTGCTACTGAATGCAGTTCTGATGCTTCATGTTACATCTCCTATATTTGTAAGTGAAGAGAACACTGAATCAGTAGACAGGAATATGACCACGGTTTCTAGTTCTATGTTCCTGGAGAAAATCTGAGACCTATTTTTTGAATAATTCATGCATTATGAGGGAAGGCTGCATTTAAAATTATAAGGGGATTTTTAATGAGCTATTCTGTGTTCAATTACTAAGCACTATGTCAAAGCCACTTTACATAATTCTTGTGTACTGACTAAGAGAGAGTTTTGTAGTACTTATGCAATTCAACGGTAATTGTGGTTATTTCCTAAGAACTGCAAACCTTCGGAATGTTTCAGACATGGGTTAAGCTAGAATGAAAGCCCTTCAACCTTCGTGTGTGCAAGATGCTTTCATAACTTCAAAAATTAAAGGTTTGCTATTCAGAATCTTTTTATCCATGTGCAGTTTACAGCACACATGCTTTCTGTGCAGTATCACCACTACAGATGTGTGAGATTTTTCAGACAAAGAGTTTGTTCACCAGAGAATGCAGTTTTGGTCAACCTGAAAGCTTTTGCAAATTTGATACAAATTCTAATTTGTTCAACACAAAATGGACACTTTCAATTCACCCAAGTTTTTCAAAGTTTTTGGATTTGGTTCAGCCCAAATCAATTTTTCAGAACCGCCTGCAAAATGAAAAATCAATTATTTTTCCAGCTCTAATCACCATGATGCATGGATGGTGGAGTTCAATGCTACCAACGGTAATGGGTTCTGAATTTGCAAATTCCAAAATCTGCGACTGCAGGTGCCGGAATCTTCTGCATGTTAGTGCATAGGAAGGTTGTGTGCAAGAGTGAAAGCTGGATGGCAGAATCATTGCAGATCAGGCCCTTGAGGTTTCACTGTGGTGATTATGTATAAAAGACATTTTTGTTTTTAACCACATTTCTGCCACACAGTCTTTTTATACACCCCAGTTACAGGAGATGGGCATCTTATCCAGTCCCTAAATCACAGCAAGAAATGCGAGTGTGGGCATTCAGTATTCTGCAACTCACCACATTAGAATGAGGGAAAACTGTATGATGAACAGATGAAATCAGAAGTACATTAGAGAAAGCACAACAGAAACATGGGTAGTGCTGACCGACAGAGTCATAACTAAGCATTTTAGCGCCTGGGGCGAGCAATCGTATTTGTGCACCCTGGAGGTGACGTGGGTGCAGGGGTAGGCACGCAGAGTCTTGTTCTCCCCCTCCCCCTGCACACTTCTGCCTCCCATTTAGCACAGAGGATTTCAAACTGTGAGGCATGCCTCCCTAGGGGGATGGACCTGGCTGCCATGAGATGCTCCCCAAGGTGCTCCCTGCAGTACTCATCCCCTTGGGCACCTGCTTTTCAGCAGCCTGTTCACACTCCGCTCGCTGCCCAGGTACCTGACATTGCAGCCGGGTCACTTTTCCCCCCACACCTTGTGCACACAGTGGAACCACCCCTTGCTCTTCTGAGCTGCCCTACTCCAGCCCCATAGCTTCCAGGCTCACGGTCACACAGCCCGAGCTCTGAGCTCGGCCCAGTGAACCCGGTACTGGGGGCAGATAGCTGCTGGCAGGGTGGATTTTCTCCCACCAGCTCCAGAAACCAAGGCTGAGAGAACGGAGCGACCCCTGTGGTTACTATATTTCAAGTTCCCGAATAGAGGACACTACCAGGGACGGGGGAGGAGGAACTGGATAAGTATTTGGGAGGTTCTGAAGGGGGTATATGGAGGGCACTGGAAGAGGTACCTGCGACAGGGCTACCCACTAGAGGTGGGCTGCCAGTGCTGAGGCGGGATGGGCCAGCTTAACGGGGGAGCCCCAGCTGCTGCTGCTGCTGAGGGGATGCGGCATGAGGGGCTCCTGCTTCCCCCTCCATTTCCCATCCCCTTCTCATCCCTCCTCCCCCCACTCCCACACCCCCCTCCCCTTGTCCGAGACCATCCTCCTTCCTGCCCCCCCAACTTTCCCCCAGCTTCCCCCCCTTTCCCCCATTTCCCCCCCATGGGCACTCACCCTTGCACAGAAAACAGGATGCATTCAGGCCATGCAGAGCGCCCAGCACAGATAGAAGGGGAAGCCGACCAGCACTAGGTGGCACATCTGCAGAGGCACCATGGGCAGGAGAAGTAGCTCCATACTCTCTCTGCTCCGGGCCCAGGCCTCTGTTGGGAGGGGGGCAATGCCCCCCCCGCCCACCTAAGTATAGCCTGGCTGGTTCTACATTGCACTAGTACCAATACCTCCAAACACAGGTATGAATAGCCAACCATGAGTAGATCTGGGGCTTTACTTCTGCCTCTGCCCTGTTGGATACTGCCACCTTGTTGCTGGTTTATTACTTCCACAATTACCTCCCCCACCCCAAATGTTTTCGTCAGGTCTGTCAGGCCGTGCTGGTTAGCTGACATACTGAGGTCATTCCTGGAAATTTGGTACCTCGTCTTTCAAGGACAGATTCTGCCACCTTTATTGATATTGAAATCAATGAGCCTACTTTCTGAGTCAGATAATCAAGTGGCAGACACGGACTGTACTTTCAGAAGTGATATCAAGGGAGTGTAGACAATTATTCTGTAGCATTCTGTAATCAAAACAGCAGTTGCTTCTTTAGAGCTAGTCATCTTTATGATTCTTTGCAAAACAAACAATCTCCTTCATTTCAGATTCCATTTGACTAGGTGAGGGATTTTGAGAGTGGATACAAGAATTGTACTGGGTATTTCAGTCACAGGCCATCTCTGACACCTATAAATAACTTTAGGCATTAACACCAAACTAAGTGACATAATTTAACCCACCTTAATAAATATTTCACTGTGGTTCTGGACACCTTTCAGGACCTTGAAGGGATAAGAAGGAGTGAAAAATGCCAGTAAAGATGTATTTAAAAAATATGGAGTAGTCTTGCTAGAGAGGATGTGAAATAATATAACCACTACCTACCAGTACCTAAAAAGTCATAACGCTTACAGTTTCTATAAGGGAAGTTCAAGGAATTTAATACATTGGTAACTGGGTGAAATTCTGTGGCTTGTGTTATAAAAAAAGATCAGACAAGATGACTTAATGGTCTGTTCTGGCCTCAAAGTCTATGACTGTAGGATGATGATACATACTACTTTAGTGAGCTGTGCTAAGCAGTGATATCACTAACTAGGCAGAAGAAAGCAGCTGTCTCAAAGGTTTAAGTCAGTAAAATGGCTTCTCTAACTCAGCACTCCTTGCTCTGGAGACCACAGATGTGCCAATAAGAGCTTGTAGCCAATGGTGTCAACAGCAGCTGAGAAATGTAAGGGTTGATCGTTTGATCTTCATCCATGATCATGTTCAAGTATATTCAAATAGGACCAGAGTTTTCCAGACTGTTGGACCTGTCTGTACTCTCTGCTTGACCATATACTGAGATCAGTGGTTCCCAAATTGTAATCCATTGAACACTTGATGGTGAGCTACAAAGACCTGCCTCATTACATTGTGCAGGCTTTATTTTGTATTTCCAGCAGCTAAGTCACATTTAAAGAAGCTAAAAACACATTACATGTTTTCTTAATCTTAATTCTCCATGTTGCCCATTGCTGTAGCTTCTCTGGGCATGTTATGCAGTTATGAATTGAAGGGAGGCGATCTGTATGTTAATCAAACAGAAGAATTAGCTGTTACAAGATGTTCACTTTCAAGATGTGCCTCACCCTATGAAAGAGACTGAGAACTCCTGATTTAGATCAATGACAAACTCTTTTAGAAGGCAGGGTGAAAGTAAGGCGGTATGGGCCAGTACGGTGTACCGCTAAAAAGTAGCTACCAGTACCGGCCCATACCGCTGCCTTTAAAGCACTTTTAACGTCACTTCCCCTTTTGTCCCCCCACCCCGGAGGTCCCCACCAGCAGAACCGCCGATGGGCGGGGAGCAAAAGGGGCAGCAACGTTAAAACGCTGCAGCGGCAAAGGACCCTGCAGCGCTTTAATGTCGTTGCCCCTTTTCCCTCACCCCGGGCCACCAATGGGGCAGGGGAGGGTGCAAAAGAAGTAGATGCCCCGGGCCCTTTAATCACCACTGGAGCCCCAGGTGGCGTGGGCCAGGCAGCGCAGATGGGCTGGCTGGGGGACGCTGACCCCAGCCCCACCCTTTCCACCCAAGGCTCCGCCTCTTCCAGGGGGGCCAGAGCCAGCCCGGTACCGGTAAGAGCTCAATTTTACTTTCACCCCTGTTGGAAGGGAATTCTGTGGTCAGGGAAGTCAAATACCTACAGTTTGTCCTTCCAGAAATATAGACACATCTTTTTTCTTCCTCTAAATATTAGTTGCCATTTTCTCCTAATTTCCAGTGATACCCTCACACATTTAGGGCCCAATTTTCAAGAGAGTTCAGGGCCAGATTTCTAGCACTCAACATTCACAACCAGGGCCAGGTTGAGACTCCAGTTCCTAGTTAGACATTTAGGATTGTCAAAAGTGCTCAGTACTCAACACCCAGCCCAGCATTGCACTCATATCTGGATCTGCCAAAGAGATCACTCTCCAACATGCTGAATGTGCTTGAAAATCTGGCCACTTATTTGGGAGCTAAGCACTTTTGAAAATCTGTCCATTAGTGCCATTACCTAGAATGCATAAAAAGCATAAAAAGCACAATATGCTCGGGTCAGTTATCACATAGATAAAAAATGTGAGGAAATGTACAGGAAACATTTTTTTTGTTTGTGGTTACATTGTTGACGTCAATTCAGTCATCCTGTAAGTATCCCGAGAACAGATGTCACTTTTCAAATGTTTTGTATTATAAATAAATTGGCTTCTGACCTGTGTAACAAGATAGCTGCGTTATAACTCTAAACATAATCACTTGCGCCTAAATAGCAGCCGGGTTAAGACTTGTTTATAAATCTGAAAACTGTTAATTTACAAAAAGGCATTGATCACGCTGCATAAGATAAACATGGAGGGGAATACTCTTTTTTGGGCACAATGACTTTTATGCCATTTATCTTTAATGTGAAGTGGGTCCTGGGCAGTGTTTAAGAATATTAACTGGGATTGAATAAAGTCTTAGTCATTTTATATTTCATTAGTGAGCTCCTCTATGGATTTAGCACTAGGCTATACAACACAGAGATGATGAAATGCAATGGTCTAATCCAGAGAGACTGAGCTTTAAGCAAGGGGGAACACCACTCTGTCTTCTCTGCTAAAACCAGAGGGAGGGCTTCCCTCCTCTCATTGACTTGGGTGTGTTTCCCTTTCCTCCATGGACCTGAAAAGAAGCTTTCACCAGGGAGAGGAAACTGCAGCTGGAGCAGGAGGAGGAGCTGTTGGTGCCTGGCTGAAGAGTTTCCAAGACTCGCAGCATCTTTCACCAGTCGATGGAGCCTTTGAGATCACTGGAGATGAGGACTGATGTCCAAGGGAAATTAGGAGCCTAAATACCTGTATGGATCTGGGCCTGAATGCTTGAATTTGACCTGGTATTCATTGGGGAGCCATGCAGAGGCAGAGACAAGAGTAGTGGAATGATGTACTCTCAATGCCTCTGCTGCTGAACCAACAGGCTACTTAAATACTACCCTCTCCTTTCAATATGTTAACTATAATTATTATCCAGCCACACTATTCTGAACCAGTTGTAGCTTTTGGAAAGTTGTTGGTTACAGACCTACAAACAGTACAGACAATTACTGAGGTGGAAAAGGGCATTTGTCACAGCAGTATCTACTTGGTATCCAGAGACAATGAGGAGTCCAGGCAGACACTGAGGCTGCAGACTGACTCAGGGATCTGAGGCCTCCAGTGAAAGTTTATGTTAGAGATGATGAGTCCTTAGGAGTCAAGGCAACATAATAATTACTAAGGGCCAGTCGGAGAGCACCTCACCAGATTGTATAGGACTTTGCCCTCAAGACTTATTTACTAGGGATGAACATTTTACATTTTTTCAACAATGCACTGCACAATAGAAATTACTTGGTAGTAGTTACTGGAGCTACTCAAAGACCTCGCATGGAGAAAAAATCCTACTGAAAATGATTATTTATATAGACGTTTCCATTGGCAATGTCCATTTTAATTAAATTTTCCAGGTTTCCCTCAAAAAAACCCCAAACAGAATCTTCAGAAAAGAGCCACTGAAAATTGGAACATTTCAGCATATACTTCAATTTTCTCTTAAACCAAATCTTTTTTCCCAAATGGGCAATTTTTGCTCAGACATTTTTGATTTTGCCCAAAAATTTTTTTTAGAAAAGTGTTGACGAAACTGTTCATTTTCATCAGTCCTTTTCATTTAGAAAAAAATTACTTCCCCATACCAGCAGTAGTAGTTACTTCAAGATAGTGTTCCATTATGTATTTCACAGACCTAACTTACAGTGGCTGCTACTAAGAAAAGTAGAAGGATGGCCCAGCAGCGAGGATGCTCATTTACAAGTTGGGAGACACAGATTCAATTCCCTCCTCTGACCCAGGCCACTTGTGTGCTCTTGGGCAAGTCAATTAGTCTCCCTCTGCCTAAGTTCCCCATCTGTAAATCAGGAGTCTTAGTACTTCCCTACATCACAGGAGAGTTGTTAGGCTAAATCGGGGTTGGCAACCTTCGACACGTGGCTGCTGGAACATGGGCTGCCGCTTCCCACAGCTTCCGTTGGCCAGGAACGGCGAACCGCGGCCACTGGGAGCTGCGGGGGGCCGTGCCTGTGGACAGTCAATGTAAACAAAATGTCTCACGGCCCACCAATGGATTACCCTCATGGGCCGTGTGCTGAAGGTTGCCGACCCCTAGGCTAAATACATAAAAAGAACGTGAGCTGCTACAGTAATGGGGGACATAAGTACGTAAAATCAATAGAAAAGCCTTTGCCAATGTCTACTAATTATTAGGTAACTGAGATACCACATATTTTCCCTTCACTTATGGTAACAGTTGTGGTAACTATGTGGTATTTACAGGGAGATGCATTAATGGTAATGGATATAACTGGATTGCATGAAAATGACACTCAGAAATTAGATTTATTTATTTTTTAGCTTGGTTGTTGCCAGGAAAGATGTAATCCCATCTCCACCGCCTCTGCCAAAAAGAATCAAGAACCTTAAAGAAAAATGTGTATTGGATAGTTATACATTTAGAATGCAAACAGGGCTAAATTTCTGTGGAAGTTATATCCATGTTAAATATAGAAAGACACAATTATAACAGTACAAAATGTATATTATCCCCTTTTCAAATCACTGCCTGCCCTATGTAGAACAGCCAGAATTCACTTCAATGTTTTATTAAAGGGGAGATCCCAAATATGTTCTGATCCTGTTCTAAGTTACCCAGGCACTGGCAAAAACTTACTTCAAACACACCAGAAATCATTAACAAACCAATCAACCTTGTCCCAAACTCAGTATGGTGTATTTGGAAGTAGAAGAAGAAAAAAATAAATGTCTATCAGCAAAACTTTGTGGACAGTGATTTATCGCTGGCTAAGAAAAGAATTGCTGATCTCTAGAAAACAGAAAGCCTCCCTATTTCATCCTTATGAATTCAAACTCTCTAAGAAATGACCCCTCCCGGAAAAACATGTTACAACTCCAGAGGGCAGCACTCTTACTTTGATCTAATCTGGTCTTCCTGTGTGGATTATCTTCAAGGAATTTAATAACTCATATTGCACACGTGTTTCTTCAGTTCCAGTGCTGAAAGATAGGGATCCTTAAGAGATCTGCGCCGAGATAGGGCTAAAACTATTTACCATATAAAGACCAAGTCAGTGGAAAGTTGGGCTTTTTTATCAGGCATACGAGCCTCTACACTGGCCTAAGATGGACTGGCATATGTTTATATCAAACTACAAACTGCATTTTGTTTTGTGAATGCCATTTTGAGCGTAAACTTCACGGTACTTTCACTGCTGTCTATTAAACTTCATCATGGTTCGGGATTAAGAACATAAGAATGGCCATACCGGGTCAGAACAAAGGTCCATCTAGCCCAGTATTCTATCTTCTGACAGTGCCAATGCCAGGTGACCCAGAGGGAATGAACAGAAACGGTAATCAGCAAGTGATCCATTCCTTGTCACCCATTCCCAGCTTCAGGCAAACAGAGGTTAGGGACACCATTCCTGTCCATCCTGGCTAATCCTTCGTGAATTTATCTAGTTCTTTTTTGAACCCTATTATAGCCTTAGCCTTCACAACATCCTCCGGCAAGGAGTTCCACAGGTTGACTGTGCGTTGTGTGAAAAATTACTTCCTTTTGTTTGTTTTAAACCTGCTGCCAATTAATTTCATTTTGTGACTCCTAGTTCTTGTGTTCTGAGAAGGAGTAAATAACACTTCCTTATTTACTTTCTCCACACCAGTCATTATTTTATAGACTTCAATCATATCCCCCTTAGTCATCTCTTTTCCAAGCTGAAAAGACCCAGTCTTATTAATCAATCCTCATATGGCAGCCGTTCCATACCTGTAATCATTTTTGTTGCCCTTTTCTGAACCTTTTCCAATTCCAATATATCTTTTTTGAGACGCGGTGACCATATCTGCACGTAGTATTCAAGATGTGGGTGTACCATGGATTTATATAGAGGCAATATGATATTTTCTGTCTTATTATCTCTCGCTTTCTTAATGATTCCCAACATTCTATTCGCTTTTTTTGACTGCCGCTGCACAGTGAGTGGATGTTTTCAGAGAACTATCCACAATGACTCCAAGATCTCTTTCTTGAGTGGTAAGAGCTAATTGAGACCCCATCATGTTATATGTATTGTTGGGATTGTTTTCCAGCGCGCATTACTTTGCATTTATCACCATTGAATTTCATCTGCCATTT
The DNA here is from genome assembly GCF_015237465.2 of Chelonia mydas. Taxonomy (NCBI): domain Eukaryota; kingdom Metazoa; phylum Chordata; order Testudines; family Cheloniidae; genus Chelonia; species Chelonia mydas. The sequence continues at coordinate 327,181,399 of NC_057849.1, forward strand.
TGTTGCCCAGTCACCCAGTTTTGAGAGATCCTTTTGTAGCTCTTCACAGTCTGCCTGGGACCTATCTTGAATAGTTTTGTATCATCTGCAAATTTGGAACCTGACTGTTTATCCCTTTTTCCAGATCATTTATGAATATGTTAAATAGGACTGGGCCCAGTACAGACCTCTGGGGGACACCACTATTTACCTCTCTCCATTCTGAAAATTGACCATTTATTCCTACCCTTTGTTTCCTATCTTTTAATCAGTTACCAATCCATGAGAGGACCTTTTCTCTTATTCCATGACAGCTTACTTTGCTTAAGAGTCTTTGGTGAGGGACCTTGTCAAAGGCTTTCTGAAAAATCTAAATACACTATGTCCACTTGATTCCCCTTGTCAACATGCTTGTTGACCCCCTCAAAGAATTCTAGTAAATTGGTGTGGCATGAGTTCCGTTCACAAAAACCATGTTGACTCTTCCCCCAACAAATTATGTTAATCTGTGTGTCTGACAATTTTGTTCTTTACTATAGTTTCAACCAGTTTGCCCAGTACTGAATTCAGGCTTACCAGCCTATAATTGCCAGGGTCACCTCTGGAGCCCTTTTAAAAATTGGCATCACATTAGCTATCCTCCAGTCATTTGATACTGAAGCTGATTTAAATGATAGGTTACAGACTACAGTTAGTAGTCCTGCAATTTCACATGAGTTCCTTCAGAACTCTTGGGTGAATACCATCTGGTCCTGGTGACTTATTACTGTTTAGTTTATCAATTTGTCCTGATTGCTGGAGGTATTAGTAGATAGCTAACAATGGAAAGCAATCAGCTATCATTAACCTGAATGATCTTCCATTCAAATGGAAGCACCTTAGATCAATGAGCTAGCTACTGCCCACAGGAATCAGTTCTCAAAGTGGGCTTGTAACCAAGCAATAGATCACCTGATGAGGGACTTGAGGCCACTCAGTAGAGTCACCTGACAGAGGGGACTGAATCTTTACAAAAAAGACTCTCTCCAACAAGGAGGAGAAGACCAGAACTAGAAGGCATCAAGAACCCTGGGTTCCGTGGAACACTGACTAAAACCGAAAGGGTTCTCTGAATGATCAGGGATTTGTGTGCAAGTTTTGTTATTTTTTCATACATATGCATATTTCTTTTGCTTTGTCTAAGAGTAAAGGGTGATTGCTTTAGAAAGTCTGTGTGTTACTTGATTTAAGGGTCATGGAGTCTCAGAAGAGGAAAAACCATAATCCAGAGGGTCTACAGCTTTGGTGAAACTCTTGTCAGTGTGTTATGGCTACTGGTGAGGCTTGGGAGACCTGGCATTGGTTACAGGGACTAGGCAGTTGCACTGCCCATCTCTTCAGAAGGGGAGCTAGACACTGGATCTGTGCCCCGAGTCCATGCCTGCAGGCCCAGAGACAGTGCTAAGACTGTGTCCAGACACAGAAGCTTAAGAGCATGTGGTTGGATCCAATGGTTAGAGCCAAAACCAGCAATCAGGCTATAGTCTGCCAGGGGGAGCTCACACAGGGTTGTGACAGCCTTATCTACAGCAGAGAGATTTACTGTGCTAGTAAATGGATGCATGTTACACTATCCATACACCAAAATGCTTGCAGTGGTGTATCTACAGGTGTGGCACTGGGCTTAGATTTGCGTCCAGCAAGGCTAACGACCATGTACACTGAGGACAGAGATCACTAACGTAATTTCAATAGCACAAATATGCCACCCACAGCTATCGCACTGTGCACTGGTTGCTGTCTGATGCACTCCACTGCCCATCCATCATGCTGACCAGAAGTCGCTTGCTTGTGCTGTTACTGCAGTGGTGTAGAACAGTGAGAATCTGGACATGGAAACTGCCCCAATCTTTACCCTGTATCAGCAAGCTACTAGCAGCATATACATGCACCTTTGGAGTCTAACCCCATGCAGTCCCAGTGGTTCAACTGGGAAAGGTTAATTTCTTTAGTGCAGACCCAGCCTCTGGTTCACTTGCCCTTTCTTGCGTAAACAGGTCAGGTTAGCCTTGAAAAGTGGGCATTACATTTGGTAGTGGCATCACTATCTACATGTTCAGAATATTTTGTAGGCCATCAGAAATTGCTTGCATTAATGCTGTCCAGGGACATACCATTTCTGCTTTTTAATGCCAGTTCCTTTTAAGGATCAAGAAGACACTGCCTGTATACCTCCTCCCACCCCCCAGCTATCAGACATAATTCTTTGCTCTCACAAAACTGCTATTGATTTGTTTTTGCCATCCACCATCTCTTTTTCTCTCATGTTCTGTCTTCATATGGGGAGCTTAAAATAGAGTAGACATCTTTGGACCCCAGGCTGGCGGAGTCAGGGTTTGTAACCTAGTCATGGCACTCACTTTCTGCTGGAGTGATACTGGCAGTGACATTCTGGAGCCCCCCTTAATAGCTGATTTCACAGAGCAGGAGTGTTATTACCTACAACAGCTTCACGTTTATATTCCCAATATGAGGGAATTGGTTATGATGATGGTTGGCAGCAAGAGAAAAGGAACAAAAACAAATCACATAAAAAAAAAAAACCCTACCACATCATCAGTTCTCATTGCTATGTGGAAATTATTCTGACATAGGTGTTGTCACTTTCCTGGAGAGAAGACCCAGTAGGTCAAACTCAGTGTCCTGTGTGTGTAAATAATGAGGGCCAAATCCTGCCATCTGTACATTAAGTAGCATTCCCATTTCACAGACTGTCCACTCATGGCAAGTTATTAATTGAGCATGAGGAAAGGTGGACCCCGAGAGAGCACTTTGTCTGCTTGGAGATGTCCTACTCTACCTTGGTCCTGAGGGTATGCCTCTTCTGAAGCATTTTGACAGTAGCTTCAGGAGACTGCAATATCATACTCAACCAGTTTTGCTTTTTCAGGTGGAGGCTCCTCAATGAGTCTAGGAATTGGTGCACATGTTTACGAGTGGATACCCTATTGGTTCTCTTCTAGGGAGGGAAGAAACATGTAGCCATCATGCCAGGCCCACACTCTTTCTTTTATTGCCAGAGTCTTCCACAACTTTTTTCCTTAAACAATCCTCTGTCCTTCGGCAATCCTGATTCTAGTTTGACAAATTCATTGAACTTATGCAGGACTCATGGATCTACATGGTGCATTTGTCTGCACCAGAGGGGAGTAAATTCTAGTGTGCACTAGAGTGTAGTGCATTAACTGGCCCGTGTGGACCCTGCTGACATGCACTACAAGTTTCCTAGTGTGCATTAGTGAAGTCCCCTTTCAAGCAACACTATATTAACACACCGTAGGGGACTTCTAGCGTGCACCAGCAGGGGCCACATGGGCCAGCTAGTTGGCAACATGCTAGAGCACACTAGAATTTACAGCACTCTGGTGCAGATTAATGCACCAGGTTGACAAACCACAAGTGTCAAGGTTCTCAGTGTTCTTGCTTTCCCTGTGCTTTACATTAAAGCAGCAAACCCTGCAGTCCTCACTGAGGCAAAATTGATGTGAATAATGACTGCAGAGAATTGGCCTTCAAGCTGTGATCTGCAAACATATGTGCATGTGAGTAGTCCTACTGAAGTCAATAGGATTAATTATGGGCACAGAGTTAATCATGGCAGAACTGGGGGGGTCCTTAGGTGGTCTTTGAATTAGGTAGTGAATGCGTTTATGTGAGAGAGAATAAGAATTAATATAAAAACTCTCCACAACATTTATAAGATTTTTTTTGTGGGGAGGGTTTAAAGTGAATTTTTAGCAGGAACTTGAACTGCAAATTTGCTCTCATGAAAGACAAACCAACCTTAAACCTCACTCAATGCAAAGCAAACCAAACCCACAGTTTGACTCTCAAAAATGTTTGGCTAACTTTTTCCTTTGTTTTTCTGCACATCTGCATTTCCTGGTTTGGGCCAGAGACAAAAATGCCAAAATACCTTGACAGAGATTATCCTTGTGAAATATCCAGGTCAACAGAAAGCAAAAACCCTGGCCTTCTGCCACACACAGTTATGGCTAAACATCAGTCTACATGCCATACTCAGATTCATACCATGCAGCATAGAAGTGTTTTACATTAGAAGCAACTATAAAAACCAGGCTGTGTGTATCTGAAAAGGTCATTTAAGCACTGGATTATTGAATTTCAGTTTTAAGAGCCTATAGTGGGAAGCCTGTTAGATATTTATTTTTGTTCAAATTATGCAGTAGGGAAATTAATTTCTCCATGTAATTTTTTCCTTCATTCCAGTCATGGGCTAATACAGAAAGCCACACACAGGAAAATCAAAGACAAAGAACTAAAACAAAGAACATTTTTTGAAAAGGGACTGAGCGTTACTAATGGTTTTATATGCAAGTGGTTTATTTATAAATGATGCAGCATAAAGAATATTCAGATATTTCTTCCACATCAAATATACACCTGCAAGCTCATTAACTAATATAAAACCACTTACATATAGGTCCATCCACTTCAATGGAGCTATGCTGATGATTTGGCCCTTCAAAATATATACTGTAAAACTTTTTTTTCCCTCAGAGAAGGACAGTGCCAAACAGGAGCATTTAAAACATAATCAAAGCCTCTTCTTTCCGCGCCCTCACATTTCTGTGTCTATGGCATGGCTATGTACTCCCATTTTTCCTTGCCTTCAGGGAAAGATTTTTTTACAAGGGGTTCTATTGTCAGCAACTGAATCAGCAGCTCTTTGTACCGACACCAGCCAGTCAGTGTCGCCAGTTCCTGCAATTTTATCCTAAATCTCTTGATATTTAGGTTTTTTGTAAAGCCCCAACTCCTGCAGCTTAGAATTCCAGCTTTTTTTAAATTTTTAAGTAAGTTTTCTATGCATACTGGTGCGGAGAAAATAGAAACAAGTACACCCTAAAGGCCAGAAACCAAAAAGTCAAATCAAAGAACCCGGCCCCTGCCACACACACTTTCATTTTGTTTAAAAAAATCTCATGATTTAAAACAATCTCCTGACACGGGGAGGGACGAGGATGGGACCCTGACTTTGAAGCCTTGGGTTGGTGATGTTGTTTTTTAAAATCATGCGCCTATAGCTCAAAGCACTGAAAATGAAGTTGATCCTGAGGTACAATTGTGCATGGATAAATGTACCTGGACATTTGCAATTGTGTATAGACAAATAAGGACCTGACTGTGGGAACACTTGCTGCTGGACATAGTGCTTGCTTCCTATAGTAATACCTCTGATGTCAATGCACTTCTGTGCCCCGTGCTGTGTGCGCATCCCTTTGGGTCTCTAAGGCTTGACACCATGAAATGTATTTCTTTGTTTATTATGTGTGTGTAGATCTTGTGTGCAGACATGGTTACAGTCAGAGAGAGCTGAAAGCAGTGCCTCAATAGATGGCAGGATCAGGCCCAGAATATGAATACAAAACTCCATGGTTAACTAACATGAACTATGCTGTAAATCCCAAAGATGTGGGGGTGAAGTGGGGTCAAGAATCATCTGTGGCAGACGGGGAGGTTCCTGGAGCAACATGTTCTGTAGCTGTCCTTACTCCTCCTCCTAAAAGGAACAGTGTATGCCTCCTACTGTCTCCTGCTCATACACACAAGGAGGCTGAGAGGTGGGGATCTGGTCATTCCTGCAAAGTCAGTCAGCTGTGTCCCACTTTGGGTCCTGGTCAGACCTCTCAACTGTCCTGGATTTCATGGTCCATTATGCATTTTGGAGCATTTGGGTTCCTTGTGTATGAGCCAGAGAAAACACTGCCGCACAGAATCTTCTTTGCTTTAGGGCTGGTGGTCAGAAAGCCACAGTTCACTTCTTCCACCATGACTGCTCCCATACTTCACCTCTTCCACCATGACTGCTGTTTAAATTTCTGTGCACCTCACAACCTTTACTCTCAAGCACTGTTGCATGAGATGAAATTTCTGTTTTGCCAGGGTTTTTTTTTTTTAAATTAACTGGTTTATTTAATTCACACAGTGAGAAAATATCCTTAAAAAACACACTTTCTAGTTAAACCATTAAAATCTGCCAATGAGGTTGCAATGTGCAACACAACCCAGGTGATTCCATGTTTCACTCATTTGTCACCCAGTTCAGTTGTTCGTGTCACACATCAGCAGGTTTGAAGGTGAAGGAGCATGCCCCTCACAGATGCATTACCCAAGCCCTGCTCTTAGTGCCAAAGAGAGCATTAAGAGTGGATCCTGCTTCGCTGCTGCTAGGATGCTCACAAGGGAAAGAAACTGGAACATCTTCTCCCCCACTTTGTGCAACCACACAAATCGGGATAGTGTTTTTTCCCCCGGGATTATAGCCACAGGATTCATCACATCCAAATGTGTTTAAAAATAACTCAGTTGTTATTTTTCTATTCCACTGCTAACATTCCCGCTTACTCTTGAAAAATATTGTGAACTGTGCAGGTTGTAGCCGACTCTTTCTTACATCTAGATGGTAACGTACATGAATGACTCCCAAGTGAGAGAGACTGAATTGACAAGTGACTGGATGTGTACAATACCAGCGTTCTGCAATGTCTCTTTAATTTCAGAAATCATTCTTCAGCCTTCATCCAGGGACCAAGGCCAACATCTGTGCTTCCTACAAACTGAAATATATTACTCCTTAGTGGACATTCTAGATTGATGATTTGTTTTGGACGGTGTGGGAATTAACTAGAGGGTTTTCTTTGTGTTAATATGAATAGGGGTGTGGAACAGGTATAAAGGACCCCTTTGTAAAATGTTTGTAGGATTTTACCACACTTTAGTATCTACTTCATTTGCATTTCTCTGTAAAGGTCTGATTTAACTAAAATGTATCAAGTGTCACATCAGTTTTGGGATATCTTAACATTTTAAATAGCAGTTTACTCATGGATTTGCCACATGTTGAAACAACAAACCATAAATTGTCAGAAAGAAATTTTTTTCCCATGGAAGAAAGCTGCTGTTTTCATTTCACTGCTTGAAATATTGACTCAAAATAATGGTGTATTTTTTTTTTGTTTTAAAAACCCATGAGTGCATCTAACGTAAGTGCTAAATAAGCCAAATTAATTATGAATTTAAGAAGAATAGAGTAGTTTGAATAAAGCAATGAGAGCTCTAAGTAATATAACCCACAATACAGACAATAGGATATTAACTAATAAAGCCCCTGACTCAATTGAGCACTTAAGCAAATGCTTAAGTTCATCCCTATAAATACAGCAAAACCCTTAAGCAAATGCATAACCATGTGCTCAGCTTCTATAGTCTTTAGACTGTCAACCAAATGACTTCCTGCTAGATAAATACACTTGAACATGCCACATATTATAAACCTCAGAATGCTTTCCCATAAATAATGTTACAATTTTAAGGGCCAGTTTCTCTGGACCATCTGAACTAGAACAAGCGGTGTCTTGAAAGATGGGACTCACCCCTTTGCCTTTGTATAAAGCTCCTGTTTCTCGCCCTAAAAAGGTAATGCTATAAACTATAGACTATAAACCTGTCACTGGTTGAAGACCTATTGCCCATTCTGCACCTCATCTCAATACAATTTTGGGGATAAGAAACAAAGAAGGGCAGGATGTTTTTCTTAAGGGCAGCTGTTCAGAGTTGCTCTTGGGTTTGGAATATCATAAGTCATTCTGCAGTGATAGGTTTGTGGGCAGGGTGCAAATGATGAGGCTAAAGGTCCATGATAAATGCAATTAACACACACAAATCTTCTCAGAGATATGTGTAAGTGTATAGATGTACAAATGAAAAGGTATTGTGAGTAATAGAGTTCCTCTGAACTCATCCCATGGAAACCTAGATATTGCGCCACACCATCACATATTATCTGTGCGTGCGGTTTCCGTTTAACGTTCTAGTGCGAAGTGCAGCCACCAAAAAACTCATTAAATGTTTTAAAAAAAACCCACCAACCTTAGGCAACATATATTAACTTCTGCCCAAATCCTCAAAGGTATTTAGGTACCTAACTCCCTTTCAACAGGAGTTAGGCACCAAAATACCTTTGAGGATCTGGCCCTTAGCAAATGTGCCCGGAAGTACATAAATACAAGCAACAAAGTGTAATGCTCGTTTGAAAGGGACATTAGGCCAAATTCTGTGCACGTCCTGTGACCCCTGTTTTCTCTGCAGCACTACTGAGGGTGCCAGGTATAGCTTCAAGATATTTGCACAAAAGCCAAATAGTAAATAATAAGCACTGTTTGTGGGAAATTTAGCTTGTGTATCTGTTTTCATATTTACCCTTCGTTGCTAAATGAAATCTAGTGCCCAGAAGTAGAAACAGTTCAGTGATTCAAGACTTTGGTAAAAAATGTGCACAAATAAGACACATTAGCCAGCGATGTGTGCTCTATTCCAGTCACTCACAATGTTTGAGACGATAGGGGAATCAATTATTATGTAACTGAATCAATAACAGGTTGACATAGCACAGCACAGCCCATGCAATGAAAAAAAGAACACTTCTCAACTTTGCTCTGCTGGGGATAGACCATCGGAAAAAAGAATGAGGAAATATTTCGCTTTTCCTCTCCAATATCTCGAGTTTTAATTTTTTATTAATTAAATATATAAATTCGTGTTGCAGCCAATTTTCCTGTCTTTTAAGGAGCTATTGTGTTTTCTTTAGTCAGGGTCACCAATAGGGGAACCAAAGATGAATCACATTCAAAACATTAATCAGGCATCTTAAAACCAGGAGACATAACATCAGTGAAATCACTTTAAAGCTATTCAGAGCACTACAGCCTTTTCCCAGCAGCTGCATTTCCCTCAATTCCATAGCGACGTAAGTTAGACGGCTATAACCTCTCTGCCTCTAAGGGTTCTTTTCAAAGGTGGTCACGAAGTTTAACATTTTTAAATAATCTATTGAAGCAGCAAAATTAACCAAAAAAAAAAAAAGGTCAGGCCATCCTGTGTTTCCAAAAGGCCATCTGCCTACCTTGCCAAAGATTATATTACTCTCAGAATAACTATAACCAGACACCCTAGACGTATACGATCATGTATTTCATTTGGGGGTCTTTGCTTTGGCCGATAGTGAGGAATACTGTCAGATACAGGGGATGAGGCTGATTCTGGCCCTTGCTTGCGTGTACAAGGGGATAGGTAAATGCAACCCTAATCTCGATCATCAAGCTCCAAGCAGATCCCACGACCCAGTGTTACTAACTGTCTCTTTCAATTGACTCAGCCACAGGTTTCTAATTTGGCTCCCTGATGTCAGGCACCCAAATCCATATTTATAAATAAAACTGGCCTCTTTTCCAGAAGCGTTGAACATCCCATGTTCCCATTCCAGCCTTGGGACCTGCTGGGAGCTACAGGGATGGACACATCTGACCATCAAGGCTGGATCCATGCATATACAAGCTTTGCTGGATTGGGTCCAGAATATTCAGCATCTCAAAGGATCAAGTCTCAAGTGCTTATAGATGGCTGTAGGGGGCCTAACTTTAGGGACCACATTTAGAAAACTTTGGCAGAGTCAACTGATAGTCGCTTAGTAACTCTGTTTACTGGTGCCCACTCCAAGCTTAACAACAGAGAATAGTACTTCAGTTAACCACTAGGCCATATTATGCTGCTAGTCGTACTGTAAACACCACAAGCAATCACATTCAAACAACATTAATGGTCACAAAAGAAGAAAGCACTAAGCTTCAGGCGGAGACTTCATCTTTCACTAACCCCACTGCGGCTAGACACTGACTCAAGAACCTAGCTACACATGGGTGAAACACAAGGCCACCAAAATGTCACTGGCATGGTCCAATTTTGCTTTCGACTTTTGGGTTTATTCAAATTTGAAACTGAAAGCGTAATTCAGAAACTATCAATCCCATTTTACCTGGAACCAAAATATAATTGCCAAATCACCTGCAAACTAAAACTGCAAATTCTTCACAGATCTAATAATAATAGGAAGCATAAGAGAATAGGCCATGTATGTGTATTCACCATAGTATTCATTCCATATTATGAACTTGTGGAAAAATATAGTTAGCCAAGTATGTGACCTTTTTTTTTTTAAATAGGGATTCATGGCACACATAAGCTTTGAGAACATTATGACAGGGATGTACATTAAAAATAATATGGCCTTGCATCCACAGTAATTTTGAAGCACTTGGAGGAGAGGAACGTGATCAGGAACAGTCAACATGGATTCACCAAGGGCAAGTCATGGCTGACCAACCTGATTGCCTTCTGTGATGAGATAACTCACTCTGTGGCTATGGGGAAAGTGGTGGATGTGATATATTTTGAGCTTTTGATACGGTCTCCCACAGTATTCTTGCCGGCAAGTTAAAAAAGTATGGATTGGATTAATGGACTATAAGGTGGATAGAAAGCTGGCTAGATTGTTGGGCTCAACAGGTAGTGATCAATGGTTCCATGTCTAGTTGGCAGCCGGTATCAAGTGGAGTGTCCCATGGGTTGGTCCCGGGGCCAGTTTTGTTCAACATTTTTATCAATGATCTGGATGATGGGATTAACTGCACCCTCAGCAAGTTCGCAGATAACACTAAAGGTGGGGGGAGAGATAGATATGCTGGAGGGTAGGGATACAGTCCAGAGTGTCCTAGACAAATTGGAGGATTGGGCCAAAAGAAACCTGATGAGGGTCAACAAGGACAAGTGCAGTCCTACACTTAGGAAGGAAGAATCCCATGCACCGCTACAGGCTGGGGACCGACTGGCTAAGCGGCAGTTCTGCAGAAGAGGACTTGGGGTTTGCAGTGGACAAGAAGCTGGATATGAGTCAGCAGTGTGCCCTCATTGCCAAGAAGGCCAACGGCATATTGGGCTGTATTAGTAGAAGCATTACCAGCAGATCGAGGGAAGTGATTATTCCCCTCTATTCGGCACTGGTGAGGCCACACCTGGAGTATTGCGTCCAGTTCTGGTCCCCCCACTACAGAAGGGATGTGGACATATTGGAGAGAGTCCAGTGGAGGGCAACAAAAATGATTAGGGAGCTGGGGCACATGACTTATGAGGAGAGGCTGAGGGAACTGGGGTTATTTAGTTTGCAGAAGAGAAGAATGAGGGGGGATTTGATAGCAGCCTTCAACTACCTGCAGGGGGGTTCCAAAGAGGATGAAGCTAGGCTGTTCTCAGTGGTGGCAGATGACAGTGTTAGGATATAGATATTCAGGCCTGTCTGCAAAGGCCTGTACTTTAAGAATTTAGGTGTATTCTTATCAATTGGCTAGTTCTAGAGGTATAAAAGAAAGAATCAAAATCACTGTCTGCTGGTGTAAGGGCCTTCTCTTACTGTGACAGTCTGAGGCCCTGTTTTTAGGCTAAGGCCTTTGGCTAAGCAGCAGAGGCAGCCATAAACTAGGAAGTGAACAGTCACATCCTCACATTCCAAAGTAGTCACATTGAAATAAGGTGCTATTGGGCTATTAGGCACTATCAGGACAGGATTGTATTCCTATCACCTCCAGAGAAAGGGAAGTGCCTAGAAAATGTAAAAGGAAATTTAGTTTGATAGCATCCTGTCTGGCAAGAACTCACTTATCAATAGCTGGGATGTGAAATCCTCACTTCTGTATTGTCTTGTCATTATAGTTCCCACTGTGCTATTGTTTGTCTGTATAATCTCTGTCTGGTTCTGTGATTGTTCCTGTCTGCTGTATAATTAATTTTGCTGGGTGTAAACTAATTAAGGTGGTGGGATATAATTGGTTACATAATCATGTTACAATATGTTAGGATTGGTTAGTTAAATTTCAGGAAAATGATTGATTAAGGTATAGCTAAGCAGAACTCAAGTTTTACTATATAATCTGTAGTCAATGAGGAAGTGAGTGGGTGTGGGTGGGAGGGGGTGGGTGTAGGTGGGGGAGATGGGAACAGGGAATGGGGGTGAGGAAATTGGAATCATGTTTTGCTAAGGGCAGGAATGGGAACAAGGACACAGGTGTAAGGCTCTGTGGTGTAAGAGCTGGGAAGGAGGACACTAAGGAAGGAAACTGGAATCATGCTTGCTGGAAGTTCACCCCAATAAACATCAAATTGTTTGCACCTTTGGACTTCGGGTATTGTTGCTCTCTGTTCATGCGAGAAGGACCAGGGAAGGAAGCGGGTGAAGGAATAGGCCCCCTAACAGACAGAACAAGGAGCAATGGTCTCAAGTTGCAGTGGGGGAGGTCTAGGTTCGATATGAGGAAACACTATTTCACTAGGAGGGTGGTGAAGCACTGGAACGGGTTACCTAGGAAGGTGGTGGAATCTCCCATCCTTAGAGGTTTTTAAGGCCCGGCTTGACAAAGCCCTGGCTGAGATGATTTAGTTGGTGTTGGTCCTGCTTTGAGCAGGGCATTGGACTAGATGACCTGAGGTCTCTTCCAACCCTAACATTCTATGATTCTAAAGCAAACTTCCTAATGAAAAGTTACTCTGTGTGTATTAGTTACTTTTAAAAACTTAATTTCTCAATCTTAGTTTATGAAATAAAAGAAATCCTCAAACATTACTTTGCAAATGCAGTTTGAAGCCTGATTCTGATTTCCCTTTCACTGTGTAAATCAGCTATATTTTAAGTTGCAGGAACACTGAAAACCTCAAATGTGGTGAAAAGAGTCAGTGCTCTCATTTACAGAAATGTGAATCGAGATTAACTATAAAACTTGGTTTTCTATGCAACTCTGTAATGTCAACTTCTCCTGGAAATAATGAAAGTATCTATGTAACTCCCAAACTAGATTTTCATTCAGATCTGAGCCAATTACCATGTAAAACAGCTAGCTCAAATATAGATTTAAAAAAATCACATTGTGTGGAATCAGTACAATGGAGTTCTTACATGCAGTTATTCTTCTAATGCTGCATGCCACATAGAACAGCACAGTAGGAGTCCAAACTTGTGAGACCAAACGCTGCAATGCTAACTTGATAGGGGCCCATGATCTGCATCTAATTAAGATAGAAATATATACACTTCTCAAATACAAAATGAACACCTACTTGAATCTTCCCTGATAGTCGAGGTGGAGGTTAAACCTCCAATTTTAGATCCAGATCTACATTTCAGTAGACACACATAAACAAAAGTCTGGTCAAGCATTTTGGTTTGCCCCATTACAGAAATAAAACCCAGATACAAAATTCAGATTTCAAAAATGACTTAGGCACCTGAAAGTCACCGGGCTTTAGATCTCAACTTGGAGTTCTAGGTAGATGTCAAGACACATATTTTTTATGAAAATGCAGGATGCATCTGGCCTTTGGGATGCACCTTGTACATACCCTGGCATTATGTACGGATACTGTAATCCTTCACCCTAACTGTAGGTGGGCAGGATGGAGTGAGGGTGGGCTCAATTTACAAATCTGTAAAAAATATACCTTCTGAGACTGAGCCTATCTGTGCAAAGCTTTAGCTGCCTGCATTTTCTTTTCACAGCTATGCTAAAAAACACATGATGAAATTATAAGAAATCATATTGGAAATTCTGACTATGGTGAGTTTAAGTTGTTTGAACTATTGCTAAAACTACTAAACAATTCAAATAACGTATGTTAACCACACATACCATACCGTAGTGCTAACTATTAGTCAGCACCCTACAACACAATGTTGCTTCCTTCCCCAGACAAAATACAGATATAAAATTATACTCAAGGGCATTTGATTTTCAACAGTTAAACCACAAAATGTGGGCTGAGACCACAAGAACAGTCGGACTTAAATCCATACAAATTAAGACTGGAACTCTGCCATTCTACTCCTCGCACCAAGAAAATGTAAAAGAATAGGTCATGAAAGCAATGGCAAAAGCAGCAAATGCAGCAAATTCATGAGATGAAAGACCTCTCTGATTTACTGGACAGTATGCTGAAGCAGCAATCGCAGCATCACCCATCAAAATCCACTGCAGGTTGAAGTATCTGTGATTCTTCTCTCTCAAGAATACAAGTGTTGGTCTACATTAAGACTTCTCAAGTTGCAGTCAAGGAAATGAAATTACTATCCGTCCACACACAGGCTTGACAAAGCCCTGGCTGGGATGATTTAGTTGGGATTGGTCCGCCCTGGGCAGGGCGTTGGACTAGATGGCCTCCAGAGGTCCCTTCCAACTCTGTTATTCTATGATTCTATGCATCACTATCCAGCATTAGAGAGCCAGAGCACACAATAAATACAACCAACCAGAAGACACAGTTATGACCTGCCTGCAGTTTTTTGTGTAGAGGGGACCTAAACAATGTTCCTTAGCACGTTTAAGGTTTCAGTCGTTTACAGAATACAGCTAAGGACCTTCCAACCTTGCAAGTCGCTATCCTCTGACAATTAGGACTCAGTCAGTTGTGCTAGTTGTGTAGATGGAAGGAGTAAGGAGGCAATTGATGCACATTAAATTGACTGGTCTTATTTATCTGCTTATTTACTAAATGTTCATCAATAAAGGAAGCTTTTTTAGAATGAATTTAGAATTCATTATTCATGTTGAAATAATTTCAAATTCTCTCCTAATGAAGGACGATAAGAGAAGTCTTCTCCCAAAGTCACCAGCAGGACACAAAATGACCAGATTCCCTCTGAACGATAGGAAAGGGGCAGTATGAATGATTCAGTCAGAACTGAATTAGAACTTAAACACACTAGTGCTTGTGCTTCTGTAGCTTCCCCCAAAGCCCAGCGGGGCCTAATGGAAAGACTCCAATTTACTTCAGTGGGTTTTGGGTCAGGCCCCTCATTGGTTAAACTGATCAGGCAGAGCAAGTGGATTACCAATTACAGGAGTGCTTCTTGCTCAGTCAAGCATAGCGAGGGACACTGAACAAATATGGCACTGTGGGATTTTTACAGCTACCACGTAATTCTGATTTTCTCAGATGTTAGTAGCAAAGTTATGAACACAATGGAGTAAAGTCATCTCTCAGAATTATATGGAAGAACAGATGTAGTGCACTATCCCAGACTTGATGTGCACTGGTGACCAGTTTAAAATGTCTCACTGTGGCACAGCCATTATTATCACACTAGACTCCAGGAGACAGATTTGTGTGCAGAACCTGGACACGGAATATTCTGTAGTCAATGTTCGATAGATGTACAATACTTCAGAAAGACTGCAGGAGGTAACCCTACAATTTAAAACTAAAAACCTGTGTCAGGAGCTCTGTGAAATTTGGGAACAGAATTTTGTTTTTTATTTGTACCTCATCCTCATGGCATTCAGCACAGCATGCCAAAGTTATTCTAGCAATACGATGACAATAGTACAGTTACACTGAAACGTTTGGTACGGTTGATGCTTGTGACTACAGATGCTAATGTGCAGTATCATGTGCTGCCCAGCAATCTTACATGCAGGGGGCCTGATACTCTGTAGTGTTATATGGACTAGAGGACCTGTGTTTGAGTTCTTCCCAGTTTCGCTCACTCATAGGTCAAATATACAACGGCACTCTGCGACTGCAATTCTCTGAGATCTCATCAATGTCAGCCAGGGCAGAGTTAGCAGACAATCACAATTCTCAGCATGAGTGTTTCAGGCTCTTTGCAGACTCAGGCACAGAGCCTATAATGTTACATTTGGTTTAACTTTCTAAAGGTTTTGCAGGCAGAGACTTTTATTTTCACGAAAGCATAAAGTTAAGAGGGTGATTTCTGAAGGCACAACTGACATTAGCTGAACATCTCCTATTGACTTTTCATAGGAGTTGGGCTCCTAACCCTCAGAACCCTGTGGTTTTGAAAATCTCCTCCTAAGTTTCTGCAGAACAATTATGCAGCAAATTCAAAAAGACAGATAATTATTCAGAAATTTCTGGGGGCTCTACTTACATGTCATTGTTCACGATGACAACAAATCCAGACTTGTTCTTGATTTTAAATGATAAACTTTTATTCTGAATATACTGTTTTTGCACAAGAATTAACACAACATTTTCTAGGATTATAAATTTTTTTTATAACATTATTGTACAAATTTTTACAAAATTTTATTTTATTTTTTCCAGCTTGTCAAGTTCCACAAAAGTGTCAAGAGAACACAATAAAAGGGAGAAAAGGCCTGTTTACCCAATCAGAGCAGTCAGGGGCCTTTTTCTGCAGGAACGCACAGTAAGCATCTCAATAAAAATATTCCAGAAAGCATGATCCAGACATTCCATATAACACAAGAAGAAAAGACAGCTCTGTCAGATCACAATCGCAAATTCATGGCATCTGAACAAGACAGTATCCCTTTAGCCTCAGTGAATTATTTCTTCAGGATAATCCTTTTTTAAAAACAACCAACAGAAATGCTGGCAAGAGGGCAAAGCCAACTTTTTGAAACTCCGGAATTATTTTCAGACACTTTGTTGTAGTTTTTTTTTTACAGTAGTGTACATTGAATATTAACAATATTAACACTGTGGTATGGAAAAAGAAACAAAAAAGAAATATGGCCTTTGCCAAAGGTGTGGATGTCAGATGAAGGTTTAGGGTAAAGTTTGTACTCCAAAAGGATTTACTGACATTGAGTCTTCGGTAGACATTCTAAAAAACTTCACAGAGCTTTTCGCAGTGGCTTGCCAGCATTACTGGAATTCTGAATTACCAGCAGGGTTAGCATCTGAATTTGCAGGACTGGTGGGATTAATGCAGTGTTTTGAAATTAAGACATAATAATAATTAAGCTTTCTGAGCTTCAGTGTAAAGGAGAACAAAGAGTCTCAATGTCCTTTAAAATATATCGAAAACTGTAAAACACAGCAAGTAACACTTGGGTTGTGAAGGTCACTTAAAAGGGATACTGCCTATTTGAACCCAGTAAGGCCAGTATTTAAAGTTAGTAAAAGGAATATTATAGGAAAACTTACAAATGGCAGCAACACTGTTTTTGTCAAGTTAAGCGAAAAAGCCTCAAGCATTAGAAACATGAAAAAGATTATACTAAAGTCTTAAAGGTACAGGACCTAAAAATCTCTTCACTCAAACTTGCTAACTATGTCATGTAAAAACCTGTTAGAAATATGGACCACAGTCAGTGTTTTGGCAGTAATGCTGGTTGTTCAAATGAAAAATAAGAAAGAAACCATTCATGTTACCTTTTTGTTTGTTAGTACAGTGCTATAATGACTTGAACTGTGGTTACCTGTCAGATATACAATAGGCTGTGTAACTACGGTGTGAACTAAAACAGATCAAGCAGCTTGTCTAGATCCCGTAGTGCTGTTTAAAGGCTTTAAAACAAATATCAACACAACTTATTATTTGGTAACTAAAAAAATGCAAACCATTTTTACAAGGTATTATAACTTTAACATCTCTCAATTGTAAAGGCTAGGATTGAGGGTTTTTTTTTCTCTAACAAACAAGTCTATTATGTGAGAGTTAGAATTTATGATGTAGATAATGTTGACAATGTCATGTTTGCTCTTCTGACAAAAAATCTATCTATATAGTGAATTTTTGAACCTTAAATAATAGGATGTCATTTGTATACAATCAGAAAATACCTAGTTCTCTGCAAACAGCAGCAAAAAATTCAATTTTTTAACCTTAAAAACATTAAGCCTTATGAAAAATAATAGGTGGGCCAAATCCTGTTTTCAATCTGTTACCACACAGGCAGAACTTCTGTGGAAGAAAAACTACTTGTATAGAATTGGATTTTCTAAAGCATCTATATGACTTAGGAGCACAAGTCCTATTGACTTTCAGTGGGACTTGTGCTGTTAAATCATTAGGTATTTTTGATAATCCCACGCATAGCCAATTGGAGTTCCCTTTGGAAAGGCCTCTACGTAGACCTGTATTTGGAAGGTGGAACAAGTAGCCTGGCCGTGTGAGGGCCAGGAAGAACTCTAGTCCCTTTGAGGTGCCAGTGCTACTCCCTGCCTACTTCCCAGGGTTGTATGGCAGCCCAAAGGTGACAGGAAGGAGCAGGGGCTGGTGGTATGCCTTCTGGGAGCAATGTGGTTCTGCATCATCTGTTTCCATGGGCTATGCTGACCAGGCACAATCAAGGCCTCAGTAAGTAACATGGGATTTGACCCATCTCTGTTAGTAAACCTAGTATAGACACATACACTCCACATTATTCTGGAAGTGTAAGCATCATACTTTTCCATGAAGGCTTTTCTAAAAAGTGGAAATATTTAAACAAATATTCTGATAACCTTTCAAGTAATTAAAAAAAGAAAAATACAAAATAATAGGTAGTCTTAGTAAGCTTAGTTTTAGAGTCATAAATGTAATAAATATTGCTCCCATCCAACAAACCCCTTCCTTTCAAGAGCATTCTCATTGGCAGCATGTAGCGGATTGTAGAATGCGGCTCCTGTGATCAACAAACTACAGCTGACATCTTTCATTTGGGAAGCATGGCATGGAGAGAGTGAAAGGAACTCCAGCAACTAAGGCTGTCGATTAATCACAGTAAACTCATGCGATTAACTCCAAAGAATTAATCACAATTAAAAATATTAATCGCGATTAATCACAGTTTTAATCACCCTGTTAAACAATAGAATAGCAGTTGAAATTTATTAAATATTTTGGATGTGTTTCTACATTTTCATATATATATATATATATTGTATTGTGTTGTAATTGAAATCAAAGTGTATATTATTTTTGATTATAAATATTTGCACTGTAAAATTATAAACAAAAGAAATAGTATTTTTCAATTCACCTCATACAAGCACTGTAGTGCAATCTTTTTGTTGTGAAAGTGCAACTTACAAATGTAGAAATTTTTTTGTTACATAACTGCACTCAAAATCAAAACAATGTAAAACTTCAGAGCCTACAAGTCCACTCAGTCCTAACTCTTGTTCAGTCAATCACTAAGACAAACAAGTTTGTTTACATTTACAGGAGATAATGCTGCCCTCTTCTTATTTATGTCACCTGAAAGTGAGAACAGGTATTTGCATGGCACTTTTGTAGCTGGCATTGTAAGGTATTTACGTGCCAGATATGCTAAACATTCGTATGCCCCTTCATGTTTCGGCCACCATTCCAGAGGACATGATTCCATGCTGATGACGCTTGTCAAAAAAAAGTGTTAATTAATTTTGTGATTGATCTCCTTGGGGGAGAACTGTATGTCCCTGCTCTGTTTTACCCACATTCTGCCATCTATTTCATGTTATGGCAGTCTCAGATGATGACCCAGCACATGTTGTTAATTTTAAGAACACTTTCACAGCAGATCTGACAAAATGCAAAGAAGGTACCAATGTGAGATTTCTAAAAATAGCTACAGCACTCGAACCAAGGTTTAAGAATCTGAAGTGCCTTCCAAAATCTGAGAGGCATGAGGTGTGGAGCATGCTCCCAGAAGTCTTAAAAGAGCCACACTCTGGTATGGAAATGACAGAACCCAAACAACCAAAAAAGAAAGCTGCCTTGGATTGTTATTGAGCAGAACCCATCATCAGCATGGACGTGTGTCCACTGGAATGGTGGTTGAAGAATGAAGGGACATATGTATCTTTAGCGCATTTGGCACATAAATATCTTGCGATGCTGGCTACAACCGTGCCATGCGAATGCCTATTCTCACTTTCAGGTGACACCGTAAACAAGAAGCGTGCAGCATTATTTCCTCCAAATGTAAACAAACTTTGTTTGTCTGAGCGATTGGCTGAATAAGAAGCAGGATTGAGTGGATTTGTAGGCGCTACAATTTTACATTGTTTTGTTTCTGAATGCAGTTATTTTTTGTACATAATTTTACATTTGTAATTTCAATTTTCATGATAAAGAGATTGTATTACATTACTTGTATTAGGTGAACTGAAAAATGCTATTTCTTTTGTTTTTTACCATGCAAATATCGGTAATCAAAAATAAAGTGAGCACTGTATACTTTGTATTCTGTGTTGTAATTGAAAATGTAGAAAACATCCAAAATATTTAAATAAATCACATTCTATTATTGTTTAATGGTGAGATTAATCGTGACTAATTTTTTTAATTGCGTGATTAATCGTGATTAATTTTTTTAATCGTTTGACAGCCCTACCAGCAACACTACTGGCTGAGAAAATTCCCCACTTATCCTCACCCCGTGCTGCTGAAATCAGCTCCTCTTCACTAAGGAAGAACTGGAGCCACCAAACTCAGCCAATTGTACTTTTAATCAGATGACTTTCCTAGAGATATTAAACAGTTAATTGTGATAATTAAACAATAGTGTTTTTTAAAATTTTCCCCAGCACTGTAATCCTAAACATGGGAACATACACAGCTGGAACCAAGGGTGACGTGAAAAAACAAACAACTAATCATAGGCACAGCTACACGTAGTCATTTCATCTTGTAAGCCATGCCATAGGTTTGAGTGGCTTCTTCAATTTTCATGGCATATTAATGCATGCCTAATAATTTCTGTAAGCTTTTGACACGTTCAAGATTACAGTAGTCATTTGCCAGCATATACATACCAACGCTTTGCATTTTCATTTTTTTAAAGAACAAATGTTTTGTACCATGTAAATATTTGCATATTGCAGCTGTTAGCAGAATTGCACAATGTCAGCAGAGTTGCACATTCATTGGTTTAGCTGTCTTGCAATACTGTTTAGTTCTGAAAACTAGAAAAAAGCGCAAATCATATTTTGCATGTACACTATTCTACAGCGTAATATTATAATTTACTGCACCAATTTGTATCACCAACAAGTTTGTATAAAACAATTGTTTTTATTGTTATTCACAATCAAGTATCAATGTGCATACATATAGATTCAAGGCTCCCCATTTGTTCTGATTTCGTTCTAATTTCAGCAGCCAGGAAATCTTGCTCTATTAAGCTTGCTATATTCAATATAAAATAGCAATAGTAGGAGTTTAAACATTAAGGAGTGCTACCGTGCCATGAAAACAAAAGGGGAACCTGGCATGAATCTCAGAACAACATATACTCTTCAAAAATAAATGTGTCAAATCTGATTTGTATATACTTAAAATATCTGTACATAGGTTTTCATGTGAGAGCACTAATCTGTATAAAATCCACATCATCCCTTTTGTCCAGCCAACTAAATTTACGCTACTTTCTTTGCTTTTTCATTGCACAGTATATTCAGAGCTTTGTTTAACAATATAATTTAAGATTATTTAATTGCATCACATTGCAATGTTCAGTTTCTCACACAACAAAAGAATCACTCAGTTACCTTTTCAATGGACTACACTCTACCATTCAAGAAAACAAACTTAAAAACAATAAAGTAGCAGCATCGTCATGCAAAATACCCTTGGAAACCAACGTTCAATAATCACAAAGAAGACATTTTGTATTCACAAGCTTTTTCGTTTGAGCATTTTGAAGGATTTGGCTAGCGTTACGTAACTGCACTGTGAAGAGAGCACTGATCATTACATGGAAATTAACAGCTTTCTGAAAGGGACATGACACTGAGTTCAGGAGGAAAATCACTTGGTTAGATAAAATATCAAACTCTCAAACACCTTTATATTTCAAAATTCAGTAGCTTCTTTCTTGCTTTTTTTTGTTTTATTTTATTTTTAAAACCAACAGTTTATGAACCTACCAAAACTTAGCTAGCCACATGTTTTGATTAATTTTGGCAGAATAAACCACTCATTGTAAGGCATTTCAGTCATGGTGAAGTTCTGGAGAAGACTAGCCAATATTTTCAATTTACTAAGCTGTTTTGTACAAACTGAAGTCTGCCAACTATTTTATATTCTGGACACAACTGATGTTCAAAGCAGCTGTAATGGTATTGATGCAATAAAAGAGGAAGGTTAATGTAAAAGCATATAGGGTCTGCAACAAATTCAATGCTAAGATAAAAATAAATGGAAATCATATCATACATAAGCTATTTTAAGGGGAGCCCTTTTACATGAAGTCAGCAACGATACAACAATGAACACAAAAATCTTAGATTCCTCAATAAAGCACATATAGAATTCTGTTCTGATGACATAGATGATGCAGCATTCACACATGTTTAAGGATCTGACACTCCAACATGCAGCCACTGTGGGTGCCTTTATGAATCTTTCACATAGACTGATACCAAGTTATGGGCATTGCTGTTCTTCTGCTGTCTGAATTGCTGACCCTTTGACAATGAAACTGAGGGCTAACGTTTTGGCAGGGTCTTGATTAGTTTTGCAGATTTTGGTTTCACAGGGTCATAACTGGCAATGTCTGCAGCCAGATAACAGCCAAAGCAGGACAAACTGGATTCCTATCATAGACCAGAGTGATGGGCTCAGTCCAGAGACCCCACCACAGTCTGACGAATCTTCCTGTTGGCAAGAAAACGAGATAGTTCAGCATTAATTGACATTAAATCTCCAATGAAATAATCTACATTTTAGCCTGTCACTTGAAATACACTACAGGATGGATTTTGGTCTCAAATACATCGTTTTCCCTAAAGTGCCATTAAAAATATTCTTGGAGGCAACAGTCTGAATTTTTAAAGAAAATGCGATAGAAGGTATACCTAGAATACCCTTGTAAAAACAAAGACAAATACTCACAGACTCACTGTGGTCACTCACCATAAAAAATGCAGGATGCATGCGCATTCAGATGAGAAATAACTTGTGAAACTACTAATGAGCCCTAAATCACTCTGTTTATCTGGCCTAAAATTAACGGGTTTAATTCTTTGCATTGACAACACTGGTTTGTTTTTTTTTCAAACACCACTTTACTGCAAAGAGAGATGGAAGAGCAGTGGAATCTTTGTGGTAAGAGAAAGGAGCCTATTTCAAAAAATAGCCATGCCCAGTACTCTCTGTGGGCACACCTTCAGAAGGAGTGTACTCTGCCAGACCAAATATCGCTATATTCAAGTGCTGGAACCAAATCTTGTATTGACTTACTGAATACCCTGTGAAAACGCCAAAGGCTTGCTATTCAGGTCCGGCCAAGCTAGACACCACCGTTACGTTCTCCACTCCTCCCCCACGCCCCCAAACAAAAAAAAAATCAGGACTACCTGAAGATTTCCTCTTCTGCCTGAGAGATTCTCAGGGAGCTGGGTAAGTCAGCTTTACAGCCCTCTGCACCACCTCAGCAGGCAAAGCTTTTATATTTTGCAGTGGTTTTATTCTGTATCTGGGCGAGAAGGAGCCATGCTTTCTTTATACCTGGTCTCTGTCTACCTTCTGAAATATCTCATCACAGATGGAATAAATTATATCTGGCGCCTGCAAAATGAAGTGCTCAAAGTATACAGATTGGAAAGCTTATTATTCAGTCTTGGAAATGCACTGAAAGCCTGATCTGTGCCGTAGAAGACAAAGAAAGACACAGCCCCTGCCTCTAGATCTTAGAACTACATTTGCTGGGCCAAACTCACAGCTGATGTAATCTGGTTTAGCTCCATTGAAGCAACTTTGATTTATACCACATGAGGATCTGGCCCATTGTATTATGTCCAGACTTATGGGGTTTGGCAACTCCAATAACACATAGCTAAAATAAACTTCAACTGAAGCTTCTGTCCTAAACTTGGCTCCTCCTAAGGTTCCCTACAAAGATTTCTGCATCCTTGACCCCAATTTTCTCTGCCCAAAGAGCCAATCGCTTACATCAAGGTGGACTTAATGAGTCACACCTGCCACAGTCAGTCAGCAGCTCTCAGCAACCATTTCCCTGCAGGGTTCTAAATCCTCTAGCCAGCGTAGGTAAACATGAAACTAGCCACCTGTATTACAAGAACCATCAAAAGCCCCGGCTTCGAAAAATCTTTAATCTGTATATGGAGTGTTTTAGCCATTATCCACCTAAAAAGTTGATTTGCAACAACACTTGTCAGACAGATTTTAAAACCTCTCTCTGGAAAATCAAAGAGTTATTTCGGAGGGGAATATGGGAGGTCCTGTGGTTTTTTCACTGCTCCGAGAGGTTAAACTGCCAAGACAAGACAGGCTAGTGGACGACCAGAGATATTTTTTTATAAGTATTCAAATGCTTCTAAAATCTTTAGATCATTCTCTTGCAAAGAAAATGCCTTGCGTTTGCTTCTGTTCTTTACCAGTAGCAGCAGGCTACTCCTTTCATTTGTCAGCTTCAGTTCTAGTAGATTGAGGTTTTGTTTGTTAATTGTACCCTAGAAGTTCAAAATTCCAAAGGTTGCTGGTCAACAAATAAGTCACAAGTGTACTCTGTTGCACAAGTTTCTTCCTTATAGTGAGCATCATTAGAAAGGCCATTACCAGTGATGGTTTCTTCTGACCGGGGTTCATCAACAAACGATAGCCTATATCACATTTCTGACACCTAGTCTCATCACTGAAACGCTGCAAAGGAAGTATCTCCCAAGAAATGGTTTAAGCTATTGGTAAGTTTGAAAGTTTGAGATCTTCAAGTAAGGAATGGGTGTCTGCAGCTGAATTTCGAAAGGAAGGGGCACAGCTCACTTCTTAAGTAAAGCACACAGGAAAGCCAGGGGCTTAAAGTGAAACTGGGTATAATATGAAGAGGAAAGTGTCGGATTAGTGAAAACAGCATCTGGTTAGGATACTGGTGAACTAGGTGGATGTCCACCTACAGGAGTTACTCAGTATTCAGTTTTTTCTTCACCTTCGTGTTAGAACAGATGACTGGGAAGATCACACTGACCACTGAACCCTTTCATAGTTAGATATCCTTGAAGTGTTGTAGCTTTCCATTGTCTATATGAGAATCATGAATAATATGCACTATTCTGGTACATTACATTAACGGTGCTGCACCTGCCAGATTGAAAAATACGGTACAGTATTTTGACTGCATGTCACTTCTGCTTCAGAGAGTCTCACTATCTGAGAGGAGTGGAAGATGGCTCAGAAACTGTGGGGTAGAAGTGGCTTAACAAAATCTCAGACAGGAGAGAGTATATAAGACACCCTCACAATGCGTGGTTGTGTTCAGCAGAACAAGTCTAAAAACATATAAGATGTATCTATTTTTTTAAAGATTAGTGAGATTTTACTCTTTTGGGTTTTGCAGGTTGTTTCGGACTTAAATCATTTGGAGTTTCTGAGGCCCATGAACCAACTCATAGTGAAGCACGTATCTTCACAGTTTTGCTCATGACAATTCCTGAAGACATCTTCTGTGGGACTCAGATTTTTCTGTCCTAATCAAAGGTAGATTATCCATGATAAGGAAGAAATCAATGATACTGATTTAAATTATTTGTTTTTTTCCCCAAAAAATGTGTATTGTAATTGGCAAGGTTCCTATGTGCTATAACTGTGTAGATATGGGAAACAATCAAGGCTGAAGAAAGAGAGGTGGGAGGAGGAATGAGCGAGAGACTGATTCTATTCTGATTTACATGTAAGGGGTGTCACCACTGAAACTAATGGAATCACACCAGTAAAAAAATGGCGTGAGGGCAGAATCAGACTCAGTGAAACTGTTTTCCTTCACTCACCAACTCTGCTAAAGGAACTCAGTTGTTCTGGAATTTTCTGTGGACCTTCATCCCAAGATTCCTTGTATAAGTGCATCCATAAGAGTAAAATGTAGTGATGAGGAATCTCTGAGTCATGGCCACCTCTGTTGATAGAAAGATGCTTCCATACTCCTTTTCCTGCTCCAGAACATGGCTGGATATCCTTTTCAAATAATTTAACTTCATGGAAGGCTGCCCAGAACTTCTCTTTCTTTCACAATCATTCTGTTATTTACATAAGTTTCACTCACTTCTTCCCCTTCTGCCAGCACTGTCAGACACTGGACCTGTTCTTTTCCAATTCATAACACTATTCAGTCCTGAATAAGGATATTTTAACTGGGGCAATTTTTCTCTGTTACCTTATTATTAATCATTTGTAGCATGGATTTTCCCTCAACACCAAGAAGCCTTTTTTGCCACTTTCTTTTCCTGCTAGCAGTGTGAGCTTTCCTCTAGTCAAAAATCACTTGCCAGTTCTCCTCGACATCAAGGTTTGAGAGGAAGGAGTGGGAAGAGAGACAAATCCAAACACTATTTCTCCCGGTTAGGCAGTCCTACCAAAATGATACACGATAAGCTTATTTTCTGACTACACAGTACCAGCTTAATTTAGTATTTTCATGTTAGCAGTCAACATTTTTACATAGCCACATATTTACATCAAAGTAAATGTATCAAAATCTCCGGGGGGACAGCATGAGCTGTCAAAGAAACGTGTAAATACTTGCTTCCCCTTCAGACGTACATTATAACTAAAGTTAAACGTGTGTTATAAAATATTAATATTATTAATTAGTTGTATTGCAGTAGCACCGAGGAGCCCCAGTGATGGACCAGGACCCCATTGTGTTAGGTACTATATAAACACACACACACACAAAAGTTCCCTGCTCCAATGAGCTTACAATCTTGGCCTTTTAACATATATAGAAGACATTTTGAAAGCTGCACGTTGTAAGGAAAGCTCCTTGATTCAGCAAAAGACAATTGAGTTTGAGGTCCATTTTTGGTCATACATAAACGTTGGGCTATTTTCTGCCACTAGATGGAGCCATAATCCCTATGTGTACTGTTTTCAGATTGTCTTGATCAATAATTCCTGTATTAAAATGGGTACACTATATGCCTTTTTTTGGAAAACAGTTGTGTTACCTCACTCACCCTAGCTATCAAAAGATTTTTTTGGTGCAATATTAATGATCTTTCTTGTGATGCCTGATGTGTTGATCATTTCACTGGTAGTCCATTTCACAACTGAAACATTCAATTTAGTCCAATCCAACAACATGTTAAGCAGTCTCACAGCACCCACTGACTTCAGTGGGAGTCAAGGGGGCTCAGTATCTTATAGAAGGTCCTCCTGTAAGAAACAACTTGCATGTTGTTTTCCTTGTTTATTATTATTTTTATTTTTTAAAGCAACCAGGTACAAGTACATAAGGGATACAGGCATTTTTGCTGTGCCCTCCCGAAAAGAAGACAAAAAGAAAGCTATAATTCATTAACCAGATTGTCAGCTGGTGTAACTCAGTTTTGGTTTCAGTGACTTCAACAGAACTATATAGATTTATACCGGATGAGAGCCTGACTCAAAGTCACAGAATTATTAAGGGCTGAACTGAGGAACAAAAAGTTAACTTTGAATCTTGCCTAGTTTCCATCTACTGCTGCTGAGAATCCATCTGTTGAAGTTGTGTTGTGAGGTTTTGCTTCCATGGGTGTTTTGGAATGACTTGCCGGACACAGAATTGGGTCCTTAGCAATTTTATTTATGGGCAGATTCTGCTAACCTTATGTATGATTAGTACCTTACTTGATTTTAATACAGCTACTTATAGAGCAAAGCACTACTCAACATGAGTAAAGATGTCAGAATCTGGTCTTCACATTTTACATGGGGCTGATGTTGGAGAGGAATTTTAATTCTTCCTCCCAATCTTGAACTGCACCTATTCAACTTCCTATGTTTGCTAGTCATGAGACTGTTTAATACGTTATGTGAAGCTCAGAAAACAACAGCTATCAAACTGAGTGTGACTTTTTTTTATTGACATCCAAGTGATTTAGCTTTTTCCAACACTAAAGGCAATAAAGACGATGAACTCTTACAACTGATTTGTTTTAATTTTTTTACCTAGTTATAAATATCACCTATAACCATAACTATATGTACTTAACCTTTCAAAAATATCTAAAACATTGCTGAAAATATTTTAGAACATTTAGAAACAAATATAATTTATCTAATATATTTTAACATTGAAACTTAATTCCCATCATAATATAATGATTCTATTTGTTCTTTTCATTGTTAGCTTTACAATAATAGTCATGGTAGCATCTCCCTCTAGTGGTCTGCTGAGAAGTTCTATCAATACTGCTATCTATATACTGACATTCTTCCACCGTACAAGGAACATGCTTTATGATGTTACTCAGATCATCGATTCTTCGGTATATTAGCAATGATGGTAGCACAGAGTTTCCAAACTAATAAACATAACATGGAGACAAAGATTGAACTTTCTTTATGAATCCGGATGTCTCCATACACTAGTGTTCTAGATTCATAGTGCTGAATCTTGTGTTCTGAAACACATATCAATATTTTTATTAGAAGCAAAAGTTCTCTTGTATTAGCCAATGACACTGTGTTTTGCTGGATATTAGGTTAAAAAAAGTCAACATGATTTTTTTGAATTCCTACTAACAAGCAATGAGTGTTATTATTTTGATCATCAACCTCTGTATGGACTTGGCGACACTGTGAACTTCTAATGTTCTCCACAGCAATGATTTTGGCAAACCCTAAAGACAGCATTCAGTTATGCTGTGACTTGTATAGTTTTAGATTTGCAGGAACTGTAGTCTCTTCCAACTACTTTGGACCTCTGTTTATTTCTATGTAGAAAGTTTGTCCTGGATGTCTTCTTTTTCTTCTTCCTCATTCTCATCTTTACCAGGAGCATGGGAAGCAATAAACATTTGGAAGGTCTAGCATAGAAGGTAATGACAGCGATATGAATAGAAGCTCAAATATTGCAGCCCTACAAAGCTGGCAGGTTCCTAACTCTATGGGGGAGATCCCCACAGTTCTATTAATTCTGATTTACAAGTCTCTGGGCAGGGCTTTTTTAATTTTCCCTTAAATTGCTACAGGAATTTGTTCCAGATTGCCGTTTTTGGGACCCATTTCATTCCATTTTCTTTCGTGGGCTTAGTTAGTAAAAAAGATTGTTACTCTTTTATGCAAAGAACAAAAACAAAACAAAACAAAAATTAGAGAAAGTAACTGACCATCCACACCATATGAAAAGTTGCAGAAAAATGAAGATAGGAGCGGACATCATGGCAGAGGCACGACTCGTTGTGCATATAGGCTGATCCTATTAATAACGGGCAAAGTAGCAAGTAGAGGAAAGGAAAGAAAACACAGAAAAAAAAGACATACAAGATGAGATTTCATGCAGTTTGCTGGCAGTTAGCAGAGTTAATGTGAAAGCATCCACTTAAGAGCAAGAGAATCATAGTGAGTATTGCAAATAAACTTAACCAAAATATTCCACTGTTACAGAGAATACATGACTTACACACCAATTAGCACATCAAGCTAGTGAGCAAGAGTTGTACTTTCACACATAATAACACCTGGATTGACATCTGTTGGAAAAGTTCATACATTTAGGACTGTTTTTCAGTCCCCGTGGAAGCCAATTGTTTTGCATTTGCTGATCAAAAAGATTTTTTTTTTAACATAATACTTTGTTTGTGAACACAAGTGGGTTTGAAAGAAAATGTATTCACTCCCAAGGCTTAGGCTTGTGTAAGCATCATTAACATCTGAGACATTACGTCTCCTTGGATTTAGCTATATCAAGACTCAGCACACTGTAACAGCAGGATCAAACGGTGGTACTGGCAATTGCTTTTACAAAACCATTTGTCTGGTCCTCTTGGTTGAAAGTAAGCCCTCTAGATATCTGGCTACTAAATAAGGGAAGGACAGGTTTAGGAATGGAGAAAGGTATTCAACATCAAACAATGAATACTTCCAAAAAAAGTAGAAATTTATCACTAAATTGCCTTCTGCAAATTCTGCAAACCCTTCATAGCTATTAACTCATTTGGTGTAAAAGCAGCTTCTAAAAAAATTAAATCTACAGTTTTGGGGTCAAATGCTTCAAAATGCCAAGTACCCTCAATACCCACTGACTTCACTGAAGGCTGGAGAGCTCTCTTCACCTTGCATGATTGGGCCCTGAGAGAAGACAGCATTATGGATAAGAAGGAGTGACCACTGAGATTTTCATTTTTAGATAATACACCGTTCAACAACCTATCAGTTAAGATTTGACATAACATTTTTGATTGCTTTTCTCTATTTCATACAGTATTTAAAAATGAAAGAGAAAAGGCTAACAAATTATCCCTCTATTTTTAATTCCCTGCAGAATGGATTTGTATTCCTAAGAGGCATGACATCCTGAAATTGAATGCTTTAAGGTCCAGATTTTTGAAGGCATTTAGGTGCCTAGCTGCCTTTAAAAATCTGCCCCCAAATATCTTTTCAGTATTCAGAAATACCAATGAACAAAGCTTATAGACTAGAGAAATAACCAGGATAACCATCTGAGTGCTTCCCAGAGCCATGAGGGAATTATCTTTGGCACCATCATGCACAGAGCACTAGGTTTCTTGACTTATTACTATTGCCAGGAATCATATGTGAAAGTGCAGTGTTTACAAGAAAGGCAGATAAGAAAGCAGCTGTTAATTTTATGTTAATCATGGAACATTTGAAATAAAGAGACTATGGTTCAGAGCAAACAGTATGTTTAATGAGAGATAGGTTACGTCATAAGATGTCAGGTACACTAAAACACAGGTTTTATTGTTGTTCTGAAACATCTCCTATAACTGCTTTTACCTGGAAAGACACTATCTGAGTCTTAACACCTGAAGAGTTCAACCTTACCCGGTCATCTTTATCAAAGCAGACATCAGGCCCCTTTCTGTATCTGGGTTGCTTCACCATTTCACAAGGATTTGGCCCTTCATCTGATCTTCGGCTAAGGAATGTAACATTCTTTTCCCATGTACAAGACATTAGCAGCAGCACCAGCGTTTTGGTTTTATTTTTACGATGACAAGCAGTGTAAGTGATGTCAAATACTTATGGCCTCCTCCGGGACACATACTTCGCCAGCTACGGCTTTGTGAGGATGTTGCTTGCATCACATTAACCGCCCATTGTTACTGTTGTCTATTAAAGAAAACGGCATTAATAGAAACCAAATGTGCTTTGTTTTGACTTTAGCAAGGCTTTTGATACTGCCTCCCATGATCTTCTCATAAACAAACTAGGGACATGCAACCTAGATGGAGCTACTATAAGGTGGGTGCATAATTGGCTAGAAAACTGTTCCCTGAGAGTCGTTATCAGTGACTCACAGTCAAGCTAGAAGGGCATAGCGAGTGGGGTCCCACAGGGATCAGTTCTGCGTCCAGTTCTGTTCAATAGGCTTCATCAATCATTTAGATAATGGCATAGAGAGTACACTTTTAAAGTTTGTGGATGATACCAAGTTGGGAGAGGTTGCAAGGAGGATTAGATTAAAATTCAAAATGAGCTGGACAAACTGGAGAAATGATCTGAAGTAACTAGGATGAAATTCAATAAGGAAAAATGCAAAGTACTCCACTTAGGAAGGAACAATCAGTTGCATTCAAAATGGGAAATGACTGCCTAGGAAGGAGTACTGTGGAATGGGATCTGGGGGTCATAGTGGATCATAAGGTAAATATGAGTGAACAGTGTAACACTGTTGCAAAAGAAAGAAACATCATTTGGAGATGTATTAGCAGGAGTGTTGTAAGCAAGACACAAGAAGGAATTATTACACTCTACTCCATGCTGATTAGGCTTCAACTGGAGTATTGTGTCCACCTCTGGCCACTACATTTCAGAAAAGATGTGGACAAACTGGAGAAAGTCCAGAGAAGAGCAACAAAAATGATTAAAGGTCTAGAAAACATGATCTGTGAGGGAAGATTGAAAACATTGGGTTTGTTTAGTCTGGAAAAGAGAAGACTGTCAGAGGACATGATATCAGTTTTCCAGTATATAAAAGGTTGTTTTAAGGAGGAGGGAGAAAAATTATTCTCCTGAACCTCTGAAGATAGGACAAGAAGCAATGGTCTTAAATTGTAGCAAAAGAGGTTTCGGTTGGACATTAGGAAAAACTTCCTAACTGTTGGAGTGGTTAAGCACTGGAATAAATTGCCTCGGGAGGTTGTGGAATCTCCATCATTGGAGATTTTTAAGAGCAGGTTAGACAAACACCTTTCAGGGATGGTCTAGATAATACTTAGTCCTGACATGAGTGCACTAGACTGGATTAGATGACCTCTTTAGGTCTTTTCCAGTACTACGATTCTATGACTTATAGGATAACCTTCCAGTGCTCCTAACCAAGATAATAAAGATACACACGGCAAGACTGTATGGGAAAAACAGCCAATCTAAAACCAGAATGCTTTACTACAGCTATAGGAGGGCTTCTCCCATCACTATAGTTAATCCATCTCTCCAAAAGGTGGTAGCTAGATCAACAGAAGAATTCTTGTCTCCACAGTGGCTTAGGTTGGCTTAACTATGTCTCTCAAAGGTGTGGATTTTCAGATCCCTGAGACACATAGCTATGGCAATGTAAATTTTCAGTGTAGACCAGCCCACAGTAAGGGACAAGGATTTTCTTAGGGTTTCAGCTTTAGAGCGCAAGGGCAAACAGATGAAATGGCATACTCAGGGTCACTCGTCAGATCAATGGCAGAAACAGGAATAGGACTCAGGTCTTCTGAAACCTGGGTATGCCCCATCCACTGAGTCATTCTGCCTCCATTCTGGGACAATTCTATACCCTGATGCAAGCCCCCTGGACACACCATGGATGAACTGGATCTTGAGGTTAATATTTCACTTTTGCAACTGTAACACTTGTGCATTAAGTTTCTCATAACTTTCTACAGTCTCTATCTGAAATTTTCCATCTAATCTAGAGGTTTTTTTAAAACAACTAATGCTTTACAACCTTTTAGGGCTTTTACAGATTTTATCTGAGCTAACTTGCACTCAGGGTATTCCATTTACACAATTAAAGCAAATGTTACTGTCACCACATTCAAGTCAATCGCGCTGTCCCAATGCAAGGCACAATCCAGTTTACTGTATTCAAGAGGTAAAATGGCATGGGATTTGGTCCTAAGCCTAAAATGTTAAAAAATAAATAAATGAAAAGACAACATACGGTCAATTTCTTCCCTAATTTACATCTTAGCAGTATCCACCCATCCACTGATGCCATGGTGGTTTATATGTGATGAGATTTATGTCATGCGAGAAAGGAGAGTTAGAAACAGGGATGATAACTTAAAAGGCCATCAACATTAGCATATCCCTACCAGACAGCAGGAAGCGGAACCTAATAAACACCTACAGATGAACAGCACTTAAAGGTCATCCTTCCCATCTGTGTGTTGTCATGCTACATCTGCACTTCACAATGGGCCCTGGTTATGAAAAAGAAAGCTTGACTTACTGCAGCTCAGGTGAAGAATACATATAGCAATTCATTTAGTGAAAAATTAGCCTAGCCAGCTGGTCAAGCTTTCATCTACTGCCCCGAGCCCTGTGAAGTAAAATGCCCCATGGGAAAGTTACACCGTTTCTTATTAAACTTGCTTTATTTTGTGCAGCAGGCCCTGTACATAACCTGTAGACAGTACCCGTAGTTAATCAAACTGACATGGAGCCAAGCCGGTCAGAGTAGCAGCCTACATTTACAGTGCCAGAGATGCTGCTTCCACTGATGTAACCTCCCTTTCACCTCAAGTGCAGACAGAATTCCTGTGTCGTAATTAATGTGATACTTAATGTATCGCTTTTGCCGAGGGATTTCCATCATCTCCACCATAAGCAGCTTTATCATCAGGTACAAGAGCAGCAGTGCTTTTCTAGGGATTTGCAAATCTCTCCTCATAGGTCTCCTTGCATGTCAGGAATATGTATTTCTGGCCACACTATTTTTCTACTGTCGGGGTTAATCGGTCAGATTCTGGCCCCCTCCTCAACACCTTAACGCCACTTCATAAGGGCATAAGGGCCAAAAAGAGTGTAAGGAGAATTACCCTGGCACAGTATATGCTGCCCTGTGGTGCTCCTGTCGCTATGGCATATGGGATATGTTTACCAGGGTTGGAGATGAGAAGGAGTAGCTAGAGTCCGGAGCAGCCCACAGACAGCAGGGGGAGAGCTGCCCTCATTTAGAACAGTGTGCTGGAGGGAACTTGTGCAAAGTGCTCTATATTAGAGCCCTGCGTGGGACAATTTTTTAAATCTCATTCCCATCCCATCCCGCAATACCCAGTCCCAGCTGCTACTGCATTGCTTCTTTCATTTTTATCCTGCTCCCACCTGGAAAAAGCCTTAGATCCTGAAAATCCCACAAGATAGACAGATTCCCCCTTGCTACTAAAAAACCAAACCAAACCAACAAAAAGACGATTGGTTAATATAATATATATGTATAAATGGAATCAGACACAACTTTTACCATTAAAAGAGTAAAACAAATCTTACTTAAATGATATAAAAATACTTTAACTCCTGTTATAAGAGACATCAAATCTCTTTTCTATCCTTTGCTCAAACTTAAGTATTAAAACCTTTACTTAAAAAAAAAAAAGAAAAGAAAAACTTGCTTTACATTGCTGAAATTCTATTCATGACACACCAAAGAGAGATTTGGTGTTTTTCACAAATTACCGCAGTCTAGTATTTTTGCCCACCCTATCCTGCCACGAAGTACATTTTACCTGCTATTATGGAAGCTGGTCCTGCGGGAGTTGTGGGATCCCAGTCCCGTTGCAGGGCTCTGCTGTGTACTCTGCTTGTATTCCCTGCTCTGTGGCCTCCTGCAGTCTATGAAGAAGTCCCCTGGGTGGCAAACAGAGGTACTGCAGCCTCCATGGCCAGAACAGCTCCAGCCCCAGCAGAAAGACCTCCTGGCAGCAGGTGCTCCTGCGCCCTGCAGTATGTCAGCCACACTAGACAGATGTTACATTTATTGGTGGGGCCTGGTCCTATTACCCCTGTCTTGGGCTGTGCCTTCTGGCTTGCGCGTCTCAGCAGAGGCATTTCGCTTTACCCTGTCCGCTCTACTCAGAATGGCTGCAGACCCCAGAGCACCCAATACACGTGAACAGGGACTTTTCACTTTTTACTCTCTCACCGTGGTGAGGGGAGGGAAACTAGCATGTGATTCATACTTAATAGTCTTCAGCACCATGAGGGATAGCTCAGTGGTTTGAGCATTGGCCTGCTAAACCCAGGGTTGTGAGTTCAATCCTTGAGGGGGACCATTTAGGGCTCTGGGGCAAAAATTGGGGATTGGTCCTGCTTTGAGCAGGGGGTTGGGCTAGATGACTTCCCGAGGTCCCTTCCAACCCTGATATTCTATGACCTCAGAAAGCATGTAATTGTTAAGCTCTGGCCTCTCCCCTTCTATTTCTTCAGGTCAGTCACCAAGTTGTGTGACAAACTGAGGGGCTTGGGATGCACCTTCTGGTCCGCTGCAGAAGGGCCTGGTTCCTGCAAGTTCACCAATAGCAGGATACTATGACAACAGGCCATTATATACTTCAGTGATAGCTGCCCTGACCTACTGATAAGTCATTCCAGTGCATGGGCTTCAGGAGATTTTGCCTGGTAACACAGTCTGGGAACAGGTATTAAGAGCAGCATATCAAATACATCTACATAAAAATTGATAACACTTTGAAATGATTCCTTTTTAGTCCATGCTATGTTTTGTTGTATACAAAATGTATTTGATAACCATCTGCTGACTCAGATACTACAGTGATGTGTGTCACAGAAATGTATATAAATAGGCCATATTTCTCCAAATCTTGTTCTAATATTTGGCCAACAAACATCAGTTTATACCACTAGAAGTTCTGACTTTAAAGGATACCCGGCTTTTCTGCTTGCATCAATGGCTTTGGGTCACAGGAGTGGCACATCTTTTGGCTGTCACTAATTATAAATACTAGATTGGTGTGTGAAACTTTTTCTGCATGATAAAGTCTGAAAAAGAAACACAACTCTAGTTAAACAAAGCGAACAGTATATCTTCTGGGGCTTTTCACGTTCACTAATGAGATCACAGGTAACACAACTTTATAGATTGAACTAGACTGGTATACAAGGGACAGCTGGTCTTTTTTAAGAATAGCAAGGACCATTCAAGGGGAAATTTTGTAATCTTTATTGACAGGACTGTTGTTCTGCATTAGAGCAGATGCTGTGATTAAAAAATGGAAAAAGGGCAAGGGTGATGTTACACCACTAAGCACTTATAAATCCACAAAGAGCCTTTTCAGTTAGAATATAATGTATTTGAATATATCACATCTCTAGTCGATACAGTGTATCTTAGATACTATAGTTAAGAGTATTTATGCACTTTCATGGCTTATTTTCAGGTGTTTATACTGTATATTTAGACAGCTAGATGGATGGATAGATAGATTAAATAACCATCCAAGTGAGCTGAGAAATAATGTAAAACTCATAAACAAAGAGAATATTTTCTAATTGCTGAAGAAAAGCTTTTGTGTTGTTCTTAAAGTAGACAGCTATTTATTTGTAATTGGCTTCCTGACCCATTTTTGCGCACATCTAACAAAACCAGGCAAAATGTATCCTTTGGTATAAGTGGACAAAACTTCATTGCCTTCAGTGGAGTTTATGCCAATGGCTAAATTTGACCCAACAGCTCCTTCAGGTCATCTGTAACTTTACTAATGACTCATTCGCACTAGTTGGCCATTTTAGGGGCCCAAACATCTCTTCTGATTAAATCAGTGAAAGATAATCTCTGAGGATGGCTCTGTTTCTGCCCATAGCAGCACCATTCTACCCTTTATGGAATTCCGTATTTGACCCTGTGCTGTGATTGTGTCCAATTCCTTGTGTCTACTTTGCTGGACTGAAATCCCCTATGAAACATTTTCTAGGTGTTCTTCAAGGCTTGGCTGTTTATAATGGTTCTGTTGTCTCCAACACTTTCAGGAATGTGCTATAACACATCCTAAATGTCCTCTCTTTTACCCATTTGTAGCTTAATGTTTGTTTAAGGATTTTAAACTGAGTTATCACAAATCTGTCTACACAGAGATCTTCAAATGGCTCCTAGTTTTTTAGAACATGTTAATTCTATGGTCATTTTTAAAGTCTTTCACTTTAGAAAATCTATCAATCTAATAACTTAGCATGGAAGAAACTTTCAAGTCTCACAAAACTATACTGAGATTGTAACATCTTTAATGAAAGCAGCAGCAGCACTATTGGACAACTCAAGGCAAAATATGAAGAAGCTGATCAACCCTTTAACATTATCTGCATTTAAATTGATAATGGGATGCACAAAAAACCCCTCAGTTCTGAATATCTGTGATAGAACTCAAGAATTTCAATTAATAAATTAGAAAAAATACAGTGAAAAATATAGGAATAAAATATATTAAACACCAATTATCCTATTAAAATATACATGGAGACAGTCCCATAAAACAGAACAACACAACTTGGAGTAAAATAATTCTGTGCACTGTTATTACTGTTTCAGTATACACTAATACGCACATATACGTTCTGTCATGTATGTACTACACTACACACATGTATATCTTTATCCTTCTTACATACAGGTGATAAGGTTATGACACAGTATAGTTTATCCTTCATACAGTAATGTAATTACCTACTTCTAAGATAAATATGGACAAAAAAGGCTCCTCTTTTCATTTTCTATTCAAAGTTGAAAATTTACCTGGAACAGTTTATACAGTCTACGATCCCACTGAAGGATTTATCGTCATTTTCAAAGAAATACTGAGTTTGCTCAGTAATGCAGCTCTGTTTGGATAGGGCAGCAGTGTAGTCGTCATCATCTGCTTCCGCTGAGAAGAAAGAAAAAACAGAAACATTTTCAACTCATATAGTGGAGTGAGCAGAATTCGGCTGGTACCTGCATTCTTATCTTCTAGTTCATTCAAAGTTCACCCTTTAACAAACCTGAGTAGTGACTTACCTGCCTCAAGGAAACGTGGAAAAGTCAGGCCCAAAAACAGCTGTTGCAAGATAGACCTGAGCACAGAAAAAATAATTTTGTTAATGAAATAGTTATTTCCCTCTCCTTTAAACATAGCTTTGCTAATATGGGAGCCCTGATTATTTATAGGAGACCCTAAGTACCACTGGGATAAAAATAATTGTTAATAAAAACAGCAACAACATAACTTAATTGCACTTATACCAACTAATATGAATGTGTTTCTTTAATATCTTACATTTTGTCAGTCACCCTCTTCTTCCCCTTCAGCTACTGTCCCACATTATCTTTTTACTTGACAATCAATATTCAGTGCCCCTCTTACCCATAATTCAGCTAGCAGAGATGCTGAAGACCAGTTTAATTGTTATCCTTTAAGACTCCACAGAATGAGAAACAGGAATCCTGAGATTACTCTCGTATTTAAACCAACTAGAATGCCTTAAATGACAATAGCCACACATAGCTCTAAGGGGCTTCCGGCACTTTCCACTGATTAAGCCTCACAACCCTCCTGTGAGGCAGATAAACGCTGGAGTATTCTAACCATTTCATACAAAAGTCATCTCTGTGCCAGAAACTTGCATTTCTATCTCCACTTCTGCACTTCAGCTTATGCCTGTCATTTCTTCCTCGATGCTGTGAAAAAATTAAGCTTAACACAGATAACGTTAAGCTCTTATTTTTCTGTGTTCATGCCCACATCACTCCTATTTCAATTATTGCAACCTCCTCCTCTCTGGTTCATCTGTCATCCACAATGCCCAACCCCTCCTACTGGAACCACGACAATTAGATTCCTTCTCTCATCATTCCCTCTCTTTGAATCCCTCCCCCAGCTCCTTCTTCATTAACTTTAAACTTCTTGTCCTCACCTTGCAAGCCCTACTTCTGCCATCAGATCTGTCCTGGTCTATTATTGTGGCACCGTACTCCCCCATACGTTCTACTACTCATAAATGCCAGTCTTGATGAACCTTTAATCTACTTCCTCCACAGCCTCATATATTTTTTAGAAAATATATCTGCCGTTTATTTTCGTGGCTAGGGCTCTGCAATACTGCATCAAACACTGGGTTTGTTTACATAACATCAGGACTGGGATGTTGTTGCATGGGCTGTGTGCTCATCTGCAGGGATGAAGAGAAACCTCATGTTATTCAACAGTGACTCCGCTGGCTGACCAGGAAGGGAAGTCCCCATCAAGCCCTTTTTTTAGCTTGAAAGAAAGTGATAATGGAATTCACTGAGGATGAGAAAGAGAGAAAGCCTGAAAAAATGGGAAAGAGCCTCAACGTTCCCAGAGTGCAGGGGACAGAAGATATTTATTTAATTGATTCCTCATGCTCCCCACATAAGCTTTGAAAATTGTCACTCATTATCCTATTCCAAATTTTTGCCCGAAACATAACAGTTATCCCTAACCCAGCTTCTTCTATTTCTCTGCATTTGCTTTTACTAGTTGCCTTGCTGAAATGCACTCTGATCAGCCCTTTCTATTCCACTTCCCTAATGGCCCCTCAGCCTGCTTGTGGCCTAGATTCCATTTCAAAAATTTCCAGTGAAAGCACTTTCTTGTGGTGCTTTCAGTTGAAACTCTGTGGAAAACAAGACCCATGTCTAAATTGAGTCCAGACCTCTGAGATTGATTTGAACACTGATAGCCCAAATTTCTCTGTTTGAGCAGAGCTTAGGTTTCGTCCCTGGATCATTTCCCATCTCTGGTTTTTGAGCTTCATTTTTGTTCCAGAAAACAAAGATCTTAACTGTTCCTGTTAACTCAATGTAACCAATAATAAAAACAAATATCCAAAGCCTTCATAGTGCCATCTGTGAGAGAACTACTCTCTATATATTTGTTCAGCTGTGATATATTGCAATGCTTACCTCCAAATAGTGTAAATTACCTACTATTGTGCTACAGAATATGCACCACAAAACTTTATCATGAAGGACAGATATTTTCAGAGGGTAAAATTCACAGCAGTGCAGAAGGCCTGCCTGACGCCCACCATACCACTTAAGTCCCAATTAAATCTTTGCCGCATGGTTTTGGTATCACAGGGGTGCTTAATCTGTACATGGCTGAAGTTCATTATATATGCATTATGAAACTACCAAAACAATTTTTGTGGCTATTGCTAATTACTGCATGGATTTAAATCCAAAATGAGACAACTCTGTGGTGTGGAGTTTTAGAACAGTTTTGAGATTTATTTGGTATTGTGTTTAGCTAAAGATAGTAACCATTAAAACAGTTAAAAGGTGAAATCCTGACTCCACTGAAGTCAATCCCAAAATTCTCACTGAGTTCAACAGAACCAGGATTTCACCCAATAGTTCTAAAAGTTACAATTGACTGCCGTTCCCTCTTCCCTGTTCTATGACAGTCTCTAAGGTATATGTTGCTGGAACATTACCCAAAGTTCTTTTTGTTCTTGCAGATGAAGTATAGTTTTGTTGTTTAAACTGAGCAAAGGAAAAAAAATGGAAACAAGCTGTTATACTATATTGTTTTATGTGGCTTCTTCCTTGAAACAGTATCACTAGTTTATAGTATCTTTGATAAAAAGACAATGAACAAAACCAATTGACTTTTTCAATGAGCAACTTTCAGTACGTTATACTACCAAACAATGCATTTTAATGGCATCTGGTGTTCTGAAATAGGACTTGCTTATGTTTTCAAATAGACGCTCTTATGTGCCTAACAAAATGGTTCACTGACACCTCAAAAACCGACTCTTTCTCAACCTTCTTGCTTAATCATGCACTTGAAAAAGAACAATATAGTGCACTGAATTATGAATCGAACAAGTCCATCTGAAAGCTGCATGCCAGCAACCTAGATTAAAGGTGATTCAACACAAACCAATGCCTGCGTCTACGCATGCTCAATGTAGACCGAGAACAGAGAATTACAGAGTCTGAGAAGTCTCATTTTCATTGAAGATCAATAAAATGAACTTTCCAAAGAGTCTGGGAAGATTACTAAAAATGTTCACTGTATGAGGCTGGAGAAGTAATACCAGCCCTTAAGATTCCAGAACAGCTCCTAGGAATTCAAGAGTCTGTTATTATCATACATAGACACTACAGAAAGAAGAGACTAACTGTTACCAAATACATTTTCTTTTTACTGAATTGTTAATTATGACGTTGGTATAAACATTACCAGCATATCTGAACTTACCAGGCAGCTGCAGAGGCCCACCATCCGACATGCAAAATATCCGCTACTGTAGGCTACAAAATGAAGTATAAAGATTGCACCATTAGTACAAGCGTCAGCACATAGGTAAGGGGGATGCTGGTAACTTGGCAAGAGGATACTGACCACGTATGCAGAACGAAGACCAGCTCCTTGCTTTGGTTCTTCTTCAGGATCACAAACAGACTGATAGTCGTAAGACTTGTTAAAGGCATATAAGGACATGTTAATGAGGTTTCGCATCAGGTCAGGGTCAATCTCACCAAAGAATCGTCCAATCTGGTGCAGAAAATTGTAAAAAAGATGAGTTTAAACACTTCTAAGCTGATGTCACATGATAAATAATATATATGTAATTTACATATACTGAACAATGCTGTTGAATTCAAAGAAGGTATAAATCCTATCATTCTTACTGTGGGATATATGGTGATAAATTATAAAAGTCTTTCTTTTTATATTCATTTTGCATTTACTTTACATTCTCTAAAATAATAAATTGTTTTCAGACCTACTCAGGCAACACTCTAAACGACTTCAGGGGAAGTTTGGCCTGATTTACAGCTGCATGATTTGGTTCATTGTTATTATAAAACCCATAAGAGACTCATTTTTCAAAGGGGCATCAACTATTTCCATATCTACTATTTCCATATCTACTTAGAGTGTTTAGGTTTTTTCCCTATGAACCAATGACTGCACGTGCAATATTTTAGGTGCAAATTCCAAGGCCATTTTTGAATGTTCGACTCTTGATGTGATTAGATGGTAACTTGCGTTTCCCCCTAATGTTTGTACTCATTCCACCAACAGTTACCCCAATCTGTTCACATGCTATCTCAGTATCTCCTATATGGTGCTTACCTCTTTTTTCTAGGTGGAAAAAGGTAGAACCAACCAAAAGATGCTTCTGTGGCATATTTACGACTTTACCATGTAATTCCTGAATTCTGTCTCTGAGGAGAAGTAGGCTGCTGCACCCCACCGCACAGGAGCCACCATCTTCTCCAGAAATCAAAACTTCCCATGCTCAGGCTTTCCAGCTGACCTGGGATCTTACCTTTCATTACATAACTGACTATAGTTGTCTCTCATCAAACAACAGCTATTGCACTGCAATGTTGCACTGTGATGTCTTAACACCAAGACACAAAGATGGTGATGATAATATGTTGAATTCTCATGATATAGATTCTTTATGCAATAATTCTTCAGTGTAACAATTAGATTTGATAGAAAATTTTTCATAGGAACTTTTTTTTTTTATTAAAAATGGCTTTTTGATTAAATGGACATTTTTAACAACTGAAAACCAAAATATTTTGTTGTTTTACCGAAGCTCTAAAAGATACTGGAAAAAATTGAATTTTTTCATAGAAAAATATAACATCTTCATGTTCTCATACATTAACACAGAATAATTCTGTGCTCCAGGCACTTACACTACATTATCCTTATGCTTCAAGCAGTCTGTCTCAGGGAAACAGTGCAAACTCTTCATCCCATTTCTTATGCACTCCCTTAAATCACTATAACCAGAGCCACATTAGTGCAGGCCTAGACATGTCAAGTCACTAGTAAGACAGTGATAAAAGCTAGCAAATTATATGAAATTTGAGATTTGCAAATTTTCTTTGTGGTTCGGACATGAGTCTGTGATTCACCACCTCAAAATCTGATAACTGTGATTTAAATAAATGAAATGAGGTCAATGAACAGCCGCACTCTGTGTTTATGTAGTGAACTTAGGTTTTAATGATAAAACTCTCTCTATCTTAATGGAGAAGTGAGTCAATCTCATCTTTAAATGCATGAATTTAAAAACACATATACCTGTTTGGTATATTCCTCCTGATTTGACATCAAAAGAAATCCACCATCATCAAGAACAACACAATCCAGGTGCTACCACAAGGAAAAAAAAAGTATATTTTTCAGGAAAGATACAGAAAATGGTTCTCTTTCCAAGCAGCCAGACACAATCCCTGAGAAAAGGCTGACGTTCAGCATTTCAGATACATCTTAGAATCAATACGACCAGGACTGGAGTGTCCCTTTTCAAAAGAAATCAGCTTGGCAACAAAGAATCTGCACGTTTAACATAGTTTCCAACTCTCAAGACCTAGAGGTTTCATGTAAAACAATAGTTTTTGGAGAACTTCACACACTCATTGTTCCTTTGCTCTAGTAACTTGACCCTATTGTTTCACCCATTAACACCTGAGGAAGGTGTTTTCTGACTTCATACCTGGTATTTAGAAAGTATAAGTAGGGGAGATTATGTTCAGGACTCTAGGACATGAGGCCAATGGCCCTGAATCCATAAGTGTTGTAAAATTTGGAGCAAGGAACGCGCTTGTGGCTTAATTTTATGTAACTTGTTCTTGTAAATTATTTGATCAGGATACTTAACTAGCCCTAAGAGTGCTACGTCCTTACAAAATCACTTCATACATGGATCAGAGCTCAGATAAAGGGATTGAAACTTTTGATTTGGTCTTAGCTCACGCTTAGAGATGATTTGATTTGTAGCTTTTAGTGGTAGGAGTCTTCTAAAACAGCAAACCTGGGCTTGCTGCCTATAATTATTTTCACATTATTTATTTTATTTTGCTCTTTTTTTTTCACCCCCTTCAGGTGATGAACCCCTTTTTCTCCATCTAAGGCACCTGTTCCACATAGAGCTAAGAGCCCACTTTCTCTGGTGCTGTCCCAGTGCCATGGGTGGATTCCTGCAGGTGCCAGGTGCTGGGGGCAGAAAGGCCATTGATTAACTATAGAGCAGCGTTTCTCAAACTGGGGTTTGCAAACCCCTAGGGGTCCCCAAGGGTACTGCGGGGGTCCGCAGGCCCTGCTGATCAACTCCTGCCCCTCTCCCTCAACTTCTCCTCCTCCCTCCAAGTGCCTCCTGCATGCTGGGGAACAGCTGTTGAGCGGTGTGCAGGAGACACTGGGAGGAAGGGGGAGGAGCCAGAAGGAGGTGGGGAAGAGGAGGGGCAAGGGTGGAGTGGCGGTGGGCAGAGGTGAGGTGGGGTGGGGCCTTGGGGGAAGGGGGGTTGAGTGGGGGCGAGACCTGGGGCTGAGCGGGGCGTTTGGGGATCC
Source organism: Chelonia mydas (assembly GCF_015237465.2). NCBI lineage: Eukaryota > Metazoa > Chordata > Testudines > Cheloniidae > Chelonia > Chelonia mydas. The sequence goes on from NC_057849.1 coordinate 327,225,292, forward strand.
TCGGGTTGCTAAAGTTTGAGAACCACTGCTATGTAGAGCATACACTGATCTTCCTGTGGCCTGAGGATGTGGTGCTGCTGCCTTGGCCTGACAATTAGCCATAGGTCCCACACCCAACAGTCATTCTCCCAACCCCACAAAAGAACTCACAGAGGCCCTGATTGAGGAAGATGCTTAAGCACAAAAGAGAATTAGGAGTTCCTGACAACATTAGGGCTCCTGAAGCTGTAAAATCATCACCCATCAGTGCTTCTAGGGCCATGTGCCCCCAAATCCTGGCTCAGCAAGGGATGGAGGGAAGAAAGGCAGGGGAAAGCTTAGTATCCCCACATGCTGGAGGGTGCTGTGTGCATTATGGTGGATTTAAGGTTATCATCTGTCTCTTTCCCTCAAATTATTTGATAATACAGAATCCAAACTAGGCAGCAATATTAATATAACATGAATGTGTAACAGCAACAGATCCCGGTCGCCAGGATTGAACCTGAGACCTCTGAAGTTTAGTGCATGAGCCTCTACTGCAGTGGTGGGCCCGCGAGGCTTCTCGCAGCTCCCATTGGCTGGGAACGGTGAACCGCGGCCACTGGGAGCTGCGGGCGGCTGTTCCTGTGGACAGGCAATGTAAACAAACTGTCTTGCGGCCCACTAGTGGATTAACCATAACGGGCTGCTTGTGGCTCACAGGCTGAAGGTTGCCCACCACTGCTCTACTGCATGAGCTAAAAGCCACATGGCTCTTAGCTAAGGCTGTAGCAGACTCATTAATCTCTAAGTGGTCTTGGTGCCACTAGAGGGGACAGAGCACCACACCTCAGGAGGTGTGTTGGTTACACATGCGCAACATAGGCTTCCCTGCCTTCCCGCCCACTAAAACATACAGGAGGTCTGTGAAAGAAATACAATAAGACAGAGGAGAAACTAATTATGATCTAATATTCACTAGGTGAAACATTGTGCATCTGTTCTTGCTTTCCACCTTTTCACAGTCTCTCTCCTCAATTTCTCTTATCCCCCCCCCCCTCTTTTTTGCTCCTTCTCCTTTCTCTTCACCTCTTTCTTTGAAAAGCTTCTCCATCTTTTCTCTCACCTTCTTTTTCACGACTGCCCCATTTTCTACTGCTCGCTCCCATATTATGTTCTTTCTTCTTCTTTGTTCCCCTTTAGTTCTTATAGTCTCATTTCAATGATTCCCTTGCCTATCACTTCATTTCATTCTCTCACACTAGCATCTCCCTCAGAATCCTCACCTCTCTCTTCCTAGACACAAAAGATTGTCAACTCTCTGCTAACACTGCTTCTGTTTTTAACCTTCAGAAAGTAATTGGGTAGAACAGCGGTCTCAAGTTTTGATGGACCCAAAGAACAAAGGGGACCCTTCCCTCTCTGCCAGGTCTTTATTATTAGGTTTATTCTTACCATACTGCCTCTTTCACAGCCACAAAGTTCACTGTTGCACTGGAAAACAGAAGGATAATGATCTTTAGGGAATGGTTTCTTAGAAAGTCTGTACTATTACATGATATTCATTAACTCATAAGTATAAACAGTTGGATTCAAGACAAACCCAGGTGTTTTTTATGTCCATCTTTGTCTGTGTGCCTGGCTGTCTACTGAAGGGTTTTATACTGCTACCCATTACCACGGTATTTGAGTGCATTGCACTTGTCTCTGGGGGGTCAAAACTCTGCTCAGGGTAGATTTATTTATTTATAGATTTTATTAATTCCCTCTTTGTTTCTTTTGGTTGATAATGGTTCTATATATATAAGGGCTGCTGATTAACCACAGTTAACTCACGTGATTAACTCAAAAAAAGTAATCACGATTAATCGCACTGTAAAAACAATAGAATACCAATTGAAATTTATTAAATATTTTTGGATGTTTTTCTACATTTTCAAACATATTGATTTCTATTACAACATGGAATACAAAGTGTAAAGTGCTCACTTTATATTATTATTTATATTACAAATTTGTACTGTAAAAATGCTAAAAGAAACAGTATTTTTCAATTCACCTCATAAAAGTACTGTAGTGCAATCTCTTTATCGTGAAAGTGTACATACAAATGTAGATTTTTTTGTTACGTAACTGTACTGAAAAACAAAACAATGTAAAACTTTAGAGCTACAAGTCCACTCAGTCCTTCCTCTTGTTCAGCCAGTTGCTAAGACAAACAAGTTTGTTTACATTTAAAGGAGACACTGCTGACTGCTTCTTATTTACAATGTCACCTGAAAGTGAGAACAGGCATTGCAAGGTATTTATGTGCCAGATATGCTAAACATTCCTATGCCCCTTCATGCTTCAGACACCATTCCAGAGGACATGCTTCCATGCTGATGATGCTTGTTAAAAAAAGAATGCATTAATTAAATTTATGACTGAACTCCTTGGGTGAGAATTGTTTGTCTCCTGTTCTGTTTTACCTGCATTTGACCATATATTTCATGTTATAGCAGTCTCAGATGATGACCCAACACATGTTTGTTTTAAGAACACTTTCACAGCAGATTTGACAAAATGCAAAGAAGGTACCAATGTGAGATTTCTAAAAATAGCTACAGCACTCAACCCAAGGTTTAAGAATCTGAAGTGCCTTCAAAATCTGAGAGGGATGAGGTGTGGAGCATGCTTTCCGAAGTCTTAAAAGAACAATACTCAGATGCGGAAACTACAGAACCAGAACTACAGAAAAAGAAAATCAACCTTCTGCTGGTGACATCTGACTCAGATGCTGAAAATGAACATGCATCGGTCCACTTTGCTTTGGATTCAGAGTAGCAGCTGTGTTAGTCTGTATCCGCAAAAAGAAAAGGAGGACTTGTGGCACCTTAGAGACTAACAAATTTATTTGAGCATAAGCTTTCGTGAGCTACAGCTCACTTCAGCTGTAGCTCATGAAAGCTTATGCTCAAATAAATTTGTTAGTCTCTAAGGTGCCACAAGTCCTCCTTTTCTTTTTGCTTTGGATTGTTATCGAGCAGAACCCGTCGTCAGCATAGAAGCATGTCCTATGGAATGGTGGTTGAAGCATGGAGGAACATATGAATCTTTAGCGCATCTGGCATGTAAATATCTTGCGATGCCGGCTACAACAGTGCCATGCGACCGCCTGCTCTCATTGTCAGGTGACATTGTAGACAAGAAGCGGCAGCATTATCTCTTGCAAATGTAAATGAACTTGTTTGTCTGAGCGATTGGCTAAAGTAGGACTGAGTGGACTTGTAGGCTCTAAAGTTTTACATTGTTTTATTTTAGAATGCAGTTATTTTTTGTACATAATTCTACATTTGTAAATTCAACTTTCATGATAAAGAGATTGCACTACAGTACTTGTATTTGGTGAACTGAAAAATACTATTTCTTTTGTTTTTTACGGTGCAAATATTTATAATAAAAATAAATATAAAGTGAGCACTGTACACTTTGTATTCTGTGTTGTAATTGAAATCAATATATTTGAACATTTAGAAAACATCAAAAATATTAAAATTTGGTATTCTATTATTGTTTGGTTATTGTATTCTATTATTGTTTGGTATTCTACTATTGTTATTTATAATATGGTATTCTATTATTGTTTAACAGCGTGATTAATCATGATTAATTTTTTTAAATCACTTGACAGCCCTTGTGTGTGTATATGCACACACACACACACAATACATAATAGAAGGAAAAAAGTGTGTGTGTGTCTGAGACAGAAAGAGAGAGAGAGAGAGAGAGAGATGGTGGGCACAGAAGCTACCAAAACTGAAGAGTGGTGAACCTCCTTCATCTCTGAACAGAGTTAAAGTGAAAAACTGTAATGTTCCTATGTATTTTTTCCCAGATATATACAAAATACATAGGAACATGCCAGTTTTGTTCTGAGCCCACCGTTTCTCTCTCTGACACACACACACCCTTTCTTCCTTCTATTGTGTGTTGGGCTACTCTGCTCCCAGACGGCAGTGCAGCCTCTTTTGCATTCACTGACACCCACAAGTCCACTTTCTCTCTTTTTCAGGCAAGCAGCTTCCTTCAGCTCATGGTGATGGACATGCAGCTGTTTCTTCAGACTCAGCTTACCAGTAGAGCTGCAGTTCTGACAGGAGTAGCATGCCAGACATGAGTCTGGGTTTCCACCAGCTTTGGCTCATTGAGCCTGTTTCCTCCTCTACTACTTCTTGTCCCTCCCCTTCCCTGGTGTGCCAGATCCTTTCTTTACTTTTCCTTCTAGCTGCCACTAATTTTCTCCCCTTCTCATTCAACTCCTTTAAAAATTCCCATTCAACTCCTGCCAGGTGGAAGGGTTCCAGAGCTCGGCCTGAATGTCTATGCCACAATTAAACAGCCCTGGAGCCAGAGCTCTGTGATCCTGAGTCAGCTGGCAAGGGCCAGCCACGGGCATCCCTGCTTTTCTGAGAGTTTTGACTCATTGTAAAAACACAATACTGTCTCTAGTGGCTGACATATGACATTGTTATGCATTTTCTTTTCTCCATTGTTACTACTGAATCTTGAGACATTCTAACCTCCAATGCAAGACATGTACAAGTGCATAACTGAAAAAATACAGCTGCTTTTTAATAGATGCATATTGTGTTTTGAAATGCTTTAAACACCACCACCAGTCACCAACTGTGGACCTTTGTGAAGCTGTAATACAGAGCTGCCTGCACGGAAGGGGGAAGCACCGGTTTGTGCTCATAGCTTAGAGAAAAAGCAAATGAAGTTCAACAGAAGTCACTCAGTTCCTTACCAGGCTCTTGATTGTGGTTTTGGTGAAATTTTCCATCCATTGGCCTGCATCAATTTTTATTCCAACAACTGAAACAAACCAACAAACAAACAAAAAACCCTGGAAATTCTATTTAGCAAAATGACAGGAAACAACAGCAACAACGAAAGGCAAGATCCTAAAACAGATGAAAAATTCACCATACAAGTCTAACTTTTGAAGCTGATAAACTAAAAGAAATCATATTTCTGATCAGTCATCTGTCCTCCAAGGCCCTTCATCATTCTAATCAACCAAATATCTTTACTAACACACTGTCAGATCTTTGGCTAGACTTTCACCAGCAAAATTTTAAAAAGCCTTGTGAAGAAGAGTTTTAGAAGACTGAGACTGCTTTGTGATTTCAGTTATATTTCTTATGGGCGTTCGTGACGAGCAACAACAAAAGAACTTGTGTATTTAGAGCGCCAGCACCATTCCATCTTACCTGCGGGTTTAAGAAGTTTTCCACCAATGGTTATTTCCACAGCCTTGCTCACCATAATGCCCGTTTCATAGCTACTGGCGTCACTTTCTGAGAGTAAGGGAAAAACCAAAAGGTTAAAAAGAGTGATGTGATCTTTTCCTATTCTTGGCCCTAAATAAAGAAGTCCTACCCCTCAATGCAAGTTCAATCAAGAAATTAATCATTATTTAACTGGTAACCATCATCCCCAAACCCAAATCTCTATATGAAAATGTTATACTTACTAATTGTACTTAATAGTTACCCCAGCTATGCCTAGGATCACGAACAATCAGAACAGTTAGAGGAAAATATATTTTGCTCTTCTTTATTTACTTTGTACAGTTGAGAGCTCTGTGTGTAGAGTCAGTTTCACTGTTCTGTGTAGTTAGTGTGACCCTGATTCTGCAAACACAGCCGTAATTAATTTTACACATGTGAGCAGCCCCATGAAATGCAGGATTAGGGCCATAGATTGTATGGTCATTAGAATAGAGCCCATGCAGTCTTCTAGTCACTGGACAGTGTGCAGCCCACTAACAACACTCAGTAAATAATGACTGGTACTGTGACAGGCTAACCTGCTGGCAGCACTGTTCAATATGGAAAATGAAGTAAAAAAAAATTCCCGAGAGTTTTCAAAGGAACAAGATTCCTATAAAGGTTTTGAAGCAGGCCATTTTACTACCTGGCTAGTATTTTTTGAAAATTGCAATAATAAATATGTATATAAAATAATTGCAATAAAATACCACCTCTAAGAGGGAAGATTATCTAATTCACAGCAGCATCTGCTTTCAGAGGAGCATTACAAGGTTAATGTGCATCAGTGATGCACCTCTTCTCATCAACCAGTTTATTATTGTGGATATTTAGGTTTTACGTATTACAAAAGGTCACAGAAACCATTTCAGTGGAATAATATTGATCTGTAAAATAATCCAAACTCAATGGTCTGAAGTGTTAAATAAATCAGTGACACTGTCTGGGCTCCATGCAGAAGAAAAGCTCTCAGGACCACACAGTTCCGTGACTGCACTTATCTGAGCTCATTTTGGAAAAAATAAATAGCGTGGTGCTAAAGCAGTCATGAAACTTCAAGCCTTCCTTGCCACCTTGCACCTCCCTTTGGGCCTGGTTACCCCATGGATGGCTAGCTCTGACACTGACGCAATCTAGGGAACTCAGCTATATAAGGTTGCTCTTGGATCTCCTCTCCGATGTCAATATATGGAACTGAGACTCTTGCAGACAGTATGATACACTGTCACTGCAGTGTCCTTCACACAAGAAACTCTGCCTTTGAGAAATCTACAGAAACCTTTCAAGCCCAATTAACTAACAAAATATATAACCAACATGCATTTTAGCCTGTTAGTCACTGGGAGAAACAATGCAGAGAAACATAGCTTTACTGGGATGGATGACTGATTGTGATGACAGTTTCCAAACCAGAGTGACATTTTTTTAGAGCTGCTTCCCCCAATGAACTGGCAGACTCTGTTGGAATGTCTGTTCTGAACTATGCATCCGATGAAGTGAGCTGTAGCTCATGAAAGCTTATGCTCAAATAAATTTGTTAGTCTCTAAGGTGCCAGAAGTACTCCTTTGCTTTTTGCAGATACAGACTAACACGGTTGCTACTCTGAAACCTGTTCTGAACTATGAACTATGCCACTTTAAATAGCTAACTCAACTGGTAAGAAGGAAAACATCCATGAATGTTTATGTTGTGCCAGTCACCTCTGAAATGTCAACGTAGTGATGACTTACTGTTGTAGTATGGAGCTGTGAAGATATAGTTGTCATTATCCAAGCTCCGTTTATAGAAACTGACTTCGTAAGTTTCAGGATTTTCTGTCCAATTCTCTCCTTCCCTATACATGGGGGGAAAAAAGGTCATAAAAAATAAAGTCTGTCAGATTTTCATTTTAAGCTGCAAGGCAGAGGTATTTTTTCCCCCTTAATATAAATGTCTTGTTTGGGAAACTCATGAGCTCCTTTTATTACAATGTATTTGTGCCTATCCTTCACACAAGTCTGAGCTTTCAGCAACTTAAACTGCAAACTGCTATGAGAAAAACAAAACCAAACAGACCAGAGAATGAAGAAAGGGTTCCTGAGAACAACATGGACCAGGTTCAGAATTTTTATACGGACATTTTTCTGATAATAAATCTATCACTGGGTTTGTTTAAACCAGAAAACCATAGAGTCATTTTGGATGACATCCTTTATTCAAAAATCACAGAAGCAGCTTAACAGACTTAATTAATAAGAGAGGGAGAGAGAAACTGAGAACTACAGGCATGGGAGGCAAATCTATTGGGGAACATACTCCATGAAATTTTTAATGGGTAATATATACAAGATAATCCCAGGAAAAAGATAAATTTGCTATGTAAATTCATATTAATATAATCCCCCCCACACCCAAATCACTGAAGATAAGAATTGCATGATATGGTATGAAATTTGATCACTTTTGTGTGTCCTCTATACTATCTGTTAATGTTGCATCATTCCCATTTACATCCTGGGAGTACTTGTGATTAGTACTTTAGAGTATTCAAGCTTGTCAAGATTTTCAAGCTTGTCAGCCAAATGAATGTTGAGCAATTAGGGGTTAAGTGGCCAGATGGTTTTCAGAAGGACATCACTTTACTGCTATACTGTGCTAAGAAGAAGCTTGGATTACTATGACCTGCTCCTGCTTAATGCTCAATAGGAATTCAATACAGACATGTTTCAAATGCAACATAGCTAAAATCTGCAGCTCAAAGAAAATCAAGGCATGCATATGAGATTTCACGTGTAACAGTGCATATTATTTCAGCAAGAAAAATTGCTCTCAGATCAGCTGTCCGTCAGTCAGTGCATTGACATACTGTCTAAAAGAAAGATCAGCTGACTTTCTTTTTATTTTATTCACCCAAATTTTGGGCCTCCATCGTGGGCCTAAGTATGTGTGCGAAAGCATTGTGCCCACGTTATTCTCCAGTTCCCACCTGTCTTCCATGGGAGCATATCTCCTTCAGGAACTTTGCTCCTAAACCCATTTGATTCTCGGGAAGCTGCAAACTCAAAACAGGATTCAATTCAATACGGACAGGGTCAGCAGTATCTTACTGCAAGACTGTGGGGGAGGGAAATGCTTCATAAAACAGCACTTCCCTAGCTGTGTCCCTTCCCCGCACGCATGAAACCCCTCCCCCTACACACACACAAATCAATGGGGACCCAAACACAGTGGGTGTGCCTTGATGGGCAAAATGATGTTTCAATTGTGCTAGCTCAGTTGAGTTAGCTTAACATGATTGAAAAGGCCCATTAAGATGCAGGTTAATACATACAGAGCACTGTTAGCAGGCCATGTTTTAGCCTAGCTGGGAGCCTAGGCTGTAACACAGCCAGATAGCATGGTCAGAGAGAGATAAGGGCTTCCACAGAGTTGCAAGTGTGGGCTGGAGGGAGAGGGAAGGTACGTTATGTCTGCCGACAAAATATGAGCTATTTCAGTGGGTCTTCAGTTGTTTTCATCCCTGTCATAAATATAAAGGGAAGGGTAAACCCCTTTAAAATCCCTCCTGGCCAGAGGAAAAACTCCTCTCACCTGTAAAGGGTTAAGAAGCTAAAGGTAACCTCGCTGGCACCTGACCAAAATGACCAATGAGGAGACAAGATACTTTCAAAAGCTGGGAGGAGGGAGAGAAACAAAGGGTCTCAGTCTGTCTTTATGCTGTCTTTGCCGGGGATAGACCAGGAATGGAGTCTTAGAACTTTTAGTAAGTAATCTAGCTAGGTACGTGTTAGATTATGATTTCTTTAAATGGCTGAGAAAAGAATTGTGCTGAATAGAATAACTATTTCGGTCTGTGTATCTTTTTTGTAACTTAAGGTTTTGCCTAGAAGGATTCTCTATGTTTTGAATCTAATTACCCTGTAATGTATCTACTATCCTGATTTTACAGAGGGGATTTCTTTACTTCTATTTACTCCTATTTCTATTAAAAGTCTTCTTGTAAGAAAACTGAATGTTTTTTCATTGGTCTCAGATCCAAGGGTTTGGGTCTGTGGTCACCTATGCAAATTGGTGAGGCTTTTATCCAACATTTCCCAGGAAAGGGGGGGGGGTGCAAGTGTTGGGAGGACTGTTCATTGTTCTTAAGATCCAAGGGTCTGGGTCTGTAGTCACCTAGGCAAATTGGTGAGGCTTTTTACCAAACCTTGTCCAGGAAGTGGGGTGCAAGGTTTTGGGAAGTATTTGGGGGGAAAGATGTTTCCAAACAGCTCTTCCCCGGTAACCAGTATTTGTTTGGTGGTGGTAGCGGCCAATCCAAGGACAAAGGGTGGAATATTTTGTACCTTGGGGAAGTTTTTGACCTAAGCTGGTAAAGATAAGCTTAGGAGGTTTTCATGCAGGTCCCCACATCTGTACCCTAGCGTTCAGAGTGGAGGAGGAACCTTGACAATCCCCTTAGTGAGAAAAGTGGAGGGGATGACCTAACTCTATAACTTCATGGCAGAAGACTGAGATGAATGATAAATGTGAAGATCTCAATGCAGGCAACAACATTTACATGGATAGCAAGAAGAATGCAGATTCATATTAACAAACTCTAGTAAATTACTTTTTCTTTGTTCTCTTTGTTATTCTATGATCTACTATGAAAATTATTGCTGGAATTCCATCACCTAATGGATACAGCAAGATTATTTCAACTAGGTGTTAACTGTGCTTATATATGAATACAGGCTCATCTTATGAGAAGAAGTTCTCAGTATTTACTTCTAACAACAGTGCCCGGAGAGTAATTTTTAAGCACGAACATTGCAAACAGTGAATCGTGTCATAATCAGTTTGTTGAAAAGAAACAGAGAAGGTTTTTTTTTTTTTAAACTTGTCCTACCCTTTCATCTAATGAGGATAAATACAGTACATACCACCCACATCATCTTAACTGACTTATGGCGATTTGGGACTTCACAGTTGTTAGATTGTGCTCACCACAGAGTGAACAATGCTGGGACTTGATCTTACAAGCTCCCAGTGTTCAGGTGGGCTATTGCAATCATATGGGGCCCTAATGAATTGGGACTACATATAGGCAAAGAGATCCATTTGGACGGTCAGTTTGTCTGTGAGGAGGTTGGAGGGGGAATCAGAGATTTAGTGAGAAGGTAACTCCATAAGGACAACTTAAAGCAGTGTCTATTTGCTACGATTACCTCACCTAAAATATACAGGAAGATGCAACTGAAAGACAACCTACATAGTAGCATTTCTTATTATGTATCCAAAGGGTACAAAATGTATCAGGAGGACAGAACAGGTTGTGCTTGTGGGGGAGTGGTACTATATGTGAAAGAAAGTGTAGAATCAATTAAGTAAAAATCTTAAATTAACCAAACTGTACCATAGAATCTCTATGGATAATAATTCCATGCTCTAATAATAAGAATATAGTGATAGGCATATACTACTGACCATCTGACCAGAATGGTGATAGTGACTGTGAAATGCTCAGAGAGATTAGAGAGGATATTAAAATACAAAACTCAATTATAATGGGGGATTTCAACTATCCCCAAACTGACTGGGTACCTGTCACCTCAGGACAGGATGCAAAGATAGAGCTTCTTGACACCTTAAATGACTGCTTCTTGGAGCAGCTAGTCCTGGAACCCACAAGAGGAGAGGCAATTTTTGATTTAGCCCTAAATGGAGCACAGGATCTGGTCCAAGAGGTGAATATAGCTGTACCTCTTGGTAACAGTGACCATAATATAATTAAATTTAATATCCCTGTGGTGGGGAAAATACCACAGCAGCCCAACACTGTAGCATTTAATTTCAGAAAGGGGAACTACACAAAAATGAGGAGAAAAATAACTTAAAAGGTACAGCACCAAAAGTGAAATCCCTGCAAGCTGCCTGGAAACTTTTTAAAGACACCATAATAGAGGCTCAACTTAAATGTATATCCCAAATTTAAAAACATAGTAAGAGAACCAAAAAGTGCCACTGTGGCTAAACAACAAAGTAAAAGAAGCAGTGAGAGGCAAAAAGACATTCTTTAAAAAGTGGAAGTTAAATCCTAGTGAGGAACATAAAAAGGAGCATAAACTCTAGCAAATGAAGTGTAAAAATATAATTAGGAAAGCCAAAAAAGAATTTGAAGAACAGCTAGCCAAAGTCTCAAAAAGTAACAGCAAAAAAAAAGTGTTAAGTACATCAGAAGCAGGAAGCCTGCTAAAAAAACAGTGGGCCCACTGGACAAATGAAATGCTAAAGGAGCACTCAAGGACAATAAGGTCATTTTTGAGACAATAACTGAATTCTTTGTATCGGTCTTCATGGCTGAAGATGTGAGGGAGATTCCCAAACCTGAACCATTCTTTTTAGGTGACAAATCTGAGGAACTGTCCCAGATTGACGTGTCATTAGAGGAAGTTTTGGAACAAACTGATAAACTAAAGAGTAATAAGTCACCAGGACCAGATGGTATTCACCCCAGAGTTCTGAAGGAACTCAAATGTGAAATTGCAGAACTACTAACTGTAGACTGTAACCTATCATTTAAATCAGCTTCTGTACCAAATGACTGGAGGATAGTTAATGTGACGTCAATTTTTAAAAAGGGCTCCACAAGTGATCTCGGCAATTACAGGTCGGTAAGCCTGACTTCAGTACCGGGCAAACTGGTTGAAACTATAGTAAAGAACAAAATTGTCAGACACATAGATGACCATAATTTGTTGGGGAAGAGTCAACATGGTTTTTGTAGCAGGAAATCATGCCTCACCAATCCACTAGAATTCTTTGAGGGGGATCCAGTGGATATAGCGTATTTAGATTTTCAGAAAGCCTTTGACAAGGTCCCTCACCAAAGGCTCTTAAGCAAAGTAAGCTGCCATGGGATAAAAGGGAAGGTCCTCTCATGGATTCACAACTGTTTAAAAGATAGGAAACAAAGGGTAGCAATAAATGGTCAGTTTTCAGAATGGAGAGAGATAAATAGTGGTGTCTCTCAGAGGTCTGTACTGGGCCCAGTCCTATTCAACATATTCATAAATGATCTGGAAAAAGAGGCAAGCAGCGAGGTGGCCAAATTTGCAGAAAATACAAAACTACTCAAGATAATTAAGTCCCTTCTGAAGAACTACAAAAGGATCTCTCAAAACTGAATGACTGGGCAACAAAATGGCAGATGAAATTCAGTGTTGATAAATGCAAAGTAATGCACACTGGAAAACATAATCCCAAATATACATATAAAATTATGGGGTCTAAATTAGCTGTTACCACTCAAAAAAGAGATCTTGGAGTCATTGTGGATAGTTCTCTGAAAACATCCACTCAATGTGCAGTGGCAGTCCAAAAGTTGAACAGAATGTTGGGAATCATTAAGAAAGGGATTGATAATAAGACAGAAAATATCATATTAATAAGACTGGGACTTTTCAGCTTGGAAAAGAGGTGACTAAGGTATGATATGATTGAGGTCTGTAAAATCATGACTGATGTGGAGAAAGTAAATAAGGAAGGTCTCATAACACAAGAACAAGGGGTCATCAAATGAAATTTATAGGCAGCAGGTTTAAAGCAAACAAAAGGAAGTATTTCTTCACACAATGCAGTTAACCAGTGGAACTCTTTGCCAGAGGATGTTGTGAAGGCCAAGACTACAGCAGGGTTCAAAAAAGAACTAGAGAAATTCATGGAGGATTATCCATCAATGGTTATTTGTCAGGATGGGCAAGGATGGAGTCCCTAGCCTCTGTCTGCCAGAAGCTGGGAATGAGTGACAGGGAATGGATCACTTGATGATTATCTGTTCTGCTCATAGCCTCTGGGGCTCCTGGCATTGGCCTCTGTCGGAAGACAGGATACTGGGCTAGATGGACCTTTGGCCTGACCCATTATGACCATTCATGTGTTCTTATATATCCTTGGGGTTACCAAAGGAATTTCAGCTGTATGCATAACATCCATTACTTGGATATTCCATTGATACGGCTTACAGGAATTATTTTCACATTCTGATATTACTTGAAAATAAAATGACGACCCTTACCTTTTAGGGTAAACCCTAGTGATTCCACCATCCGTGACCACAAATTGTGCAACAACTCCATTGCTATGACAAAAAGAAGAAATTTAAATGAAAGCTAATCAGAACTATTACCAACTCCACCCTCACAATAGCCACCATTTAGGCACAGAATTATGAAAAAAATACACATATTTTCTAATCAACATTAAATACTGAAATATACATGTCACACATCTAGTTTTATTTTTGACTTTGATATCTAACCACAAATTTGAATTTACCAGGCCTTGGGTCCTGACATTCATAAACAATTTACAAATACCCCAATGACTACATAGTTAATAAAAAGATATGAAAATGATATGAAAAGATATGAAAAAAAGAACACTCACAGAGATTGCTTACTCCAATAATTCTGGACTAGTTCATTTGTAAATCCTGCATCCAGCAAAACTCTAATGACCATATCAGCATTACCTAGCAAGAGACAACATGAGTCACCTGAAAACACATGACTTTGAGATCTGTAAATCTGTTAAAGATGAAAGTCTGAATTGCTTGATTCCTGCTACTTATTAATAAAAAACTGTGATTTTTCAAAATGTTGATTGATGCTGAGAAGAAAATATGCTAATTTAATCAAAACCTTTAAGCTAAAATTTTCAAACTCAAGCGGCTAAAGTTGGGGTTGGTCTCCATTATGGGGAGATCCACACTGCTGCAATTGATGCAGCAGGGATCGATTTAGTGGGTCTAATGAAGACCTGATAAATCAATGGCAGAGTGCTCTCCGGTCAATCCTGGTACTCCAACTCTCCGAGAAGAGTAAGGGAAGTTGACTGGAGAGTATCTCCCATCAACTTAGTGCAGTGAAGACACCGGGGTAAGTCAACTTAACGTACGCCGACTCCAGCTACATTATTCACATAACTGGAGTAGCATAACTTCCATAGTGAAGACAAGCCCTTACACTACCAAATCAGAATACAGAAGACAACTTTTTCAAACTTGTCTTTTTAAAATTGGGCACCTACATCTATTTTTAGGCAGCTTACTTGACATGGCCCAAATTTCAGAGGTATGAATGCTCACAGCTTCCATTGAACACCCAGAACTCCCACTGTGGGCAACACCACTGAAAATCAGGTGCCTAAATATTGTGGTGTTAAGTTTGAATGGTTAGAGCCACTATTCAGGGTGACCACTGGGGGAACTTAGTAAGGAGGTAAGACTCGATGTAAACAAGAAATAAAGACAATCCTGCATTCATTGTGACCAGTGTCCTGGATCTCTGTAATCTCCACATCTATAGCTTTAGGTGGCTTGGGCTAACTTTAGCTTTGCCTACATTAAATTCTATAAAGCCACCCAGTCATTTAATGGGGAAAGATTCCAATTTTGTGTCAAAGATGGAAGTTAACATACTGTGAAGAGCACATTTTCATTCAAATAGTTGACACCTCATCCTTCTCAGGATATACAATTAAGCCATTTTTGTGTTGTTTTAAATCTTCTGGGTAGGAAACTTCTGCAGTACCTTTCCCAGACCCAAAGAAGACCTCTCTGTAGCTTGAAAGCTTGACTCTCTTACCAACAAAACTTGGTTCAATAAAAGACCTACCTTGTCTTGCATTACAAAGAAGAAATACAATTCAATTACAGTATGAATCTGACAATTAAGACCTTTCTTTATTTTTATTTTTAAAATGCAACAAGCATTTCTTCGTCCCTTCCTGTAAAAACTACAGTGATAATCATGTTTTAAACAATTAGATTAGATGGGCCACGTCTAAGACTATACTTTTGAAAAGCTATTCAGAGGTCAGTGCTTCTCAAGCTTTTCTATTTTGGAGACCACTTTGTAACAGGAAGTTCTTTACAGTACCCTAGTGATTTAGGTAAATATTATAGTACCCAATTTTACAGCTTTGTGAAATAAAACAATGGCTGACCCAAAGCCCAATGAAGTAAACAGAAAGACTCTCAGGCCACTCAGTGAGGCAGCAGTTGAATTGGGATTAGAACTAGGCAGTTCTGACTCCCAATTTGAATTGCGGCGAACTCTGTGGTTTCACTGCAGAGGATATCGCAAACTTTTTCTATGATATTGTTTCTTATGCCTTAAGTTTCATTCTTACCTTTGGAGTCAAATGAACTCAAAATGACCTGTCATCAAAACCACCCAAGTTTTTCTGCATTTCACATTAAATCTATTAATTCTCTACTACTCTTATGCAAAATCAAAAATCAGTTTGTGAACCTTTGCAAAAAAGCTTTCAGTAAATCCACTTTAAAAATTGAATTTGTAATGATCCTTACTACAAACATGTCACACAATCAACTCCTAGGCCAGGCTCTAACCAGTAGATAGCACTGCTTCAATCCAATTTTAACAAATTACTTTAATTCTAATTAGACCATATTTACATTATCCTGCTAAAGCCAGCCTGTCTAGTTGCAATCCTGCACAACCTTATTCACGTAAGGGCTCCAATTACTTGGGACTCACAGAATTAAATTTACAGAGGTGATTGTTTGCAGAATCAGGGATGGTAAGATTCAAGTCCTTTGGACAGAGCCATACTAAGGTACATAACCAGGACAGGGTACTTGTTTAAAAGTAACCTGTCCAGCTAAAAATAATGAGAACAGATCAGGGACTGTGCTGAATATGACCAGGGCTAGTTCCTGCAGCCCATACTTGGTCCAAATTTCTACTGAAGTCAAATGGGAGTTCTGAATATGACTCGATCTGTCCCTAAACGTTTAGCTATAAACAGTAATGACAATTAAAGCTATATCCTACATATGAATTAGATAACCTTATAGATGGTATTAGTTATTCCCTTTTAAAGACAATTTTTTGTTAAGGATAATCTCCAAGAAGGATTATTACACATTACTTTAGTCAACACTATTATCTTAATCATTCAGGAGAGTACTTGTTTAAGTTACAGTTATGAAAAAAATAAAACAATTAGGAAAATAAATTCAAATATCATTGTGATTTCAAATCTGAGAGGTGGCAGTAATTTGACAATGTGCTGTATGGTTTAATTACTCTCTAAGCCCTCGTGTGTACCATGCTGATACTAATGTGTCCTCAATACTTGATTATAAACTAATGTAGGCTATTAGCTTAGAGTTTTCATTTATTAAAATTTCTTTCTGGGTTAAGTCATTTGAGATGAATAATCTCATTTCTAAGACTGACTCAGGGGACACACTCAAAGTTACAGTCATACATTATACAGCCATAATACAGCATCTGATAAGACAAATGTGTGGACAATTAAGAAAATAAATTAGCCTTAAAGACAGTTAGATTGTGAGAGGATTTCATATCTTGTTGCAGATTATTCCAGCTAGGTGGTCTAACAAAGTAAAGACATTTTTACTGCAGTTCCCTTTGGATGAAAACGACCCCATGGTAATGCTTAGAATCTGACACCTCCTCGGCTTTCACGATAATTGATCCCATATCGTGACAGATCACAAGAGGTATATTTTTCTCTCCATGTCTCTTTAAAACCTCTAGCAGTGCTAACAGGAGGTAGGTACTCAAATAAATGAATCTAGCCATTAAAATCTTCTGTGAAATTTTCTTGAAAAGTAATGTTTCACTGATGTCTTTAATAACATAAATATACAGTGGACACATTTAATAAGTTAATTCCATTTTCAGAACTATTATCATTTCCAAGAATATTTCTATATTTACAATGGGGAATACCACTGGTAACACATCCCAAACTGGAACGAACTACTTAAAGTGCACCTATTGTAAGACTAAGCTTCTTATACTAAAGTATTGTTCATTCCACTCTGAAAAATCAGAATGTAAAAATGACATGCTTTTACTATTCAGAGATCTGTTTCCTTTTTATATTCAGAGTAACATCTGTGAAAAAGCAACTTTTGTGCATTTACTGACAAACATATGTTTTTCCTGCTTTCCCAGTTGAACGAACAAAGCTAAGGCTGAGTTCTGAATTCTATTCCATCTTGTGCATCTAGACATTATTATTTTTTGTATTAAATTCCAGTCAGTCAGCAAACCCACTGAAGGCACTGTTTTTGCATGGGTGAAACTTAGTGCATGCCTTGAAAACAAAAGGATTTCCCAGGTATAACCCTAATTTGGCATACAGGATCTTTATTATTGGTGGTTATGCATGAGCTGGAAAGAATCAAGTTTGACTCCAAAAGTCCAGCTGAATTTGCAGAGGTGACAAAAAGAAAAATGTCTTTTTTACTTGTGAACTGACATAGTTGATATTGACAGACAATAAACATGGGACCAGGCAATGCCACTTGTACTTTCCAAAGAAGAACTGCACTTAGGCCTAATCCAGAAATTCACATAAGCATGACAGTAGTCCACCTTGACTATCAGAACTACACATCATTTAAGTTAAGCACATGCTTGTGGGGTTTGCTGGATCAGGGCCTTAAAGAAGAACACAGAGTAAAAAATACTCATTCTATGATCGAACCTTCCTCTGTGTTTTCCAGCATGTTTGGTCTATTAAGCATGTAAGCTTCTCTGTCCTTGTATAGTATCAAGCACACAGCTGGTGCTTAACAAATAGTAAATAATAAATTATAATGGTAGATTAGATTAACCCAAGGAAAATGCTTAACAGACATTGACTAAAGGAACCCCATTTTGTAGGCAGCTAAGTTTAAACAGAAGCACAATCCTGCACCACTGAAATCCATGGAACATTTGTTGCCGACTCCATTGACAACAGGATCAG
The DNA here is from genome assembly GCF_015237465.2 of Chelonia mydas. Classification (NCBI taxonomy): domain Eukaryota; kingdom Metazoa; phylum Chordata; order Testudines; family Cheloniidae; genus Chelonia; species Chelonia mydas. The sequence goes on from NC_057849.1 coordinate 327,243,343, forward strand.
GTCTGCAGTGACTTGCCCAGTGGAAGTGACAGCAAGCCAATGGAAGGCTCAATCACAGAACCTAGGAGCCCATGCCCTCTCCTCTAATCAGTAGCCAATTTAATGTCAACTATTTTGCCTCCATGTAGAAAGTAATTGAGCAACCTCAATCCTATACAGTTAGGACTAGACTTTGATTCGCTCTTTATGGGAGAACTAGAGTGGAGAAGAGAAATAGAAAGCCCCTTCCTCCGCCCCCATGAATTTACAAAGGAGGCATCCAAAACTGGCGTTCATAGTGTTGGGGTCACATCAGAGTCAAGGCCAGCCATGCTGCCAGAAGTGATCAAAGCCCTGGAGGTGGATTATTCGTGTAGGAGTGTGGCTAAGACTCCATCATCTTCCTCCCAGCATACTGGCAGTCACGAGCACGGCTGCACCATGGGGAGTGTAGGCTGTATTTTTTTTTTAAACAGATGCAGTATATGCCTCTACTCAGTGTGTTCTCTCCAGGGATCGGGATCATATGGCTTAAATGTATGTTATGCCTCCACCCACAGCGCTCAAGTGCTGGAGGTGCTGTTCTCCACTTCCTGTGCTTGTGCTTCCCTGGTTCACAAAAATCAAAGATTTAACGTCTTTGTAGCCAAATGACAATATGCTGCACTGACACAAGGGGAGGTATCTGAGAGAATTTTGACCAATGACAAAGGACACTGCACTCAAATTTTGGTTCGTTTGTTTTGTTTTTCTCTAAGGGTGGCTATGTGTGATGATGCAACAGGCATTAGGGACAGTGGGTGAGGCTGGTATTGTAAAAACCCAGTACGAAGAGATTGCAAGGTAGAAGGATTAATGTTGAATGAGGGGATGTAGGTGGCAGAATATAACCAAGCAGAGCCCCTTATGAGAGGCCTCAGTGCAGATGAGCAATTGCTCAATGCTGCCTTCTGGGTTCTCTCTGAATGACCTCCACCACACATTGTCTGGCTTGCTGGAAAACCTGTGATCCCCTTTAAGAGCCAGAGAGCCAGGAAGTGATTTCCGCTGCAGCTCCAGACCAGATCAGCATGGGAAACACTGACCTATTCCCCGTCAGGTGACAGGAAGAGAGTGGGGACTATATAGGTCCATGTCGGTGCAGGAAAAGCCTTTTGTTACCTGGACCTGGCAGAGCAGCACCCACCTCCTGCCCAGGGAAGTGGTAAAATTCTGGGTTTTATCAGGATCCACTGTAGGCATTGCGCTATTTGCTCCTTTCACGTGGGACTGGGAAGGAATTTTCCCCTCACTGCCAGACTAGCCAAGGCGCAGTTGGTTTTTTCCACCTTCCCCACAATGAGTTCGAGGCGGGAGCGGAGAGGGGGGAGTTAGCTGGGACAAACATGAAACGGGAGTTCGGCCATGATGTCGCTACTCATGTAAACATGGGGCAGGTGTCCAGTGCAGGTAATCCGTAAGGAATGCATGCAGGGATCAGATAAAATGGATTGATAAAGGATTTAAAGGAAGTATTCTTTAAAGGAGAGGAAACTGGGGGGGGGTAGTTTGGGGCTCCTATGATTGGTACAGCCAGGAGCCAGCCCCCATCCTTTATAGCCCTCTCTTAACCCTTGTTCAAGAGGGGATGGATGGTGAGGTCCCAGCAGAGGGTTGGCTGGGGATGGGCTGAGAGAAGCCCCCAGGCATATAGTGAAAGGATCTTGGAATTACCTGCACTGTATACTTATGTGCTGGGTACTCCCAAACATTTAAGAATAAAATTCCTAATTAGACCACACCCATTATCTCCTGTCCTTCTTCCAGCATAGCTGGACAAAGAAAGGATTGGAGCAACTCAAGAGAGACGCCATATGCTCTTGGATCCATCAGAAGGTTTGTCAATGGCACCAAAAACAGCGGATGGGTCTTAATGAATATCACAGACACCTGATATACGTTCATCCGCAGGCAGACAGCATTAAACAACATAATCAGTGTATTCTCGCCATTCTCTGATGAGGCAAGAAAAAAACATAGTGGTGGTGTCAAGTAAACCCGAGGACTCCAGCTGCTGCCAGACCCATTCTGCCCCATCTTTCTGAGCAACTTTCCCTAGCAGAAGAAGATTTGCATTAGGGTGAGAATTGGAGAGATCATCAATGTCATGGGATGCTAGAATTAACAACTTGCCATCCTATGTCTTATCTATTTTACGGAAATACTGCATGTTCCATTTGTAAGCACCCTTTTTATGAACAAGTGTTGGAAATTAATTTAGTAATCACAAAAAATGGCCCTCTTAAATGTACAGTGAAAAGTCCTTTGCAGAGAAGCAGATGCACTGGTTCCAGTACCCAGACTTTAAAATTCAATGGAATCCATGCACATGAAGGGTAATTATAAAGCAACCCTATAAAAGGAATATGTTTTTGCAGTGAATAGGAATTGTTAGTATCTCTTTAAAAAGTCGGTGAGCCCTTTAGTGGACCTCCCTGTCTTCTGCTGTAGAAGCAACCAGACCCTAACAATAATTGTGTCTTTACTCTCTATACAACATTCAGGATAGGAAGAATACACACAGACAAAGCTGGGTTCCAAGTAACCATGTTTACTAATGATAGCAAGCATAGAATGCTTAGCGCACGCTAGCACACCTGCTCTGTTAGTTTCTGGTGTCTTCTGCAATAGAAGGCCCACTAGAGGGCTCACAAACTATTTGAAGGGATATGCTACAATCTTCAGAACAGATCTATCTGAAAGGTCTTTATACCCTTAGACCAGTGTTGAAACTGACTGTGGAAGTCAGTAAATATTAGATAGATCCATGAGGGAAGTTTGTAAGTTATTGAATACATTTTGCTTTATATTATTTAGGGAGATTTCTCGATGGTCACAGCAATCTGCAAAACAATCTTACAAGCGCTCTCTTGGACATAAATAAAACCTCTGATAAGTTCAATACTCTGGCCTGTATGTAATTCCATTAAGCAAATAAACACAGAAAAAATCTTAAAACACTGGCATAGTGAAAGCTATCGTCTTGCAGCAGTTTTCATATTTTTATATCTCCCTGTGAAAATAATTTTAGTGACTGGAATAGAATACTTACATGAAGGGCTGTTTGGGGTATTTCGATCAATAAACTCATTGAAATTTAAAAGAAATTCAGTGTTGTTGTCTGATACTTTTACATCATTACAGTATTCTCTGAAAAACAACAAAACATCAGCCTTGTTAGATTTGTTTCAGATGCGACTGGGGCCGATAAGAAATGCTCGCATTTCCTGGAAGCCAGGCAGAGCTTTGCAGGCCCTCAGATCAGTGCTAGTGTATTATAACAGACAATGGAACAGGATTCTGCAAAATTCCGTTGACCCTCTTTGCAGAATTCAATAGGAAGAGGCGAGTTTCCTAGCCATCTTCTAAAGTGCTTTAAGTGACCCAGCCAAGGGAGCAACCTAAATTATTGGTTAAGTAGAGCCAATCTTTAGCCAAAATATATTGGAAATCTTATTGTTTATATGACCTCTTAAGATTGGGGTCCTTGACTGGAGATTGTACACTGTTAAAACTGAATTAGAGACTAACTATTCCCTCCCCCCAACAAAACCCACATGGGTAAAGTGGGTTTATTTATACAAATTTGGTATGACCACATACCTTGTGATATTCTCTGAAGCAGAGCCATAAGTAATATGCTAAAAAATCACTGTGCACTTCAAGGGGAAATATTAGCTAGCAACTGGGATTAAATGCATTAATTTCAAATTAAAATATGCACTAAATTTTCTATAGTAGAGTAAATGATAAAGAGAAGATAGGTGTTGAACAATTACCAGAGGTATAGGGAAGTAGCTCATTTTCAAAATATATTTTTATGCTATGCAAAGGGAAAAGTTGGGTCAAACATTTCTTTAGAAAGAACCCACCTTCCTGCCATTCACTTATTACACCACGGACTAAGAATAACTCAGGCGGAATTTAGACCCCAGTCCTACAGTCAGCAATTCAACGGGGCTCTGTGCCTGGTTCTGTGCCCACATAGATCAGCTGCAGGATCAAGTATCCTTTATCAATGCTACAATCCATTATCAATGGCTCCAGCCCTCCAAGAAAATTAAATGCTTCCGATCAGTTTTAGATTGCTTTGAGTTTGGGGGTGGGGGAGGGGCACCAACAAAAAATCCACAACTATTTGCTTTACATGTGATTTCTTTCAGAACACATATATAGTGGGCTAAAAAATCTTGAGCTTTTTGAGCTAGAATGAGTTTGAATCATTCTAGACTGATTGTGTATAGATGATTTCTCCATTGTTTATCACCACTGTCATTTTAAGATACTCTTGCTTTAGTCAGTCTTTATATGTAGCATTTATACTAATATGTTTCAGTTGCACAAATGCAATGGACTAGGGAAGCACAATTCCTTGGGAAAACCCAGGAAACTAATGCCCTTACTGGATCAGATTCATCCCTGTTGTAACTCCACTGAAGTCAATGGAGTTACACACAATAATTGTTATTATAGCTCTTATGGAAATACTCTTCATCCTTAAACCTCAAAAGAGATAAGTATTATTATACCGATTTTACAGGTGGGGAACCTGAGGCATGGATAGGTTAAACCAGCTTGTCAAATATCATCTGGACCCAGGAATAGAATTAAGAACTCCTGAGTCCCAACACTGTATTCACTAGACCACATTACCTTTCAATAAATAAATAAATGACGGTTTGTCTGAGGTAGCTATTTTTTAAATTTTATCCTTCCAAATATTATAACACTGCAGAGTATGGAGTGCTATATGATAAACTGTGAGATGCAGTAGCCTGAGAAGGTGTTATCCATATTCTTCCAATAAAAATGTTATCTAAACTTAGAAATCTGAGTTTAACCATTGCTCTTATACTTAACAATTTCCCCCAGCACATTTCTTGTGCAAAATTAAGTTTTATTGGCAAGTCAATGTTTCATAAATGTAACTAACCTGATCAAGACTTCTTATTTACTGCTGTGTTTAATGCTTAGAACTGGGAAATTGACCAACCTTGGTGCTATAAAGGTATAGCCAGCTTCATCAAAGTGATCAGTCTTTAGCGTTTCTGAATCTACAAAGATGAAGGTTGAATATCAGATAAATAAACAAGATTTTGTAAAACTACTTGGATAATTTCTGCATGCATCTGTGGATTTTAAAAAATGCGATCTACAAAAAACATTTTTCTAACTAATGTACTATACCATCATCAGTAGTCCACATTGTAGGAAGAAATGATCCGATTATTATACAGCAATACACCAAGCAATAACAGAACAACGGAAGCAAGTTAAGTCTGAGTCATTGTTTCATTATCATGACAATATGATAATCCAAAGTATATGTGACATTTCCATTAGCATTGCAATGTGATAATTCAAAATACCCAGGATGTTTAGGATTGAGAACATCAAGAAAAACATTTATCTCTAATATTTTCATCAATAAAGTTATAAAGCATCACTTTTAGAATAAGCCCCTTTCAATGTTATTGAAAAGAGTGGTCTTAAAAAAAGTAATGATATATCTGAGCATCAGCATGAACCAACAGGTGACAGGATCAGACAAACAGGGATTAGAGATTAGCAACAAATTGAAATGTGCATGAAAACACAAAAGCATTTTATAGATTCCCTCCGCCCCGGCTTTTGCTATGGTACCCAGTGGTCATGGGAGAAGTCCAGAAATGAAGAATACAAAGGAGAACATCCAGTAGGAATAGAAATATAAGTGGAAAATATCAACTGCAGTAAACAGAAGGAAATTGAGCAACAAGAATATACTTGCCCTCTTTGACTGTGAAAATCCATCAGAAAGAGAAAGCAGGGAAACAGAAAAAAACAGGGTAAAGCAAAAAGGGTCACAAACCAATATTTTATTCAACCACCCCTTGAATAAAAATATTGTGAATAGATCATAGGTTCAATTTATGTACAGCTGTAGTCTGGGAAAAAGACAAACATCTTTGAAGACTGGAGTGTATGTCCTTGTCTATTATTTCTGAGGTAACCTCTATATACTGTGGCTATTTCAAGGGTCTATTTTGCAGGGTATATTGATGCCACTCCGACATCAGTAGATCTAGCCCATAAACAGAACCATTTTTTTACATTCATTAAAACTTTAATCACTAGTCCCTATTTGATAAAGTTAAGAAATAAATCATACAAAATGACTGGTTGGTAAAAGCTTATCATGTTGTTGTCTCCTACCCAGCATATGGTGATAGATGACATGGTTGTCAATGAAACAACTTCTAACCACGTCTTCTCTGAGCTAACAGGAGCTATGACTGACAAGGAGTCTTGTAACAAGAGTGGAAAATGTTTTGTCCTTGTAAGTAAGTTTTTGCATACATATATTTCTAAATGCAAAAATGGAATTCATTCAGGTTTGGATTAACACTTGGATAAAGTTAAAAGGTTATGATGGCTCATGCTTCATTTACTGGCTCAACTATGGTCAAACAAAGTAAACAAAACTTTAATGCTGGAAATATATCATACATATTATTTCCAGTCAGTTTTCTAGAATCTGGAAGTGGCTTAAAATGAGTGTCATCCAAATAAGATTCTATAGACATCCACTGAAACTATTTACAAAGTGCAACATAAAAGCTTAACTATAAGCCAAAACTAAATAGCCCCTAATCTTACTTTATTTATAAGAGCAGCATGAGAGATTGCTATATACAGCACTGTAATTACTGCAAACTATGAAAAGACGCTTTAGCCTATATATTAATTTTTAACAGGTGGAATATTTAAATGTCAGCTAGCAGACCCTTAAAACAACACCAACAGAGGATACACAAAGCAATGATTCTATAGGTACATAGCAAAAGGGAAGGAGCTGTAAGTGAAGTTGGGGTACCTGCACATATTCTAGCTATGTAGAATATTTCTTGTACCTTGAATGTTTACAATGGGTTAGAATCATTGCTGTAGATTTTGGGTACATTATGATAACATTAGGGAACTCCACAAACTTTATGAATTTCAAAATTAAATTTTTAAAACGTCTGTGTGTCAGAAGTAGGTCAGAACCCAGAGAACCTTCCAAGTACTTACATCTGGCCTGAGTTATTGGTTCTTCTATTTTGGCTTTAATGTAGTAAAAGCTGTAGGATGGTAATACCAAGGCCAAACTGCAACAGAAATAACAAAGGCATAAACAAAGAAATAAAGACACATTTAGCTCACTGGAGAAAACTTAGACGTTTTAAAGCAGTTTTCTCAAGTCAGCTTTGATGTGTCTTTGAAAACAGTTAACAAGTTGGGGATGAAAATTATTGTGAGATGAGATGATTTGATTATTATATGCAGTCCCACACTGCCATAGTGCTAACTTTAGGCACCTCAATGGGGTTGAAATTAACTACATGTAAAAGGAGCATGAAGTAAAGTGGGAGGTATTCCAGGATCTGCACCCATCATAAAATTCATAGGCCAGTCACAATTTTTATGGATATAGCCACTGAAAGTTCTGCTTAAAGAACAGCTGAAAAAAATCACAAATAATTCTGAACTGCCATTAAAAGAGTATGATGATGACCGAGTTCCCTTTTAGAATAAAACAGCTACTGATATTTAATGCAAAAACTTGTAGTACTTGAATTTACATTATCTCTAAGAGACAGAATATCTTCTTAAAGTAATGCAGTCACTTTTGGACAAAATAATTCTTTGAACTGTACTTTATAAGAGTGCCCTAAGATGTACAATATATTTCATAATGCACCTCCTTTGATTTCAATATTCATTGTTGTTTAGAAATGATTCTGTCTTTTGGTTTTGCCACTAAAAATCAATACGTGCACCTGAGAGCAGAATTTTTAAAAAAGGATGTTAAAGGCAACGGGTATAAATCCCCATCAGAGACATATCTACTTCATCACACATCCTTAATGTTTGCACTCAATTTTCATTAACATAAAAGTACATTTTACCACCGGTTTCTAATGGATGGCTGCAGAAATTAACATTAAAACAAGTTGTACAACTGGGCTATAAGCAAGATGACCTTTAATAATGCATTTGCCATTTAAACATCACAGAAGTGAGATTGCTGATTATTTAGCGATAGCCTTCTACCAATTCCCCTTGAGGGAAATCAGGAGAGGTTTACCTGCCATTAACAGTTATTGCTAACAGAAACTACTAATTAAAATCTATAATTTTATGTTTAATGGGACTGCTGCAATGTGAACCCAGGAGATTAACTGCTTTCTCTCAGCCTATGAAAAACAACTATGAGAGGAATTTGGTAAGAACTGAGAACTCATATAAATCAAATACACGTGTACTGCATACTAGATAGCATGATAGGATGAAAAATACCTTGCTTTCCTTCAGAAAATAAAAAATGGGGGTAACAACAGAAAAACAAGGTTCTGAATTGCATAGATCAAGCCAGCTCTTTGTTTTAATTCACAACAACTAGGTTTAGGGGGTTGGTATTTTTTTTCTGTTTTGTAAAATATTTTGGTCACAGACTGTCATTCACTATATATTTGTACAGCGCCTACTACCCCAACTTGGTTGATGTCTCTAGACATCATAGTAATGCAAATATTCTTATTTTGGGTAAAACTCCCAATATTACATATTTTTGTTAAAATAAAATAATCCTTTCAATGTTGTTTCAAGTTTCACACTATGCACTGACAGTGATTCTGCTTTGTGACAATTTGTTCAGTCCTGAAAGGTCCGGAGTGCCCTAACTTGGATATTCAGAACTTCATAGAATTTGGGCCCAATGTTGGTAATCTTAAGAAATATTCAGCTTTGAAACTAAAGTGTGATAACTGCAGCCCAAATACTTTAAGAAGTGGATGTCAAGATGTCGCATCCCTTCCAGTGTCACAGCGATGTGTAGCTATAGTGTCTCAAATCATGCATTTCAGGACAATTGTGAGAGTGAGATACACCTTTTTCAAAAAGTGTTATTTTTCTCTGCTGTTATCTATGGCCATATGATTTTATATAAAAAATAATATAATTGTTATTTAACATTTGTATATGGCATCTTAAATGCAACTGCACACTCGAGTGATAATACCATGGTACTTGCCTGCCAAAATCTGACACGGTAGTTTAGGTATGACACGACAAAACAAATAATGAATATAAGATTGAGAAGGAGGTTTACACAAAATAAGGTTGCGATATTGCTTGTTTTGTAAAGGCATGAAACATTAGCTCTTCCTTTTTTATTTTATTTTTTAAATTTTACTTGCAAAGGCCAGTGTGGGAATGGAAATTATTGTTGGAGAGACTGCAAGAAAAGGTGGGATTAGAGGAGGATCTGAGGGAGAGGACCACAACCAAAGACACAATTACAAATCAAACACTACAATGATTTTAAGAGTCCTGCAGAATTTATGAGATCCCTGAAAAGATAAGGTCCACTTAAAATTGATACCATGAACCACACAATCTTCTTAGTAAGTATGGTGAAACTTTGCTAGTAGGTAAGTTGTTTAGAAAGCTCCACAAAAGATTGAAGGCTTGACTCTGTACACTTCCTTTGACAAAACACTCATGGGCAATGGGAGTTTTTTTTTTTTTAAAAAGGCCTGCAGGACTGGGCCTTATCCCATTAGGTGATGAGCAGAGGGAAATCCTCAAGGAAGATGAACTGCACCAATGTTTGTCTCTCCATTCTTTTGGGCAGAGAGTGTCAGTTCCTAGTCTTTTTAGTGTTATATCTAATAAGAATAAAATTATTCATCAAAACAAACAAACAAACCAACACTTTCCATTAAAAAACAGATTAATTACCTGTAATCTGTGCCATTCACAGCAGTCCATGTATACGTTCTGTTTCCTTTGTCAATATATCTCTGGAAAGCAATTTTGATAAACAAGTATATCACTGCCCCTGGAGGCTCAGTAAATACTAGGTTTGGCTTTATTATTGAGGTGAAAGGAATGTAAAACTCAACAACAAACAAGCTGTTGGAATTCTTTTGCTCCTTTCCTTAAAATGTGACCTGCTTTGCAATTGCATTTCTTCAACAATTTCCAGATTTAGAACAGATGTTACAGAGTCATCTGCATTCTTTAAATTTAATAAAGAATTTTAGAAGTGCTGTGTCAAGTACAGTGAGCCATAAATTTGGCCTGTCCATTTACCCTTTGTGTCTGTTTGTCAGATTACTTCTTTTTCTTGTTTATTGTTTTTTTTAAATACAGGAAAGAGTCTCCCCCCATAGGAATGGCCCAGTGATCTTGTATCTAAACAAAAAACTAGTGACAGCAGCAAAGCACTTATAAGCAACCCTATAATAACAAACCACTACGCCTGTACATACTTACATATACTAATGTCTGTGTCCCTGGGACATTATTTATCCCTGTATATACACTCTATGGCTCTGGTCTTACACCCACTTATGTATTTGCCCATTAAAGTGAATAGGACAGCTCATCTGTGTAAAGTTAAGCATGAGCATGAGTGCTTTCCTGAAGTATGAGATTAAAGTTAGCTTTTCAATTCACTTGCTTCTGGAATGAAAGATGGCACGACAGACAAGTTTAAAAGGTCCCCTGACTTCCCGTAGAAGATTTAATCATCATTAATGCACCCCGCTGGAGCAGTTTTACTCATTTTTCCACATTAAAAATTATAAGTATATGCCAGCTGTAGCATATTGCTGCTTTATAGTCAGAGACAAAGATTTATGAGGATGTCTGCAATAAAATCTGTGCAGCTGCTACATCACAACATTACTAATACTGTTCAAATGTGCTACAGTAGATGTTATTTCTGTCCCTGTGCAAAAATAAAAACACAAAAATTAACATGATTATGAAAAAAAGGTGTTTTTGGTTCTATTCTGACGTTTATAACTTGAATAACTCTCTTCTCTTGTTATTTTTCAGCACAGCAGGGCAGGTGTAAACAATTGAAGAGCCATTTTGCCACAAAGAAGATGCTTGGAATAATGTGCAATGCTTTGAGATATTTTTGACTTAAGACTTATCGATGGGTGAACTTATTCAGCACAGATCTTACCCATGTTTATTGACCTAGTACTATTGATTGTCACACTGCCCACCCACTAAAAAAAAAAAGCAGTAAACGCACCTTATCTTTCTATTGCATTTGTGACTTCATGAAAGATTAAGGACACAAGGAATTTTCCTATGCCAAGATGACTATGAGTATGTAAGATTCTCACCATGTCCCTTGGAGAATGGGTAATGGAAATCATTCATTACTGGGTCTCTAGCTGTTACATGGCCAAGGTCAGTAGTACTTCCAAGCCACTGTCATATAAGGGCTGTTCAATGAACTGTGTAAAATGAATTGGTCGTTTCAGTCTATTTTCTAGTGGAAAGTTGTCCAGATCATAAAAGTCACTATTATATACATTTGGCATCATGTGGGCTCCTTTGTTCATGATATCAGCAGATAGCCAAGGATTAATTGGGCATGGAAACTGAACAACTTTCAACTACTTGAAGGGGGGTTCCAAAGAGGATGAAGCTAGGCTATTCTCAGTGGTGGCAGATGACAGAACAAGGAGCCATGGTCTCAAGTTGCAGTGGGGGAGGTCTAGGTTGGATATTAGGAAAAACTATTTCACTAGGAGGGTGGTGAAGCACTGGAATGGGTTACCTAGGGAGGTGGTAGAATTTCCATCCCTAGAGGTTTTTAAGGCCTGGCTTGACAAAGCCCGGGCTGGAATGATTTAGTTGGGGTTGGTCCTGCTATGAGCAGGGGGTTGGACCAGATGACCTCTTGAAGTCTCTTCCAACTCTAATGTTCTATGATTCTCCCTAGAGGTGAGCCATACAGGCTAGTATTCTGGCATATTGACAGAACAGTGTAGGAGAGCTTGCATTGCAGCTATGCACACTGCATATGTTCTGAAAATAAATAGAGGACTTCCATTTCCAGGGATATAAATCCAGTATATTATGAAATGTAGGGTGGGAAAGAACCTCGTGAGGTTCTGCCGACTTGAATACATTTATCTTAAAATTCTTTAACTTGTTCTTTCCCTATTTTGGCTTGCATTCTTCCCCCTTGTTGCTAATATTATTTGTCTTAAGTATCTGTTCACAATTTATCTTTTTAGTAAAGATTGAAGCTAAACAGACATTAAACACCTCAGCCTTCTTGATGTCATCCACTATTAGCTCTCCTTCTCCACTAAGTAGAAGTCATGCACTTTCCTTCACCTTTCTCTTGCTCCTTGTTTTTAAAGGATGTATATATATATTTAAAGAATGTCTTTGTATTGTCTTTTATGTCCCTTGCTAGCTGTAATTAATTTTGTGCCTTAGCCTTTCTGGGTACCTCTACACTGGAATAAAAGACCCATGACACAGCCGCAGCTGGGCCAGATCAGTGGGCTCGAGCTGTGCGGCTAAAAATTGCTGTAGAGACATTCAGGCTCAGACTGAAGCCTGTGTTGTGGGACCTTCCACACTAACGGGGTCCCAGAGTTCAGGATCCAGTCTGAATACAAACATCTACACAGTAATTTTACAGCCCCACAACACAAGTCAGCTGACCCAGACCACAGCGGGTGTTTAATTGTTGTGTAGATGTACCTTCCGATTTTGTCCCTACATGCTTGTGCTATTCTTTCATCCAGGTTTCCATTTTTTGTAGGGTTCCTTTTTGATTTTAAGTTCATTAAAGAGCTCCTGATGGATCAGATCAGATTAGAACAGAGTTCTGCACTCTGCCAGGACTCTCACATGTTGTGGGATAGACAATGGGTACCTCAGACGTTAATGGAGGGGGGGATTTTATTATTATAGTTGCCATGGATATGTGTGCAGGTAAAAGAGAACTTGGAAATATAAGACACATATGCTTAATGTTAAAGAAAAGTCTGGATTGTGCATATCATTCGAGATATTGTTGAAGATTAATTCATCAAGCGTAAACATGACCCTCTTATCATGCCAAAGTAATAGAAGGAGTAAGTGCTGGTCCTACAAGGGAGACTGATTTAAATGCAGGTCCTCAGGTTTTTCAGGTTTTCAAGAATTTACGGAAGGAAAACAAACACAACATGCCCATTTGCATCATTTTCTGTCTTTCCCTCATTTTATAAAACGGTCATCCTCATGAAGAAGTCTTGCAGCTGCTCATATTGCATTGTTATTGCAGATTCCCCTTTCTTAGAAGTTTTTAAGGTCAGGCTGGGATGATTTAGTTGAGATTGGTCCTGCTCTGGGCAGGGGGTTGGACTAGATGACCTTCAGAGGTCCCTTCCAACCCTGATATTCTATGATTCTATGATTCTTTTATTAAAAATAAAATAATCTAAATGCGATGAGGGTGAGAATGCTATGATTAACAACATAATTTTATAGTGACATACATACTTCACAGGCAAATGAAATAAATGGGACCTGACTCTGACCTCACACCAGTTTAATTAGTGTTGTGAGGTGTCCAGTTTTCGACCAGAATACCCAGTCGAAAAGGGACACTGGCCGCTCCGGTCAGCACTGCTTATCGGGCTGTTAAAAGTCTGGTCGGCATCGCAGTGGGGCTAAGCCTGGCAGGCTCCCTGCGTACCCTGGTTCCGTGTGGCTCCCGGAAGTGGTGGCATGTCCCTGTGGTTCCTAAGCGCACGGGCAGCCAGGAAGGCTCCACACACTGCCCCCAGCCCGAGCCTTGGCTCTGCAGCTCCCATTGGCCAGGAAACGTGGCCAATGGGAGCTGCGGGAGTGGGGCCTGTGGGCTTGGGCAGCACATAGATCCGCCTGGCCGCGCCTCCACCTAGGGGCCGCAGGGACATGCCAGCTGCTTCCGGGAGTCACCTAAGGTAAGTGCTGCCTGGAACCCACACCCAAACACCCTTCTATGCCCCAACCCTCTGCCCCAGCCCTGAGCCCCCTCCCGCACACTAACTCTCTCCCAGAGCCCACACCCCGTCCCGCACTCCGAACCCCTTGGTCCCACCCTCCAGCCGTGAACATCCCTTTGCACCCCAAAACCCTCATCCCCGGCCCCATCCCAGAGCTCAGACCCCCAGCTGGTGCCATCACCCTTCCTGCACCCAAACCCCCTGCCCCATCCCAGAACCTGCTCCCACACTCTGAACCCCCCATTTCTGTCCCCACCCCAGAGCCTGCATCCCGAGCCAGTGCCCTCACCCCCTTCCACAACCCAACCCCTTGCCCCAGCCTGGTGAAAATGAGCGAGTGAGTGAGGGTGGGGGGAGAACGAGGCGGGATGCAGTGAGCAGGGGTGGGGCTTTAGAGAAGGGGCGGGGCAGAGGCAGGGAAAGGGTGATTAGTTTTCTGCAATCAGAAAGCTGGGAAGCCTAAGTTTAACTCAATCGACTTCAGCGGGGTTACTCTGGCATTACACCAATGTAAGAGTAGGCTCAGGCCCAAATTCTCTTACTCATTTCAGTACAGACACAACGCAAGAGTTGGAGACAGTCAAAATGTATGCTGTTGGTGGGGGAAGGGCAACAAGCGTTACAGCACAAGGGGTGCTGCAATCCGTGATGCATACATATGAACAATTCCATTTGCTACTTTATGGTTTGTTTATATTTATAAGTATAAATTATGATTTATGTCCTTTTTTGTTTTTTTTTAAAGATATATTTTTCCTATGCAATTTTTACATCTCCCCTCACCTCTGAGGCCACAATAGGTCGATTCAAGCCTCTTCAAGCTGCTCCTACTATTTACAATGCAACCCCAAAGAGCTGTTGTGGCAGGTCGGAATCAACAAAGTGCCACCCAATCTGGTTGTTACTCCTCCCCTTGATATACACCCTGCCCCGGTGCCTTAAGGGCTGTGGCACAGACATATGGCAGACCTACACCATCTGTGGATTCCCCTATTACTGAGGGTTGCCAGCTCATTCAGCTTTAAAGCAGCTTTGTGTTACTGCAAAAGCTAGTTAGGGTTGAGGACCAAGCTTTCTAGGTCTAACTTCTTCGGAAAATAAAATTTAACAACCAAGACAGGATGTTTAGAAACCCACTTTATCCCATAAGCACACTAAGATCCAAAGTAAAATTTAATCTATACTATCACTGTAACTGTTTGGAAGATTCCTTTGCTTATTGTAATGAATCCTAATCTAGGAACTGTAAATTGTATAATCATTTCCCCCCCCCGCCATGTTCTTCATATCCAACCAGAATATAATGCCTTACAAAGCAACACATTCCTATACCATTTAAGACTTTTGCTAAGGGATTCATGTAAAGAATTATGACAATGCTCTGCTAAATCCTTGACAACAGAATTCAGGGTCTTATTAACACTTGTATGATTATGAAACACCAAAGAAAGAGAGAAACAAAACACCCTTGTTCTTAAGAAATGTCTGCTTTCCCTTAGTACAAGCCAGGAAAGTTGGCAACTCTGGGGACGGGGGGGACGGGAGGGGGGGGGAATATTTGTACAGGAATAATCCAGGAGGCTATTATAGAACACTGGAAAAGTAGAATGTTAGCTTTTAAATATAAAAGACAGGACAAAATAGAGTTTCTTGTCATCATTTTGCAGTGTTCTGTTCTGAAAGTAGGACAGCCTGTGTTCCAGTCTTACCTCATCTTGAGACTTGACCAATGTTTTAAATGTTCTTTCCCCACTTTCTCCATCTATCATTTTTTTCCGAATCTATATACAAGAAGGTGAAGAAAAAACAAAACCAGAAAAAAACAAACAAAAAAATAAAAAAGGAAGAAGGAGGTAGGGGGAAGAGACAAAAGGAAAATCAAAATCTGGGAGTGACATACAACATGATTAATGTTTTCCAAGATCTTTTGCATCTTATGAGTAATCCTATCATATTGACACATTTGAAAATAACAGCCCGTACACACCTACTTATCGTACCCCTACAAAAGAGAGCCCAACCCTGTAACTGATACTCTTGTGGAGCAATCTTATTGACACTAGTAAGACTCCTCATGATGGTAAGGACTCTACTTATATGAGTAGCGGTTGCATGACTAAACTCAGTGAGCCATGAGTATTAATTCCTGCACTCTTTGCAAACCCAGAACTCCCAGTGAAGTCAATGGGGATTTTCGGTGCAGAACTAATGCAGATTGCCTAATAACTGTAGTTATTCTCATGATAGC
Organism: Chelonia mydas; assembly: GCF_015237465.2. Lineage (NCBI taxonomy): Eukaryota > Metazoa > Chordata > Testudines > Cheloniidae > Chelonia > Chelonia mydas. The sequence continues at coordinate 327,259,432 of NC_057849.1, forward strand.
TATTTGAAAGTCAGCTGTAGTGTGTCTTAAAATGGATGTGTACAAACTTTTTGTTTCAGTCTGTGTGGATTAACCCTCCCCAAGTTTTACTTTGAGTTTTGGGTTCAATGCAGTACTTAATTGGAACCACCAACTTTCAGCTGGCATTATACCGAAACCTGAATTGCATTGTTTTGAATGATTCTACCATTCATGATGGCACTTCCCATTATATAGAGAGAATAATGGGGAATCTTAATCTTAAAACTATAATCTTTCAAATGACAGGGGTTTTTTAAATGTGCCAGGTGTATAAGAGAAGAAAATACATAGATTCAAAATAAATTTCAGAAACTGTTCACTAAACCTGCATTTCTCTTCAGACAAAAATCATACTTTGTCAGAGCAATGAAAATCTGAAGTCCTCTGTCATTTAGAAGAACAAGAGATTAAGGAAATTGGAGGAATCTGCACCAGTTATTATATTTCAGCTATTACCCAGAACAGTGAAAAATATATACATCATAGCAGGCACTACATTACTGGTGCATCTTACCTCAACTTTAATATCATTTTCTAGCTCAGCATCCAGAAAATCCAGTGTAACAGGCTCCTGAGATTTAGGATTCTGAAGCAGAAGATATTAAACAAATCAAATAATAAAGATCTCTCACTTGATGTTATGAATAGGTTACTGAAATCATTCAAACCCTCCCTGAGACCAAAAAAGACTGTTTATATAGGATTACTTACCATTCTATCTTTTAATCAGATATAGCATAGTGGATTGCTAGCAGTGCTAGTTCACTTAAAATGGATTTTAAAAAGAGAGAGGTAATCAGGTGAGTGATAATTGGATTAACCCTAAAAACTAGTGCTTGCCTATGGTCCGGCCACACACAGTGTTAATGGCTGAAGGCTGCTTCCTCTGCTATTGGTTAGTCACAAATTGTAAGCATGATAAAAGGGTGACCTGTCAGGCAAGGAGTCATTCCTTAACTTTCCTACCACCAAAAAGAAAGGGGAGACAGGCAGTGAGAAAATTTTCTGGGCGACTAGTAATATCAACACCTGCACTCTTCTACAGAAGACTAGTGGCAATGGCATGAGTCAGTTGTGGGTGGAGATGAAAGGGACAACAAGTACAAGACAAAGGAATGTCAAAGGGATAAGGTCCAATGAAAAGAATCTCTTATGGAAACGTGTTCATGGAACATATAGTTGCCTCAAACAAAAAGTCTGATATCATTTGTAATAAATGAAGCTTTGATAAAGCAAGGTAGTTAGCACATGTAAAACTTTAATCACACGATCAGTCCTACTGACTTCAATGTACTTCAGTACCTTGCTGAATCAGGATCTAAACAAGCAAAGAACTAAAATGGAAATGGTTGTGACCTGCAGAAACATGTCTTCCATATCTCACGTTCTGTATACCAGTGTTTTTCAAAGTTTGGGTCGTGACCCAGTACTGGGTCGCAGCATGTAAAGCACTGGGTCACCTTGCTCAGCGACCCAGCGGCTCTGGTCAGCACCGGCGACTGGGACGTTAAAAGTCCCACTGGAGGTGCTGCCTGGCCAATGGGACCTGGGTGTGTGTGTGTGTGTGTGTGTGTGTGCCTGCGGGCGAGAGCTACGCCGAGCTGCTTGTGCGCTTCCACCTAGGAGCTGGACCTGCTGCTGGCCGCTGCCAGGGCACACCGTGGTCCGCGGTGCCAGGACAGATGGGAAGCCTGCCTCTGCACCCTGGCTGCGCCGCTGACTGGGAGCTACCGGAGGTAAGTCTGTGCCCGAACTCTGCACCCCAATCCCCTGCCCCAGCCCCCCAAAACACAGAGCCCCCTCCTGCACTCCAAACCCCTCATCCCTGGCCCCACCCCAGAGCCTGCACCCCCAGCCCAGAGCCGTGACCCCCTCCCGCACCCCAACCCCCAGACCCAACACTGAGCCCCCCCAAACTCAGAGCCCCTCATTCCCAGCCCCACCCTGCAGCCCTCACCCCCGCACACCAACCCTCTGCCCCAGCCCTGAGCCCCTTCCACACTCCAAACCCCTCATCCCCAGCTCCATTGGGTCGCGGGCATCAAGAATTTTCTTCAACTGGGTACCCAGAAAAAAGTTTCAAAACCACTGCTGTATTCTACTTCAATAGTGGTGCATAAGTGTCCTTTAAAACAGAAGGTCATTGTGTTGCACTGAAACCCTTTGCTTCAGCAGCACTTAGCGAATTTTCCACTGGATTTTTTTTTTTTTTTTTTACACAGAATTGACACAATAAAGGGAATTGCTAAAGGGAGTTGTGAGTGCAGAGTGGATTCTGACAGAAAATCAGTCACGCTGCAGCCAATGTGCTTCACATATGTGATCCACAGATCACAAAGGTGACTTCATTCTAAGTGAGGTTCAAGATCTTCTTTTTCCGCCTCATAATCTTGAATGCATTTATCCTCAAGACACCCCTCTGAGGTAGGGAAGTACTATTATCCCCATTCCACAGACGGAAACTGAGGCATAGAGAGGTCAAGTAACTTTCCAAAGAGGAAGTCTTTGGAGAAACAGAGAATTAAAACCAGGTCTCTCAAGTCCCAGACTACTATCCTAGCCACTGGACCATCCTTGATGCACACGTGTGAAGTTAAGTGTGACTATATATGTTTGCTGGATTAAGGCTCTATGTAGGATTGTTACTGTACCAAGTGGTTCAGGGGGCACGGGGGGCATTGGCTGAACAAACCACAAGCCCTTAACAGCTATAATTTTACAACCATCTGTTCCTAACTATCCCTAGTCCTGGAGTAAAAGCTCTCAGCAAAATCCTGGTTACTCAAAAGTTATGCAAGGCACACATGTAGTTTAGGCTTTTAAGTAAAAGGATTATGGGGTATATTTTTTAAACCCTGCGAACATGATACTATGGATTGATTTAGTACAGAAGAGGAACCAGGTCACCAATGTATTTTGTTTTTATTCGCTGGAAGAAAATGTGCTTTGTGTAAATGGGACATTACATATAAAATGGGACTTCAAGGCCCAGCTTAGCTCAGTGGTTTGAGCATTGGCCTGCTAAACCCAGGGTTGTGAGTTTAATTCTTGAGGGGGCCATTTAGGGATCTGGGGCAAAAATTGGGGATTGGTCCTGCTTTGAGCAGGGGGTTGGACTAGATGACCTCTTGAGGTCCCTTCCAACCCTGAGATTCGATGACATCATTCCTTGTGATGTAATTAGCTAAGCAAAATTTATTATTGCTTGGTATATGCTAAGCTCTAATTTATTAGGGAGTTAAATCAAAGGGACAGAGGCATCTTCTTCCAGGTGCCACAGGATCAACCGTGCTAATTTATTTTTATAATAAGTCTACAATGTCTTCTTTCAAAGCGGCAAAGAGTCCTGTGGCACCTTATAGACTAACAGACGTATTGGAGCATAAGCTTTTGTGGGTGAATACCCACTTCGTCGGATGCATGGAGTGGAAATTTCCAGAGGCAGGTATAAATATGCAAGCAAGAATCAGGCTAGGGATAACAAGGTTAGTTCAATCAGGGAGGATGAGGCCCTCTTCTAGCAGCTAAGGTGTGAACACCAAGGGAGGAGAAACTGCTTTTGCAAATGCTTGGTGAAGATCTTGTAGGTGTTGGACTCTCTCTGAGGGGTTGGAGCAAATGTGGTTGTACCTCAGCGCTTGGCTGTATACAATGGATTGTGTGGTGTGTCCAGGATGGAAGCTGGAGGCGTGAAGGTAGGCATAGTGGTCGATGGGTTTTCGGGTATAGGGTGGTGTTAACATGACCGTCACTTATTTGCACTGTGGTGACTAGGAAGTGGACCTGCCGTGTAGATTGGTCCAGGCTGAGGTTGATAGTGGGGTGGAAGCTATTGAAATCATGGTGGAATTCTTCCAGGGTTTCCTTCCTATGGGTCCAGATGATGAAGACGTTATCAATGTAGCGTAGGTAGAGAAGGAGTGTGATTGGCGAGAGCTGAGGAAGCGTTGTTCCAGGTCAGCCATAAAAATGTTGGCATATTGTGGGGCCATGCGGGTGCCCATAGCGATGCCACTGGTCTGGAGGTCTATATTGTCACCAAATTTGAAATAATTGTGTGTGAGGATAAAGTCACAGAGCTCAGCAACCAGCTGTGTTGTGGCATCATCAGGGATACTGTTCCTGACAGCTTGTATTCCATCTTTGTGCGGGATGTTTGTGTAGAGAGCCACTACATACATGGTGGCTAGGATGGTGTTTTCTGGAAGATCACCAATGCACTGTAGTTTTCTCAGAAAATCAGTGGTGTCACGGAGATTGCTGGGAGTGCTGATGGCATAAGGTCTGAGTAGAGAGTCCACATATCTGGACAGTCCTTCAGTGAGAGTGCCAATGCCCGAGGCGATGGGGTGTCCAGGATTTCCAGGTTTGTGGATCTTGGATAGTAGATAGAATAACCCCGGTCAGGGCTCTAAGGGTATGTTGATTTGTTCCTGTGTTAGTGTAGGGAGTGTCCTGAGTAGATGATGCAGTTTCTTAGTGTATTCCTCAGTGGGATCTGAGGAAAGTGGTCTGTAGAATACCTTCAAGATAACACTGAACAGCACACTGATACACAGATACCCTCGCACCAACAGCACAAGAAGAAGAACTCCACATGGACTCCCCCTGAGGGGCGAAATGACAGTCTGGACCTATACAGGGGAGGCTTCCACCAACGTGCACAAGCAGAAATTGTGGAAAAACAACATCGCTTGTCTCATAACCTAAGTTGTGCAGAACGCAATGCCATCCACAGCCTCAGAAACAACCCTGACATTATAATCAAAGAGGCTGATAAAGCAGGTGCTGTTGTCATCATGAACAGGTCTGACTACCAAAAGGAGGCTGCCAGACAATTCTCCAATACCAAATTTTACAGGCCACTTTCCTCAGATCCCACTGAGGAATACACTAAGACCGCTATGCCTACCTTCACACCTCCAGCTTCCATCCCGGACACACCACACAATTGTCTACAGCCAAGCACTGAGTTACAACCGTATTTGCTCCAACCCCTCAGAGAGAGTCCAACACCTACAAGATTTTCACAAAGCATTCTCAAAACTACGATACCCACATGAGGAAATAAGAAAACAGATCAACAGAGCCAGACGTGTACCCAGAATCCTCCTGCTGCAAGACAAACCCAAGAAAGAAACCAACAGAACTCCACTGGCCATCACATACAGTCCTCAGCTAAAACCTCTCCAACGCATCATCAGTGATCTCCAACGCATCCTGGACAACGGTCCCTCACTTTCACAGGCCTTGGGAGGCAGGCCAGTCCTCGCCCACAGACAACCCGCCAACCTGAAGCATATTCTCACCAGCAACTACACACCGCACCATAGTAACTCTAACTCAGGAACCAATCCATGCAACAAACCTCGATGCCAACTCTGCCCACATATCTACACCAGAGTCACCATTACAGGACCTAACCAGATCAGCCACACCACCACCGGTTCATTCACCTGCACGTCCACCAATGTAATATACGCCGTCATGTGCCAGCAATGCCCCTCTGCTGTGTATATTGGCCAAACTGGACAGTCCCTATGTAAAAGGATAAATGTACACAAATCAGATATCAGGAATGGCAATATACAAAATCCTGTAGGAGAACACTTCAACTGCCCTGGACACACAATAGCAGATTTAAAGATAGCCATCCTGCAGCAAAAAAACTTCAGGACCAGACTTCAAAGAGAAACTGCTGAGCTCCAGTTCATTTGCAAATTTGACACCATCAGCTCAGGATTAAACAAAGACGGTGAATGGCTAGCCAACTGCAAAAGCAGTTTCTCCTCCCTTGGTGTTCACACCTCAACTGCTAGAAGAGGGCCTCATCCTCCCTGATTGAACTAACCTTGTTATCACTAGCCTGATTCTTGCTTGCATATTTATACCTGCCTCTGGAAATTTCCACTCCATGCATCAGACGAAGTGGGTATTCACCCACGAAAGCTTATGCTCCAATATGTCTGTTAGTCTATAAGGTGCCACAGGACTCTTTGCCGCTTTTTCAGATCCAGACTAACATGGCTACCCCTCTGATACTTTCTTTCAAAGTGATGGTCATATCCTTTTTTTTATCCTAACAAACAAAAGTTCTCAAGATGTAGCCCTCACAATTTGGCAGCAGCTAATTTGTAGTAGCGGGACAAAAATTAGACTTTCTGCAACATTTACATGGCCATTATACAGCATATGAATATTTTACTAAATAGTGCAGGTATGAATCTCCTCCTCCTGATGCCAGTTTCTCTCAATTGATTTCAATGTAGCTAGTCCCAATTTACATTGGTATGAGTGGAGAATCATGTCCTATATGTCTTGTTAGAAAATGTATTCATCTAAATGATTTTGGAGTACTGGGGGCCAATAGCCCAGCTCTCTGTCATACAAGTGCTATAGTTCAATGTAATTCACATGGGTATAAAAGATTGTAAGATCAGTCCCTAACATTCTTGAGAAACAAAGGTGCAAGTTATTGGATGGATGGTGTTTTCATTCTTTCAGTAAGTAAAAGTTACTCTCTTGTAAGAGAAGAAGAAGAAATTTTATATATCAAATGAAAGTATACGTTGGACAGGTTTGAACAAAGGACTCTAGGCTAAATACAGGCAATTAACCACTAAATGTGTATTTATAATTGCACAGGAATTGCCAGCTCTTATTCATCTAGAACATATACAATTAATCAACTTTAATGCAGCATCAATAAAATACATATCACAATTCATTACAAATTTATCTTTTGCTATTCATCAACTTTTTTCCAACAAAATCACACCCAACAACAAATAGCAAAAGGCTAAAATGTAAAAGCAAATAAAAAATATTTCCTTACATGCAATGGATAATGAATAGCACGATCAAACCCAAACAGCATGCATGGAGGCATTGCCATGGCAGAAGTGGCATTGTGAAGTTTGTATCCCATTCCAATACACAAAAGGACAGAGAAGAAAAGAAAATGGTAAAAAATAAAAAAAGCCATCACATCAAATTAACGTCAACTTTTTCTTTCAAATGATAACCTGAGCTAGTCTTAGTTAAGGAGGCCCAGAGGTTAGATGACTGATTTAAAACACAAACAAATAGTGAAATTCATGCAACAAAAATATGCATTAAATGCATCTTGCTGTTTGGTTTAGGGTCTCAAAGTATTTGACTCATTTGTACTTTATCTATCCCAGCATCCTTATGAAGTACATACTATTGTCCACATCGTACAGATGAGGAAACTGAAGTGAGTGAACATAGATCCTGAGACTTGCCAAAGGTCACAAAGGAAATCTGTAGCAGAGACTGAAATAGCAATATTAACTCCTAGTCCAATAGCTTAACTGTGGGGTTTTTTTTCTGAAGAATGTGTTTTATTTCTCAGGTATTTGGGCTCCATAACTTTTCCCTTCCTCTAGGTTGTCATTTGCTTGGTTATTTTTTTGCGTGCGTGTGTGTGAAGAAGAAACAAACTATCTATAAAGTTTGTTCTTCTATTTACCCATTCAGACATGCACACAAACAGACTAAATAAGCACAACTACACTAATAAGACCATACAAGAGCACGACTTAACAAAACGAAACAGAAGTACATCACCAGAAGTGAAGCATGCAAACAAGGTTAGTGCAAATCTACTTTCAGCCCGGGCAAAGAAGAGCAAGGATATGTTATTTTTGTGGAAGAAAGAAAGAGAGAGAGAGAAAGAAAGAAAGAACTGGTGCAGCAACATAAAAGTAAGTTCATTAAACTGTCATCATTGTGTTCTTTGAAAGGATTTTGAGAGCAGACCTATATCATTACATATGCTTAGAATATGGCATCTCTCTTCCTTACTTTGAATTACAAGAGTCTAGATTTTACCCTGTCCCTGAAAAGGTAAAACCTGAAGATGTGGACTGTCAGATTCTTTTATATACATTAAGCTAATCCATGATCAGGCTAAATTTGGAATTGTGGGTAAAATCATGGCCCTAATGAAGTAAATGGGAGTTATGTCACTGACTTGAATGGAGTCAGGATTTCACACTGTTTCAGTGCTAGTTAATTAATCTTTGTCTTCTTTACATAAGATGCTAACTTCATATACTAAATTATGTAACACCCTAAGATGGACTCCCATATGCGTAGGATATTAACATTATATACTGTATTTAATTTTTTGGATTGCTATTTATATCATTAAACCATTCTTTTTTTATATTTCACTGTTTTCAGTATGTGTTTTGTACACAAGGACTTTTATCATAATTCAAATTGCATGACCTGTCACTTATTTTCTTTCTGTGCTTAGTGAGATGGCTTCTAGACATAGATGTAGTTATGCTGGTTGAGTGACAGATAACATATGCACCACTTTTTGACTTCCACATAGAAAGCTACACAAATCACCAAGCTGCCATGAGGGTGTTATGATACAGCACACACTGTACAATAAGACGTGGCAATAATTTCAGAAAGAATGATGCAGAATCTTCCCCTGGCTTTCAGGTTTATGAAAACAAATCTAGCATAAGCAGTCTCCTTTTTCAAACTGCAAATTCATTTCCAAGTCTGAAGAATAATGTTTACAGCACAGCTCTAATTAGCAGCTATTAGTAATGCATCATAATTTAAAGGAACATATTCAGGTACCATCGTCAATAATCGTTTAACAAAGAAGGATGCAAACCTCATGCTTTGGAAGCTGTTTGTCAAAGTAAACAGTTCCCTAGTTAGGTCCCTCCTAATAAGCAGAGCAGAAGCTTTCTAAATCTAATCTCCAGCTCTATACATTTTAATGCACTAATGATCACCTCCGTCCACAGTTACCTGGGCATTGGGTCTCCTTTTTCTCACATTAACTTTTGGTATGCCCACACCAATATGCTGAAGTAACAGAAAAGCAGTAATTTATACCTTCATGCCATTAACACACAGTTAATTATTTATGGTCTATACTCTACCCCCAAGATCTACTCTTCTCCAGTGTGCATTTTCCTGGAATCACAAGACTAAGCTCATTTTGACAAAGTAGTTTCAGAGTTCTGAGTTCTCTGTTAGCATCACATGTCTCAAGCTGGGCAAACAAACAACAAACAATGGTAAAGCAGGTGAATTAAATTAATTGAGAGCTTTACATCTACATAACCAGCACATTCTACCAGAGTTTTAATAGATCAGAGAAAAGCACATTCCTTCTCACTCATCACAACATTTGCTCCTAAAAAAAACCACCTACCCTTTTGTTTTTCTTTTAAAAAGAAAACCAACATATATATAGTATGAAGTGCATAAAGTACATAGGACCTTATTCAAAGTCTACTGAAGTCAATGGGAGTCTTATTCATAGAAAGGCTAGGATCAGGACCTTAATGAACAGTGGGGTAAAGTACGTTGATATCAACAGTAGAGCCAGGGGTTCATCCATTTTCTATTTCAGAATTTGTATCCTATTAAGACTGAACATGTTGAGAGAAGTTTATTCCAGTGTAACTCCACTGACTTCCCTGATCAGATCTATCCATTGGGATAACTGATTCTGGCTCATGACAATTAATATATATATATATATATATATAAATATATAAAATTGACATTGAAGTGTAAATTAATATTTATAAATTGATCATCCCTCATTTAAAAGTTCATGTAAATGAGATTAGAATTGAACTCGTATTTTGTTAAAAATATGATTTTGTCGATTGTGTAACATAAATGATGGTGTTTTCTCAAGAACATCAGAATAAAAACCTTACAAGTTCCTAGTAAATGGTGGGGTTGTTGATTTGTGAGTTGTTACTGTAAGGCAATATTCCAAAATGTTAATTATGTTGAACCAGTTTTGATTTCAGGTTACAGATTGTAGGAAGGAAAGCAAAAGGCATTCAGAAGAAGGAACTAATGACACTCCAGCACACCCTCACCTCTTCAAAAGTAAATGAGTAGGTATGTTTTGGTATACATCTATTGAACAATTTCTGGCAAAGAGGGTTAAGACGTTGTTCGTTAGTATATTAAGTGCAATCAGAAAATTCAACTGAAAATTAATATAGTGTGTTAAGAGAAGATCAGGAGTTTTATAGCTGTCTTTGTAGTGTACCTTAGTGTGAGACGGCAGTTCTTGTATCAGTCTGAATTGCATGCACCACCCCAAACAAACTGGCAGTAATAAAGTCTAGTCTGTATAACTGTTAATAATAATAATAATACGTAAATGAAAGCATGCTTAATACTCAGTTTTTACATTCTGCAGAGGACATAAAAACACAATATATCATTTATAAAATAATACATTTTTAAGAACATTCTGAAACAGCCATTGGAGAAGTACTTGGGGGACATCTCTACTCATCTTCACTGGACTTCAGAACCCCCTTTAATTAAAAAAAAATCCATACTACTACTACTACTACTATGTGGTACTGAAGTACATTTTGAAAATAAATCCACATGTGAAAATAAATGAGGGTTTCCAAGAAAACCAATCTTAAAGTCATGAGATTAAGTGAGTTTTGGTGAATATGATATTATTTAAAAAGGCAGTACAAGAAATTACTCTTAAAGTGCTGGAATGGTAATAAAAATCTTGGTTATATAATACATCATGGTTCTTTGCTTTTTATACTTTTTAATTCCCTTCTTAAGAACAGTTTCTGTCACCCTATGATTTCATCAGGATGCATTCATACATTTATGAGCCTAAACTCATAGGGAAAACATGGAAGCCTGCACCCTAGCAAACACATGGTCTAATCCTGCTGGGTGCTGGCAGACATCAATGGAATATGAAATAAGTGCTCAGTACCAAGCAAGACTGGCCCCCAAATCACAGTAATGCATTGCATCATTTTGTTTGACTCTTTAAAAAGGGGCTCATATCAGTTGCATAAAAGGCGAGGAACAACAATAGACACTTGCCCCAACCATTTTGTTCTTAGGAGACCTCTAATAACCTTTAATGAAAACAAAATCACCCAGTAATGGAGCAATTAATATAAGTCATCAGTGTAATTACTATTTCTCTGAAAACTATTCAACATGTTAATTCATCAAGTGAAAGCTGACTAAGGGAGTCCTTTACACTTCATCAAAAGCCTAATGCACTTATCCATTAAACTGAAGTGCATGCAATTTATTAAACCAATAATCCAACTTTTCCTTTTCTTTCCTCTTTAAAGAAGAACTTTTACACTAATTCCAGTTTGAAAATGAAGAAAACATAGACAAAAAAAGCAATAGTTTTATAAATCTATTTTATTTTATCAGACAATATTTCTATATCTTCCCCTTGCTATCGTTAAGAGATTATTATGTTTAAATTATGATCTTTCCTTCCAAGATCAATTTCCCTTTCTGTTAGACTTCATAAGTACTTCAAACTTTTGTGTTTATTACATCACATGGAAATTTCTCAGATGACAAATTTAGAGTGATGACTATACTGCAGGATAAAATGAACCACTAAAAACCACAGATAAAGTCACCACCCATCCTTGGTCCTTCTTCCCCCGCCCCCGGGCTAAGTAAAATAGCTGGAAAAGTTTAAAGGGGCTCTAAAAGCCATGGCTCTATCTGCAGTAGGATTCCACTGGTGCAGGAACTGAGGAAGACAGCTATAAGGAGGACTTCCAAGGATGAGCTTGCAAGCCCTGCCATATATGACGTCACAGGGGAGAAGTATATGGAGGGAAAGACTGCAGAGATTACAGGCAGTCCTATAGCCTGTGGGCAGCTGGGGATGGTTCCCCAGGGCTAAGTTATGCAGGGAGCTGAGGAGCAGTACAGGATGAGAAGGCTGTAAAGGTGGTATAGAATCACTTTAGCCCCCCACTTCCCGCTGCACGGAGAGTTCTGCATTAGCAGAATCATAAGCAGTGCTAATAATGTTAATAGCAACTTTTAATATTAATAGCTGAAAAATCTAAAATCTAATATGCTTTTCACTATTTATCTTGGTTGATTTTACCCCCTTTCCTTTCACACATTTCTCTTGACTGGTCATTTTTACATTTATTTCTTTAGTTTCTATTTAATTTGACTTGCAATTTCTTGCGCACTAGTACAATGCTGCAGTGTTTGTGTTGCAGACACTCTGGGAGGAATGTTTATTGAAAAATGTTTCTAGTGAAAATAATACAAATCTCATTGAAATATTTCTATTGGATTAGACCACCTGACCGTGTCTCTTAAAACAGATGAGAAGATGGACTAAGATGGGTTTCAAAAAACCATGTTGAAACACAAATTAAAGCTCTGATCCAACAAATAATTATACACTATATAATTTTACTAATGTGAAAAGTCTGATTAAGTCTATGAGGCTACTTACATGAGTAAACCTTTATGTAAATATTTGCAAGATTGGGGTCATAATTAGCAGAGATTAGCACAAACCAAAACCTTTAATTTGAACATCTCCAAACTTTGAGAAAGTTTCATCGGGATTAGAGTTAGATCTAAATCTAAACTCCACATAGCTGACTATCTCTCTTTAGTGGGCCAAACTAAACCCTAGCAGTCAATAACCTTTGGACAAATTCTCAATCAGATCTCAACTCTAGTAATTAGGAAATGTGCAAGGAAAATATGAAAAAGCAAGCATAATGGTATTGCTATTTGTCTTTGATTTGCATGTTTGAAAGTTTTCCTCAGTACAAAAGTTCTTCTTTAAACTAAATCTACGGCAGCTAGGAAGAATAAATAAAATAAAATAAACATTTTCAAAAATAAACTCTTAAGGGTTCTTCTATTCCTGAGGTCACCTTGTAACAATCTTTCCCCGCCCCCCAAAAGAAGATACACTTCAGAATCAGTTTTAGTTGCTGTTATCACAAGCAATTCATTATTATTAAAATTATTATATTATTAAAGTAACAAATGATATGCTTGACAATAATGATGTAAGAGTGGAATGTTTGATTTTCATTTTTCATCAAGGTCCAAATCACAGTAAGATCAGTGGGAGTCTATTGACTAAAGAGGGTTTTGGATCAAACCCCAAATCGGGATATTTACCATTGCTGTATAGCACCTTAATCAGCACTTACAGTGTGCTTCTCTTATGTCTGATAAGAATCCCAGAGCTACAGTGATATAAAATAGAAGATTTTTCATACCTTTGGTTGAAGATCTGGATGAAGTAACACATAACCATTAGGGTCAATTGCAAAATAGTAACCATTTGGGCACAACTGAAAGAAAAAAGAAACGATATGCACTGTTATTAGACTTAGTCTAATGAAAAAGATTTCATTATGGCCTTCTAATAATATTCAGAATGTGGAAAATATATAGCTTAAGGCAAAGCTAAGTATCTGGGGGGTCTGTGAAAGTGTGTAAAAAGAATTCATACATAAAGGGAAATAGCTAATACCAACAGAAGAGGGCAACTTACTGTAAACCGTGGTGTCAGTTTTTTTATGTCCTCCAAAGAGACATCAACTCCCATAACTCCAAGAATCAGCTGGTTCTGGGGTAAGATTATAAAAAGTTAGTGGCAGTTTTAACATGTTGACAATACACATGCAAACATGTAGCAGCTGAATCTTAATTTTGCTTTCATCTTTTTTTTTTTTTTGGTGACAGGTACTAGTTAAAACTTATTTTGGGTGATACACGCCTACAGAGAGAGAGAGTCAGCTGGTCTTTTAATGCAGAGCAGCATAGTTATGTGAAGGTGCAGATCAACTACTGCACTCATATGAGCTTGATTAACTGACAGGAAGAAGAGAGCAGCTGCATGTATTTTAAGGACCTTATGCTACACCAGCCAATAAATGGAATAATATTAACACCAGCCTCAGAGTAAAATATTTCAGAAGGCTAATAAAAAGGGGATGTGGAGCTTGAAGTGAAAACAATACAAAAAAATGTACTTTCATGGATAAATGGGTAACAATTTCAAGAAGCAACAGAATAGGAGTATAAAAGGTATGATATATCTCCATTAAAGTCATTAACATTAATATGGCCCACAAAATTATGATGACTTAAATGACATAGTAACAACATATAAAGTCTTTATGAACTTTCCCTCATGTTTTGAAAATTTACAGTTTATACTATTTATTAAATCTTATTTCAAGTTTCCCTTCTTTTTTAAGGAGGGTACAAATAGAACATGCTCTTTGGTGTGGATATCATGTGTCTATGTATCTATACAGGATACAGCATAATGGGGTCCCAGTCCTGATGAGGGCTTCTAGGTATTTCAGCCAAGATTTTGAAATTCTGCTTGTGATTTTGGGTACCCTGAAATCCCCTAAAGAGATCTGATTTTCAAAAAACTCCAGGCACAAACTACTAGGAGTCTCAGGCTGGACACTCAAAAATTGAATCATGCAAAATCAGTACATACTTTTGACTGTAAGGTAACGATCAGTCAAACAACACAAAAGCCACTGTATTTAGCATAATGACAGGTTTCAGAGTAGCAGCCGTGTTAGTCTGTATCCGTAGAAAGAAAAGGAATACTTGTGGCACCTTAGAGACTAACAAATTTATCAGAGAATAAGCTTTCGTGAGCTATATCCGATGAAGTGAGCTGTAGCTCACAAAAGCTTATGCTCTAATAAATTTGTTAGTCTCTAAGGTGCCACAAGTACTCCTTTTGTACTTAGCATAGTAACATCAAAGCCTGAATATACTGTGTACCATAGAGTCAGCGAACACAAGAACTTCCCGTGCCGTTCTCCTCTCTGGAAAAAGGAGTCATGCATCTCCATAATATCATTTCCTCCCATTCCAATTCCCATGGAGGGCACTCCAGGGGTTTGGAGTACATGTTGAGGGAGGTGGCAGAGACTGGGTGCCTTTATCTTTAGAACGCACATTGTCCTCAAAAACCCTAAGGAGATTACCTAGGAAATGTAATAGAGTTTTACTTTCCCCAAAGAGCCCCACTGAGTTCAGGAACCTTTACTGAGTGAGTAGCACCTTACTTTACAAGCAGACCCAGTGAATTCAATGGGATCAGTGTGAGGTACGGCACTATTCCATGACTAAGAGTATAAGAACTTGATCCTGAATAGGGAAGGTTAAAGAGTTTATGATAAACTAGTTTGAGAAACATTATGAATCTAATACTTAATTTTTTTTCTGGGCCTATGTGGTCTCTGATAAATTTAAATCAAAAAGACTATTTTGGCTAAAATAAGCTTTTGCATACTTCAATCCACGAATGTATAAATGTAAATTGAAAACATGTCTGTTTTCTCATTTCTAACTCTGAATAAAATGTACATGATGACAGTTTAAGTGGCCCAGATTAACACTGAGGCTATGTCAAATATATACAATTTTTACATTCAACTTCAAAATACACTCTAGGTCTGATTCAGAAAAAACAAAGCAGTGTCATGATACAGCAAAAAACATACATGGTTTCAACACTATACAGGGCCAAAGAATAGAATTATACCTATCTAATAATTAGATTTCATTCACTCTATCTATAAAATGCGTGTAAATTAAAATCTAATCTCTCTTTCTATATGTTAATGTTTAAATTAGTCTCCTACAGTTCTGCTACACACTTCACAAAAATACACATAAAACAGGTCTATGCCCTGAGGAGTTTATAGTCTACGTAACAGCAGGTGAAGATATTCAAAGGTGAAAGAGGAATATATATATCTGTATACAGACAAGTTTGGATGCTTCATTTTGCAGTTTAAATAGGGTTGTTTTGTTTTGTATATAATTTATTACACACAACCTGATGTGTCATCTCTGAGAAAAGCAGGAAGCACTCTGTAAAGATAGAATCATTTTTATTATCTAATGGAAGGGAAAAAACAGATAGTCCTCTTCCATTCTAGAAAACCCACCCAATTTTGCTGGCAATGCCCTAGAAAACTGGCTGTTCATCTGAAGTCCAAGCATCATTATAAGTATTGCCTATTATCGTGAAATTTCATATCTTCGATGGGTTTTATAAATGTCTCTAGGCTTCTCTCTTGCAAAGACCTATGAATTATTATCACCTATTTCCCATGTAACTATTCATCCCCAAATGCATTCTCATTACCACCAGGTCATGCAGATAGATCAAGTAATATCGTATGTTGAAACTCAGAACAAGCAATGTGATTTGCATTTCCTTGTTCCCAGGTGGTTATCATATAACTCGATATGACCATTTGTTTCTGGTTGTACAAAACAGTTATACTGTAGATAGTTCTTTATAGAAATATCTATTTCCATAAGGATTGCTACATCAAGTTTTATTAACGTAACTGAAACGTACTTTTCAGCTTTAAGTAATAGCTTACCTTGTTCCCTTGTTGGTCTTCTGTTAGATTAAAGACAGGCAGAGTCCCAGTAATGACAAGGCCCAGTTCCTAGAAAACAATCATAAGGGAAGAAAAAAAAATCCGTAATTAATAACAAATAGTAAACAAAAATAAATTAAGACAAAATCAGTGAGTACCTTTTTTAAACCGATGTTATAAATCTGGGCTTTCGTTTTGCTAAAAAAATCCTGGAAAGCTATTAACTGAATAATTAATTCCAACAGTATTAAAGATCAATTGTATTTAATACATTGTGCAATACTTTTTTGAATAAACGATTTGATGAATACTTTTCCAGCTTCTTTTGCAGGGTAAAAAAATGTGTAAATATATTTACTGGTGTGTGTGTATGAAGGCTCCCCCCCAGGTGATAACTCAATGTTTAAGAACAGTGATGTTCTACAGTTAGAATATAATATCTCAACTCAAGAGAACTGTAGGTTGATGAGACTTAATTGACACCTATACATTAGTTCTCTCTCACACATTCTCTAATTAGCAGTAGTTATGAAAAAAAATCCAACTTCTTAAATCAAGGGGGTAGGAAAAAGGAAAGTAACAATTAAGCCAAATCAATACAGAAACATCAAACAGCAGGTTAAGCTACTTATGGCATCTCCTTTGTTTCCTAATGTCATTCCCAAAAGCAATACTTTTAAAAAGTGAGTATATCTGGAATGATGTACACTAATCGTACTGTGAAAAAACTGTCACATATAACCTTCTGGAAGGTGATAGTGCCAAGAATTTAGCCAGAGCACTTGTTACGTGAACATATTTTGGTTGTAACATCCAGGCATGAGCAGACTGTGGGTATATCTGGATGGCCTGAATCTAATCACTGTAATGCAGGCAGATGACTGATACTAGAGAACTATCTTGGAGAAAAGTCTTATGATTTACATAAAGTGCAGAGAACCATTAACAGTCAAAATGCATGTTAATGAGACACACTAACGTCTATGAAGAGTTTATTATGTAAAAGCCAGTTTTCTAGGGCATAGAGAAGACAAACTATGACAAGATAAGACACAGAATAAGGGTTCAGAAGGGTATGGAGAGATTATCGGGGGGACAGGAAGGTAAGAGCGATCCCTGAAAGAAATGTGTTTTAAAGAGGCATTTCAAGAAGTTGGGAGTGGATATTTAGTGAAGCAGAAGATGGAGCAAAGCAGAGTAGTAAAAAATTATGGGAGCAGAAGGGGAAAGCAATGTGATAGGCACTGAGCAAAAGGAGGAAATGAGAGCTGAGATCAAGGTGGGTACCAGAATATGTAGTGTAACAAGGCTCAGAATAAGGAGCCTGAATAGGATGAGCGATGTGATAATGCTGTGTAGAGATTCAAGAACGAGAGATGATTTGGTCTGAGAGAAGTAACAGAAAATTATACCTTAAACTGTTCCCCAGCTGCGTTCAGCCAAAACTGCTCCTCCTCAGATGTGCTCACTCAAAACCCTTTATCAGTTGTCCTTCCCCCAGGTGCTCACCCTGATCCATTCTTTACCTGAGATTACTTTTGGACAGACTGGTGGGGATGGATAATGAGGTGAGGGGATCAGAAAACATAATAATGGTCAAAGGGATAAATTACAAGTATTGTAGTAGTCTGGATACCTTGGCACTGGGAGACAGAGCTAAGCCATATTAAAGAAGGAGAAGTGACAGTGACAGTCTTAGCAGGAGGCTAGATATGGGGAAAGCAGGAACTGAAATCACACTGCAGGAGTGAACCCAGGTGAAGGGAAAGACAGTGGAACCGTCATGGAATATAGAGAAGGAAAGTGGTGGAGAAGGATCTGGTGGAAAGATAAGGGGTTCTATTTGGAGAGGCTCCATTTACACGTACACAAAACCAAGCAGAAGGAGAAAAGTCAGGGATTAGAGAGGTTGATTTGGGAATTACCTATATAAAGAAGGTGCAGTCCACCTTCAGAGTGGATGAATTCATAAACAGACAGCGAGTATAAACTCTAGAGGGAGGAGAGGATGGAACCCAAAACAGCCCTTTGATGGATGCCAAATGATGGATGTTAAATGATAGGGGTAAGAGGAGACAGAGGGCCACTGCCAGAAGCCATATTATGATAAACATATATAACAAGTGCCCTTATTATTAGAGATGGGCATGAACTAGACCCCTAAATGTGAACATCCCTAAGCACTGGTAGTGGGGTTTCAAAATCCGATCCTGAACCCAGAACTAGCTTTCATGAATGGAGACCCTCTGCAATGGCCTGAACGAAGACCCCCCATTTGAACAGGCTCAAACTATCAGAAGGTTTGAAATCTGGATCCCTGTCCTCAACACAGCACATCCATACTTTATTAAACTTTGTGGGGATTTTCAGGGAGGTGTTAAGGGCATTCCCTAACACATAGTTTTCTGCCATGTGAGATCATGATTCCTACAGAGGGCAGCTCGTTTACTTACCAGATCAGCGGGTCAGGGGTTACCAGTGATTAGATGTTCGGCACTTTGTTTTCTAAGCACTGAGCCGCAGACACTAGCCTTGATCTGAATTTTGCAACTTGGGTCCATCTTTACTTAAGTATATTTATACAGAGAATGTTTGGCTTGTTTACATATATGGACAAAGACATTAAGTAAAGGCTCAGAATGAAAGCTTTTTGTAACCCACTGATCACATAAACCAATGTAATGGTTATTTACAGCTATCCCTGTTCTTTTTGTTTAATTAACCAGATCTCCTCCGACACCCATGTTACAAATTTAGCTTTGACTTTAGAACAGGATATGTACAGAACATATGAACTTTCCTCATAACATCCTTTATATTTCCAGTAAGTACCTCGACAGCAACCAAGAGAATGTGGTCAATGAACTTCTGGCTATTAAAACTGCAATGACACAAAATTGTTTCCTCTATGTCACACACTGTTCCATGATGGACTGATAAAAAAATAGATATTTTAAGGAAATGCGGGCAGGAAGAAGTGGATTTTGACATGACTCTAGATGACCATGTGAACTTGAATAAATATGTGATTTCAGCTGATCATTTTACAGTAATTTCTGCACGATTAGAAGTATGTACAGCAAGTTTATCTACTTCAGCTGTCCTGACTGCTGCTAATAATACTTAGTTTTTCATAGTTTCCTGCATATGTTTGTTTTAAAAGACCCAAATGATAAACTAGCGGCGTGGAAAGTGCTGGATTATGCCCTTTTGGTTGTTTCCTCCATCACATACAATAGTCAACTAAACAAGCAGTTGGCTGAGACAGTGGGCAATTGCAATAACCATGTACCTCTGGAGTCCAAATCCTGTTCACAAATCATGTGAAAATGAGGTGGCTGGTTTTCAGCTTATTTTCCCACAGAACAAGGTCTCCAGACAATTTAGCACAAGTGATGGTCTCTGCTGAGCAGAGGCCCACAATTGGAAAACAATTTTTTTTTCAGTTATTTGTTTTATGTCAGCAGTGAGCTGCATTTAGAGATCAGTGTGTGGGAGGTATTTCTGGAATGAATCACATTTCTATCCATGTCATTATACTAGAAGAAAATGATAAAGATAGCAAGAACAGAAAATGTCCAGCTAAGATAGCAAGGACAGAAAATGTTCAGTAGTATAATAGCAGTTCAGAAAGCTGCTTTATGACAACTCAGAAATGTTACATTTTGGGATGTAGGAGTTTGAGTCTTCTGTAGGTGGTGGGCAGAAATGGGAGAACTCTTCATTTTATAAATGTTTTTCCATATATACAAAATACTCTGCTTTATCCACAATACAGTTCATAAAGTGTTGACTTAAGTTATGCATTTCATCTGAGTACTGTACGGTTCTTTCCTTAAGATTTAAAAGCAATGAATATATTAAACTCATAAGCATGTATACTTCAAAATGCTCTATACTAAACAGATATTTTTCTTTTTACTACATAAATATAGCTCATACCAGTGCATCCAAATACACATTGGTCCACTGGACTTGTTTTGCTTTATCTCCAGCTAAAACCATCGGTCTCCCCAAAACGTCCAAATATTCCTGTCAAAAAGAGCAAGAAGCCCATCAGAGGCAAGACATTATCAAATCAACATTCAAATTAGTGCCAGGAAGAAAACAAAACATATGACAAAAAATAAAGTGAAGTGAGTACAAGGGCATGATTTCAACACCAGTAATATAATAGAAAAATACTTATATTCATTGCTCTCTGAAGTTATACATCAAAGCAGATCACACTTGGGTTTGTTCTACATACCACATTAGATTCAACAAGGGGTATTCTGATTCAGCAGCTCCACCTGAACATAAATCTATAAAAATGAATTTTAGATTTAACAGTAATATGATGACAACATTGAAGAACCCTCAAGTGCATGAGGGAACAATGGGGTATGTAATTTGTTATGCTGTATATAATCAGAGAGCAATTACCAATAAGCACCTTCTCCAAAGTTACTTGTCAGAATAGATCACCGCTACTGAAAAGATCCAGTGATGTCTCTAAAATAATCAAAAACAGTAACGACATTAGATTTCAAATGACAAGAAAGTCAAACAATGTGAACAACAAGAATACAGATGAAGATGACACTCCAGCAGTTTGTGAGGGAACAGGCAAAAGGATCTACTTTTGCCTTTTCTCCTGAGCCCTGGAAATTTGCTAACACAGGAAATGGAAGAAAGATATACATGAGATAGTGAAGGAAAGATATATGTGAGCTTCTCTCACTAATGGATGTAGTAGACAATTCAGTGCTTCCTACTGTATTGTGCAGAAAACCAGTAGTTTGTTGTTCAGAGATGCTTCAAACAGAACTCTTTGAGAGAAATCCAATCCACTCTATCTACTCAGAAACCACGGGAGATGGTGTATTGGAACTACTTATGATAGATAAATTAGACAGATATACTATATGTAGATCCAGGCCTGCTTCCCATGGGTTCACTATGGAACACTACCAATAATTTTCCTTCCCAGCCTAATAAGTGACCACTGGGAACATCTTGTAGGGCACTGTCTACAGATCAAGCCTACAGGGCTTCCTGACACAGGAGGCTTGGTCCTAGACTTTCGTTGTTAGTTGATGTAAAATGTGGCAGCCTGATTGTTAATTTGAAACAGGACTATCTTTTGAGAGACCAGATCTCTGAAGGTCTTCAGTGTTTTCAGGGGTGTCTTTATATCCATATAACTTATGTGCAAATGATATTCTTGGACAGGCCAAGTGCTTTTAATGTAACCCCCTCCCCTCCTTCTGTGAGCTACCTAATCCTACCTATGTCTACTACAATTTGAAGGAAGGAATTTGCAAATCCTTTCCTAATTACAGACATTCACTGAACTGCCCCAAGTGAGCATGGCTTGGAGTCCATCCATCATCCAGGTTCAATTTGAAAGTCTTTGTGTAGCTTGACACCACTGGGATTTCAGGGTCCACTGAAGTTGTGTGATATATCAATTATAAATACCGTGGGTGCTCTCAGACCCAATATCTACAGCATGGTCTTTACTGATTCCAGCTGGCTCCTGAAAATATTTCCCATCAATTCTACAATATCCAAAATACAATCCTGGGGTAGAACTTTTCAATTCTAGCAGGACAGCCATGTATTCCAATAGCTTCTGAAGAAAAAGCTGGGACTCTGGATACTTTATTTTCAACCCTAGTGTCGCCAGTGACCTGATGGTTCCAGGGACTGGTGCTTGAATCGCTTCCAATTTTTTGTCTTTGATTAAATAATTGTCCACATAGAAGAAAACATGTACTCCCATTCTGTGTGGGTTTGGGACTATGATTTCTAAGTACTTTGTAAACAAATGTAGCATGGATGCAAGCCCAAAAGGCAAGATTCAGAATGGTCCCTTGCATTCTCTGTGTCCAAGCAGCACTCTTGAATGTCTTCATCCATACTTATTCATATAAGCTAATGTCAGTACTGGGGAGGCAGGATTAAGGCCATCCAAAAATGACCTGATACTCTATGGGATGTGATGGCATTAGTGCTGACAACTGCACCAAGTGTACTAGAGGAGTAGAATGTGGACCTCATCTCAAACACATTTGGTGGTCTTGTAGAGCCAAGGATTCAAGGACATGTACTGGTGTCTAGAGTCTGTATGGATGAAATGCAGGAAACATGAATGAATGGTCAGATTGGTTGATATTTTCCACTGCCTTCAGGGGTTGAAGATCTGGTCTGTTGTTGCACCTGGAGTCATCAGTAGTCTTGACTGGATGCTGCTAGAAAACCAGGGTGAAATCATCTGCAGATAGTTGAGTGTGCTACTCTTGATGCAGGCCTGATTAGGCTCCTAAGAATAGGTGACACTGAGTATTGTTTCAAGAAGAGTGGAGCTGAGCACCGGACTAGTTTCTTGAAGCATCAAAAGCATCAAAACTTTGACACACTGCAGTGAAACTGACACCACAACCTCCAGAATCTTTAAGACTGTTGAGGTGCAGTTTTGTGGACCATCTTGAAAAGACTGGGAAATGCAGATGGTGCTGACAGTTTTGACATGTAGGTGGTGTTCTCAACCCTGAACTGCCTGAGACTGAAGACTCTTAAGCCTCGGGGGGACTTAGGGGAAGAGGGCAAGACAGTATTGAGGCATTTTATTCAGGACCTGACTGCTCACAGTAGCATCTGTAAGTAAGTCTCCACGATGTTCTGTTAAGGCCCTAGCAGTCATGTGCCTAAGCACGCACAGACAGGTTAACGGCATTTGTGTCACTTTTTTGGTGTCACTGAGCTGTCTTCTCTCCATAGCTACAACACAAAAAAAGGATGGGGGAAGTGGAACAAGAAAAATCCAGCACATTTTTCCAGCACAAAGTTTGAGAATCAAAAGATCTAAAGCTCTTTAACACTAAAGAAACTGTGGATGTGAGTCAATTGATCAAGATGGTGCTAACAACAGACAGAGCCAGTTCATAAGGATTTATGGCTGAAACTGTAAATACTGGGGTTGTAAACACTGGGGTTGAAACATCAGGTTAGCAATGGTGTATGTCTTTCTACCATTGCAGGGTCTTGCTCAGGACACCACCTATTGGAAACAATAGCTTTAGAACTTAGAGGTGGCCTTTGCCTACCTTGAGCTGAGATGGGGATCTGATGAGGGGTAAATGTTCTGTAATGGTTTATGAGTGGACACCTTCAAATTTGTTTCACTCTGCAACTATATTCTTCTGGACAACATAGGAATATTCTCTCTTTATGGTTACTTTCAGGGATAGTTTAACATAGTCAGGTAAAACAAGAGCCTTGCAATCAAAACTTACCTTAAACCTAAGTTTATATATTTTGTGCCTACTACATCACGGCTGACCAAGGAAGCTGAAGTGCCAAAATGGCTGCTATTTTGTTATTTCTTGCCAAACCAGATGCAGGAATTACCAAAAATGCCACAAGAAAGACTGTTCAAGTGAGCTTTTCATCTGAATATCATGGGTTTTCATCCAGATATCAAAAAATGAAAAGGATTTCAGTCTAGGACCTTTGTAGATTAATTTCTCCAATGTGAAAGAATGTCTTAAAATTGTGAGAAATCACATGTATTTATCTGATATCAAGCTTTCCTCTATTTATCTTAAAAAGATGTATTTCATTTTACTTATAAAGCAAACCAAAAGTAATTGTTGTAAATATTTTACTATCACTATATTTCTTTGACTTATGACTGTACTTGCAGTTTTCAAGCATCGACTTACCTGTGTGTTTATTCTTATCGCTCCAATGGAAGGAATTTCATAATAGTAACCTAAAATACATAATGGAAACAATAACATGCTGCTACATTATAATGCCATGCTCTTCATCTGAAATCACTTGAAAGAAAAAATCTATTTCCATATCTCATTAACTTACAATAATTGTGGAAAGTATCTTAAAAGCATTTGCACAAAAGAGCCTCTAAGCCATTCTTATTTAGTAAGACTTCATAGCAATGAATGGACATGTTAAGTTGTGCCATCACCATATGTGCTCCATGCTAGCTATTCCTGAGCAATGAGAAGCTACTTTGTAACCTTTGTTTTTTCCCAGTGAAGAAATTGAATTTTCATACATTTCCCCCCTCCATTTGCAGCTATTTTGAAGAACAATCATATTAAATAGGTATATTAATAGGCAGTGACAACAATACAACTATATGCTGGATAAATGTTTAAATCCAATTAAAATCTAGTTTGCCTTCACAATGAAGTGAACTCATCCACAGCATAAAAACACTGCTTATTGTGTGATAAGAATGAAAACATCCATTTGACTTATCCTCTCACAAAATGTAAGTGGCATCCATTCATTTATCATTTGCATTTTTGTTATCTATTTGCATTATAACATTGTCAAAGGCCCCAATCATGACTGAGGGCCCACTGTACAGCTATAAGAAGTCAAGATCCCTGCAGACTACAGACTATCAATCACAAGTAATAGGAAGTGCGGGGGATGGTGGAGAAAGGTAACAGTAACAAAGTTAAACAGTTACATGGTATAACACTGTTCACCACTTGATTATTCCCAATGATCTGATTTAAAAATAAATGTATAAAATCGCTGCCTGCTTCTTTGCATGTGCAATTTGATAAACCACATTATAAACTGAATAGAGCTACAACATGGTCACTCAGCACCTTAAGCTGGTTGGTCAATACTAGATGAATAGCAAAAGGAATTAGACTGTCATAATGTAGAGATATACACACTATAATATGCAGAGAGGTTTACAAACACACTTACCCCAAAAAGTAAACATACACCTAGATCTCCTATAAATATAATATATAATTATGTTATATTTATCTACTGATTATTCATTGTCGTAAACAGGTAATTGAGTGGGAAACAACTTGGAAAACAAGCGGGAAAATTGATATCCTTTTGCTATTAACACTAAGTGCAGCCAATCGCTCTGAAAATCAACAGTGGAAAAAAACCCTCCTAATCATCTTTTCCTTTTACCCTCTGCCATTGGCAATGCCCACTGCTCTTGAGAAGTTTTACCTGCACATGATAGGTCAAATTCTGAGGGGTGCAGAGTGAGCACACTATTCACTAAAGTCAAATATAATGGATTTCTCTGCACCATATCTCTTGGTAATCTCCGAAAACACAAGTTCAATTATCAGCTCTATTCGGCTGACTCCCAGACCTACCTATCTCTCTCTCTCTCCTCCAGAGTGATCTATTTCTATCCAAACTAAAATCTCCACCTGTCTGACAGCTCCTAAGAGAGCTCCTAATCTTCCCGCACAAACCCTCCCAATTGCCTCCTTTCTCAATCACTATGGACCACAGAATCAGCCTGCATGTCACTCAAGCCTGTATCATGGGCATCATTTCCAATTCTGACCCCTCTTTAGGTCCTAACACACAAGCTCTCTGTAAATCTTGCAGCTTCTTTCTGCATGATCTCTCTCAAATACGGCATCTCCTATCCATCCAGCCAACTAAATCTCTCATCTCATGTCTGGATTACTGCAATATCCTTTTTTCAGGCCTTAATACATGTAATCTTGCCGTGCTCATATTCACTCAGAATGCTGAGGTAAAGGTCCTTCTGTTACCCCATCACTTTGCCTGTGTCACCGCTCGTTTTGAATGTCTCCGCTTTCTCTACCACATCAAATATTAGCTGCCTTGTTTTCACTTTCAAGGCCTAAGATGCAAGCCTCTATCACCCACTGTTTAAATTTTTAAACAAGCATTTTCATGTCTGCCCCCGCTCTGTCCCGCCTGCTTGGGACAAATTCCCCTTAAACATCTGCAAAACTGACTCACCCTCTTCCAAATCCCTCCTTGGCCATGATACCTACAAAAAACTTGAAAATGGTTAGGCTACCGGTGTGCCGAGACCACAGCCTGTCACGCTGATCAATATTATTTTACTGTTTCATTGTACTGTCCCACCAGTTTCTCTATATCCATCTGTTATCTCATCTTGTACTTAGATTGTAAGCTCCTTGGGCAGAAACTTTTTGTTCTGTGTTTATAAAGCGCTTAGCACAATGTGGTCTTGGAGCATAATTAGAGCACTTGGGCCTATGATATTAAAGATAATAACTGTGCTCATTACCTCTCAGTATTTGGACCTAAACTGGCAACAAGAGAAAAGTTGGGTGAGACTTTTACTTAAGTGGGAGAGTAGGAGACAGTCGGATGATAAACAAATTGCCAGCAACATAAAAATAACAAAGTATTTGTGGGAGGCAAAGGATAAGGGAGTCTAAAAGTTCAAGCATGTAAAGATGTTCAAGCATGTAAAGATCCATGTCTCATTGGCAGCCGGTGTCAAGTGGAGTGCCCCAGGGGTCGGTCCTGGGGCCGGTTTTGTTCAATATCTTCATAAATGATCTGGAGGATGGTGTGGATTGCACTCTCAGCAAATTTGTGGATGATACTAAACTGGGAGGAGTGGTAGATACGCTGGAGGGCAGGGATAGGATACAGAGGGACCTAGACAAATTGGAGGATTGGGCCAAAAGAAATCTGATGAGGTTCAATAAGGATAAGTGCAGGGTCCTGCACTTAGGACGGAAGAACCCAATGCACAGCTACAGACCAGGGACCGAATGGCTAGGCAGCAGTTCTGCGGAAAAGGACTTGGGGTGACAGTGGACAAGAAGCTGGATATGAGTCAGCAGTGTGCCCTTGTTGCCAAGAAGGCCAATGGCATTTTGGGATGTATAAGTAGGGGCATAACGAGCAGATCGAGGGACATGATCGTCCCCCTCTATTCGACATTGGTGAGGCCTCATCTGGAGTACTGTGTCCAGTTTTGGGCCCCACACTACAAGAAGGATGTGGAGAAATTGGAGAGAGTCCAGCGAAGGGCAACAAAAATGATTAGGGGTCTGGAACACATGACTTATGAGGAGAGGCTGAGGGAACTGGGATTGTTTAGTCTGCAGAAGAGAAGAATGAGGGGGGATTTGATAGCTGCTTTCAACTACCTGAGAGGTGGTTCCAGAGAGGATGGTTCTAGACTATTCTCAGTGGTAGAAGAGGACAGGACAAGGAGTAATAGTCTCAAGTTGTAGTGGGGGAGGTTTAGGTTGGATATTAGGAAAAACTTTTTCACTAGGAGGGTGGTGAAACACTGGAATGCGTTACCTAGGGAGGTGGTAGAATCTCCTTCCTTAGACGTTTTTAAGGTCAGGCTTGACAAAGCCCTGGCTGGGACTATTTAATTGGGGATTGGTCCTGCTTTGAGCAGGGGGTTGGACTAGATGACCTCCCGAGGTCCCTTCCAACCCTGATAGTCTAAGATTCTATGATTAATAGCTCTCTCACTAGGCAGAAGATAACCTTATTTTGGATTCCGAGATCAGTTTATCCCAGTAGTTGTTGACAGTGGAATGTACCACCTGTAGTCTGCTGTAAGTTTGGAACTAGAAATTCTATTATATTATTATCAAAGTACTATTATATTATTTCCTTGTTATCTCATTATGTGATTTATAATGCATCAGCTTGGTATCTACAATATCTTTCTTTCAATTAGCACTCAGGATTGTCTATGGTGGTAAGATAATTAAAAAGAAATGTTTTTGGACAAAATGATGGGTTTTGACGACAACATTTTCAGAAAAAAATGGATTGTCATACAAAAATCATTGGCTGACAAAATTTCGATGAAATCTTTAAAAAAATGGATTTTTTTTTGTTCAAAATGGTGGATGGAAATCTTACTCTTCTCTCTCTCTCTCTCTCTCTCTCTCTCTCAAAAAAAGCAACAAAACTTTTCCCCCACCATTTTTCTAGGCAAAAGGGTGAAAGAAAATACCCCCCCAACTTTAAAAAAAAAATCTCACTCCTTTTTTCTGAGAGAAAGGGGAACCCACCTTCCCATCAACACATTTTTAGAAATGATTTTTTTTGTTTTGTTTTATTTCTTAAATCATTTTGATTTATTTGTGTGGAAATAAAAGGAAACACTGTGAAATATTTCAGACTGAAACTTTTGTTCATTTCATTCGACAACAAAATGTTGACAAGCTCTACTCTTAGAAACATCTTTGCTTAATTTTCTAATCTGTCCTCAATATCAGCTTCTCATCTTCCACCAAAACAAGAACTTTCCAAAACATATACGATTTATGCTACACTATTAATAGAGAAAAGTAAAAATTGTTGATCATAACATTTTCCTAACAAAATATGGTGTTCTATAAAATTTTCTGATTTTTACAAAAATGTTTGAAATGAAACAATTTGTTTCAAATCAGCATTTGATATAATGAATAGAAATAATTAGAAATTTTGAAAATGTCAGTATATCAAAGCAAAACATTTCATTTCAAATAATAATTTTGAAACAAAATATTTTGTTCCATCAAAACTGTCAAATTGTTCTCGATGTTTTCAAATTAAAAAAAATATTTAATATTTTGACTTTTCTTCCTTCTTGGGGATAAAAAAAAAAGTCACAATTTTTAGCATGCTCTCAACCAATACTTTAACAGATTTCAAGAAAAGTTTAACGTTATTGTGCTTTAAATTTGGTTTAATTTTTCTAAATATCTTAGTATTTCACACTCCAATGGACTAGGAAATCTCTTTTATGGAAATACAGCTGGCTGCTCTGTACTGGTGTCACTTCTTTAAATGGTTTTACAGAGTGGATTGATCAGTTAAAATTTCTGACAATTACATCAATATAAATGTAGTTTCTGTCTCAATGAGATCTTTTAGGGCAAGTTTTAACCTTTAATACCACAGGCAGGAATTTATGATTATCTGGAATTGAAACATCTCTACCAGATTTGATGACTCTGCTAACGACTAGCTAGACATTCTGCCACATTTTCCGTGTGTCTTTGTTTGTTTAGAGGCTCAACTTGAGAAAATATCCCAAGGCAATCAGAAGATTGAGATAACTGTGCAAGGATTTTACCTCCAACTCAGTTTACCACAGTAGGAGTCTGTATAAATTCATGCTACCAATTGCTATGATCGGTACCAAAAATCTATTCTCATTTTGTTGTCTTATTATTCAGCTCAATTCTTTAAATCTGTTGAAGGAAGCTTGGACCTGCACACATTCAGTAACACTTTAATACCTATTGGTAATTAACACTCCTCAGACCTGGATAAATGAGGTGAGATTTCTCCCAAGAAACCATTACCACAGAAATCTCAAATCATGGCGGACAGAGGTCTGTTTTATTCAGTACTCTCATTTTATTAATAATAAACACCAAGGCTATTAATAATAATCCTATAATATCCATACTAATATTAGAACTGAATGGTCTACTAAAAAAGAAAAAAACCACACTATTTGGAGCCCTGATTCAAAACATCAAAATGAATTTGTAAATCCGGCTAAAGTTTTTAAATCTGTAGTCCTGTGTAACACCTACAGAATGGTTTAGATATTTTTTGGGTTAATCAAAACTTTATACAGGTATAAGCTCAGAGATATACACACGGTACCTTTATTTTGGCAGGCCATCCATTGTATGGGTCCTTTGTCATAATTATGTTGACCAACAGAAAATGTGAATACACGTACCTAAGCAAATTGAAAAGAAGATACACATCATTTTTCTCCATGTCATCAATCAGATGTCAATTTCAGTGCTACTTGGATGTCTAATTCATTTAAACAGTGTGATAACATTCTAAAATTCTAGCATTGCATCCCAAACCTTACAATAGCTGCATTGAGGTATGTTATATCTACACCTTGATATATATGATATTTAAATAGTATAAAGACTAGTGGGAAGAACATTCATCCATACTCTCAATACTCTGAGTCCAATAGACAAGGTTACTGTTTACAAGACATCTAAATACACTTGTTTTGGGGTGTGAATTATCATTTTTGAGCATTTTATTAAATTACCTCATGTAATCATTTTGAGTACTGTGTTGTCCACAGGGAGATGTAGCGTGCATATTTTAGGCAGCAGAAATCAGTGCAATGCAAAATAAGATTTTCCAAGATATTACAGAATTTTGATGAGGACCTTTACTCTGAAAGTGAAACTTGCAAATAATACACAGAGTAAAGTCTAATTAGACCCAGACCTGCAAAACTCCCACTCACTTCAATGGGAGTTCCATGTGTAAGGACCTGTTCAATTAAGCTCTTAAAAACTCCTCACTAAAACATACTCTTTTGAGGATACAATTTTGTCTTGTTTCATAGGTACCGCCCCACTGACTTCCATATCTGTGTACTTGAGAGCAAAATTCGCTACAGAGATGGTCAAAAATTTTGTATCCATTTCTTTCTAAACAGAAAAACCCTATCCTGTTCATAAGACTGAAACCCTGGAGTAGCAGATAAATCTGTTGTGCAATTATCTGCAGACTTTGTGACTGGTAATTCAGGCCAAGGCAGTAGTGCGGTGTGATCTCTGTAGCAGTTCTATAAGGAATTTGGAATGAAACCCCTTGACAATGAACAGAAGAGAAATATATTTGATCTACTGCTCCTCAGGGCTTGTCTTCACTACTGAAGTCAGTCGACCTAAGTTATGCTACTCCAGCTACTTGAGTAAGGTAGCTGGAGTCGACATAGCTTAGGTCGACTTGCCGCAGTCTTCACTGTGCTGCGTCGACGGGAGATGCTCTCCAGTTAACTTACCTTACTCTTCTCGGAGAGATGGAGTTCTGGGGTCGACCAGAGAGTGCTCTGCCATCGATTTAGTGGGTCTTCACTAGACTCACTAAATCAACACCCGCTGCATTGATTGCAGCAGCGTCGATCTCCCTGGTAGTGAAGACAAGCCCTCAGATACTTCCTGGGGATCAATAGTAGTAAAGAACAACAATTAAAGCAACTGGGCATTTGTTAATTACAGTTTGACTTGGCAAACTGCTGGGGCATTAGAAAAACCATTCTCAGAATTTTCTTTTATCTATTGATTCATCCAGAACCAAGGAAAATGGTCACCTGAAAAGACGAGTTAGCAAGTCAAAGTAGAGGAGTAAGAATCAAAAATCTATACAAGATCCTGCCACCCTTGCTCATGCTGACTTACAATGGGAATACTCACAGCTTAAGGTACTACTAAAAACCAAGACTGGCCCTTAAAGTAGAAAACTAGAGACACATACTATGTTCAGCTCTAAGAGACCAGTCGGGAGTACCCTCCAAATTTTATTAAATGGAACAATCCTATTTTCAGGCAACTGAGTATACAGGTGTGTTGTACAGAGTTGCATACCTTGTTTTATCATATTTGAATCAGCTGTTAGTAATAATCAGCTAATTCTCAGTTTCACAAACTCTGATGACATTAATTAATTAATTATTTTATTTAGTTGTGCATAGCACTTTACTTTCTAGCATGTGGGAAGACAGGTCCTTGCCTCAAAAAGTTTATAATCTACATTAGATGGAGGACACAAGATTAAAAAAAAAAAAACAAAAAAAACCCTCCTAGTCATAGTGGGGATATCAAGGACAGAAGAAAGACAATGGAGAGAAAGAAGGGCAATTGTTGTTATAGGGAGAATGTGGTTTTCCAAGAATCGAAGTAATTTGTTTTGTTTTGCATTTCCCTCCAATTGGACAGGTGCATGCAGGTCAAGGTAAAATGAAGGGTTCTGGCTGCTACAGATATTAGAGATTTCAGGCACTCTAGAAGCTGTTATAAAGGCAGAGGTTAAGAGCCTTTATTAAATGCAATAAAAGCAATGCTTTGGTAACAGATGTTAGTTTTTATCTATGTTTTTTTTCTCCAGTGTGCTACTGGAGTAAAGTAAAGCAAGAAATAATTATGTGCTTCCTCTAGTACATCATGTACTGTAAGTATAATACAAAAGAAATGGGTTGATGTGGCTTATTCGAAAAAGTAGTTATATAACAACTGGAACAAATTCAAATGCACTTTTAGTATAATAAACAAACAGGGCAAATTCTTTATTCACAGTTGATTTCAATGTGGTTGTATGGTTTGATGAGATCAAACTTTTGCTCAGTAGGTTTGCTTGCCTTAGTGTAGGTAGAAAACATTTACTCATACCGGACACAGACCAAAGACCATGGAAGTCAGTAGGAGTCATTCCACAGACTTCAACAGACTTTGTATCAGGCCTGTGTCACTGAGGACAAAGAACCGAAGATGTAACCCTATATAGTGTTATAGACCAAAAGATGGCAAATTAAAGGGGAAATCAAGATCAGTGGGGTAAAGCATGTCCCAGGAAATTATTTTTCACTATTTAATGCGAACAAACAGACAGTGAGCTGTAGCTCACGAAAGCTTATGCTCAAATAAATTTGTTAGTCTCTAAGGTGCCACAAGTACTCCTTTTCTTTTTGCGAATACAGACTAACACGGCTGCTACTCTGAAACGGACATCTTGTTCACTTTAATTTCTGTTTATGGTTGTAGTTCTTCTATTGAAAGAAGGGAACAAATACACTAATTAAAATGCCCACCTTGATTATCACTACAAAAGGTTTTTTTTTTTCTCTCTCCTGCTGGTAATAGCTCACCTTAAGTGATCACTCTCTTTACAGTGTGTATGGTAACACCCATTGTTTCATGTTCCCTGTGTTTATAAATCTCCCCAATGTATTTTCCACTGAATGCATCCGATGAAGTGAGTTGTAGCTCATGAAAGCTTATGCTCAAATAAATTTTAGTCTCTAAGGTGCCACAAGTACTCCTTTTCTTTTTGCGAATACAGACTAACATGGCTGCTACTCTGAAACGACTAATTAAACCCACTTTTCTAAATATAAATCTTAAGGCTGCTTTTTTTTCCATGCCACGATGCACAAGCCAGAAATGCTATACCCTTTTTAGGCTGCCCCAGTTAAAATTCTGAACACATCTTTCCTTATTATTGCTTTATTCTGTGGGTATGCTTCGTAACACATAAAACAGTGGATTATTGTGAAAAGGAATATGAAGGATGTTTTGATTTTGTTATGAACCAGATTTTGTTATGTCTTTCATTAAATCTCTATTTAGGTCAGTTAGGCTGCCATAGGGTGTTTATTGATAATTTACTTCCCAAGTACTGTCTTACTTCATCATTGGGGCCCGATTCAGCAAGGTACTTAAGCATACGCCTAAGTTTAAGTGTGCAGGTAGCCCCATTGAAGTCAATGGAAGTACAGATGTGCTTAATGTAAGGCACATGTTTAAGCGCACTGGGGATTTAAAGCTGCTCTTCTTCCAATTTCTTCAAAATGAGCTGTTCCTACCTGTCCTTCTCAACCTTCCATATATTTTTGCAATCAATACCTATCTCTAACTCCTCACACTCACCCCAATTTAACTTCAAACTGCAACACTGGCTGACAAATTAATTTACAATCTCATCTAGAACAGAACAACGGTTTAGTTGGAGATATCTTTAAAACTCCGTTCACAACAAAGGACCAGATTCTCAGCTGAACTAAATTGCTGTCACTCCAAAGCATACATTTTATGTGTTGCGAGGCTCCAGCGGATCATTGCTGATTTACATCTGCTCAGGATTTAGCCCTAAATTATTCTGTTATCTGTTCAGACAATTTCATTGCAAAGCACTGGAAACACTGATCTAAGAACAACTTATTTTCTACCTACATAATATTTCAGTTCCCACTGAAAACTCAGAACAAAATTAGAGCCATTAAAGACACTAACATCTGGATATTGAGGCAGACGATCTCTGTTGTGTAACTGGGGCCTGATACAATGCCAGTCTTTCCAGTGACTTCAATAGGCTTTGGATCAGACCCTTGAGAATACTTCATTTGTGCCTAGACTTTTGTTTTAAATAAGACATAACTGGGTAAACTGACTGTTTTTTCCCCAAGATAACAATGGGGAAATAAAATAAAATAAAAATTACTCCTGAACTTCCCTGCAAGTGAGGTAATTTTATATCAGTTTTACAGATGGGAAACCTGGAACACAGAGAGAATATCTGGCTTGCTTAGTATTGCACAGATAGTAAATGAAATCAGCATTAGTGTGGAGATAGCATCTGAAAACTGAGAAGAAAGACACCATGGAGATTTTTACACATACACACACAAACATGATTCACTTTGATGAGTATACTGAATCAGAATTAGTTATATATATTAAAATATAGTATTAAAATGCTAGTCTTGAATAAATCTTATGTACAGAAAGTGGCTGGAAGGCTAACATACTAACTTCACTGAAGTGCACAATAAAGTGTAGACTTTATGGACAAGTAAATTAACATCAGATTCTGATACTCTTAATTTCAATGAGACTATGGCGGAGTAAGGAACTACTCAACATGTGTAAAGGTATCAAAATCAGGCTCTTGATGTCTCACAGAGTGTGGTCTTAGTTGCACCAGTTAGCACTTCCTACTGTCAAATCCACAGAGCAGTATGGGCAGAATGACACTGTGTTTGATGATGATTATTAATTGTAATTTATATTACAGTAGCACTAAGAGGTTCTGATTGACATCAGGGCCTCATGGTCCTTGATACTCCACATACACATGGCAAGAGACAGTCCCTGGCCTGAAAAGCTTTTAGCCTAAACAGGCAAAGGATACGAGAGAGAAATAATCATCCCCGTTTCGCAGGTGGGGAGCTGAGCGGAAGAGAAATTAAGTAACTTGTTCAAGAGCACACAGTGAGTTTGTAACACAGCCAAGAATTGAACCCACGTCTTCCGAGTCCCAGCTCGGGTGAGCAGATGTCCCAATTTTATAGGGACAGTCCTGATATTTGGGGCTTTGTCTTATATAGGCACCTATTACCCCCCCCCCCCCCACCACACACACACACTCTGTCCCGATTTTTCACACTTGCTGTCTGGTCACCCTAGTCCCAGCCCAGTGCTTTGACCACAAGATTATTATAAAAGGAGGCTGCTTGGGGCTCAGCTCAGAAAAATTCAAGACAGCTTTCCAATTATAAGTCCTGATCATTAATTTCCTCTGGCTTGTTTCAGAATCTCAAAGCTTCTAAACAGTCAAATTATATCAATTAAGATTTTTATTAGTAAAGAACAAAAATATTTTAATACATCCCTATTCAGTGAAGAGAAAATTGGCACAGGACCACCCAAATGTTTCTGGTCAAGAGGCAATAAGAAAGAACGTTACTACAATATTCATTGAAATGTGAAGCGGTTAATATTTGAAGTCTTCCACTTTATGCTAATTCACACATATCCCTAAGCTATGTCTTCACTGACAAAATCCTTCAAGTGACTTCCACTTCTAACCTCTTAGTGAAAAACTGTTTTTGTCTGTCTTTATCCTTCTGGACATTTTTAAAAAAAATCTGCATTCAATAGGAGATATTTTATAGTGCAAAGGCAGAAAATACCATTAAATTGTGACCTGAGGAGCAATCTCTATATTAATAATCCTTTACAAGTTTCAATAATACAGTTCCATATCTTATTGCTGCCACCTTGTGGAACCACTGGGGAACTAACATGAACATACAGCTACCCATTTTTGAACCTGTCAATGGAAAGTGCATGACGTCTCTCTCTGTTTTGAAGTTGGTAGTCCTTTCGTGCCACTAATCTTTTTATTAATTAA
Organism: Chelonia mydas; assembly: GCF_015237465.2. Classification (NCBI taxonomy): domain Eukaryota; kingdom Metazoa; phylum Chordata; order Testudines; family Cheloniidae; genus Chelonia; species Chelonia mydas. The sequence goes on from NC_057849.1 coordinate 327,295,200, forward strand.
TTATTAATTATTATTATTATTATTATTATTTCAGAAGGGTATATAAGAAGGACAGCTTTTCTTATCAACTGAATCTTTACTGTTATTAGCATGCCACTGGATTTCTAAACATAAAAAAGCCGTCCCACCAAAGCCTTAGATGCTCTGTTTTCAGTCCTTCCACTTGTTGGAATGTTTCACAATATTATTTATAAGCTCAGCCATGTCCAGATCAAATGAAACTGGAAAGACTGAACATAGAAAAATTTGATGATGGTACTAAAAAGTGATATACTCTATTATTAATCAAAGTAGTTTGTAATAAAGGTGGCAGTGAGCAGTCTCAGCGGTTGGTCAGGGCATCAACCTACACATCTGATCTATTTGAAGACATCCACTAAAATACATCACATTAATAAAATGGTTTATGATTTTACCTTGCCGTGTTTCCACAAATTCCCCTTGCCATTTTTATGTGTGCCTTAATAAAGCTGGGCAAAATTTTTCAACCCAAACTTTTTTCAGTGAAACAGAGAGATTTGGCAACACAAAGTTTTTGCACATTCGTGTTAATTTCGCTGAATTTGTTCTGATAAAAAAGATATTGATTCTTTGATTCAGAATGATTTCTCATTTGATACTTCCTTTAATTTTATTTTAAAAACATTTAAAAATGCTCAAAATCAAAATGAAATGTTTCATGTAACCCAAAATGAAGTTTGTTTAAAAAACAAATGTTTTGATTCACTGAAAAATTTCAAAATGACTTTTTTTCTGAACTGAAAAATCCATTATTAGCCTTGGCTATATGTGTGACAATTATTATTAAAGCACAAAATTCCCAGCTGATATAAATCAATATACCTCCACTGACTTCAATGGCGTTACACTGATATGAACAAGCTGAGGATCTAGCCCTTGATATCCTCACTCAGTTTGGACTCCACCCCAGATAAGGCCGAACTGCTGCTGAAGATAAATTAACAAACCTAGATTTGGCTCACTGATAATAACAATGTAATAAAATAGTATTGATAATAAGCACACCATGTCCTCTGTATGCCAGTCTCTCCTTGTATTTGATCCTTCGATCAGCTGGATTTGTCACCTCAAACATTTCCAATTGCAGGTCTAAAAAGAGGCTTATTTGATCAGGATTCACTGGAGAATCAAACTGAACAACAACACGGGATAGCAGGGGTAGTCAATTATTTTTTGTCAAGGTCCAAATGTCTTGGTCAAGGTATAGTCAAAGTTCAATCTCCAGAGAAAATACCTTAAAACCGCAAACAATAATGATAATAATAAGTTCATAAAAAGATTTTGGGGTCCATTCAAAAGCATCAGTGGTATGGATTTGTCCTGCGGTCTTGACTACCCTGGGATAGGGGCAGGGTAAAAATTCTGTGTACAATAGTAGGAATGGGAATTCCCGATGATGTACTGGAGGGGATTCTTGAGGGCTCTTGAGACACTCATGTTATAATTCTTCCACCAAAACTATAGGTTGGGATGATTTCCCTTCCCCTGAGGGAATATGGTCTCAGCAGCACCATATTTAACCCATCCTACCAGTCAACCACACAGTGGCAGTGATGGAATGACACAGCATTAAACAAGCACTCTCGAGCTGCCCATATGTTTCCTAAAGTGGAGTCTGAGCACTCCTCAGGACAGGATGGTCTTGTGGATAAGGAGCTGAACTCAGAAGACCAATTCAATCCCTGGTTTTGCCATTACTCTCTAAATACAGCTAAACTGTCTCACTCAGAGATAACTTACACCTGGATCTCTCAATATTTTGGAAGCGTAAAGTATTGGCCTGTAGATGGGATCAGATTTCAGAAACTGCTCGTATCTTCCCTACAAACCCACCCATATGTTCCCATCCCCACTTCAAATTACAGAAGCAGAACACTGTTCTGTATTATCAGTATGTTTATCCAGGAACAATGCATAGACATTTTAAAAGCTAACTAATCTAATTTTGTTTACCCAAGGCCTCTTTCCTTGGTTATAATTATGATAAAACATTTATTTGTTTAAAGTGGAAAACAAATGAATAGAGTCCCCATGTCCCTCTCCTCTATATGAGCGCATGCTCTTTGATACTCGGGTTTGATCACAAACTAAAGGGTTTTTTTTTTTTTTGGGGGGAGCTCCTTGTTATAAAGTGGGTGGGAATTCATAAAATTACTGAAAAAGTAGATGAATTTGCACATCCTCTGTTTTACGTTCTTCTCAGTGCAGCTGCTTATAACCATACTCAAGTAAAGCTTTCTCTACATCTAGATGGAGATCTCCCCATAGACTAAGAAAAGGGGCCACCATCCATGGCAATTCTGGAATAAATTCTGGAATTCTGGGACGATCTTATGAAATGTTTTGATAGACTAGAATTTGATGACAATGATATTGGAAGTTCGCCAGCTTAGTTAAGGTGATTTTCGCTGTTCATACTACAACAGTAAGACTTTCCCCATTTTTTGACCTCATCAACCCTAGGGAAGAAACATTACCTATAAGACTGTCATTTTACACGGCTGAGGACAGTAGGATAATTTTAATATCCCATTGAATATTATTATTTTCTTGCTTGCTTCCATCGTGGTCCTTCTCCAGCTATTGTGGATAGATTCATTTATGAATGCAAATAGACTGCTCTCTGGAAATACCATACTGTTCTCTTTTGTATCGTTATTCTTTCAGCTTTCCACTCCCATTACTCTGGTTCTCGCAGCATGAAATGTTTGATTGCAATTAAATGTTTAAAATGCCAAAGGGTTGCATTAGAATCAGAGGGGCAAAAGGCCATAGGAAATTCTCATTTCCCAGCAGAGCCTATTTACAGGAAATCTTTGCCTCTGCAATTATCAGTTACACAAAGTTCAAGTCTAATTTCACAATGGTCAACTCTCCAAAGATTAATGAAAATGTGACTCTGAGGAAAGGAAAAGCAGTGAGGGAAATTTAAAAGTAAATGCTTTGGTGATGTGGGCAAATGATTAAGATCCCACTAAATAGGCAAAAATCACATTTAAAGCTTCTTTTCTTGCTGGTACCATATTGCCCAGGGATTGCAAAGGTTTCGGAACAGCATCCCATAGGTGAGGGTTCAGAATGAAATTGCAGCCTGAAGTTTGAATGTCCTTCCTTTGTTAGTTTAAATGAAACCCTCTCCATTTTCTTTATAGTATGTGGGATTAATGACAAAACTCAATTGTTCCATTCACACACACACAACAGTATTTCTTGCAACACCCCTACTCTTTTTTCCTCTCATTATCTAACATCCAACTAAGCTGATATTACACCCCAACCCACCAACCCCCTGTTCCCAATCTAGTTCCCAGCATACTTCATTCTTGTCTCCTTTTATTGACCCCAATGTGCTTTTACCTTCATTCCCTTAAGATGTGGCCCCAGGTGGTTGGCACTCTCTTTAATGGGTTTTCTTTTACAGAGCCCTGATAAGAATCCAAGTGCTCAATTAACATGGAAAATCCAGATTACCAGCACATGTGCAGTTTCTGGTAGAATTTTGAAAATGGACACTTTGGGAGGGGGATTGGGCAGAGGGGTTTGTATTACATTACCTGAAGTGCTCTGCTTTTCCTTCCTATGTTCTATATGAAAAACTTATGAACTTTAATAGTATTTCAGTGTCATCATTTTCTAGCTAGGATTTTTCATTAGTATAAAAAGAAAAAATGAAAGTAAGTACTGTATATCACAGAAGTCTCAAACATGTTTTTTGAGATTGTGCTGAGCACAAATTGACTCTGTCTTCACTTACAGTTAAAACATTTCCAGTCTTGATACAACTACATCCACTGCTCCTACCCACTGTCCACAGTTGGTATATTTCCTAGTGTATCTGAAGGATCGAGTTATAAATTCACACATACAGTATGGAATGCTCTTTGCAATTTAAAATACAGATAATACTATGCAGGCTAGCTAAACTTGCTTGTAAAACTGAATTTAGCCGTATGAAGTGGAAATCCATCAACTTCATGAAAAAAACTCGTGAAGGTAATTCACATCTTTTCATATATTTATACCTGCTCCTGTATTTTCCACTCCATGCATCTGACGAAGTGGGTTCTAGCCCACGAAAGCTTATGCCCAAATAAATTTGTTAGTCTCTAAGGTGCCACAAGGACTCCTCATTGTTTTTGCTGATACAGACAAACATGGCTACCACTCTGAAACCTGTATTTTATTTGTCTGGATTAGGTCAAAGGACAGGAAAACTGCATCCAGAATCTCAAGATTCCTTCTATACATCCACTACAAGAACAGTTAAAGTTGTGGTATCATCATTACAGATTCAGAAATTTAGACCTCATCTGTAGTAGGAATGGTTTAGGATAATAAAATGAATCTTGCCACGGAACTCATCGGCACCATGTAATTCTCACTGTGAGGTCCTTTCCATCCTAAATTATGCATATTTTCAATTACTTTAAGAAAAAAATTGATATATATATATATCTTTTCATTTTCTGATAAAGAAGAAATTATACCGGATCCTGCAATCAAAACTCCAATTAACTTAACTATAAGTGTTGCCTGAGGCCCAAATCCTGCAAATACTTTTGGACATGCTCAACTTTACAAGCATGAAAGCTAAGAATCAGTGCCTGATTAACGACAACAGGGTAGGGCTCTATATTTAAATCACATCTTAGCTGACAAAACATAAATCTTGTTTCAACATGATGTGATGTGAAGTAGCGGAGGTTTTTTCCATCCCCCCAGTGATTCAGGGTTTTCTAATGAAAAAGCTGAAAATCCTGTTCAATCTTAACTACCAATAGATTATAGCTGATAACATCTCATTTAGCTCAGCTTTGAACTTTCATGGAAGAATTGTGTCTGCTCCTTTTTCAAGCAGTAATTAATGAGGACATTTACGATGGTTCCATCTATTTTATTTAAAAAATTACAATAAATATTTTGCAGAGTCTTAGATTGCAACACAAATAACTGTTTTTTTTTAATTTTTGCAAATATGCTTTTCACAAAACAGGGGACATACTCTGGGAAAATTGTGTTTGTTAACAAAATGCAGCACTGATATGAAGCCAGAAGCATCACCAGCAAAGATGCAATTGCCACAAACACAGCAGTTAGCAAGCACAATATTTTGTTGTTTGCTGACGCTTAAAGGAACCTTTAAAAATAAAAAATGTAATTTTTGATAAAAGGTGTTTTCAGCACATATTCCAGATTAATTCTTTGTTCTGTGTGGGTAAAATTCATGTCTGCGCAGGGAACCAGTGCAAGGACCATGAGCCATACACATCTCACTTAAGCCCTTGAAATAGGTTTAAAAACGTGGATATATAATATTATGTAAATTTAGATACAAGGCTAATGTGAATATGAATTCAAGTAAAATAATTAACTTCAAAATGCTGAACAGAGAATTAGACATAATGGAGATACAGTGGGCCAGATCCAGAAGTAGCCCTATTGGTTTCACAGAGCTCTCTGATGATATATACCAGCTGAGGATATGGACCAGAAACTCCACATACATGTCCGTCCTTTCCAATTAATGCCAGCATTCTGTAGCTGATGCTAACCTTCATGAACAACAGATTTTCAGTTCACTCTAGTGGATTATTATTTGTTATATGCAGTATTGTTGAAGCCATGTCGGTCCTTATATATTAGAGACACAAGATGGGTGAGGTAATGTATTTTATTGGACACTTGTCTCCCTCACTAACAGAAGTTGGTCCAATAAACAGATATTACCTCATCCACCTTGTCTCTCTATTATTTGTTAAACATAGAATGAAATCCTGGGTCCACTGAATTCAATGGGAATTTTGCCACTGATTTCAATGGGGTCAAGGTTTCATTCATACAGCACACACGGAGTTTATAACACTAAATTTGATATGCAACTTGACCTTTCCTGCCATGTCTCCATTTCTTCTACAGACGTCTTTAAAAAGAAGATTTCAGCAGGGCATAGCACCTATTGATGACTCACTAACATTAGTCTGCAGTGCAGGCAGCATTTCATCTTGTGTATATTGAATATTATAAAATGTCCTCATGCATTCTACTCTTATGGATTGTGCTTTACTAACTGCTGGTGAAAGGTTGTCATGGGTCAAACCTTAAATTATTTTCCTGATCAGTGGTTTGTAGCATTACTGCCAATATATTCCCTATTACTGATTGATTTTCTAATTTACTTTTAATTAGGACTTTGCCTAAAAACCTTGCAAGTGTGTCATCTGAATTGCATGTCTCTTATCTTTCCTTGTTCTATTACCCAAAACTATTCACATAATTTAGGATGATAACCTGGCTCTACCAAAGTCAATGGCAAATACCATTTCAATGGAACCAGGATTTCACCCTTAGAATTTTTATCACTTTCTAAAGTATTACTTTGTTTTTTTTAAATCAGGTAGCCATCTATCTACATTACCCATTCTACATGCAAATTGGGTAGTCATCCATACACATGCTACCGTCTGTGCTTGTAATTAATTATGGATGCAAAAAATGAACACTGAGTTGAGACCTTTTTAATCCTGTGTCTTTCTATGGCAATTGTTTCCATTCTTTTTTTTTTTTTTTTTAATGTTGAGGTAAACAAGTTTTTGCTTTTCAATACATAATCATCAAAATGTTTTAGGAGCCTCTTTTATTTTAGCATTTTACTCTCTTGTATAAGTTTCTCATTTTTCCTTTGCTTTTCTTAACGTTTTGCATCATTTTAATATCATTCTACGGCTTTTCTTTATGCTCTCCATTCAATCACATTAATGAGTGAAGAATTTATTTGTCTTGTTTTCTGATTTTTTTTTATCATCCTTACTTTCTTTGACCTCATCTACTTACAATACCGCAGTTTAGTTCAGGTATAAGTTTGCATTCTTCACATGTTTTGATTTAGGTTAGGTTCCCTCCATCGTGTTGCTTCCTGTGAGCAAGCATTTTACAGTAAAAGCCTCCGGAATTATTTTTTATTAATGATAATGATCCTTATTCTCAACTATATTTCTTACAGGAGATAATGTTCTTGAATCAACCACATGCTCTCCTTCTCCTCAAAAACAACTGTTCCTAAACCCTTCCAAACAATCTAGGTCAGTGGTTTACAACCTTTTTTCATTTGTGAACCCCTAAAAATTTTCAAATGGAGGTGCAGACCCCTTTGGAAAACTTGGACATAGTCCGCGGACCCCCAAAGATCTGCTAACCAGAGTCTGAAAACTATTAATCTCGGTTACTCAACTATTTAAGCCTTATTTTTGCCTCCACCAGACTAAATTTAAGCCCCTGATGCACCTACTCTTATTGAACCTCTTATTTCCTTCCTCATGCTTCCTGAACATATAAATACGAACTTCATATTATCTGAATGGAATTTAACTCTGTTTCCTGATATTTTCCATTTTTACTTTATATTTAAACCTTTTATTATGTCACCTGTTTATCATACTACATATACCCCTCTTGTTTCACTGCCTGTTTGTTCTAGCTGTTCTTTCCTTCTCATGCTTATCACAGAGCCTTCCATATTCTCTTATCCCCTTTGGCTCTACTATGAAGTCCCCCACATGTTTCTATCTGGTCTCTCACCAGAACATTGGCAGCCCTTCAATTCAAATATATCCCATCCCAGCTGCATTGATTCCATCTGTTCCAAAAAGAGACTTCATGCCCAACACCTGCATATCAGTTATTCTGACATGCATTTTTGTGCTTAAACTCCCTTCCCAAAGTCTTATTATTTCTGAACAATTGCACTTGCAGTCATGTACTTCAGCTTGCTTTTTCATACCAGATCCTGTTGTACCTGGTTTTATCCAGTGTCCCCCTCAGTGGACTGAAATGACTCTATAGCTATTACCAGAAGCATTTCTACCAATGGTATAAATTCTCTTTTTTTGACATCCAAGAGCTGGTCAGTAATAAAAAACTTAGGACCATGATTACATATATTATGAATATTTTAAAGAAAAACATCTTCTTATCAGCATTATTACCACTTAAGTATTTTTTTTCTTAAGCCCAGTTCTGCTTCCCTTTACATAGAGAATTGCTGCTTCATTTCTTTAAGTCCTTCCATTCTGCTTGCTTTCTCACCCTAGGCTTTTAAGTGAAATGGAGGACTCAGAGGTATTCAAAAATTTCTCTGAATTTTTAGCGTTTTCTCTTTTGGACAACCTCTCTTGCCATAATGTCTGAGGACTTTTTAACCTTCCCTGTCCCCAAACTACACTGACTGGATCTGACCATGATGGCTTCTTCGTTACACACGCATGAAACGTCTTGCTCTTGAATGTAAGTGGACAGTCTTTTAGATGTCGTTATTCAAGCAATATGACATTTTGCATCGCTAGCAAATCGTAGGTTCATATTATTTGAATGTAAATGAAGACCGTAGAAACACAAGAGAAATATAATGGGACTTAATGTGATGATAGGATAGACAATCAATACTCCAACACTGTCCCCATACGATGCCTTCACAAAACTTAGAGCTAGATGGAGGCTATAATTTTCAAAAGCACCCAAATCCTATTTTCAAAAAAATGATGTAGGCCTTTAGGAAACTACATTTCACTGAAAGTCAGTAGGACTCAGGCTCCTAAAAGCCTAAGACACTTTTGAAAATGGGACTTAAGACTACTTAAAATGTAAATGCTTTTGAAAATTTTACCCCAAATAACTCACTCAATTAAAATAAACCGTACATAGGTATTCACTAGATTGATTTGAAAATGAAAGCCTAGTTTTCTGCACAGTTCCTAAAGTTTCATACACCAATGGCTGCAAAGGACACCTGGAACAAAAATAAAATGGAACCACAGATTAGGAGAGAACATAATCAAAAACAGAGCTGACTCTAAACACAAATGTACAAGAACTTGCAGTTGTGAGAAAAATGACACAGAACCCTCCTTAATACCACTAACCATAGCGGTTCTGTTCTAAGGAGCAGTATGTTTGTTTAAATAAATAAAATATAATCTGACTTTCTTAATTTCGTTCCAACACAGACACAATGTGCATTAAATTGTTTCCTATCCTCACAGCCTTGATTAATAAATTTACACCATCTACAGCATCAGCCTGATTGCAATACCGTGACTTACTCAGTATTAATATTGTAATCTGGACTGCAACATTCACAAAAATAAAAGCATCAAATAGCCCTGTCTGTGCCAAATGGAAGAAAAAAAAACTATGCCATTTGGGTTTTATGTAACAGATACACATGATCCAAAAATGACTGAAAATATTACGTTTCAACAAAATTATATTAAAACCTTTATTAGCCATCTGTGGTTCACAAAATCACTATGCTGATTTTATCTAGCACAGCAGATAACACTGCACATGAGAAAAATGTCACATGATATTCTAGATAAGTTTATATTGATAATGAAATAGCTGCCTAAAAAAAAAAGACACTGGCAAATATTATGCCCTGTAGCTCCACGCATGGATGGGACCCACTGTGAGCAGATCTTCCTTATTCTACACAGTCTGGGCGCTCAGCTGGGCATTATCTGCCTCCCACCTGGATTCTGCATTGGTCTGTCCCAGCAATCTGGGATCCACATGGCAGAAGGTGGGGTAGATTGTGCAGGCCAAAGCGAGGCATGGACAAGGAAGAGCTGGGGGACATATCCTCCTTCTTCTAACCTCACAGAAATTAGTCAGAAGCGTTGATAGAGTATGGCATTCTTCTTTCACTAGAGCCCTATGTGATCCGTGGGGCAGTCATACTTTGGGAGTGGCCCTGTCAGAATGGTTCCAATGGCAATGTGTTGCCAAGGAGCCAGGCAGGTGGGGTGCAAATGTAGAGCCCCCAGGCCTCTGCAGAGAGGATCCCGGCTTCCCAGGGTTCTGCAGGAACCAGTTTTGAGGACAGACCCCATGGCCTTTTCCACGAGAGGACTCTGCTACCTAATGGAATCTCTGTAATGGGAATCTCTGTAAAAAGATCCTCATTGAGATCCCCTACTTTTGATATGTTTGTGCCATGGAGAGGATGATCTGGGCCAGTGCTAGGTAAGTAGGGCCCAAAATTTAGCTGTGTAAGAAAAACATGTACAGAATTATTAACATAAATATTTTATTTTTTGTTTGGATTTACACACTCTGGGCCCTGAACATTTTAGCTTTGTGCTAGTGGATCATGGGCAGGCTATTTTTGATTAATGGAGCACGGCAGGGTGGAGGCCTATTTGTGTGGAATGTTTAATTCAATAACTGGCTGCATTTAATCTATGTCATGTACCCAGATGCTATGACACTGGGTACACAACAAATCATTAATTAAATAAATGGTGCTCGAGAATCAGGTAGAGAATAGATATTTTCTCTTACCACTATTGTATTACTGCAGTGACAAGCTGAGCCTCAAACTAGAGGAGTTTTTACCGATGTTCCACTTAAAAAGGTACAAACAATTAAATTGCAGAATTTCTGAGCGGCATCCCAACTTTTCTCCAAGTCCTTGCTAGTTCTCCCAGCTGTGAATGTCCCAGCACTGATAATAATTAAAAATAAAATCTGGGAGAGAACAGAAACCTTGCTGAAGTAGAAGTCATTAGAGAAAGAAACAAGTCTCAGTCTTAAATAAACTGAATCAATTTTATAGATAACATGCAAACGATAAGAAATTAACAGTGAGGGACAATTTTTGAACAGGCTTGTCCTAAGCATTAAGCAGGGCTGATGTTCATTTTCATCCATTTCAATAACATTTACATGGGCCTTATTCTCTCTCCCTGTCTCTTCAAAATAAAGGAAAAGCTGTAGTCATCTCAAAAATCTTGTTACCTTTTAAGCAGAGCTTCATGACCTTTGATACTTGGTCCTACATTTCTGAGCATTTCTCAGCTTCAGTGGTTTGAGAAGGGCACACGGCTGAGAGGACAGCCTCTGGGTTTTGATGGAACTCAGTAGGGCACTTTTGATTAAAAGAATTCACAGTACCTAAAACAACCTTGAAAAAACTAAGACGGGAGGCAAGTCTTAGTAGAAAATGTTGAAGAGTTAAAAACATTAGAAAGGTAACCTCTCTAAAACAAGTAATACTAGATTTGGTTTGTAAGTGGCGCTGACCTTGTAAACGGAATGCTTAACTCAAGAGGACTCTGAAAGAAACATCCGAAAAGGGGGTATTATACTATGGTAAATCCCCAAGCAGAGGCAGCACGGGGGTGGGGTGGGGTGTCCATGGCTGGAGGGGCACTGGGGAAGCTCACCCAATGCTAGAGGTGGCCATGCCCAAGTGGGATTCCGCTGAGCTGGGCTGCGGGGGACAGGGAGTCTGTCTGTGCTGGTGCCCCTGCGGCTGCTGCTGTACTGAACAAGGGTTCAGGCTCTTCAGTACTCGTCTTAAAGAGACAGCGCACTGACACACTCAGGGACACAGTCTCACACACACACTCCCAGCAACACTCACTCACTCTCTCTTGCTACTTCCTGTCGAAATGCACAATGCACATATATTCTCTGTAATTTTATTCTTTCAAAGTTCAGTAAGGATTACAGTACTTTTATATTGTTTTTTTGACTAGTCTGTGCATTTCATACTTCTATTTCCCTCTTATGCTTAAATTTAATTCTTTGAGTATTGAGTTCTAAAATGCCTAAGCTGTCCTGGCTGGACTAAGTATCATTATTACTTTTATTACCATATTGTGCTTTGTCATTAATTATTTAAAATGGTACAATCAAATAACAGTAATCTTCTAGAATGTAAATTTAGCTTGTACTCACTTTAGCAGTGCCAGATTAAAAAAAAAAAGCTAAACACATAACTTTAGATACTGTGCAGATGAAGCTCGCTTAGTTTCAAATTGTATTGTTAATTATATCTGAAAAATGACTTCAAATCTGTACAAAAATAAATGTGGTTCCAAGTCTGATACTAATAGTAATGATGGAGTCAAATGTTAGTGAGTCACATACATGACTGTGATCAATAGACATAAATGCCAAAATAATTAGAAAAATAAATTCCCATTATTAATAAAAGAGAAAAAACATCGTAACCACATATGTTAAAATGAAGTAAATATGTTTTTAGTGGCATGAAAAACAATTGACTAAGATAGAGTAAATCATGACAGTAACCCAGAATGTGTATGTTACAGAAAGTAAGCAGATTTTATTTATTTTTAACTCTACTAAAGATAGTGTAGAAAGTATCAAAGTTGTGTTTCTGAGATCTGCGTTAAAGCTCCAGAACTGATCTCTCACAATTTGGGATTGGGAATATCTTGCTGTATTATCTCCTGATTGTTCTACATTTACATATACATTTAAAATATGGTTTTACCTGGTGTGTCTGTGTGTATATATATATACATGTGTTTTCTTTCTTTACATAGGAAATAAATACAGTGCTTCCCTCAGCTAATTTCTAAGTAATTAGCTGCAAAAAAAGTTGCCTCTTACTTAAAACCATCTGAAATCGCACCCCGGCTTCCTCCCTGCCGAGGCCCCAGCCCCAGCGGGCAGCTCCCTGCCCTGTGCCTGCTACGCAGACTTCGGTGTTCAAACTGGCTGGGGCTCAGGAGCCCCACAGCCCCAGCGGGCCTCCCCCTTTCCACCCACTGCCTCCTCCAGCTGCTGCTAAGGATGGAGGACAGAGCAGAAGGTGTCCAGGTAACACCGCCTGCCGCATTTGTGTTCAGTTAACCTGCTCCAGCACTCAGGCCCCCTGCTTCAGAACGACGGTGCTTTGAGTTGTTGTACTCTGGCTCCGAGTCTCCAACTCTTCCAAATAGCCTACTTTGCTGCTTGCAAATGGCTAATTTTAATACATAACCTCCGATTTAAAGTAATTAGCTACTAGTATTATTTAACGAGTAATTTTCCCCCAGAAGTTTGAATATTGTTATTAGTAGTAGTATTAGTTTATTTACTTATTTATTGACTTAGGGTTTTTTTCCTATTCATTTTCTGTGAATAAATGGCTGGACCAGTGAGCTGCCACACATGAAGTTTAAAACTGATTTGTCCATATATATTTTTATTCTCATTTTGAGGACAACATAGATAAAATACATGTTTAAGTGCATATTGTGCGTGCCCACAAGATGTATAGCGCAGCCCCTGCAATTTTGTATCTAGCCCATCTCTGCCCCACCATCAGGACGAGGCTGGAGCCGCCCCTGTCCCCAAGCGATCCCTTCAAATTGCTCCCTTGGTAGTAGCCTGTTTAAGGGATGGATCCTCTAAGCCAGTGCTTCTCAAGCTATCTGATGTAGGGGACAGGCAATTTTTTTCCCCAATGTGCGCGCAGACCGGCAGCCAATGGCTTGCGGACCGGCACCGGTCCGCGGACCACTACTTTGAGTAGCACTGCTCTAAGCTGTTCCATGATGGTAGGCTCCTGTGCGGAGCCCCACTAAAGCCAATGGGGACACCCCCATGCACAGTATCTTGGACAATCAGAGCTTTGGAAGGTATATTATATTTGTTGATCGTAATCAATACGAATCAGAAGTTCGAAATTCTAGAAAATTGATAAGGGAAGCGAAGGGACACAAGAAGAAATCTATGGCAAGCAGTATTAAGGACAATAAGGAGTTGTAAAATATATTAGGAACAATGGTATTGATCCATTACTAGATGGAAATGGTAGAATTATCAATAATAATGCAGAAAAGGCAGAAGCATTCAGTAAATATTTTTGTTCTCTATTGGGGGAAAAAACAAACGTTATAATCTCATCATACAGTAATGATAACTCTCTTTCCATTCTACAAGTATCTCAGGAGGATGCAAAACAGAAGATAAGAATGTTAGACATTTTTAAATCAGCATGCCTAGATAACTTGCATCCAAGAGATTTAAAAAAGCTGGTAGAGGAGCTCATTGGACATTAATGTTGATTTGCAATAAATCTTGAAGCACTGGAAAGTTCTAGAAGACTGGAAGAAAGCTAATGTTGTGCCAATTTTTTAAAAGGGTAACTGGGATGACCCAGGTAATTATAGGCCTGTCAGCATGACATCAATCCCAGGCAAGATAATGGAGTGGCTGATACAGGACTCGATTCATAACAAATTGAAGCAGGGAGTTGGGGCAGCTGCCACCACTGGCTGGCAAAATGTTAATAGCAGCCCTTGAAGTGGCTGTGCAGAATCCAGCCAATCAGAGGAAGCTCAGAAGCAGCCAATCAAGGCCAGGCTGGGCCTTATGAGAAGGGCAGCAGGGCAGAGAGTAGCTCAGTCTCTCCCGGGATCTTGAGGGAGAAGGTCTGGCTGCCTGTAGAGACAAGAACCTAGGACACAGCAGTGCTGGACAGGGTCAGGGGAACAAGTGGAGCGCCAACCTAGCTGGCTCCCAGACTGTGGCCTTGATACAGGGGCTGAGTAGGTCCTGGGCTATGGGGAAATGGCCCAGGGAAAGAAGGTAGTGGCAGGGGGGAGGCAGTGAGCAGCTGCCAGCTATAGGGTCTCTGGACTGGGGCCCAGAGTAGCGGGCGGGCCTGGGCCTCCCCGCTCTGCCCCACTGGCAACCAAAGGAAGTGGCCAGCCAAAGGACTGGTGGAGAAGCAGTAATGAAGAGTGAGACACCACAAGAGGAGGGTGCCCTGCTGATGGACAGAGCTAATTCCTGGAGCAACCAGCAGGAGGCGTGGCCACGGTAGTGAGCACAACCCATTACACACTGTAATGTAATTAATGCAAATCAACATGTGTTTATGGAAAATAGATCCTAACTTGATATCTATTTTTGATGAGTTTACATGTCTGACTGATAAAGAAATAGTGTTGATATAATATACTTAGACTTCTCTAAGGCATTTGACTTGGCACCATGTGACATTTTGACTAAAAACTAGAACAATATAAAATTAACATGGCACACATTACATGGGTTAAAAATTGGTTAAATGGCTAACTGATAGGTATTTGTAAACAGGGAATTATCATAGAGAGGTGGTGTTTCCAGTGTGGACCTATGGGGATCAGTTGTTGGCCCCACTCTATTTAACGTTTTTGTCAATGGTCTGGAAGAAAACATAAAAATCAACCCTGAAACAGTTTGCAGATGACAAAAAAAATGGGGTAAGGGTAAATATTGAAGAGGACAAGTCACTGATTCAGAGCAATTTGTGTGTTTTCATATGGCCAACTATATACATGTATAGACCTAGAAACAAAGAATGCTGGCCATACTTACAGAATGGGGGACTTTATCCTGGGACCCAGTGATTGAGAAGAAGATATGGGGGAGGGGTGGTGAAGAATCAGCTAAACATGAGTTCCCAGTGTGATGTTGTGGCCGAAAGAGCTAATGTGATCCTCAGATGCGTAAAGAGGTGAATCTCCAATAGGAGTAGAGGGGCTCTTTCACCTCTGTATTTGGCACTGGTGCAACTGCTACTGGAATACGGTGTCCAGTTCTGGTGCCCACAATTTAAGAAGGATGTTGATAAATTGGAGATGATTCAGAGAAGAGCCACAAGAATGGTTAAAGGTTTGGAAAACATGCCTTAGAATGATAATCTTAAGGAGCTTAATCTATTTAACTTGACAAAGAGAAGGTTAAGGGGTGACTTTATTACAATCTATAAGTATCTACATGGGGAACAGATATGTAATAATGGGCTCTTCCATCTAGCAGTGAATGGTATAACATGATCCAATGACTGGAAATTGAAGCTGTACAAATTCAGATTGGAAGTAAAGTGTCAGTATTTAATAGTGAGTGTAATTAGCTATTGGAACATCTGCCAAAGGTTGCAGTGTTTTCTCCATCACTGACAATTTTTAAATCAATATTGGATGGTTTCTAAAAAACATGCTCTAGGAATTATTTTGGGGACATTCTAGGGCAGTGTTTCCCAAACTTGGGACGCCGCTTGTTCAAGGAAAGCCCTTGGCGGGCTGGGCCAGTTTGTTTACCTGACGCTTCTGCAGGTTCAGCCGATCGCGGCTCCCACTGGCCGCGTTTCACTGTGCCCAGCCAATGGGGGCTGTGGGTAGCAGCGTGGGCTGAGGGGATGTACTGGCCGCTGCTTCCCTCAGCCACCATTGGCCGGGCACAGCGAACCGCCGCCAGTGGGAGCCACGATCGGCCGAATCTGCAGATGCGGCACGTAAACAAACCAGCCCGGCCCGCCAGGGGCTTTCCCTGAACAAGCGGTGTCCCAAGTTTGGGAAACACCATTCTATGGTATGTATTACACAGGAGATCAGGCTAGATCACAGTGGTCCCTTCTGGCCATGGCTATGAAGGATGAGAACAATACTTTCACCACACTCTGGCTGGAAAAGACTTTAATGAGCTGATAATCAGTTGACATAAAGCAGCTTTCCTTACACCAACAGTATTTTTTTTCCTTCTTAGTAGTAGAAGGCTAAGAGGAATAAGGGGCAAGCCACGTCTTTGATGGTAAGACTGTTGTAGTGTCACAAGGAGTTAAAGGTCTTTGGCCAATGACAGCTGAAGATGAAGCTAGGAAGAGACTGAAGGTTATTGTCATCTCAAAGGCCAATGCTTGAAGCTTTGGCATGAGAGAGAGAGACCTGATAAAACCTGGTTGTTTTGCATCATCAAAAGAGAAGCATTTCCCTTATCTGCTTTCATTTTAAACCTCTGTATCTTCTGGGAGACAGACCTAACTAAACTGAGAGGAAAAGACCGCCTCAGGAAATTCTGGATAAAAGAGTGAGAGAATTGTATGAGGACAAGTAGAACTAGGGCAACTAATAGGAGCCAAAAGACAACTTGGGTTACCACTCAAAAAATTTGAAATTTCATTAATCAGTTCTGTGTGCTCAAGTGTGACATAAGCAATATTCCATCCAGCTGAAAACTGACAAATGGCATAAATGGTGAATAGTAAATTATGTATTCCTACATAATCAAGGTGCAGCCTATTAATAATATTAACAAAGGGAAGGAAATTGGAAGGAAGGTTCAGTTTTTAAGTTGCATGTTACATTAAACACAGAAATAAAATATCAAGGGAGGAAGAAATGTTTTTAGAGTGAATGGAATTAGGAGATCTGGGTTCTATTCCCAGTATTGGCAAATATTTGCTTTGTGACCTTAGGCAAGTCATTTAATCTCTCTCTGTGCTTAGTCCTAAACTCTGCAATGGGCTCTGCCCAGGTGCAAGATTTGTCCAACATAGTGCTCATTCCAGGACTGTAACTTAACCTTGTTCATATTTTTTTAAAGGGGGATAGTATAGTTACCGTAAACAACAGGGCTGTTGTGAATCTGTACTGTGCAATTCATCCATGTTCTGAAATACTTTGAGATGCAGGGCACAATAGAATCTCAGAATATCTATGCTCTATAATTAAAACATACAAAAAATGTTTCTTCTGATGCAGTGTTTTTATTTATCTATCAATTTCTCCAAAAAACTGATTCATTTCAATTTTTTAAAGTGTCTGTTTGAATGTCATCACTAATAGTTGCAATGGGGGAGGTTTAGATTGGATATTAGGAAAAACTTTTTCACTAAGAGGGTGGTGAAACACTGGAATGCGTTACCTAGGGAGGTGGTAGAATCTCCTTCCTTAGAGGTTTTTAAGGTCAGGCTTGACAAAGCCCTGGCTGGGATGATTTAACTGGGACTTGGTCCTGCTTCGAGCAGGGGGTTGGACTAGATGACCTTCTGGGGTCCCTTCCAACCCTGATATTCTATGATTCTATGATTAATATTATTAACAGATAACACTGGAGCATGGCCTCATATCACAAGGGACTAATGGCATATATTTCAAATAAGTAGCTGTGACCAGTACAGTGCCCTGAGAAGATGCCATTACTTGCATAGTTACTGTGTCACTAGAGGAAAGTGAAGTAGCTGCATGTGATTGGCTGGTTCGTGGAGATTAGAAATGAAAGTGACCTACTAAATCTTCTTCCCTGGCCATTATAGGATTGCTCCCTCTAGTACTTTTGTTTCTAAATGTCTCCAAAGAGAGGTCTTCTACCAATTCTCTCGGGAAACCATTCTACAGTTCAATTGATCTCATAGTTAGAAAGGTATTCTAGAAATTGGCCTAGCTAGGTTGCTGTAAAGATGCGGGAACTAGAATCAGACTCTGTAGAACCTAGGATGGCTGACGTTCCCACAGTGCCACTGAGACGCCATGAAGAGCCCCAGCCAGGGAGCACTGTGGAGAAGGTGCCACAGGAAGTACCCAAGGGACCCAGATTGACAGTACCCTGAGGCTCTCTGATTGACCCTGGAGAGTGCCCCAGGGAGTTGTCTGGTCAACAACAAAGATTTTGGCCTGCTACGACTCCAGATCTCATCTCCTGATCTCTGGTCTCTGATCCCAGTTTGACCCTGCCCCTGGTTCCTGCCTGGTACCACCGCTGGTCTCTGACTCCAGCCTAACTCTGAGCTGGATTCCTGCCTCTCGAGTCTAGCCTGGTACTATCTCTGGTCTATGACGCCAGTATGAATTTGACCCTGACTCTAGTGATTCCTCTGACTCATGTTCATCGACTACTGTCCCCGACATGTGGACCATAGCCCAGCTGTGACCCCTAGGCCAGCACGCCTATGCTCTGGTCCCTTACAGTTGCACTGTGCTAGTACCCAGTACAAAGTGGCAGTAAAGCCAGGCTAGCTGGCCAGTGGAGGATTCCTCCTGCCCAGTACCTTCTACACCACCACCCCTATTATAGTTCCCAGAGTAGAGGGCATGGCCTAGGCCAAGACAAAGTGTCATGGTAATCCCTATTTTCTGGGTCACCTTAGGAGTAGGTAAAAATTGATGTATAGTAGAGTAGTCCAGACACTCGCTTAGCATGCAGGAAGAGTAAAGTTAGCTTAAAACCTTTGTCCCTCCTTAGACTATGCCAAGCTTAGTTCAGACATAGCCCAGGGTCTGACCCATTCAATCTAAATCTTCCTTAGTTTCATCCAGTTAACATTATATTACGCCTCTTTAGTCCCATCACATGCATGTAAAACACACACACACACAGAAGAATCTCTACCTACTACTGAAATTCAGCCATCTCTGGGGCAGAATTTGATAGCTGTTAAATTACACTAAGAAATCAAGTCTTAAAGTGGAAAAATGCCAAATCTAATTCCAACTACAGGGGTAATTACAGAAAACAGAACACGTACAGACTGGAATTTGGCCAACACACTGGGGCTAGCACCCTATCATGAAAGTGTCACGGGTTTTTTAATAGCCGCAAGTAGTCAGGGCTGTGGTTTTCAGAATTTTCTTTAAAAGATGTATGCTGCTGTCTAAGCTTATGGAAAATAGCTCTTCCTTTAGTTATGATGGCTTGTAATTTGTGTGATAATTACTGCTAACTGGTTCTGAACAGTAGTCCCCAAGGGTTCCCTCCTGCAGTAATGGTATCGGAGAAATGCAATCCAGTTAAGGGCTTTGCTTCGCTTGGCCATCGTATCTAAATATACTGCTGTCTCCAGGGAACTTATCTGTAGTCTGGCTGCACTCAAAATGAACATTTACCACTTTCACTTCTGTAATTTACCACTGCGCATGTGGTATTTCCCGTGTTTAATGCGAGCACTGTGAATGCCACAGTAAAGGTAAACATGTCAATTGTTAAATAGCACCCTGTGAAGTTGTATTCTGCTACACTACGTATAGCTTTATAGAAGTGTCAGGGCATGATAAAGCAAGATTCAATGAATAATTTAAATTTCAAAGGCATTACTATTATTTTTAGTGCAGTAACACCTTTGGCATAGCCCAGGACCCCATCGTGCAAACATAGAACAAAAAAGTTAGAATGTGTCCCTTCAAAATATTAATGGTTAAGTGGGTTTTATAACAATCTCTGCATTCACTCTCTAAGAGATCTAAAGAGACAGAAAGTGACTTGAAATATAGCCATATGCCAGCACAAACAGATGAAAATCACAGTTGCCAACTTTCACACAAGTAAATAAGCACCCCAACTTTCACAAGAAGCCAAAAATCAAGCGAATCCCATTTCAAAACAAGGCCAAAACAAGCCAATCCCTAAGAACCCCAACTATTTATGTGACTAGATCCCCCTGGCGTGCAGTCTGGTTGCCGCCCCCTGTGCACCCCTGACTCTCTCACCCCCTTGCCTCTGCTTGCCCCTTGCCCCTGCTTGCTGGGAGTCTATCAAAAAAAAATAATAATGAAGCAACAAGCTACAAGCCAAAAGCTAGCCAACAAGCAACTCACAAGCCAATTAAGCCAAAAACAAGCCCAATTTCTGCGTGTTTTTCGTGAGTTTGGCATGTCTGATGAAAATCAGTAATTTAATGGGACATTTTTCCTATCTCTATTTTCAAGGGTTGCTATTTTTGTTTTATAAAAACTGTTTATTGTTTTCTTTGACTTGTCAGCTTGAAGGCTGAGCTAAAGTCAAGCTCCAGTAACAACTAAACAATGCAAAGAAGTGTAAATAGGCCATGTTGTGTGATTGGCAAAAAGGTGCTTAGCTCCCTTACATGCCAAAGAATGACAAAGCGATTGACACCAAGAAGGAAATACTCTGAGAACTAAAGTGAGTTCAGCTTGGAGAGGAAGCAACAATATGGAGTAACGAGATCTGATTTGAGTAAAGGGGAAGGTGGCATTTTTTGTACAATACACAGGCAATAAGTCTTCCACCATAAGCTATATATTACATTATAACTAATTCTATTCTCTTCATATAGGCATTCTTATACTACAGTCATTAATGTAGTATCTGAGCATCTTCCAGTAGTGCATTAAGCAACGTGATTAAAATCTATCGTCTGTTGTTTGTTCTCTCTCCTCTCCCCAGGGAGAGAATTGTGCGTAGTGGAGTGTCTTGGGGTTTTTTTTTTTTTTTTAAATGTATATTTATATTAGAGAAGACAAGGTTGAAGAAACGTGCCTTGCATTTGGAGTAGAAAGAGGAGAGGTTTGTGATGGCCCCTACTTCCTCAGGGAGTTCATTCCACAATCTCAGACTGGCAGCCAAAAAAGTTACATCTCCAAGGTAACAGTGATTCACTGTACTATGCTACAATAGTGAACAACATAAAGATTTTTCTTTTACAACCCTTTTGCTAAGCATAGGGAGAAATGCTCAAACATGAATGCACATCATTCAAGAAAAGATACCACTACTTGGTTCTGTCTTGTGTGCATGACATGACTCAGCTGCATTTTCTTATTCTGTAATGTTATTACTGAAAAATACATAGAAACAGATTCTGATAACCTAACATCTTGAATAATGTTGGAGTCTATTTCTGAAGTTTTTTTGTTGAAGAATTGCCACTTTTAGGTCAGTTATTGAGTGACCAGAGAGACTGAAGTATTCTCCAACTGGATTTTGAATGTTATCAACATAAAACCTTCAAAAACAGACTCCAATGTGAAGCTACAGAACTGGAATTAATTTGCAAACTGGATACCATCAACTTAGGCCTGAATAGAGACTGCGAGTGGTTGAGTCATTACAAAACCTAAACTTAATTTCCCCAATACTAATTTCTCCCAACTGTTACTCACACCTTCTTGTCAACTGTCTGTAATGGGCCACTCTCTTACCACCTCAAAAGTTATTTTTCCTCCCTTGGTATCCTGCTGTTAATTGATTTATCTCGTTAGACTGACCTCGCTCTTGGTAAAGCAACCCACATCCTTTCATGTATTTCTACCAGCTCCTGTATTTTCACGCCATGCATCTGATGAAGTGGGTTCTAACCCACGAAAGCTTATGCCCAAATAAATTTGTTAGTCTCTAAGGTGCCACAAGGACGCCTCGTTATTTTTGCTGATACAGACTAACACGGCTGAATTCTGTCATCTTGAATAGAATCTCTGTCTGTAACTTAGTCCCTATTAAGTTCAATGACTACTTGTGGCATAAGTAGATTGGAGTAAAAGTACTAGAATCTGGACCATAATCATAACCAGTGAGGAGTTTTATCATTTCTTGCATGAACACAGCTTACTATATAGTCTTTAAAAGACTACATTATTCTCCGTGGCGATTTCTTTGCAAGATAAAATATTAATTTTCTAATCTTGGAATGCATGTGCCAGTGGCTTTACTTTTATCTTCTGCCAGCCTAAACTTTAATTATAGATGTTGAGAAAGAGAGACACAGATACATATACACATTTAGCATTCCAGAAATAATGTTTATCCTTGTCACCAGATAGACCATGAGCCCTTGAATTAGTACTAATAACTTTTGCATTAAGATATTACTTTGAGAAACACCAGAAACTTGCTACAATAACATGGTTATTTGTATTATGAATTCACATAGATGAATTTGCCAGTACAAATCACTGATTACCCTCATTCTATCTTTTGCTGTAATATATTTTTAAATGTCTTTAATTATATTTTGCAACCACTAATTCACCTTCAAGAATGTGAAGATGTTTACTTGATTGAAGAAGCATTTTCTTTTTCCTTGAATGAACCTTGTGCTTTTTACAAGGCACATGTCAAAAACTGTGCTCCTTGTACTTCCAGAATTACTTTGCAGTAAAGCAAGAATACAGACATTTTTGCTAGTACATTATTAGATAAGGAAAAGGAATGTTGGCATTTACTGAAACTTAAATCAGCAGATTTATAAAATTAATCAGATATGAGTCGGTTGCATTACAATTAATATCAGAAAATGTGCTTAATTGTGGCATATGTTTCAACAAAGTGGCCATTATCATCCACAAATCTTATTTAGTATGCAGTAACAAATTGTGTGACGGACAATACCCACACATTTCATTTCCCATGCATGGCTGAGGAATTTGTTGTCTTTCTTAAAGTTGAGTAGTTGGACACAATGCAGGATAGTGTGTGATTCATTTCTTAGCATTATAAAACTGTACCTGTCTTAGGACTGGACATTTTACCCTATTTCCAATCCTAAAACACAATTGCAAATGGAAAACACTAAGAAATGAATCACGCTCATTCATGCTTTTCACACAATGTCATCTAGTAACTTTTCCTTTGGTTTCATTGTGTTATAATAAATGCTATCAGGCACAGAAAAGAGGTAGGATAGCATGAAATTTCCATGAGAAGGCTGCATAGTCAGTATGCCTTAGAATTGAGTGACTACAACTCCAGCTGTAAGTGCAACGTAGCTTATTGTTAATTACCAGTTTTAAAAATACTTGGTACTTATGGACTGTCTTTCATTCAAAAGTCTTAAAGTACTACACAAAGATTAACTAAAGCTCGTAACACCACTGTAAGGGAGGCTTTATATCCATACTGCAGATCGGGAGCTAGGCCGAAAACAAGTGAAGGAACTTTTTCAGGGTCACACAGTGAGTCATTATCAGAGACCGAAACAGAGCCCTGAGTTCCTGGGCCCCAATTCAGCAAGATACATGCCCAACTTTGAGCACATGAATAGCCAAAGGAACTGTTCATGTGCTAAAGATAGCAAGCACTTCGCTGAGCTGGGGCCCTGATTCCCAGCTACTTGCACTACACTGATTACAGACCCATCAGGGGACATTGGGAGAGTTAAAACTATCTTAATTATGAAGAAACTTACATTGAAATATATTGGGTGAGGAGTCAGCATGACCTGAATAACATGACTCATAGAATCTGAGACAGTGATTTCTGCATTGTGTCCATAAGTCCTGATTGAACTATAGCACATCTTTTAGAAAGACGTGTAATCTTGATTTAAAGAGTTCAGGTGACAGAGAATCTACCACATCCCTAGGTAAGCTGTTCCAGTTTTTTACTGTTAAAAATATTCACCTTATTTCTATTGTGAACATATGTAACTTCAGTTTCTAGCTATCCTATCTACTTAGGTCTATGTCTGCTAGATTAAAAAATATTAATTGCTATTACAAAGAAAATATCAGCTGTGGAGGCGTACATATCAACAGAGATAAACAAAACAGAGAAGAGTGGTGAAATGGCATATATTAGGAACTATTAGCCAGAGCTACAGCCCTGCAAACCTGTGATCCAGAAAGCTTTAGGTAATAAATGTTCATGTACAAAACTCCCTTAACTTTTTGTCTGTTTTGTATGGGTATTACATACAGTCAGGAAAACAAATGGCTCACTGCTTAACACAGGAATACCAGTGGGGAAAAAGGGGAAAGAGTGTGCAAGTGTGTCTCTCCCCACATGAACAGAGGTGACTTGTGCAGCCTTCAGCAAGTCACTAAATTTTCCTGTATCTCATGTTCTTCATTTGTAGTACAGGGATAATAGCTATCTACAGCACTGTGGTTACAAGAAAGCTTAATGCATTATGGTTTACAAAAAGTACTCCAGGGAGAATTCTGTGCCACTGCGCATGCACAGAATTCATGTATCCTGCAGATCTTTTTTCTCTGCAGAAAATACATTTTGCTGGAGAGGCTCTGCAGTTGTGCCTTTTGCCCACCACGGCCTGCTGTGGCACCAGAGCAGAGGCAGCAGGCTCACCACTCACCGACCATAGCAGTCAGCAGTCGATAGGGAGAGAACAGAGGCTGTGCATCTCACAGTGCCCTGCCTCTGGGGCCAGGTAAGGAGGCACAGGATATGGAAGTGGGGGGGAAACAGACAGAGTGGGCACATGGGGCTGCTTGGGGGGTCACATAGACTGGAATTCAGAAGGGCTAGTGGGAGGACTGTCTGGCACAGGCTCTGAATGGGAGTGGAGGTGGAGGGACACTGGGAGGTGGGGATGGCTGAGTGGGGGTGCAGGGACACATAGGGACAGGGGCAGATGTGTCTGACTGATTGGGAGAGACTAGGGATCAGCCAGGATCTGCATGGGGGAGGTTTCCCAACAGTTGCCTCCCCCCCCGAAAAAAAACCCTGTTCCAATCTTCTCCCACCCACACCCAACATCCTCCAGGTTCACTCCCAGGTTCCTTCCCAGCAATTACTTCCCTCTCCCACAGCTCCTCTGTTACCCTGGGTTCCCCTAAGCCTGTGCACTGCTTCTGAGGGGTATGGGAAATACATTTTTATTGTAGTTTAAATTAATTATTACTCAAAGTTCTGTATGAATATGCATAGTAAGGGAACTATTTGTCAAAAAAACATTTCCTGAACCTTTTTTGTCTGTATTGTCACAAACTTGTTGGTGTTTTGAAATAAATGACAAAAATAATTGAAACTGGTGTGCTTATAATGTGTTATTTTGACAAATAAAACATGCAGAATTTTGCAGAATTTTAAAATACTTTGTGGGAGTGGAAGTGGAGGGTTTTTAATCTTTCTGGTGCAGAATTTTTAATGTGTTGGGGCAGAATTTCCCCCAGGAGTAAAAGCTTTGAGATCCATGGGTGGTAGGCAGTGTAGAAATGCAAAATATTATTTAATAATTCCATCATATTTTCACTGGTAAAATTTCTGATGGTGTATTATTCAATACTTGCATCCCAAAGATATCAGTTATTTTGAACACTTATAAAACACAAGCTTTTTCTTCCAGAAACCACCTAACTGTCCCCATTAGGCATCGTCATACCTTCATACAAAAGCCACTTACGTTTTTGTCTTTGTTGTATTTGTGGAAAATCTCTTGTGCTCTTTCTTCACCACCATCAGTAAACAACATAATGATCTTATTGCAGTTAGCTCTAGAGACACTGTGCTGTAAGAGATTCAAAGAGAAGTATCCTTTTAGTCCTGGCTCTCAAAAAAAATGCAGAAGTGTAATATAGTTCCCAGAAACATAGTTCAGCTCTGAAGGGCAAGGAATGCCTCTTTTTTTATGCCTTGTGCAGAGGAAAGCACATTACTTAAGTACTAATGCGTTAAAACCTGACCTCACTGGGTATGTTTACACTGCAATAAAATGGCCTCCCTGGCTGGCCCTGGTCAGCTGACTGGGGCTCGTGGGTCTTGGGCTGAGGGGCTATAAAACAGGAGTGTAGACCTTCGGGCTTGGGCCGGAGGCTGGGCTCTAGGACCCAGTAATGGAGAATGGCAAAGCTCCTGCTGACCTCAATGGAGCAAGGATTTCACTCAATAAGTCTGCCTCCAAATGTAGTATTTCTAAGTCTATATCCTGCTTTTTGTCACCAAGATATTAGTATTATTAGTGCATCACTACTGACAGAGCCTTCCTTCACTCTTTAAGAGCCAAATTACGGTACACCTCAGATCTGACCAAAAGGAACATTGTGGTAATCAGGTATGTTCCACCCAAAGAAGCATAAGAGAGCTGCATGAATGGGGTTGTTTGGGGTGGAAGTAAATTGCATATTTGTTAAAACAAAACATGCAGATCAAACCATGGTCCCAAATTCTCTTCGCTGGATGCCTGAATGTGACTCAGACAGTGGATATCTTGCATATGCAGTTCAAAAAAGGGGGCATTTTCACTCTACCCTTCAGGTTTACATGACGTGACTCCCTCCTTCCTTCCACGCTCTGGAAATTTGAGGTGGCCATTGATGCTTCAACTCATGGGAGTCCAAAGAATGTCTCAAGTTGGAATCCCAAGTGCTGAGCCAGTCAAACTCTCTGGCCACTAAATTAGTCCTTAACAAACCGAAGATCTAAGGTAAATAAATTACCACTCAGCTCCCAGTGAACTTATCCTTACATTTAAGTCTTACAAATTCAGGACCATGTTTTGTTTTGTTTTATTTTTTGTTACATTTCTTCAGAATCAGCTCAGTTTTCCTCTTTTATATTTGCTGACTTTTTTTTTTTTTTACACCAGAGCACACGTTTTGCCGGCTTACACAAAGTGGGGTAGGTTTTCACCAAGGTTACCTGGCTACTTGGGGGAACAAGAAAACCCCTGCTCCTCTGAGTCTCCTGTTCAATTGCAACACCAGTGGAGGGGAGGTGCTGCGCACCCCAGATTCCTCTCTGTAAGCAAGCAGGCTGGGAGGCGATGGGATTGGGAGGAGCCCTGGCTCAGATCCCTAATTCACTAGTCAATGGAGCTGGCAGAGCAACAGGGAGAAGCAAGCTGCTCATGAAAAAAGGTGACATAACTTTCTCTACAATGAAAACAAGGGAGAAGTGAGGAGAAATTCTGACCCTCTGCATCACAAGTCATCCAGCGGTACGCTCCTGGGGTGCTGAAGCTGTGCAATGTCCCTAACAGAGGAGAGACCATAATGTAATGATCTGGTCCTCACTGGTTAATTGATGAGCACTAGTGAAGCTACTTAATTATATAATTCTATAGTACTCTCAGCAAATTCTGGCATTAACAAATCAAAATTCTTTACTTGCTATTACTTCATTTTTACTAAAACTAATTCTGTACGGACCTTTTGACATCAGAAGCTCAGTTTTCAAGAGGCACCTCTTCTAATGAAGGACAGAACTGAGCCTTATGAATTTTCTTACCAGTAATGATGAATAAAGAAATTTGAAATCATTGCATTAATATCACTCCTGTCACCACTGTAAGTTTGATTTGGAAATAGAAAATGGAGGATCACTTTTGCTTGTAAAATACAATATACAATACATAGCTTTGGGCTGCTGCTTTTTTATATTAAAAAAGTAATAAAACTAGAACAGGTACTTTATAAATATTGAAAAACACCTACCTGCTTAATGATTTAATACATTCCAAAATAAATTCATAAGGGCACCGCACAAATAATTGACTGGAGGCCCAAATCCTGGTCACCTTACTCTCACAAGGTGTTCCATTGATTTAAAAGGACAACCTACACGAGTAAGGTAAAACAGATTTGGTCCTTGTTCTACTGGGCCGAACTCTGTACTGACTTACTTGGTGGTTTAAGTTAGACATCTAGTGTGCATCTATATAACATCATAAGAGTGCAAAGTACTTTACTGTTCCTACCCCAAAAGAGCTTACTGTGGGACTATTAGCACATGTATTATGGTGCTGAGATAGAATTGATAGATGTAATGGAAACTTACATTTTTATTAGCCAATCAGGACTGGAGACCCAACAATATACAAATGTAGATTAAAAAATGGTCCCCTGCCATTGTCACATGCAATCTCATTAACAGAAATCTTGCCCAGATCAGGCTGTAATGAGTGGTTGAAACTAAGGGGAGAAGGAGCGGGAAGGGAGGATGGTGATTATATTGGAATTGGGTGGTTGCTGTAGTTTGTCACATATGCATCTTGATGTACAGCTTTGGTTCTTTCACTAGGGCAAAGGAGGTCTAACTTCACTCTCTTGCTGAAAGGGTGATGGAAAACGGGGGTTCTGCCAGTAAAAATAAGTGTGTCCCGCACAGTGACTGCAGGACAGCCTACTGTCTCCTAAAGTAAAGAAGTGATATGAAACTGGTGCCTGTGTGTATTATTTAAATACAATATATATATTGAAAATGTATTCTTCATACCATAGCCATACTAAATCATGATATTTTACATCAGAGTTGTGTTTATATAATTGATATATAATAATGGGTTCATGTGTGTTGGGACAGGATCTCTCTTCACACTGCGATAAATGGCGTCTACTCTGCATTAACACCATTGCTACTTAGAGAAGAATTTTCTCCAGAATATATAATTAACTGCACACTTTATCATATCTATTGCTATAAATACAAGAATCATATTATCCATACATCCTGTTTAGTTTAAATATAACTAAATGTTCTATTTTATATTTAATTATACATTTTGCAATATTGGTGATATATTTTTCATATCTATATCTAGATAGCCAATATTGCAAAATATAATATATATTTGCTACGTATTAACAGTAGTCTCCTGCATTGTGATGTAGCGTTATTCTGTACTACCATACTTTCCCTGTTTCCCTAGAGTCCCTTTGTGTGGTAGTCTAAGCAATTACAAGAGGAACTTTTCCTCTTTCTTTCCTGTTCCTTCTGGGTTTATCTTCACGAACACTGTGTTAGTGAGCAGGTTTATGCAACATTCCTTACCTGTCAATTACATCAATCTATATTACAGCACAGCTAGGGTCGCCAACTTTCTAATCACACAAAACCGAACACCCCTGCTTCTTCTCTGAGGCCCCACTCATGCCCTCCCCTTCGCTGAGGCCCCACCCCCGCTCGCTCCATCCCCACTCCCTTCGTCGCTCACTCTTTCCTACCCTCACTCACTTTCACCGGGCTGGGGCAGGGGTTTGGGGTGTGGGAGGGGGTATGGGCTCTGGGCTAGGGCCGAGGATGAGGGGTTTGGGGTACAGGAGGGGGGGCTGGGCTGGGGTGTGTGAGGGGCTGGGGATGAGGGGTTTGGGGTGCAGGAGGGGTCTCTGGGCTGGGCCAGGGGGCTGGGGTGCAGGGTCCTGGCAGCACTCACTGCGGCTCCAAGGAAGCAGCTGCCAGGTCCCCGTGGCCTCTGGGTGTATGGGCGGCCAGGCAGTTCTGTGCGCTGCCTTCGTGCCCAGAGGTGCCACCCCCTACAGCTCCCATTGGTCATGGTTCCCAGCCAATGGGAGCTGCAGAGCCGGTACTCTGTGTGGAGGCAGTTTGCGGAGCCTCCTAGTCCCTGGCTGCCCCAGCGCCTAGGGGCCACAGAGACTGGCGTCCATTTCCAGGAACAGCATGGAGCCAGGGCAGATAGGGAGCCTGCCTTAGCTCTGGGCCCCCACTGCACCGCTGACCACACTTAAAGAGCCGCCAGAGTTCCTTTTCGACTGGGCATTCTGGTTGAAAACCGGATGCCTGGCAACCCTAAGCACAGCCCACTTAACCTCCCAGCAGCATAGGGAAAAAGAAGACTGTCCTCTGCCCGTGTGCAGACGCGTGCACCTTGCGTCTGACTGAATACGTGTAAGGGGTGCTATTTAATTTCTGCTGTCCCTCCCCCGAATCTCTGAGTGGGAGGCTCCACTCTCACAAACGTATGGGTCTGCACAAGGGGTGGGGGAATCTTTTATGGGTTCCCTTCAAAACAGGCATATTTCCATTCCCTCTCCTACCCCAAGGAGCCAGCAGGGAAGGCACAGATTCCCTTACACGGCTGGGCTGGTTGTAAAATTCACAGTTCAGCCCATTGTGATGGTTTGGCCACACCATGTCAGAGATTTATAACTAAGTTAAAACATCATTAACTTACACGTGAGTTTAATTTATACCTTTTCTCCATTTTCACTGTAGGATTTGATTCATCTTGTCAGAGATTCGTCTATTAAAGAATTCATGCTACCATCTGACAAGATGTAATATCATGTCTCAGATGAAGATGAAAATGTGCTAAAATACATCAGAAACCCGAATGATTTTCTTGATGCTACATAATGACAGGATGTCTCTCTATTGTAAAAAACCTTTCTGACCCCCCTCTTAGGATGCTAACTCTGTCTTCCATTCTTTATTTTATTTTATATTTTTAAACTTCAACTAAGCAAGCAAATAGGTAGCCATCTTTTTTTTCTTTAATGAAGGTGCTACTATGTTCATTTTGTGGATAAAATTGCTTTACTTTGAAATAATTATCACACCCTTAAAAATTGAGTTACCTTACCTTTATTTCTGGAATATAGCTTGATGCATGAAACTCTATGAATGCATCTTGCTCAATGAGTTTTCATGTAATTGGGGAAGGAAAAAGTGAAGCAATGCAAAAACCTCCTACTTGGAATCACAATAGGCCACAAAGTGATTTATAGAAAAATTCCTTCTATAGTATTCATTACAATAGGGTAAAAATTAATTGTATCACCAAATCTAAAGAACATTGAGTAAAGATTCCTTCGCAAATATAATGTAGAAGAACAGTAGATAACACCGACTCACAAACCAGCACATCAGTGTTACTAATGGCGTGCCTTAATTTATTTCAAAGATTATATTAAAATATTTATTTCCATCCAGCAATATTTCTAGAAAGGAATTTTCCTTTAGGCACAAAGAAGGCAACACTTGTTTAAGCGTGAGAGTGAGTTCAAGTAGTTGTCATCCACAGCCTACGTAATTATAATAAGACCTTGACCTTTTAAAATATTTGGCATCCTTGGAACTTATTACAAAGTTGACCTGTTTGAAATCATGAACATAAAATAAAAATAACCATATTCATAAGCATGTTATCTTTATAAATCTTCATTATCTGATCCTATGTAATTTTATATGCTTATCTCTAGAGTCTATAGCCGACTCCATCAACAGCTCTTTATTTCTCCAGTCAATTGTATCTGCCAGAATCTGGAGTGGACAACTGCAATTCTTTAACCTCACTAATCTCTTAAATTCCCCAAATATACATGTCCACCACATCCATCCATCATTCACATGCTTACAGAACATTCTGTGGGCCTCAAAATACCCATAATCTCAGCAACAACTAATACACGTTCGTCCAATAACAACCATCGACCCATCTTCTTCTAGTATTTTATTTCTTTTTACCTTTGCATTTAGCTTTAAGAACAAGTGCATCTTATGACTTTGCTGTATTCATTACTTTCCAATTAGAACTTCTATTACTACTTCCTAGTGATTATTTGTTAAGTGCTAAGAATATACTCTGTTCCCTATCAAACATAACCCACAGAGTGTCTCTGCTCTGAGGAACATACAGCTCTAAACAAAACTCCTTGTGTCCTCTTAGCTTTCTTCCGTTATTGCTCTAACATGCCCACAGTCAGAGAGGGACAGAAGTGATATCAGTCTCAAGTTGGACTAAACGATTTAAATAGCCATTTTAACCTTCCGCTTAAAGTTTCATATAATCAGCAGCAGAGGGCATTGAATCCTTTATCCCGCCCACACTGAGTTGGTCTGAAAATATTCTTGCAAATATTATACTGATTTTTTCCATCAAAATTTCAGTTGGATGGAAATTTTCCAACCAGCTCTGTTCCCATGGCATGATACAGAGTGACAGGAGAGGTGCCTAGGTCCAGCAGGTAGCTGATGAGTGGAGAAAGAGACGGAGGCCTCTATTGAAGGAGATCATTAGAGTCAATAATGTTTCACCAGGAATGAATTCAGCCCATTCTGTTTAGTAGGCCAGATAATAAGCTGGTGTTAACTGGCATAGCTCCATTTACATCATCTGAAGAGCTGACCCATAGTTGTTTTCTGAATATTCAGAACTATACAAGTATTTTGATTAAGTACATTAAATATTTTTAAAAGAAACAATAGTAAATAAACTGATTATGGCAAGTTGGGAATATTATTTCACTATACTACTAATTAGACAGACACTGTGTGGGTGCAATATGGGAATAGGTAACAGAACCAAAAGATGGAGACAATGCATTTCCCCATGGGTGAGATTGATTCCTTTCTCCCTTCCATGTTTTAAATAGTTTGGAACAGTCTCTTTCCACTACCTAATATCCCTTTGCTAGCTAATAATTCTTTGCAACCAGACAAGCATGCACTAGGTATAAAATAAATTAAATCAGGAAAGGTAGATGCATTAAACATGACTGAGGGACACTCTAAACCAGGGTTTAATTGAAATATTAATCTGAGATGTAATAACATACTTTCTTCTTTGAAAACTGGCAGCAATGCAGCCAGTACTGAAGCCATGTGGCAAGTGGGAGAAAAGCCCATTGAAAAAAGAAGCTCAAAGTGAAACAAAAACAGTACATCACAGTGACAAACAAGTTTCCCCTTCACAAATCTTAACAAATCAAGCTGAGTGGAGCTCTACTAAGGGAAAGCATGCTGATGGGATACATTTGCTTGCTAAGTAATTGCATCATAAAATATATCACACTGTTTACTACTTGTGGAGCATTCAAAGTGACCATCTGGACATTAAAGTTCTATTATCACAGATCAATAGTATAACAGCACAGAGGGAAAACTCTGTAATACTTACATTTAGCAACTGTTCAAAAGCATAGCTAAAGCCTTTCTTGTAGTCAGTGATTCCTTTAGCTGAGATTTTGTAGACTGCCTCTTTCAGCTTCTTCTTGTTCCTCACATTAGCTTGGACAAGATGATTAAAGCAACTGACGTTCTGAGCGTTATTGTTAAACTGCAAAAGAAGTAATAAAGAACATTAAAGCCAAGAATGTTGGCTTAATTTCCTTTTTTGCTCCATATTTCTAAGTGCTGAGGGCCAGATGTTGCCTTCAGTCCATACATGCGACTCCTAGAAATGGGTGACCCTGAAAAGATTCAGAAGATGCAATAACGCACACAAACATTTGGATACTTATCACAACTTTATCCAGAACATCAAAGTCTCTTGAAACTTCAAATTTGGGCAGCAAATGTTATGACTCTCTCCAATTTGTCCACTAAAGTGTAGTGCCCAGCTGAGGCCTGTACTGTTCTACTTGGCACTGGTGAGGACTCAGCTGGAGTTACTGAGTCCAATTCTGGGCACTATGCTTAAGGAAAGATGTGGACTAACTGGAGAGAGTCCAGAGGAGAGAAACAAAAATGATAAAAAGTTTAGAAAACCAGACCTATGAGGAAAAGGTAAAAAAACTGAGGAAGTTTAGTCATCAGAAAAGATTACTGCGGGTGGAGGGGACCTGATAACAGTCTTCAAATATGTTAAGGCTGTTCTAAAGAGGATATTGATCAATTTTTCTTCAAGTCTGAAGAGGACTGAAGGTAGGACAAGACATAATGGGCTTAATCTGCAGCAAGAGAGATTTAGGTTAGATATTAAGAAAAATGTTCTAACTATAATGATAATTGAGCTCTGGAATAGGCTACCAAGGGATGTTGTGGAATCACGGGAGGTGTTTAATAAGAGGCTGGACAAACACCTGTCAGGGATGGTCTAAGTTCACTTGACATTGCCACAATGCAGGGGGCTGGACTTGATGACTTCCTGAAGTCCTTTCCAGACCTACATTTCTGTGATTTTATGAAAATGGATATTCAGTCCTTTACTTCTAAGACCAGATCCAAAGCTGAAATAAGCAGAAAAACTCTGACTGGAGTTTCAATGGCCTTTGGTACAGACCTTACCAGTCGAACAGAAGTAGGAAGTTCAGAGGCATAGAAAAAATGCAATAAAATTTAAAAAAAAAAAAAATTGGGGAAAAAAGGTTGAAAGTTCCTTGAAACTTTTACTCCTTGGAAAAGGTGTGAGTCAAGTTTTAGGTTGCTTCTTATTTTATCCAAACCCAGCTGGCCCACCCCGAAACCTATCATCACACAACGGGAGCTGCAAATCAAGATCAATTGCTATATATGGCCCACAAAAAACAAAACACTCTTGGCAAAAATAAGCACATCACAGAATAGATATACATAACAAGGCAATTTTTAAACCAGGTTTCCATTTGTGTATTATGCACATGCTTTTATTTTTTAGTGCTATCACCCATGACTCTTGGACACCACTGTGCTAGGTGTGGTACAAACGCTATCCTATATTGCCTGAACATCTCTTTTACATTCAAAAACAAGTACAGTTGACATATATTATCAAAAAAATGTTTTCCTGCCCAAAGAAATTTTAATTGGTTTGACTGAACATAAATACTAGGCACAACAGATACTTGCCATTTTATATGCTTCAAAATTCTCACTAAAGCTGTTTCCTACCACTCTATAAGTGTATGGGGCCTTAAAGAGAATGCCAATCATGTAAAGTTACCTTTGCATAACTCAGCATCAAGCCCCAGGAGTTTAATTCTGTCCTTACATCCTGAACACCTCTATTCAACCCACTTGTGTTGCACTGAGGGTAAGTAAATAAGAGGAGATTTTGACCATTGATTTTACATATTTTGCTGGGATGCTGAAACCATTTCTATTTTCTTACGGTATGGTAAATTCAAAATTAAAAACACCAAAAACTGATTTTTCTGACACAACAGGTTTGATTTAAACCAAAGAAGTAAAGAAATTCAGAGTGCCAGTTTATAAACACACCTCATTTTATCCAGGTGCTAACAGAGCACATATATAATGGGTAAATACTAAAGATGTGCAAAAATTTAACACACACACACACACACACCCAACTCCCAAACAGGACAAAACACCTGATTCTAGTACAAACCCAGAGTTTGAGTGGAATTCTGAGCAAACCTGCCAAGTTGTTATATTTGGTGTAAACATTATAAAACTCATTGGCTATAAAGTGTTTCAACCCCAGATCAGGAATTTCTAGTTTTAATGGTTCACTTGTACCTGAAATCAAAGCAAAATTCAGGGGTGCAAAATCCAAGCAGACCCAAACCAAAAAGAGATTCCTACAACCCCATAGGAATTTGGTGACACCCCACAAAAAAAGATTTTTCTCTGCTGCTCCTCTATCCATGTATAATATACCAACCTAGAGTATAGAATTTTATGAGAGTCTCCTTCTAGTAGTTAGATGCAGTGACTACACCAGCTTCCTCTTTTTTCACAACTAAGAGTGCGCCTGTTGCTCACAGAAGCCTCTGGTTTTAGTGGTGGTGATCTGCAGACTGAGTCCCCATTGACAGGTATGGTGTTTGCACATTACAATTAAGGATATAGCATTAACTTTAATTACTCATCTTAACTTTGATTTTTGTTTGTGTTGTCAGCTCCTTTCAGTATAGCAATCTTTTTATGACTGAAAGTCAGATTCTAAAGTTTATCCTTGAACCATCAAGTCCTTTTCTTATATCACACAGTGGAGACTGATAAATAAAAGCATAAAACTAAAGAGAAAGAACCTCTGGAAGAAAAATACAAACATCACTCAGGACTGTACATGGATGGATAGCATATATCACTTTGTGTGTATCAGTGACTGCAAACATTCACCTGTATTTGAAACAAGATAAATAGATACAGAGATAACCTAACAGCACAAACAGTTTGAATGCCACTCAGATGTTATTTCTGATGTGTTGGAGGAATATATCATAGCCAGTCAGCTATTTGTATAATTGTTCAAATACATACAACACAGTATATTCATTTGACATTTGTGTCCTACTATTTTTGAATATACATGTATACACAATGCTAGCAGGAGATGCACATTATTAATTATAGTTCTAAGCATAGAAGGAATATTGGCACATAATCATATTAGGATGCCAAGCTCTGTTATCATTCTCAAAAGTGACAATATTTTGTGTTTTATATATTTTGTATGTGGTATAAAAAATATCCTTTGTGCTCTGATCAGAGCAAATTTTTTTATCGTACATTTCAGGATTGACTTGCATGAAGAAGCCCAACACCACACACTGAGGAGATAGCACTCTCTCTAATTATTTTATAGGTCTAATTACTTTAGCTGTCTGTAGTTACCATTTTCCTACCAACAATGAATTTAGGCAAATTTGAATTTATAATCAGGACAAAGCTACTGTAGACATCTGTTCAGGGAGTGAGTCAGGTTATTAATATTTGCAAATATCGAATTCTTGAAAAATCTGTTCACTCATTTGCATTACATGGAAGACAAAATATGTGCTTACATTTTGTGATCATACTGTACTATTCATTCAACTACATTAAATATTGTAGAAACATGTTGATTCACAGTGTATATAGGTAGCGTGAGTGTGTGTGCAATGAAGAGGATGACATTTGCCTCCAACACAGTCTATTAAAGGCATAATAAAATTAAATAAATGAAAACAAGAATATTAGAAAATGATTCCGTAGTTGTAAAGTATAGACTGTTTAGCTCTGGATTTCATTTGCTGTGAAGCAATTGTTTATACTATGGTTGTATTTGTTAGCTACCATAGGCAGGGCTGGCGGCAGTGCCATCTGGTATTATTATCTGACTCTTCGCATTATAAAGCCCTGTTTTCAGTTACTTAGAACTTTGCCAGATTTTAACTGTTCAGGCTGAAATTTTATATGCTGGGTGTCAGCCTTAGGCTGCTTTTAAAATAAAGTTTCAGGCAAGACATTTCAGTCATTTTGAAAAACAAGATTAGTGAAAAATATATCCCTCACCAGGTCCCTCATGCAAGGCTCTTAAGCAAATTAAGCAATCCTGGGATTTGGGGGAACATCCTCTCATGGATCAATAACTGGTTAAAAAATAGAACACAAAAGGTAGGAATAAATGGTCAGTTTTCACAATGTAGAGATGTAAGTAGCGGGGTCCCTCAAGGATCTGTAATGGGACCATTGCTGTTCAACACATTCATAAATGATCTGGAAAAAGGGTTGAATAGTGAGGTGGCAAAATTTGCAGATGATACAAAATTACACAAGATAGTTAAGTCCAAAGCTGACTGAGAAGAGTTACAAAGGGATCTCACTGAACTGTGTGACTGGATGACAAAATGGCAGATAAAATTCAGTGTTGATCATTATAAAATAACACCAACGATACATACCAAATGGATGGGTCTAAATTAGCTATTAGATTCTTGGAGTCATTGTGGAGAGTTCCTTGAAGACAACCACTCAATGTGCGGCAGCAGTCAAAAAAGGCTAAGAGAATGTTAGGAACAACTAGGAAAGGGATAATGTCACTATATATAAATCCATGTCATGCCCAGACCCTGAATACTGTGTGCAGTTCTTGTCGACTCATGTCAAAAAAGATATATTAGAATTGGAAAAGATGCAGAGAAAGGCAACAAAAATGATGAGGGATATGGAACAACTTCCATACAAGAAGAAATCAAATGACCGGGACTGTTCAGCTTAGAAAAGAAACAACTAAAGGGGAAATATGATAGAGGTCTATAAAATCATGAATGGGATGGAGAAAGTGAATAAGGAAGTGTTATTTATTCCTTCGCATAATACAAGAACTAGGGGTCATTCGATTAAATTAATAGGCAGCAGGTTTAAAACAAACAGAAGGAAGTACTTCTTCACACAATACACAGTAAATCCATGGAACTTGTTGCCAAGGACATTGTGAAGGCCACAAGTATAATTGGGTTTACAAAAAAATTAGCTAAGTTCATGGTCCATCAATGGCTATTAGCCAAGATGATCAGGGACACAACCCCATGCTCTGGGTGTCCCTAAACTTCCAACTCCCAGAAGCTGGGAGTGGATGAATCACTCTATAATTTCCCTCTTCTCCATCTCCCTGAAACATCTGGCACTGGGCAATGTCAGAGACAGGATACTGGGCTAAATGGACCATTAGTCTGACCTAGTATAACAATTCTTATGTTGTTGTGCCATATTAATTCTGGTGATCTTTTCTTTGAGGAGCTCTAGTGTCCCCAGACTTTGGAACAGGGACTTGACATTTGGCAGGAATGGCCTTTGTGTCAGGGATGTGTCTTTTACTGTCCCTGCGAAACTCTGCTCAAATTTGACCAAGTTATAAGCCTTTGAAAAATCAGTTCACAGTTGCTAAGTGGAGACTTCTTAGAGTTTAGCAGGTAAAAATCTCTAAACAGTCTGTCCTCAATGAGCATGCTCCAGCACCTCACAGTTCCTGCAGGTAACCAGACTACACATGCGCCCTCACCACAGAATGACTGTTCCAGGCCAGCGTTAGAGGGGAGAAGCTGAAACTGAGAGCTGGGTGCCACTCTCTCCTGAGCTGTCAATAACCCCTCTCTTGGTGCACAGGCAATGTGGAGGAGGAAGCTGCCGGACACAAAGAGTTGGACTGAGATAGAAAGGAGTAGATTGGGACAAGGAGCCTGGTGAGACTGGGACTGGAGGTGGCAGGGAGTCTGTGAGTTCGTGGTGGGTGTCCAGGAAAGGCTGGGCACACAGAACGGAACTGAGGGCCAGAGGCATAGGGGAGGCTGGGACTGGTTGTGCAGGGAGACTGAGTGCTGGGGAGGGAAATGGAGGAGGTGGGCTGAGATCAGACGAGAAGGCAAGATGCAGGGGAAGAACTGGGATTGGCTGGGCAAAGAGACTGGGACCAAGAGCCAGAGAGAGGGGATACTAGGACAAGGTACCAGGGAATGGTTGGGGTAGGGGACAGATTGGTTGAGGAAGCCAGGGAGGCAGACTAGGACTGGGAGCTAGTGGTGATGGTGAAACAGGAGTTTGTGTGGTGGGGGCAACGGAAGGCAAGCAAGGTAAGATGAGGAGGGGGAACTGAAACTGGCTGGGCAAGGAGACAATCAATGGGTTGAAGAAAACTGGGACTCAGACAGCAAGAGAGAGAGAGAGAGAGAGAATCTGGAGGAGAGACAAGGAATGGCTGGGCAAAAACAAATGGAACTAGGATAAGAAGCTAGGGGAAGTGAAGAAATAGAACTGGGACAGTGATAGGATGGATAGGTCAGAGGAGAACGGGTCCCCCTCAGGGGGAATGTGCAGAAGAGTCTGTGACTACTACAGCACACTCCTCCCAGAGCCTTGAATGGATCACAAGTTTCCTGTGGCTCACCATTCTTCCTTTGTCAGCAAACATATGTGAAACCCACGGGCATCCCCCTCTCTGTACATGTAGCTACATGCCAAAGTGAAAAGGCAGGCTGCGTCCACACTGTGGTGTGTAGTTACACGCAACACTGAAAAGCTCTGGTGGGGAGAGGCAGAGGGGACTCCAGCAGCAAGGAGTTGGCAGAGTCTTTCCCTGCTGCCAGAGCCTAGCTACACACAGCTTGCTCCTCACTGCAGGTGAAGACTCTGGTGGGAAGGAGACAGCAGGGAAAGACACCAGCAGCCAGCTGCCATAGCCTTTCCCTTCTGCCTCCCCTGTGTCAGAGCCTTCACTACCACGTGTACGTATACACAGGATAGACACAGCCCACTCCTCGCTGCAGGGAAAGACTCCACCGGGGGAGGCAGCAGGCAAAGGCTCCAGCAGTGAGGAGTAGCCAGAGCCTTTCCCCACCCCGCCTCTCCCCGCCTGAGCTTTTCCCTATTGCCAGAGCTTTCCCTTGTGGCAGGGAAAGGCCCGAGGAGCAGATATGACAAACCCACGAAAACACGCAGAAATTGGGCTTGTTTTTGGCTTAATTGGCTTGTAAGTTGCTTGTTGGGTAGTTTTTGGCTTGTAGCTTGTTGCAGCTTTTTTTTTGTTTGATCGGCTCCTGGAAAGCAGGGGCAAGGAGAGGCAAAGAAAGGAAAGGGGCAAGCAGGGGCAAAGTGGGGAGAGAGTCAGGGGTGGACAGCAGGCTCCCCACAGTCCCAGACTGCATGCTGGAGGGATCTAGTCATATAGAGTGTTGGGTTCTTAGGGATTGGCTTGTTTTGGCCTTGTTTTGAAATGGGATTAGCTTGATTTTTGGCTTATTGTGAATGTCGGGGTGCTTATTTACCGTGTGAAAGTTGGCAACTGTGCCCAGCAGCTGGACACTCCCTTGCTTAAAAATTGCAGTGTAGATGTTGGAAACATTCCTCGGGTATGTAGAGCGCCAGGTAGCATCTATAACCTACGCTTCGGGTGTGTCTTTACTCGCCTAGGCAGTGCCTCACCACCTACACTGGTATGTACACCTGTGCAAGGGGGGCATGCACCGCACACACTGCCATAAGTATAGACGTAGCGATAGAGAAAGACAACACATTACTGCTGTCAGTTACTCTGTTAGCTCTAATGGCAGAGGTCTGTGTGGTGGAACTAAAGGTTCCCACCTAAGATCCCTCTAAACTGCGTGGCCGCGCAGCAGGCTATAAAGGGCCGTGCAGCCACAGGGGCCTGGAGAGGAGAGAAGCAGGGCGTGGGTGGGGACTGGGAAGGAAGCAAGTTGGGGTGTGCGGGACTGCTGCGGGCCCCTTCCCTGGAGCTCTGCGCTGCTGGCAGGGAGAAAGGGGAGGGGCCCCTCCCCCGGAACTTGCTGCTGCTGCTGCAGCCAGGGAGAGGGGTTGGGGGAGTCTTCTGGCCTGGGGCAGCCTGCACCCCAAACTCCTCATCTCCGGCCCCACCCCACAGCCCGCACCCCAGCCCTCGGCCCCAGCCCAGAGCCCCCTCCATCACCCTGAAGCCCTCATCCATGGCCCCACCCCAGAGCCCGCACCCCTACCCCCAGCCCAGAGCCCACTCCTGCACCCCAAACCCTTCATCCCCAGCCCAACTGCAGAGCCTTCAGCCCCAGCCAGAGCCCTCACCCCACACACCCAAACCCGAGCCTCCTCCCGCACCACAAACCCCTCATGCCCGGTCCCACCCCATGACCCCAGAGCCAACACCCCCAGCCAGAGCCTGCACCCCAACCCTCTGCCCCAGCCCACACTCTGAAGCCCTCAGCCCCATCCCCGCCATACATAACCTCCATATTGGTGCACATAACAAAATTCATTCCGCCGATGCACCTAAAAAATTAGAGGGAACACTGGATCCTGGCAGATGACCCATGTAGGTTTTAAAAGATGCCACATGATACAATTTCTAATGTCTAATTTGCTTTTTAAAAAAACCTAGGAAACTACACTCTCAAAAACTATATTGAAAGAATATTAGGATTGCCAAGTCAAGCACTCAATAGTTAGGAAATGTCTGAATTAAGGTTTCCTATACTATCTTACTTTGATTCCCTTGTGCATATGCATTATGATACTGTTTTTAAATACATGCTTACACACTAATTCTTACACAGCCCCCTGGCTCATTAAGTATACAGGATAGATCTGCACAGGGGACAAATCAGAACTGGCTGTTGTTTGTAGGACCTTCACCTTCTTAGTTGCAGAATTCGGAAGGTGTGTGGAAAATGAGGCAAGGAATTGCAGGAAGAGAAAGGATGGTCTCATGGTTAAGGCAGTGAAATGCTGCCCTGGAGAACCAGATTATATCCCTGACTCTGCCATTGGCTTCCTATGTGATACTTGGAATGTCACTTAAACCAAACTAATTGTGGTTGGTCACTAATTGTGTGAGTTCCTCATTATCTGGTGCCAGGTCTGATTTACAGAAGTTCTGAACACTCACAGCTGCAACTGAAATCAATCGGAGCTGTACTTTGAATACATGAAGGAGTATATAATGCTAAATATTCTAAATAATTAGATCCTAAACATCTCAAATTAGGTACTCAAAATTAATGGATGCTTTTGTCCTTCATCTCTCTGTGCCTCAGCTCCCCAACTATAAAATGGGGATAATAATTTCTTCATCTCATGTGAAGATAAATTAATCAATTGATTGTGAAGTACTGAAATACTATTATTATGAGCACCATAGAAAATCCCATAAGGAAATTAATAATTCTGTTTTCTGAACAATGAGGATAAATAGCTGCTCATAAAGTATGCTCCATCCATTCTGTGCATAGACTGAGGCAGTGGTGCCCTGGAAAAAATAGCTTGTGATCATGTAATTAAATACGGTATCACAACACACACACACCTGGTTGATGAATTGTACAGGCAACCTTTAGTGTGGCATTTCCTAACTTTTTTTTTTTTTAATTCTTGGCTTTACAACCTTAATGTTCTTCTAATATAGTTTTTTTTTTGGGTCCAACATGCACTCACACACACAATTTTCCAGTAAATTAATTATTACCTCTGAATCTTAGATGTAGTTAAAATATATATGTTAATTATAGGGTTTGTCAAATTTACAATATACGTCAAAGCAATATGACAACAGATAATTACAGACAAGGACCAATTTCTTCACTAGTGTTTAAGAAAAATGTGTAGCAACCCCCTGTGTTTAAAGCAAGCATCTCAGGCCTGTGATATCATAAGCAGTTATGGAATG
The DNA here is from genome assembly GCF_015237465.2 of Chelonia mydas. Taxonomy (NCBI): domain Eukaryota; kingdom Metazoa; phylum Chordata; order Testudines; family Cheloniidae; genus Chelonia; species Chelonia mydas. The sequence goes on from NC_057849.1 coordinate 327,337,561, forward strand.
ATACCAAAGGAAACAATGCATAAGGTGGTTTCCAAGAGGCAGAGCGTAAGTGGATAAGGTGATCTCTATTTAAAGAATTCCTGACCATACACATATGTTCTATATTGTTACTCAATACATGCTCTTAGGTTACTTACGAAGTACTTTAGTTTTCAATGCCCTGAAATCACGTATGTGTGGATGTGTACTGCAGAACTGGCAACTACCATATCAACACCAATTGTAGAAGACATATGAATTACTAGCAGGTATTAGCAGTGCTCTGATCATGCACCATTTTAAATCAATGGGAGTTTTTCCATTGACTCAGTAGGAACAGGTCCAAGGCCATAAAGAAAGACATGATTTTGGATAATGAAAATAGATAAGTTGAAAGGAAAAACTCTTGAGGTATTACCACCACTTGCAACTGGTACTTCAGTTTTATTTTAGGTTTGGTATTAAAAAATACTGCTGATTGTATTTCTGTTGTTCTCATACACAGTCATGGCTCTGGGAACTTGAATGACGATCAGGCCTTAAAACTGATGAAAAGGTCCCTCCCCCGCCCTCCTGCTTCTTAGTACAGAATCGTTCCTCCAGACAAGGCCTGGAGCTGATATTTTAACAAAAGACTAAGTAAAGCCAGAGAAGGTTTTAGCTTGGTAGGGATTCTGAATGACATCACAGGCACTGATCATGATGATTCTGGTTATTAAATAATCTATAGTTTGGAATATTTTACAATGGAGATGAGAGAAAACATCTTAAAGTAAACAGTTGCTCATCAGACCCCAAAATATAATAAGCATCAAGTACTAAGTCATGCTATACCAGACTAGACTGCCAAGCACAAATTGAAGGGAAAGGTTTTTGGGGGGGGGAGAGGGGTTAGTATTGCTTCTTTTTTAATATTTGTTAAAGATACAGTAAAATATGCATTTCAATTGGCAAAAATGGCAATTTCTGAGAATGGGAGTCTTCCTGTTTTATCTGAGTTTGGAGTTCATTTTTAGTCACACTTTGGGGCTTTTAGACGTTAATTATATCAGTGTTATAATAATGCTGTTCTGTAGTATACAGGTCATTTCGTGGTAACTTTATGTTAGAGAACAGTTATTTTTCATCCACAACTCAATGATATCCAGTATACTTATCAATAAACCAAACAATAAAATGAGTTGTCTAATATATACATATTGATTTTTTACTGTTAATCAAAAGTGTTCAATAATTATTAATTGGTTAAAATTCAGTGGTTAATCTTTAGCAACAATGTGAGAATCAAGGAGATGGGGGGAGAAAGTACAAGTGAGAACAGGGAGAAAGGCAAAAACAAGGAGAAGTGGAAGTGACTGATAACAGGGATCAACAGTCCCACAAACAAGTAGCTGTCCTCTACATTTAATCTGCTCAACAGTGATATAGCCATAGGCGGCTTGGTTCTTCACAGCCATACACCTAGTGTCAAGTAATTGTAAAAACACTACCCAATCAGAATGGTAGCATATTAATACTTACTTTGCATGGGTGTAAATGATGCAAAGTGGCAGCAGAAAATCAGGCCCATAGTGGGAAGAATAGCACAGCTGGTAGACATCATTTACAGGATTTTCCCTGCCTGAGTTGTAGCTGGGGGAAAAGTATTTGCTTCATTGTCTGGGAACAGATTTTAATTATAGGAATAAAGAAGGCCTTGCTTTATTGTGAAGGGCATCTTATGTACATCAGCAGATAGCCACTGAGTGCAGTGCAGCTGAAAACCCTCACTAATAATGCTGAAGTTTCTGGGGCAGTAGCTCTGTGCTTGGGGAATATTTACTGAGCCTCGTAACATGTTTTAACTCTGGCCAGAAATCTAGGTGCAGGGTTAGGACCTAAGTAGAAAGAGACCTATGGTGAAATACTGGCTCTGTTGAAATAAATAGGAGTTTTGCCATTGACTTCAATGGGGCCAGGATTTCACCCCAAGACACCCACCTTCTCTCTTTCTATCGCTCACTCAACACCTAAATATCATGGTGATTGGGTGCATTCAAAAGATAAACAAATAAATCCTTTAAGTGTAAAAGTTTTATTAATTTATTTTGTAGGGAAGGTGCTATCATTTACTGGCACTCCAAGGCCTACAAAAGCCCATGTAAACTAAGTCAGAATGAGAAAAAAAATCAAACCTGTTTCAAACCTGTCTTGCAAATGTGCATGCAGCTCCATCTTGCTCCTTGCTATATGTGAATAAATTCAGTTGACATTATGACGGTAGTGTTTGCTATACTATATATTCTTAGGCCTCCATGTACAATTGCACATGTAATTTTTTGTTGTTATAAAACACAAGTTTCAAAGTGCCACATTAACTAGAGAGTATAAGAAATGTATTTGTTGTTTTCCAATATCTGTTGTTTCATAAGCCATCCTTGAATTAATGTAAAAACTAGGGCTGTCGAGCGATGAAAAAAACATTACATCGTGAAATGAAAAAAAAATTACGTCGCACAATGAAAAAAATTACATCACGCGATGAAAAAAATGGAAGTGAGAACATACGAATGTTTAGCATATCTGGCACGTAAATACCTTGCAATGCCGACTACAAAAGTGCCATTCAAATGCCTGTTTTCACTTTCAGGTGACATTGTAAATAAGAAGCTGGCAGTATTATCTCCTGTAAATGTAAACAAACTTGTTTGTCTTAGCGATTGGCTGAACAAGAAGTAGGACTGAGTGGACTTGTAGGCTCTAAAGTTTTACATTGTTTTGTTTTTGGATGCAGTTATGTAACAAAAAAACCTAAATTTGTAGGTTGGACTTTCACGATAAAGAGATTGCATCACAGTACTTGTTTGAGGTAAACTGAAAAATACTTTTTTTTGTTTATCATGTTTACAGTGCAAATATCTGTAATCAAAATAATATACAGTTTGTATTATTTGCTGAAAGTGAAATCAATATTTATGAAAATATAGAAAAAAATCCAAAATATTTAATACATTTCAATTGGTATTCTATTGTTTAACAGTGCAATCAAAACTGCAATTAATCACTATTAATGTTTTACATCACAATTAATTTTTGAGTTAATCGCATGAGTTAACTGCAATTAATCAATAGCCCTAGTAAAAACCAAACAAGTAAACAAAACTCCTCTATTTTTATTTTGAATATTGTATATTTTAGCACTAATCTAATACTTTCTCATCTTCACGTTGCATAAGCTTTGCCAGGCAGCTGATTTTGTTCATTCCTTGCCCCAGTTAGTGCTGCCCTTCAATGGTTTATTGATACGGTTTCCTAGTACATATTCTGTTTTCCCAAGGCATTTCTCCCCACCTACTTCCCTAAAATTGTTGATAACTGTTGGTATGAGGGTGTATGTGACGTGAGAAATAGCTAACAAAACCATCTATATGTTTCCTTCTGCATCAATAGGGGAACAGGAAACTATTATTCTGTCTTCTCATTTATATGGCCCTGATCTAAAGGCCATTGAAGCTTATGGGAATCTTTCCAGTGTTAAGGGAATTAGATCTGGTGTTATATTTATCATCATTAGCCTCTGAGGAGCCTGGTCTGACTTTCCTGTTTTGTCAGTAGATGGCACCTTACGCTCCAGAAGCAACACATACTTTGCAACATATGAGAAGACTGATAGAACATAAGCAGTGCAGACCTTAAACATGAATCACCATGATAGAATGCTCTATTTAATCAGATATTCTGCATTCTCTGGACCTGTTATGTCACCATTTGAGATGGGTAGAGTAGGCTTCATTTTGTTAAACTTGGTTGATTGGAGCTTTAGTTTTCAGAAAAGTACAAGTAGGCATGTTTTGGACCAAGGAGAGAATAAGGGTGGTGAGAAATATAATGGTGCCCAATTCTCACCCATTTTTAGCCATAAAGCAAACTCTTTATGGTTATCACCCTTGCCTGAAAAAAAAAGAAAACATAGGTGAATTCAGTTCAGAGTTTTGATGTTCACTATTCCTTTGAGTCATCTGCTATAGTATGCAGTGGAAGAATAATATCACACTAGAAGTGTAGATCTAGACCTCGTATTCGAACTGAGGATTCCTACCTAGAAAACATTCACACAATTAGTAATTTTAAAGTTCGCTCCTTTTCTAAAGGTTTCTCCCCAGCCTCTGTGCAGATGATGTATAGTCTTTTTCCCCACAGAAATGCTTGTTTGTGGTGATTCTGATTTAGAAGCAGTACAATGTGCTTTGCCCACACAGCAAAACCACAAGTGTATACAGCACTGTTAAAATAGGCTTTGAAGTTATAAACTGACACACTCAAATGCGGTTTCTTATAATAGTAAATGATGACTCATCACATAATTATTAGGTGCACATAGGATGTGAGAGCACAAAACATTTTTGTGCTAAAGAAGTCTTTCAATTTGCCTTGACCTAATTTTGAAACTGGGAAGGGCAGTATTACATGAGGCAAAGTATTTTTTTAAAGAAAATGTCCTAATGGACAACCAAGTACTGAGAGGACATTACAGTACAAATGTTTGCACGTGGAAAGAAAAAAAAAAAAAAGAAACATTATCTGATATTCAGCTCTGCCCTACAAAATCCATTTCTTTTTTGTAAGAGAAGAGTGGAAACATTAAATAGTCTCAGTTTGATTAATCAAGTTCCACAGAAATCTAAGAACCAAATTCTGTTGCAATACACTGAGCAACTATAGCCATACCATGGTGGAGATGAGGGAGCTGAGACCCAAAGAGAGCTATTCCTCCCATCTCAACACTCTGGACCCGGAATCATGCAGACCAGACCCGCTCTTTACTGACACCATGGCACATATGGCTTCAGCTCTACCCCCTTCCCCACCCCACCCCCTGCCATGTGACCTCAAAGAAGAAAATCTGCAGGGAGAAGCTGGCCCAGAAACTCAGCCAGCAGCAGAAAGATGCAGCTATAGCAGGGACCTTTGGGCACTGTTCATATCATCAGTGGCAGACTGCTTTATTTCTGGTTTTTAGTATTCTTTCCACTCTGCAGACTGGCTGTTTGCTGCAATTCCTGTTGTCACAGTTTCTTCACTTAAGCCTCATTCCACCAGCCCTCCATGCTCACTTTCTTCCCCATCTCCCTTCAATGTACCTCTCTCCCTTCATCTGACCTCTTAGCCACTGCCCTCCCAAAAATCTACCTCTCTACCCTCGCAAAAAAAACCCAACCAAACAAAAAAACCCAAAACCACAGACACCATGGAACTAACCCAATGTCTACTTGGTTTGTATGTTTCATCCTCTTCCCACCAATCCAGAGGTGCCATGTTTTGTTCCGCTCAATCTATGTTATCTTATGTAAATTTAATGAACTAATTTCCATAAACTTGAGCTTATGGTCAATATACCCTCACCCTGCTTTGGGCAGTGGTGGGGTAGATAGATGTATGCTCAAGGGAGTATGTAAGTGGGTGGCTGCTAGGAAGTAGACTGGTTGCTGAGACATTGAAGGTCGAGGGGAGAGTTCCGGGGGTGGAGGACGCTGAGGCTACTGGGGGCAGAGGGCTCCATGAGGGTTCTAGGGAGTAGTAGATGCTGGGACTATTTGGATATCTAAGGAGAGACTGACTGAGGAGCAGGGCAGGGAGTCTAGAGGTGGTATGAGTCCCCTGACTGTGCGGCTGCTGCCCCCGGTGCTTTCTCTAGCGACTGCTGTCACCGACTCCTGGCTGCGCATTCCAGGCCTTGATCTAACAGGCAAAACAGCGGCCTCTAATGGATAAAAGGTGACACTACATGCAAAACACCTGCAGTGTTGCTGCCTCTCAGTTGGATATGTGCGAATCCAGCTAAGATATGGGAACGTGTGACAGGGCTGAGAGATGCGTGATATCTTGCCTACTTAGACTGTAAGCTCTTCTGTCTCTTACTTGTACAATATCTATCTCAATGGGGCCCTGAGTTTGGGGTCCACAGCTGCTATGCTAATATTAATATAAAATTCATAATACATAAATACCCAAGAGTCAGGATATACACTTGCTGCAAAAGCAACATTAATGTTATCTATATTCTGGCCAGCAATAGCCACCTGCAGGATAATCCAGTACAAGAGGGTGTGAGGGGAACCATTTCTAGGAAAGGTGTACATGCACAAAAACATGTGAGAACAGAGTGTCTTTGGATCTGCTTCTACATGGGAGGGACAAGGATTAGGGCAGATGACATCTATCCCATGTCTCCAGATTTGAAGGGTGTGTCTTTCATAAGAGGTCTGATCATTCAGAAAGCAAACTTTCACCCTTAATTTGGGTTAATTCTAAATTAGCTCCATAACATCACTTTTATTAAATGCAGAGTCCAAAGGGTTCACTTGTTAATAGTGCTTCACAAGATACCAAATATAATTTTTAAATGGATGCAATGCACCTAGCATCTGGGATAGTTACTTATACATTTAAAATGATAAATTACCTTAGAAGTTTATGGCAGTTATGGATCTGTCTCTGCATGTATCTTGCAGAAAAAAATTGCATTGAGCAACACTGGCACAAAATGTTAATTGAACAAAGAAAAAGACACAAGGTCAAAATGTCTACTTTTACTGAGGGAAGAAAGTTATAACGAAGAGAGAAGTTGCACGTTTGTAAGACAGAGTGTTAGACCAGGAAAACAAGAGTCTTCAAATGTAAACTATAATTAGAGGCCAGCAGGCTGAAGTAAGGAAACAAAGTAGACAAGACTAGTTTTCTATTAGATAAAACAATCAGTTTAGGTGAAATCCTCCACAGTGGACATCAACCTCTTCTTCAGGAGAGGAGACCAAGAGTCTGAAGGTCAAAGAATGATTGACAAAAACGGCTGTAGGGAGGGACAAAATTCAGGGTTATATTTAATTAATCTGAGCTACAATAAACTAAAGAACGGAACTAATTGAAGTACTTCATGTGTAAAAGCCTCCAGACTGCCCTTAGAACTGGTTAGTCCTTCCTTTTGCACAATACTAAAATAGTTCAATGCTCTAGCCAGCTGACAATGTGACAAATACCAGACTCATCCAGGACCATTTGGAACCTCAGACATGGTAAGAAATATACTATCTGGCCAGTTTTCTGTTATGTTTGTCTCAAAATATGCCAGCACTAATTCAATCATTTATTTTTCAAACATGTAGCTATTATAAGCAAAAATATCTGCATACCGTATTTGACAACTGCCATCCATATCACTTATCTAAGAAGAGAAAAATCAAACAATTTGGTTCTCCTGTAGCATTTGGTGATAGTATAAACAAGTAAAACAGTAATAGTGCAGGGAAGTACATTCCTTACACTACCTTTAGATGTTTGTGAGAATATATACTTCACACTTATACAGTGGCTTTTACATACCATGAAACTGAAAAACTGACCTGCTCAGCGTGACACTGGAAGTCTATGGCACAGCCTAGAATAGAACCCAGTTCACTTGACTCTGAGTCCTATTACTAATCCTTACACCAAGCTTCCTTTCACTTTTCAACAGAGGAAAATCACCTGACCTTGTACCATGGTCTTTGTGACTAACTGGACAAAATAACTTTCACCTAATTTGTTTCAAAAAGTATGTGCCATTTTTTTTAAAGTCCACATATATTAATCCTATGATAACAATTATGTCCTATTAATGATTTAAGATCTGAATGATTTAATCCATATTTTATTCAAGAATCATTTTCAACTCATCCATAATAAATGTATGTTGACTGGGCATTCGACACACTGATATTTCCCCCTCACTGATCACATTAAAAGTAATCATACTGAAATCAAGATATTATTGTGATGAAAATAAATTAAGATGGATTTTGGTACTGTGCTGTGGGCTGAAGGAGCCATCTTTGAAAGAATACAGTAGCTGACATTTGCAAGTAACACTCAATTGTTACAACTAGAAGACATGTGTTTACTATACAAGTCACTTTACAAACATGAATGAAGTTTCCCAGTTCCCAAGTGAAATAGTCATGTATTATTCTTGTTTAATTTGCATGTAAACTGTAGCAAAAGGTGTCTTGTCCAGGTCACATGTGAGTGAGCATCTAAGAGACTAGAAGCTAGGAAGCTTGACTCTCAGTTCCATTCATACCACACAGACTATGCTGACAGCTTGTGCCACACGCTCTCAAAGAAACTGCGGAACCACCTGATCAACATCCTCTACAGCAAACAGGGAAAGATTAAGAATGAGCTCTCTGAACTGGATACTCTCATAAAAAAACAACCTTCCACACAAACCTCCTCGTGGCTGGACTTTACAAAAACTGGACAAACCATTTACAACACACACTTTGCTTCTCTACAAAAGAAAAAGGACACTAAACTATCTAAACTACTACATGCCACAAGGGGCCACAACAGTGGTTCCCTTAACCCACCCAGCAATATTGTTAATCTATCCAACTATACTCTTAGCCCAGCAGAAGAATCTGTCTTATCTCGGGGCCTCTCCTTCTGTCCCTCCACCCCCACGAACATGATACAGTTCTGTGGTGACCTAGAATCCTATTTTCGACGCCTCCGACTCAAGGAATATTTCCAACACACCTCTGAACAACATACTAACCCTCAGAGAGCTTCCTACCAACACTACAAAAAGAAGGATTCTGGGTGGACTCCTCCTGAAGGTCGAAACAACAGACTGGACTTCTACAAAGAATGCTTCCGCCGACGTGCATGGGCTGAAATTGTGGAAAAGCAGCATCACTTGCCCCACAACCTCAGCCGTGCAGAACACAATGCCATCCACAGCCTCAGAAACAACTCTGACATCATAATCAAAAAGGCTGACAAAGGAGGTGCTGTTGTCATCATGAACAGGCCGGAATATGAACAAGAGGCTGCTCGGCAGCTCTCCAACACCACTTTCTACAAGCCATTACCCTCTGATCCCACTGAGGGTTACCAAAAGAAACTACAGCATTTGCTCAAGAAACTCCCTGAAAAAGCACAAGAACAAATCCGCACAGACACACCCCTGGAACCCCGACCTGGGATATTCTATCTGCTACCCAAGATCCATAAACCTTGAAATCCTGGACACCCCATCATCTCAGGCATTGGCACCCTGACAGCAGGACTGTCTGGCTATGTAGACTCCCTCCTCAGGCCCTACGCTACCAGCACTCCCAGCTATCTTCGAGACACCACTGACTTCCTGAGGAAACTACAATCCATCGGTGATCTTCCTGAAAACACCATCCTGGCCACTACGGATGTAGAAGCCCTCTACACCAACATTCCACACAAAGATAGACTACAAGCCGTCAGGAACAGTATCCCCGATAATGTCACGGCAAACCTGGTGCCTGAACTTTGTGACTTTGTCCTCACCCGTAACTATTTCACATTATTTCAAATCAGCGGCACTGCTATGGGTACCCGCATGGCCCCACAGTATGGCAACATTTTTATGGCTGACTTAGAACAATGCTTCCTCAGCTCTCGTCCCCTAATGCCCCTACTCTACTTGCGCTATATTGATGATATCTTCATCATCTGGACCCATGGAAAAGAAGCCCTTGAGGAATTCCACCATGATTTCAACAATTTCCTTCCCACCATCAACCTCAGCCTGGACCAGTCCACACAAGAGATCCACTTCCTGGACACTATGGTGCTAATAAGCCATGGTCACATAAACACCACCCTATACCGGAAACCTACTGACTGCTATGCCTACCTATATGCCTCCAGCTTTCATCCAGATCACACCACACGATCCATTGTCTACAGCCAAGCTCTACGATACAACCGCATTTGCTCCAACCCCTCAAACAGAGACAAACACCTACAAGATCTCTATCAAGCATTCTTACAACTACAGTACCCACCTGCTGAAGTGAAGAAACAGATCGACAGAGCCAGAAGAGTACCTAGAAGTCACCTACTACAGGACAGGCCCAACAAAGAAAATAACAGAACGCCACTAGCCATCACCTTCAGCCTCCAACTAAAACCTCTCCAACGCATCACCAAGGATCTACAACCTATCCTGAAAGACGACCCATCACTATCACAGATCTTGGGAGACAGGCCAGTCCTTGCTTACAGACAGCCCCCCAAAGTGAAGCAAATACTCACCAGTAACGACACACCACACAACAGAACCATTAACCCAGGAACCTATCCTTGCAACAAAGCCCATTGCCAACTGTGTCCACATATCTATTCAGGGGACACCATCATAGGGCCTAATCACATCAGCCACACTATCAGAGGCTCGTTCACCTGCACATCTACCAATGTGATATATGCCATCATGTGCCAGCAATGCCCCTCTGCCATGTACATTGGTCAAACTGGACAGTCTCTACGTAAAAGAATAAATGGACACAAATCAGACGTCAAGAATTATAACATTCAAAAACCATTTGGAGAACACTTCAATCTCTCTGGTCACTCGATTACAGACGTAAAAGTGGCAATACTTCAACAAAAAAACTTCAAAAACAGACTCCAATGAGAGACTGCTGAATTGGAATTAATTTGCAAACTGGATACAATTAACTTAGGCTTGAATAGAGACTGGGAGGGGATGGGTCAGTACACAAAGTAAAACTATTTCCCCAGGTTTATTCCCCCCACCCCACCGTTCCTCAGACATTCTTATCAACTGCTAGAAATGGCCCACCTTGATTATCACTACAAAAGGTCCTCCTCCCTCCCCCGCTCTCCTGCTGGTAATAGCTCACCTTAAGTGATCACTCTCGTTACAGTGTGTATGGTAACACCCATTATTTCGTGTTCTCTATGTATATAACTCTCCCCACTGTATTTTCCACTGAATGCATCCGATGAAGTGGTAGCTCACGCAAGCTTATGCTCAAATAAATTTGTTAGTCTCTAAGGTGCCACAAGTACTCCTTTTCTTTTTGTGAATACAGACTAACACAGCTGCTACTCTGAAACCAGTTCCATAGTGTCTCTCTCTCTGCCACATGCACCCAATTCCCCAGTCCTCAAATTTGTCCTTGAACTTGATCCTTGATATCCTAGTCTATCCTATTTTAACCACAAGGGCAAATAGGACACAAATCCTTAAAGCATACATTCTTATGAGTCTCCTATAACCAAGATTTATTCAGAAAGTATACACTGCTAATGAAATTCATTCTGAATAATACAGCACTGCCAGAGAAAAATCTTTGGTTTCACAGATGATGTATAAATTGATGTACATTTGAAATTCTCTCTTTATATATACAGATCCAGAGGGGTAACGAGGATTTAAATCTGCAGTTCAATGTTACTTTCTTTTGCGGAGCATGGCAGGCAATTTAAATACAAATGAAATATTTGAATTGACTTTCTTCCTTTTATTACATGGGGATCCAAAGTGTCCCCTTCATCCCATTGCCTGGAGTGAATATTACTTGCATTGCGAGCAAAACACGCAGGCAGTATCCACTAGGGCATCAGAAATGGCAGCATTAAGACCAGAGCATGCAAAGAGCATCATCTTGGGACATGGAGGTAATTCTACCATTCATTTATCATTAGTACAAATGACTTATTATATTAATCTGCTGATCTTTACGGGAAAGCACTGTATGTACATTGTATCCAATATGTTCATATATATGTTTCTATATAGCCAAAATAGATGTTTCCCATTTATCACAAGGGACTCTCCCTTTTTATATATTTGTTCAGACCCAACCTCTCAATCAGTATGTATCTATACTGTTTCTGGTGTAGGTGGGAGCAGAATATACTCATGTTGAGCCATACTGAAAATCAGCCAATAGGAGAGTGATTAGCACATATGAACACACGTCTTCATAAACAAAGCCTTGGCCCAGTGGTGCTATGCAACTCATTTGCACAAAAGATAAAATATTTGGGAAATCATCTCAATGGTGAAAACACATTACATATGAGTCAGATCTAACACAAAGTAATGACAGGTTTTAGAGTAGCAGCCGTGTTAGTCTGTATCCGCAAAAAGAAAAGGAGGCCTTGTGGCACCTTAGAGACTAACCAATTAGCATGCAATGAAGTGAGCTGTAGCTCATGAAAGCTTACGCGCAAATAAATTTGTTAGTCTCTAAGGTGCCACAAGTCCTCCTTTTCTTTTTACAAATTAATGAGACATCTTACAACATACTTTGCAGGCTTCAACCACTAGGTGGCACTATAGTAAAAAGCTTTGCCTGACCTGGACTTACAGAGACCAGCATTTTACTTTTACACAGAAGATTTTACACTTTGTCCTCCCCCCCAGTATAGCAATTAAAATCACAACTTTTTGGGAATGCTGTAAATTGCTTGTTAAACAGACTCATTATTACTTTCTGTTGTGCACCAGATGGGCTGAAGGAACAGGCCCATTAAAATATAAATATTACAGAAGCCTCCATGTCTTGAACACAGGAGGGTTCATTGCGATAGAGAGGACAGAAAACCTCGTCTATTCAGCTGCACACACGTTATAAACACAAGTCGATTCATTTCAAATGAATACTTCGGAAGTGTTTGCAATACTTGCTGATTACAGCCATAGGCTGAAATTTTACACAGTTGACGTGCTGCCTAAATGTCTTCCTGACCTTCCAAGGACTGTATGATAGATGATATTCGCAGTGCTTGCCTATCTAAGTCATACTTAAATCTTAGCTCAGATTACACTCTCAGACCTCCTTCCTTGTCACTCCCTTAGTCACATCCCCTGTTGGTTTACTAACAGTTATTGTAGAATGCAGCCAGTCTAATCAGAATCCCTTTAAATGACAATTCACTGACTAAAAATGAATATTAAGCGAGAGTCAGATTTTTGATGTGTATGAAAAATTAAATGCGCTTGCACCAATAAGTAATTCTTATCTCTGGGCCTGCTACAGGGACAAATCCTATCTATTTAAAATACTGCAATGGGGATATCTGAATCAATCAAAATATTCCTCTGGGAATACTGAAAATTGAAAAAAATACAGCCAGCATGTTGCAGACCTAATATGATATTACTGCTGCTGATTTTTCAGTCTACTGAGGGTTGTTGCTATGCTACTCCTACCTCATGGCTAAAGCAGTTTGGTGACCCAGTTGTATCTATACATATTAAATGAGCAGGAGTGAAACAGATCTGATTCTGTAAGGCTTTCCCCTTGTAACTAAATCCAGCTTTGCTGCTTTCTGTTTTGTGTGTGTTTACATGCTGTCGGCTCCGTAACTGGATTTTACATTAATCCAAAGAATACCTGAACCAGAATAAGGGCAATTTTCTGAACTACAACCTATATTTTAGAAGATATTACTAATATTTATCACAGGCCATTGAGAGAATAAGAAGACACCATAGAACACTTGAAAGTGTTAATCATCAGTAGATTTCAGAGAACTGGAAAATTTGAGCGAATTCATCAAACAGTGGAGGTTTGCCTTGCAGTCCTGACATCATAGAGAATAACAGAGAATAGAATAATAATTTCATGTTAAAGTTTAGGGTTCATATCATGTTATGGAAAAATAATGTTTTTCTGTTATGTTTGCATGCAATTCAGAATAAAACCTTCAAGAGATGTTTCACATGCACAATACACGTGCTGTATCGTGACCTATAAAAACCTCATTCTTTCAGGAGCATCATATTTAAAATAATTCTGCACATTCAGCTACCTTAAACAGGAATATATGTTGAATGTACTGAATGTAAACTTGTAATACTGTATCTCCTGATATTTGGCAATATAATGCTTAGTTCTTCCTTTTCATGCTAAACATGCTTTGAAACGTTTTTTATGTAGAGAAGGCACATACATTACAGAAACATTTAACACTGTCTGGCATAAACATTTACTACAGAAGATACAATAAGAGATACCTATTGTACAATATATCAGTTACCATAATGAACTCTCTCTCTGTTGCATATTATTCAAGCAAAGACTACATGAAATATTTAGGATTAATTCTGGGCCAAACTCAGTATGAATTTACACTGGTCTACTGATAATTTCCAAAAGTACAAAATCTGGATTGCACAGAAATCAATGCAAAACTACCACCTGACAAAGGGACCAACAGTTGGAATAAAGGGTAAGATTCTGTGCAGTGCCTTTTGGAATTTCTGCACAGAATTTACATCCCAGGGGCACAGGGGGATAATGTGGCTTTAAGTCATTTTTGTGCCTTTTTGATCCTCCGCTGTTTGTGAAAGCTGGTGTAATTTAGACAGCCATGGGCACCTGTCTAAGTTATGGCAGACTCCCCAGCCTGCCTTCTACAACCTGCCCCTCCTTTCCTAGTCCCTCTAGATTTATACCAGCATACATGGCAGTACAACAATCTGGCCAACTGTTTCAAAAACATCAAGAAACTACCAAAGAAAGAACTTGTTCTTCTTTTAGAAAACTGTAACTAATAAGAGAACAATCAACTCCTTGCATCAAAGTAGCGGTTCTTTCTCTACTGGAAATAATTATGAATGTTAAGATTAAATGAAGTAGCAGTAATAAAATCTGGGAATTAAAAGTAGATGAACCTGACAATGAACTTGAGGACTCCATACCAAATGCCCAGTCTCTTCTGACCTCAAAACAAAGAATGCGTCAGTTGCGCCTGGAGCTTGCTTATCAGTGCACCTACAGCAAATGTGATGACAGTCACTTTCATACACAGAACAAAAATCAGACAAGCCTGTACTCATAGACAAGTTAACTTTGAAATGTAGTTTAGTTCCAGTATCCTATTGAGGAAGAAGATGTCCAAAAAATGCATGAGATTGACACTAAGATAATATGGACAACAGCTAGGAGGCCTCTGACTGGCAAGACTTCTACTTTTAAAGTAGTTATGGAACTGGAAACAACAACTGGATTCACTAGGCAGTGGAAGCAAAAGGTAGACATACAGTCCCATTTTATACACTATTAATTTACCAGAGAGATGGAGCTTAGTCTGGAAATCATTGTCATTTAAGCAATTTGCAAAGTTGTTGATAGTGATCGCTATAAGCAGGGACAATAGTAATCTGTGCTGAAGCCCAAACCAAGGAAGAGTGAATGTGGTCTAGCTAGTCTACCAGAGTTGGAAATAGTTTCATTCCAGGTACACTGCTTAGCAACAAATATGTATTTTTAATAACCTATCTAGTCTCAAGATCCTGATGTCTAGTCTTCAGTTTCTAATTTAATTGATTTGGCTCTTTGTCTACCCTGATGTATTCCAGCCTAGTCAAATCCAAAATTAGACAGATTTTGTTTTGAGGTCTTCTCAACTATGTTTTTGCTGCCCTTTTCCTTCAGTTTTTTTTAATAAAAAGAAAAAAATATTAAACAACATAAAACAACAGTAAACCTTAGCCAAGATATTCAAAACTAAGAGCCCAAAGTTAAATTTCTAAACCTACACTTAGGCATCTGCCTCATTTTCAGCACTCTGAGTTTCCACTGCAGTCCACTACACAGGCATTGAGGTCAGTGGAAGCTGTTGAATACTCAGCATTCTTGAAAAATCAGGCAGGTGCCTAAATGTGCCTCAAAGTTAAACCCTTGGTTCTTTAACAACCTGGACCCTATCACTGCTCGCAACTTGGAATTCCAGCTTTCAAGTGACATGGAAACTTCTGGCTAAATCTTCACAAAGGAGCCTTCTCTTTTCGGGGACCATTTTGATTTGTGCTCAGAATTTGCTTTGTGGGCACAAAGTTAGGAGCAAATTTTAAAGTCACCAGTCATTCCTGTGAAAAAAGGGGGAGCTAGTACTTATTCCAGACAAAAATGTAGCCCGTAATATCTAGCTCTAGGGAATAGAGAGGAAGCTGCTAGAGTGTACAAGGAATAACAAAATGGGAAGCAGAGTTACATGATTTTAAGGCACCCCTCACATGCTAAAGCTAAAACCAAATTGGTAGGCCTGTACTAATGCTTCAGGACCAGTAAATATTTCCAACCACTGGTCCTGGACCACTGATCACTAAGGAAAGAAACTGCAAACTCTGCACTCATTTTCTGTGTGACTCATTTTCTGAGTTCTGAAAAAAAAATACTGTACTGGGGCAATCAGAATGTTTAAACTTAGCAGGCTTTATTAGTTTTTTTAAACACAACATGCAAGATGCAAAACCAGTAATAACTTAATCCCCAAATGCTTCATAATACAATTTCTAGTTATTCAGGGTTCAATTTAAATGGCATGCTAGGACCGAGCTGTTAAAACATACACTTATGTTCACTGAGGTTTTTTCTTGGCTTTATGCAGTAGCATCTTAGTGGTCCGAAATCAACGTCTACAATATTTTTTAAAGTACTTTCTTCTCTGTGCCGCGCACAGCTCCCATTAACATAAATTGATATTATGTGCATATATCAACAGGGAAAGTGAGCCCAGGGCCTCATTCTTTCTTCCCAGATTGTATGTTCCAGGCAAGACAGTAACAATAAGAGTATTAAATAAGCTTTTCCAAGGTATTACTGTTTTGTGTACTGGGAGATTATTTTAAGTTAAATGTTGATTCTGTCTGTCCATGAAATGCCCGTCACTCTGACAGCACAGTAATAGCCAAAGTTCAGCTCTGTTTGGTGTTTCATTCAGAACACCTCCATGTCGATGGACTACTTTGTTGGTTTATGCTACAATACATGAACGCAGTACATTATAGGAGAGTATTGCTCAAAGGGCTAAGGAAAATAAGGAGTTTAAATAAATATATTCGGACCAAAAGAATTCCTACCAATGGTATAGTTGGAAATGGTAAAATTGTTAAAAAATGCTGCAGCAAAGATAGAAGCGTTCAATAAATATTTCTGTTCTTTATTGGGAAAGAAGAAGGATGATGTACTCGTATCCTATGAGGATGATGAGGTACTTTCCAGTCCATGAATAACTAAAAGAGAACATTAAACAACATCGACTAGAGATAAGCATTGTTATATTAGCAGGCCCAGATAACTTGCACCCAAAAGTCCTAAAAAAGCTGACTGAGGAGATCTGTGGCTTGCTGATGTTAATTTTAAATTTAGAATAAAAAAGAACTGTGAGAAGATTGGGTGAGTGCTAATGTTGTGCCTATTTTCAAAAAGGGCAAGCAGGATGAGCAGGGTAACTATAGTCTGGGTTAGCCTGACATCAGTCTCATGTGAAATAATGGAAAAGCTGATATAGGATTAAATTAATAAAGAAGTAAAGTGTAGGAATATATTTAATGCCAGTCAACATAGTTTTATGGAAAATAGGTCTCCAATAAATCTGCTGTCATTCATTGATGAGATTACAAATTTGCTTCATAAAGGTAATTGTGCAGATGCAAAATGTGTAGACTTTTATAAGGCATTTGAACCAATACCGCACAATATTCTGATTACAAAATTAGCACAACACAATAACAATAAAGCACAAGTTAAATGGATTAAAATATGGATAACTGACAGGTATCAAAAAGTAGTCATCCATGGGGAATCATCATTGAAGGGGGTGTTATTTGTGGAATTCTGCAGGGATCAGCACTGGGCCTTGACACTATTCAACATTTTAATCAGTGATCAGGAAGGAAAGGTAAAATCACTGCTGATAAAATCTGTGCATTGCACAAAGATTGGTGAAGTGGTAAATTTTGATGAGAACAGGGCAATCATACAGAGCAATCTGGAACACTTGGTAAGCAGTGTCCTTTAAAACAAAACACATTTTACTGCAGCCCAATACAGAGTTATACATCTAAGGAGGAGGAATACAGGCCATACCTACAGAATGAGAGATTATCCTGGAAAGCAGTGACTCTGAAAAAGATTCAGAGCCCATAAAGGATAAGCAACTCAACATGATTTCCCAGTATGGTGCTGTGGAAAAAAAGGGCCAGGGTGATCCTTGGATTTATAAAAAGGGAGTAGGAATAGGGAGGAAATTGTATTTCTGTATACTGGATCTGCAAACCTACTGAAATTATATTTAAAAGTTTAGATGTTTGTTTAAAACGTTTACAGCAATATTTTGAAAAAACAATTTTTTTCAAAGACAATCCCTCCCAATGCAAACAAAAATTGCTTATTTAATTAAGAGCGGTGTCTATCTTGTCTTAAACATAAGGGCTCTGATCCAGCACCTATTAAAGTAAATGGAAGGGGTTTCACTGATTTCAGCAAATTGGAAAAGTCTTTTCCCACCGAGCAGTCTTACGGTTAAATCCACACCTGGAATCAGAGGCTACAGCTCGACTGATATCATTGGAGTTCCATCCAGGTACTTATGGTCTGAATTTGACCAACTGACTTTCAAACTTCTTGCATAGATGAAGGCTCTTAGAATTGTCTTTCCATGGCCCAATTTAAACCTCTGCTTCTAGGACCACCCTCATTCTCTCGTTTAAAAAAACAACAAAAAAAAACCCACCAATTTTTCCTCACTCTCTGCTTCTCTCCAGGACGTAATTCCTCTCTTCCCTTTTTACTCTGAGGACCATCTCTTTGCTTTTCCAAATCAGTGACTTCTGACTGCTTCCTACTTTCTCACCTGTCAGACCTCTCCCATTCAGCTGCCCAGTCTTATCCCTCTACTGCCAAGCCTCCCTCTCTCAGTCCATTTCATTCTTATCACTCGACCACCTTCTGCTACTTCTTGACCTCAGTGATCCACCTCAATATCTTCAGCAACGCTCCACCTCCTCTCAGACAGCCTTGTTATTTAGAATGTTACAACATCATGGAAACTTGGGTGATTCTCTAGCAGCTCCATGGGACCACTACTGCCTAAGTAACTATGCTAAGATTTTCCAAGACGCCTCAGAGAATTAGGAGTCAAACGCTTATTAAAATTCAATGGGAGGTAGATGTCTATTTCCTTTGAAGATTTCAGCCTACAATTTGATTGACTGTATGAGAGGGCTGGGAGGTGTATTGTTTTAAAACAATTCTGCCCCCAACCTCCCTCTCACACATTTCCAAACCACAGCATAATAGCTAGAGATGAGCTTTCAAAGCATGATTCTATTATCCCTAGCATGCTCATAATATTTCATTTCCAGTACCTAAACAGTAAATATTTGGTTGTATTTTTATAAAGAGTAAGTGATTCTAAGCAGCCCTACAGCTTCTGACCTTTAACATGTCTGTTGTTACAAGTTAGTGTTTTCCTTGGTGCACATTTTTACCCTCTGCAGGCTTGAAGTTGAAATACATTTTTCCAGAAACCACAGCCTACCCACAATCATAAACAAATTACACTCTCTGTGTCAACATTTGCAACCAAGTCTCTAAATCACAGCGTGCTGGGATTGAATTGCTACCCCTATCATCTACCACTTACTGCTATCAAAGCATATAACCGGATTAGTGGGAAAACAGCTGTATTACTCATACATTTAAGCTCTTTCTAACAGCAGGTTTCCTTTCTGCAACAAAGCACAGCTCTTCAGATAGCAGAAATGCAAATCCCAGAGGAAATTATGACATATTAACCCTTGACAGTCTTTACATGACTTAAATAGTTCAGGCAGCCCTTTCTCCCTGGAAATAAATGCAAGGACTACATTAAATATGTAGAACTAAACTGTTTAGCACATGCAGTTTTAAGCTTGTTGTTCCCCAGGATTTCTACATAAACCTAGCACGACTGATTAAATCACACTGTGCCACTTCCTAGAGCTGATTGACATGACCCTAAATCCCAGTCTCTCAGGTGTGGGCAGGAAGAGCTACATGAGGGTTTTGTGGGGCAACATCTTGGCATAGTTTAGCTGCAGAACAGAGATCTGGATAATTTAACATCTCATTGCTAAATACTGCTGTGATTATTAAATTTATCAAGCTGTAAAATATTGTTACTTTCTTGGCCAAAAGATATAGAAGGGAAAAAGTGTAACTGCCGATAAAGGGAAGTCACACTTTGTAACTGTAATTCTTCAAGATGTACAATCCATACCTGTATTTCACCGTGGTTACGCATGTAGTCCATGCACCTGAGACCAGAGATTGGTGGTGGTCCCCAAGGCACTGGGTACCTTTGATGCCAAATGCAGGGTGGTACCCCTTTGGATGGACAAGGCTGGAAGTAGAAGGTTCTCAAATCTCTGTCTAGACAGAACTCTCTAGGTGAGGAAAAGATGGTTCCACCAAAATGTCCCAACTCTCCAGAAGATTTGATCCAGTTCTATTGGTAGTGCCATTGGTACCAGTATCAGAAAACAACAGTTAGCAGATGGAATGGGAGATGAGCTTCTCCCTGGTGTTAGAATCTCCCTGGTGAGGGTTGGCCACTCGGGGGTGGAAGTGGGGAATGTTAGTCCAGGAGAAGCAACTATCCTCTGGTGTGGTGTCGTACATTGGAGCCTTAGAAAGGCTGAGTCTTGTTGCCCTGCACCACTGGAGACAGTGTGAAGGAACTCTCAGTAGTCAGTGGTTCCTCCTGAGGCGGTGGTGCTACTAGTGATGGAGACTCCAACTGCATGGTTAACATCAGTACTGATGGTTTGTGGGCCTGCAGCTCTCAGTACTTTGCTTTAGTCAGTACCGAGGTTTGTGTTGATGATGATGGGAGGAGCGGTGCTGAAGTAGCCTTGCTCCTGTGCCCTTTTTGATCATGGTCTTGAGGCTTAAGAGGACCTAAGTCCTTGTGTCCTGGGCAGAAAGACTTGCCCAACTTGGATGGAGGAGGATCCCTTCTCTTACAAGGTCCAGGAGGAGATCTATTCTTACGTTTATGAGAGTCACTCTTATTCTTGTGAGAAGGCCACGATGAAGGGTCCTTCACGCTAGTCGTTCCCACTCCTGAGTCAGACATCAAGCTATGATGAGCACAGTTGATGTCTCAGGCCAATGTACAGGGTCTGGATCTGACTGAGGGCTTGTGGCATGTTCAATTAGATGCTTCTGAAGCCAGAGCTCTTGCGCCTGCCACATTTGGCTGGGGAAGAAGAGGCAAATACTGTCCTTAACAGAGATATGAGCTTCTCTGAGGCAGTAAAGGCAGCGTTGGTGGCCATCGCTGACTGAAAAGGGGTGGAAGACAATTTTTAAAGCCTGGGCACCTGGGCATAATCTAAATCCTGTGCTGGGGGACTGGAGGATTCCCTGGGGTGGGGATTGTGATAGGGTTTCCACCCCACACAAGGCCTGATGGGGTTAAGGTGGCCATCTGGGCCAATTAACTGCCCAGGATGCACCTGGAGGAGGATCCAGGGAGTAGGGGTTAATTGGATGAGGCTTATCTGGATGGGAACAAGAGGGGCCTGTATAAAGTCCAGAAGCTGAGAGCAGCTTGGCTGCTGCAGGGAAGTAGTCTGGGAAGTAGTCTCACTCTGGGAGAAGGGAGATGTTTTTGGCGCTATAGAGGCAAGTAGCCTACAGTTACTCCCTGGGAGGAGAGAGTTTGCGGCTGGTGAGCCCAGAAAAGGAGGGAGAGCCAGAAGGTAAGGAAATGCTCAGGGGAAAGTCAGCAAGATTCAAGATGGTGCAGAATTTGGCTGCTCATTAGAAGGCCCTGATGGAACCCTGTG
Organism: Chelonia mydas; assembly: GCF_015237465.2. NCBI lineage: Eukaryota > Metazoa > Chordata > Testudines > Cheloniidae > Chelonia > Chelonia mydas. Next base: position 327,358,973 of record NC_057849.1, read on the forward strand.
TAGAAGGCAGGTTCCTCTACCAGCCACTGGGTGAAGTGGCTCCATGGGGCAGTGAACAGAAAGGCTGCCTAAGACTGCTGGTGAGGAAAGACTGATACCCCAGAAGGGGGAAGCACGCATAATGACCTAGCCAAAGGGCTGAGTCATAAAAAGGGAACACGCTGAGTGAGAGAGAGAGAGAGAGAGAGAGTGTGCGGCAGTAGGGCACACAGCGAGCAGCAAAAAGGGGCCTCAGGCCTGGAAAGAGCTGATTCACCAGAGTGGCCAGGTGGAGGTGCCAGCTGCCGTGAGTGGACCCCGTGATAGGGGAACTATGAAAACCGCTAACAATAACTACCAATATAAGCTTTCAAATATCAAGAGAAAAGAATGTCAAAGAAGATCAATTCCAGGAACTGGAGGATTTCAACTTATGCCATGAGGCAATAAGAAAGAAGTGAAGACCCTTTGGTTCCCATTGCTGCTTATACCCTCAGTATGGAGTATAAGGAGAGCAACTGTGCAGGCACAGACCACGGGACACTACTTGCTAGAAATTGCCAGTCTCAGAAACATGGAGCATATGTGTATCTACAGTAAAATACAGATAGGGACCAGCACATGAAGAAGAACCTACAATTCTTGCTAAGGTTAATATAAGCCAGCCGACTAATACTCGTACCAGTTACCACCCAGATTTTTATTCATTAGCTATAAACGTTGTTAACCAATAATATGGGCCCACTGAATAAAGTTACAGTTCTTTCACGTGAACAAAGAGCTTTGTTTTGTTTCAGGGGGAATCAATTTGGAATCGTTAACATGATTATTCCTATTATTATGAACATGACCTTTCATGAACATAACGCCATTCATCCAAATGATCCTCAGATCATTTTATGAAGTATAGATGGGAAGAATTAGATTACATTGGGCTTAGAAAAACAATCACTGACCCCACTACTCTTTAACTGCATAAATCATCAGATTTTTCTGTAAAAAGGAGAAGAAAAGAAAGCGAACAAAAAAACGTTTAAAATGGAAGAATCCCATATTCAATTAAAAGTGAAGCTGAGGCAGCACATCCTGCTAAGAGTCTGCTGTGTGCTGAAGTTATATATGTAATTTAAAACAATCTAGTTTTATTTATCTCCATTTTTGTAGTTTGTTTATTTTTTGTGTTTCACTCTGGTAAGCTATTAGATAGTGGTAACCAGTTTAAGTGAAACAAAAGTAAACAAACTATTAAAATCAATAATCACCACAGCAATTAATGTCAATTTTGTCTTGGGTGAATGCCACCTAAATTTAAGTTATATAAAAAAATCCTTATAGTGGACTATTTTATTCTCATTGTCATCATTTATATATATTTAGTGCCAAGCTGTCAGTGTTTGACTTGGCTTTGAGATTTTGGCTGGGCTGTGGAAAAATTAAAGAAAGCAAAAATAATATAAAAAAATAAAATCATCATTAAAAACAAAATATGACTGAACCAAAGTTGTTCTATTTTTACTTCCATTGCCTGAAGAAAACCTTGTGGCAGTAAAATCATTTCAAACTTGCTTTCCTATTTGTGGCATACACATCCCATTTTCTTGTCACAGAAAGCAAAATGTCGTAGTTGAAATTCAATCTTGTTTTACAACTGCAATCCAAAATAGGGTTTTAGACACTTAAAAATATAGATTATAAAAACTGAATTGTGATACTCAAAAGATATAGCTTATTTTTAAACGGTATACATACACAACACCACCACCACTTTCCAAACTGCAGTGTAGAAAAATATTTAAAAGATGTCATATTCTGTTATACACAGATCTGTGGGCCTTGACTTCCCATGAACAATGTTCTTCATTCCAAATTATTCAACTAATACTTCACGCTAACAACATTTCCATCTATGAACTCCTCATGAGTTTCCCATGTGTATTTGCTATTCATTGTTAGTTGTGCATGGTTGGAGCGTAGGCTACAGAGATCCTGGATCAAGGCAGGACCTGAAGTAGGTTCTCCATTGTGGTCAGGCAGGAAGCCTGGGAAACAGGCCAGAGGGGCTGAGGGGGAAAGTCTGTAGAGGCCTTAAGCAGAGATTGGGAGGAGCCGGATTGTGGGGGTCACCACCACAGCCGACCCACTAAATGGCAGGTACTTATATCCCTTCTAGGTCCTTTCCCCTGGTAATGACATGATAGATTGTAAACGCATGAGATAATGCAACCATCTCAATTTGTCCATTCATTTCCACCTAAAACCACTCAGCCTAAAACAAGCTGAATAATTAAGGAAACTCAACCTTTGAAGTCTGCCAGACATAACCAACCGAGGATAACCTAAAGGTACCATAACTTAGTAATTTTGAACACTTAGGTTGGTAAGACTATAAAGTTCTTGTCTAAAGCAGCAGGAAAAAATGAACTTGGGACCAGATCCTCAGCTGCCAAAAACTGGCATAGCTCCTTTGAACGCAATAAACCATGCTAATTTACACCAGCTGAGGATCTGGCCCTTTTCTCTTAAACCGGAGAAGATCCAGAAGGACCAAACAATGAGATTTCAATTCATTTTGGCAGGCATTACCATTTACATTAGTGAAAAGGTTTTTCTGCTTTAATAAACAACTGAGCATGAGGTATTTTCCACTGCAGTTCAAACCAAAGAAAACCCTCTAATTCACTATTAAGAACTTTAAGGCAGAAAATGCCACTTCCATAAAACTTCCTTCCATACTACTAGAAGAGAGGGCTAACTACACCGAGAGATAAAAAATGAAGCAGTAAATGGTGTTCAAAGAGATTTTGAAAGTGTTATTTCAGGACTTTCTCCCTGCAGCCTGGTTATAATTTATCAATAGAAGTTGAAAATCATCTCCAAAATCATTACATAGTTACTCACCACACATGCAGTCTCTTGGCTTTAAGGGTCTGTCAGTGCTTCCATTATAAATTCCTATATTCAGAGTTGTACAGTTCAGTCATAAAAAAATAAAAATAAAAAATGCTCCAGGCTAAGCCACGGTATTCTACGGTTCCCCACTTTTTAAAAACAAACTACACCAAAATAATCTATTTTCCCATCACACAGGTTTGCTGTTCAGAACTTGGCATATTCAATCCCAGGCAAGAGCTTGAAAAGCAATGCTAGTCCAAGAGACTGTTTTAAATTACAATATTTCTTGTATCTACAGATTTAGGAAGAAAAGTTAAAGACATCACAGTAACTGTAATTTTTTGAGTTTACTGCCTCTGCCCAGGCATACATTTTGGAGATATACCTCCTCTGCAAGCCTGAGCTTTATTATTCTTCCAGAAAACTAGGTTCATGCCAGGCCTCCAGTTACAGATACACATGGATGCAAGGAAACCTGAAGAAAACAGCAATTACTACCAATCACATGGCAAATGATCCTGGTGCTATACACAGGCTGAAGAGTGAGACTTTGTATGGGTAGCAACTGTTGCCTACATAGAAATAAAGGCCCTCTTGTGTGCCAGTTTGATTGCAATGTGAAAATAAGCAACTTTCAAGCCAGAAGTCCAGAACAAGTATTAAGAGGCAAGAGCAGGAATGATGGAATCCAGGGTCAGCATGTTGAACATTAACTTCCTGGTGTAATAGGTCAATTTCTGAAGATTCATAATAGAGCAAAAGCCATCTTTGGTTTTCAGCATGAAGAAATACCTTGATAGAAGCCTCTCCCTTCTGTAGCACTGAGGCAATTTCATAGATTCTAAGGCCAGAAGGGTCCACGGTGATCATCTGGTCTGACCTCCTGTCCTACACAGATCATAGAACTTCTATAGCCCCATTCTTAGGACAAAATCCACCTTTGCACTGAGATTCATCTGATGAGAGGGATACTTGCCAAGGAATTAGGAAGGAGAATTCAGATACAGCATGAGGTGGAATTTGATCAAGTAATTGAACTGAACAATCTATAGCAGTCAATAATTCACAGCAATTCCACTCTCTTCTGCAATGAAACAGAGCAGATGGTCTGCAAAAGGAGGAAGGGAGGGTCAGGAAAGCCACATGCAAGCTGGTTCTAGGCTTTCAAGTAATACTTTAACACTCAAGGCTAGCAAGTGAAACAGATGTATGGGCAGCTGACATTGTAGCTGCCTCTGTCTGGCATGTTTCTCTTTACCTAGTCTTCTGTTTTCAAGAGTGGGGTTTCTGGACATAAGAACAGAAACCATCAAGTGAAAGGTGTTGTGTCTGATAACCAAATGAAGATGATGTAATGCTTCCTTTGCTCAGGCTGTATGAACCCTCCCTCCACTGACCTTGCAATGGACCTGGTTTGCTTTATGTCTTATTTGCTCAAGGGTCCTCTTCACTATACTAAAGAACCCCCCCACCCCAACACACACTCTCTAATGAGAAGATGTATAACTCAGCTCTTTGCCTCAATTAAGTGAGAGTGTGGGGAACTTAATCCAAAAGTAAAGACGACAGATGATGTCTGTCGTAACTGCCCTAACAGAAGTGTCAGAGCATAGGATTCTTGCTTGACTCTACATCCTCCTAAGACAGCCTCTACTTATGCTCCACTGGCAAATGATCTAAGCAGTGGAAGCATCTGATACCAAAGCTGAAAGAGCTATCCTGGCCTGGTAGCTGTCCATATAGATCTGCAATTCCAGAAGAACAAACCTTCCTTCCTTAAAAAGTTATTCTTCTTTGGCACTTTACCAGACAGGAAGGAACAACCTGGTTAGAAGCCCTGCATCATCTTTCTGGCTGCTAAGACTACCAAGGTGTAAAAGTGGTTGAAGAAATTCTGGAGTCCTTGCCAAGCTATGGGAGATAGGCAATCAGCTTTCCTTGGTGCTGCAGGAGCTAATCCTAGTGTCAGCCATATGTCAACGGCATGTCCAGTTATTTAATCAGAAGAATATTTTCCCTTAAGTATTCCTGGGGGAATTCTGCGCCACTGTGCACATGCAGAATTCATGTCCCCTTCAGATTTTTTTCTCTCCGGAAAATACATTCTGCCAGAGAAGAGCTGCAGTTACATCTTTCTCCCACCCAGTGGTGCCAGAACAGAGAGCAGCCAGTTAACTGGCAACTGCAGTCAGCAGCCGGCTGTGGTACTCACAGTGCCCTGCCCGTGGAGCCAGGTTAGGATGCATGGGATATGGGGAAGAGGGAACAGTCAAAGCAGGGGACATGGAGCTAATGGGGGGGGGGTTACAGACTAGGATTCAGAAGGGCTAGTGGGGGGGGAACAGACTGGGGTGGGGTGGAATGGGGGTGCAGGGCCACATGGGAATAGGGAATAAGGGATGCAGGGCTACATGGGGACAGTGGAGGGGTGGCTGAATGGGGATGCAGAGTCACATGGGGACAGAGGCACATGTGCCTGAATGAGAGACTAAGGGTCAGCCAGAATCTGCATGGGGGAGAGTCCCCAACTCCTCAACAATCCCTCCCAGCTCCCAGAAAAACCTTGTTCTATACTTCTCCCACCAACCCCCAACAACCTTCCAGGTTCACTCCCAGGTTCATTCCCAGAAATTACTTCCCTCTCCCTCAGCTCCTCCGTTACTCATGACTCCCCCAGTCTGGGATTTCATGCGACCACCCCACATAGGCCATTCATATGGAGATCGTTGCATATCGGCTTCCAGCTTTTCAGTCCTGTCAGCACTGTGTAGGAAACTCATTCCATGAGTCTTTTGGTGAAGGGTTGGTGAACGATGATGGTGAGATACTGGGGTGGTGAAAACTACTGATACCAGTAGACTGTCCACGCAAAATAGTTTAATGTTTAACCTGTGGTGCATAGTAGCAGGATGCACACTCTGGAATGTCACAACCTTTATCCAACAGAGAGCCGAGGCTCGATGGCCATGTCTGTGTCTGCCCTGCAGAGCCTGCTAACTCGGCTATGTGGATCTTGCCATTGTCCAAAGAGGGTCCTCCACCAGGCATTTGAGGCTTGATAGTCATTGATCCATATTATGATTCTTTCAGCCATTTAAGCTCTGACCGTTCACTCAGATCATTAATTTCTATATTAAACAATACACTCTTAACCATTTGTCATGATGTATCATGAACTGCACTAAATTACACCAGCTGAGAATTTAGTCTGTTATACACAGGTATAAATGAGTAAACAAGTTGAAAGTCATTGGAGAATCAACTCCTTACCCTCATCTTATTATTCTATCTCAAATAAGCAGCTCTCATATTTTCCACTGCTGAGGCTGGGAAGCATATGATGATCTCAGTAGAAATTGCACATGCAGAACAAATGAATAATGTTCAATAGAGAGCAACAATGTGGATTAAAAAAGAGAATTTTGTTCTAATAAACCAAAATTTTCTTAAAATTAAGCTTTCTTGCATCATGGTAAAAAGCAAACTTTGCCTTGCAGAGTCGTGGATCAGCCAATCACTTCTAATTTCAAATCCACATGTCTCAAAGTTTCAATGCCTTTCATTATATTTAATAAAATGTTTGCATCACATATTTCAGCTTGGAAGCACTGTGTGTCCAGTTTAAGACACAACCAAGTACTCAACTCTGGCCCAGAAAAGAGCCTCCTTGTATCACTGCTGCCACTACCAGTTACTGAAAGAATTGATACTCACTGAAACTACATTCACAAAATCATCATCTGACAAGGTTTCTAGCATCTCAATGACGGAGGTTCGGATCAATTTCAGCGTCAGTCCACTAACGCTCCCACTCCTGCATAACAGAGAAAATTTAAAAATGGATTGAAGGAGTTCAGTTGAAAACATACAGTGGAACTAGATTTTATAAACTGGCTCCCATATTTTCATACTCAAGATCGCTTCAGAAGTGCTTACTCAGCCCCAAGTCTCACCTTTGAGAGTTGCTCTGCAATGTTACAGAAAATAAAAAGTTCCAGAGTTAGTCTCCAAGCCATGACTTTGTGGCTCAGAGGAATAGTTTTGTCACCTGACCCATGACCCACAGTGACACATCTTTTCCTCATTTTCAATTCATGATTGCCATGAGAATTTATCACATACAAATTGTGTGGTCCCTAAAAATTCTTCTACTCTCTTCTATTCAGTCAAGGCGTTATATTTTCAGGGATCTAAATTGCGGCATGTTTGTTTCAGGGCAAAGCTCAAACCTTGGGAGGGAGGAAGGGGTGGAATTGCAAATGCTGATAAAACACACCTCTGCAATACAGGAGTATTTGACTGCATTTAAAAGTATCAAATGCAATCTCTCCCAGTGAGGCAAAGAACCAATGAATAGATTTTTTTTCAGTATAAAGCAATCTGGAGACACTTCAAGCCTGATGATTCCCCCAGACTCTTGACATTGGCTTAACAAAGGAAATCTTGACAGGGGGAAGAAAGGAGAGCTGCAGAATACGGACGCTGGACTTCAGAAAAGCAGACTTTGACAACCTCAGGGAACTGATGGGCAGGATCCCCTGGGAGAATAGCATGAGGGGGAAAGGAGTCCAGGAGAGCTGGCTGTATTTTAAAGAATCCTTATTGAGGTTACAGGGACAAACCATCCTGATGTGTAGAAAGAATAGTAAATATGGCTGGCGACCAGCTTGGCTTAACAGTGAAATCCTTGCTGATCTTAAACACAAAAAAGAAGCTTACAAGAAGTGGAAGCCTGGACAAATGATCAGGGAAGAGTATAAAAATATTGCTCGGGCATGCAGGAGTGAAATCAGGAAGGCCAAATCACACCTGGAGTTGCAGCTAGCAAGAGATGTTAAGAGTAACAAGAAGGGTTTCTTCAGGTATGTTAGCAACAAGAAGAAAGTCAAGGAAAGTGTGGGCCCCTTACTGAATGAGGGAGGCAACCTAGTGACAGAGGATGTGGAAAAAGCTAATGTAGTCAATGCTTTTTTTGCCTCTGTCTTCACGAACAAGGTCAGCTCCCAGACTGCCGCACTGGGCAGCACAGCATGGGGAGGAGGTGACCAGCCCTCTGTGGAGAAAGAAGTGGTTTGGGACCATTTAGAAAAGCTGGATGAGCACAAGTCCATGGGGCCAGATGCGCTACATCCGAGAGTGCTAAAGGAGTTGACTGATGTGATTGCAGAGCCATTGGCCATTATCTTTGAAAACTCATGGCAATCGGGGGAGGTCCCGGATGACTGGAAAAAGGCTAATGTAGTGTCCATCTTTAAAAAAGGGAAGAAGGAGGATCCTGGGAACTACAGGCCAGTCAGCCTTACCTCAGTCCCTGGAAAAATCATGGAGCAGGTCCTCAAGGAAATCAATTCTGAAGCACTTAGAGAAGAGGAAAGTGATCAGGAACAGTCAGCATGGATTCACCAAGGGCAAGTCATGCCTGACTAATCTAATTGCCTTCTATGACGAGATAACTGGCTCTGTGGATGAGGGGAAAGCAGTGGACGTGTTGTTCCTTGATTTTAGCAAAGCTTTTGACATGGTTTCCAACAGTATTCTTGCCAGCAAGTTAAAGAAATATGGGCTGGATGAATAGACTATAAGGTGGATAGAAAGCTGGCTAGATTGTCGGGCTCAATGGGTAGTGATCAATGGCTCCATGTCTAGTTGGCAGCCGGTATCAAGTGGAGTGCCCCAAGGGTCAGTCCTGGGGCCGATTTTGTTCAATATCTTCATAAATGATCTGGAGGATGGTGTGGATTGCACCCTCAGCAAGTTTGCAGATGCTGGAGGGTAGGGATAGGATACAGAGGGACCTAGACAAATTAGAGGATTGGGCCAAAAGAAATCTGATGAGGTTCAACACGGACAAGTGCAGAGTCCTGCACTTCGGACGGAAGAATCCCATGCACCGCTACAGACTAGGGACCGAATGGCTAGGCAGCAGTTCTGTAGAAAAGGACCTAGGGGTTACAGTGGACAAGAAGCTGGATATGAGTCAACAGTGTGCCCTTGTTGCGAAGAAGGCCAATGGCATTTTGGGATGTATAAGTAGGGGCATTACCAGCAGATTGAGGGACATGATCGTTCCCCTCTATTCAACATTGGTGAGGCCTCATCTGGAGTACTGTGTCCAGTTTTGGGCCCCACACTACAAGAAAGATGTGGAAAAATTGGAAAGCGTCCAGCGGAGGGCAACTAAAATGATTAGGGGACTGGAACAGATGACTTATGAGGAGAGGCTGAGGGAACTGGGATTGTTTAGTCTGCAGAAGAGAAGAATGAGGGGGGATTTGAGAGCAGCCTCCAACTACCTGAAAGGGGGTTCCAAAGAGGATGAAGCTAGACTGTTCTCAGTGGTAGCAGATGACAGAACGAGGAGTAATGGTCTCAAGTTGCAGTGGGGGAGGCATGGTTGGATATTAGGAAAAACTTTTTCACTAGGAGGGTGGTGAAACACTGGAATGCATTACCTAGGGAGGTGGAATCTCGTTCCTTAGAAGTTTTTAAGGTCAGGCTTGACAAAGCCCTGGCTGGGATGATTTAGTTGGGGATTGGTCGTGCTTTGAGTAGGGTGTTGGACTAGATGACCTCCTGAGGTCCCTTCCAACCCTGATATTCTATGATTCTGGGGGTATAGAGAAATGTTTTTATGAATTTCTTCCCTTAGTCTTCACAAAGCATGGAATGAATCTCTGAATATAAATATCAAATCAGAGGCAGATTTATTTATACAATGGGAAATGGCACTGTAAATTTGTCATAGAATTTTATAACATTATCTTCATTAATGTTATTGTAATGTAGAACAACCCCATTTGAATAATGGAGCAAATCAATGCAGCTATAGTCCCTAAAATATGCCATTTTACCCTCTACGTTCATTCCCCGGTATTTAATTTTGGCTTTACATTCAAAACTGTCGTTTTTTTAAAAAATCAGAGTATTCACACATTTACGAATTTATTTTTACTGTTTGGGGATTAATGTTTTGAGAGCTCTGAAGGGGTTGGACTTTAGGCTTTTGAACAGCTTAAGATAAACTGTGGAGAGCTAGAATACAATACATTAAGCATACATGAGTTGTCATCCTTTTGGTCACCAAACTACGCAAATTAATTCTCAGACAAATCCAGCTCTTTGCTTCTAGTACTTTCTTTTGTGTTTCACAACAAGCTCTGGCATTCACCTGAGATATTTGCTATTGGTTATTTCAGTAATTGAGATGTTTATGTCCAACATCAGATGGATGTTCCAGCAGCTCCCATTGGCCTAGAGCAGTGAACCGTGGCCACTGGGAGCCACGATAGGCTGAACCTGTGGTCGTGACAGTTAAACAAACCGGCCTGGCCTGCCATGGGCTTTCCCTGCACAAGCGGCGGAACAAGTTTGGGAACCACTGACATAAAGACATCCTAATATCAAGGCCGTTTTTTTCAACAATTCAAATGTCTTATTTTTAACCTCATCTCTTCTTCAACTTGCAATAGTTTGTTCAAAAGGTGCCAAATAGCTTTTCATCTCTCCAGTATTAAAATCCAGTCTTTAAACACTTACGCATCAACTAAAATAAGCATATCTTTTGGAGATGCAGCTCCTTGGATGTACCTGAAATAAACAAATGAAAAGATATGAAAGATAAAAACTTGAAAACACCACTCTACATTTGATCCAAAGACCCTCTGATCTCTAAAACCAAGTCTAGCTGAACCAAAGGAACTCCCCAGTTGCATTTCAGTAGGAAATTCATGCACTGTCACTTTTTCTCATTGCTTCTCCTTCTAGGTAAACCAAGGTTCAAGTAACAATAGTGAGACCTGGAGGTAGTACGTAGGAATTCACTATTCTTGTACGTTGACAACAGAGAGGGGTGAATAGAATTTGAGAGCTAAATATATCTTGATGACAAGTTAGCAGGTGAATTATTACAGCAGCCCAACTCAGGCAAAGATGTTTTTCTAATGAGAGTACAGTAGAATGTGGCAAGAGCGACCACTCATGGGAATTAATAAATGTGGTTGCTTGTAAGATGCCGTCTCTCTTCAAAGGAATGGCATTGCCACCTTTACTTCTGTACTGCTGCTGGCAGCGGCACTGCCTTCAGAGCTGGGAGGCCAAATAGGAGTTTCTTCCCAGTTAAATTATAGGGGGAAAATGTTCTGTGGCCTCTGCAAGTAGTTGCTTGTGACAGATGGTCTCTCTTCAGAGGTGATCACTCAGGCAGGTTTGACTGTATACTTAACCAATACAAATAAAAATGAGCAAAATACAAATGAGAAAATACAGCGAGCAAAAAATGGAATGGTATTCTGATGGAAAAAATGCTAAAAGTCAGTACTGAAAAAGAGCATTTTCAGAGAATGTCCACTGCTCTGGTGACTGTAGTACTAGCCTAACCTCTAGGACCGTGTTTGTAAATCATTCTGGAAATGGTTCATTTTGATCATCCTAATTTGGTTTGGTTTGTTGCTTCAATCCAAGTGTTTAATGGTCTTATCGTCATGCCACCTGGGTATTTGTCTTTATCATGAAAATTCCTTCTGTATAGCAATATGGTATAGCATATATGTCACCTACCGAAAAAGCTGAACTGAGTTTACAAAGTGAAAATATTTTAAAATTTGAACTTTAAGTCCCCAAAAATTATCAGAAGAGGGTTTAGTGTAGTATTTAGCACATATTTACTATTTATTTTGTCTTTTATCAGAATATGTACTATGTTGACAATTTCATGTGCTTCAGTCCTCCAAAGAAAGCTTACCATGGTCTTCTGCGAACATCATATAGATCTATCTTGTTTGGAGTTCGGCTTTTATCTACCCATGGGGAGGCTAAAAATGAAAGAAGATATATTGTACTCATTTCAGTATATTGCACATTATTTGAAGAAAATAACATAATGCTAAAGACTTTTAGAGAACATTAAAAACCCTTTAATATGTGGTATATCAATATTTCATACTATTAGCACTATATAAATAATAACATGTGGTAGGATGTTAGGATGTTCTTTATCTTCTTACACTTTACTAAAAATATTGTTTTTATTAAAACAGTTCAAAGGGAAGTGTTGCCATTGACTTCAATGGTCCCAGGATTTCACCCAAAGTATTTCTGGGATGGGAGATAACCTTTTAGGACAAACAGATACTTTATAAAACAAACTTTTAAAAATATTCTGGCTTATGGAAATGCAAGCCTGATCCAAAGCTCATTGAAGTTTACAGTAGTCTTTCCACTGATTTAAATGGGCTTTGGCTGAAATCCTTAATTAGGAAACAGATATGGCATAAAAGTATCCTGAAAATGACATGCAACTAAAGTATCTATGTCTGCAAAACTCCAGAAGAGGGAAATCTGAAGAAATCAGGAAGATTCTTAATCTTTGTAATACACATCAGCTCCATTGTCCTCTACACAAAAAGATCAAGGCAAGCTATGTCCAGAGGATAGAAATATTAATAATTACTCTTTCTGCACTTTTGGAATCTAGAGAGCCTTCAAATGCTTAAGCAAAGCAATAAAGATACTTGGGACAAATGCTGATGTTGGGTACACCAGTGTAAATTCAGAATAACTAGTTACCAACAACCCATGACCAAATGTACCATCAACATTATCACTATTTATTATTGAATACCAATAATAGGACCAATCTCTGAGTCAAGTTGGGGATGATGATCTTCATGTGAGGGACAAAGGAGTTCTGTCCCTCCTGATGACATTATATTTTATGCTTGTGACAATCTCCCTTTCCAACATTTCAAATCTCTATCCTCTTTCACATCTCTCTAGTCATATCGACTTCCACTAAGTCTTTCTAAAATGACCACTATCGTTTCTAACATAGGCCATATATTATTTTTGTCTGAACTGAAATGTAACCTCCTTGGGGCATGGAACACATATTGTTGTTTGCGCAGCACAAATTGCATTGTTGGTGTTGAATAAATAATTATAAAGAACTTTAAAACTATGAACACACATACAAGATTAGGTGAATCTGATCCAAGAATTCAGTTCTAAACATTTTTTGAACTTTAGGTAAATTCATATCCAATTGAGTTTTGTAGGTTGGGCTCATCTCTACACAAAAGGTAAATATAAAGCAGTTATATACCAATGTATATAGAGAACCCGGATATGAGTTACTGTGCATTCAATTCATAAAGGAGTATAATGATTCTATATTGTTAATGACCATTGTCTGCATTGGCATTTGACTATCCAAATACAAACACTTGCACAAGGTGCAACCCACAAAACATAAAAACAAAAATATATACCACTTTGATTCATAGAGAAAACACACAGCACAGTGTTCTGCACCACAAAAGCTGCAAAGCACTTCATATTCTCTACGTGAAATTTCCAGGTCTGAGAGAATATCATTTTTAAGAATGACTGGATTTCAAATTTCTGAGCAAGTTTAGCAGCATTTACTGAGATATGCAAAGACTTAACACACAGGACAACAGCAATTCATTAATTTTGATGCCCTGGATGGAACAAGAATTTGTGTTTGCTTAGGGTTGATTATATCTAGTTTTATTTTTGCGATCCACACAGACTAATTCATTTATTAAAACTGATCTGAAGATTCTTGCTTGAAATACTCCCTCTGGGAGTTGAGAGATTTGTATTTAATTTATTCATTTAGGTTTATTTAAATTGGGTAGTCTAGGCACACATACAAAATGTAATTCAAAATACAAACAAAATCAAACTGTACTGATGCCCACAATTACAGACCTTGACCACGGAATACAAAATTATCCCTCACCAAGCCCTCCCACCCAATCAATGTCTCCTTGAGAAAGTCTGGGAGAGCAGACAGTTCAGTGAGGTCCATTAATATCAACCCAAAGCATCTTTTAAAATAGTTTGGTTACATCATTAAAATTATAATAATCCTGAGCAATTTGTTGTGATAATTGAATTGTAAAAATGCTTGGATTTTCTTGAGTGGTCAGTTTTATTTCAGATAAAAAAAAATAGGTCTGACTCCTTAATTGCTATCTTCAATCTTATGTTATGATTAATGGTAATTCAGATAGAAGATGAAAGATTGTCCTACACGGGAGTGTTTCTAACCTCAGTCTTTTGTGCTATGAATGTAGAGATTTGGGCTTTTATTTAAGATGGAATCAATCTTTTGAAGGGGTATAGATTAATAGATCAGATCCTAGCTCATCGACTCATAGACTTTAAGGCCAGAAGGAACCATAACGATAATCTAGTCTGATTTCCTGCACATTGCAGGCCACAGAACCTCACCCACCCCGTTCTGTAACAGACTCATAAGCTTTGGCTGAGTTACTGAAGTCCTCAAATCATGACTTCAAGTTACAAATAATCCATCATTTACTCTAGTTTAAACCTTCAAGTTACCCATGCCTCCAGGGTCTCTGCCAACCTGACCTGAGGAAAATTCCTTCCTGACCCCGAACATAGTGATCAGCAGAACCCTGAGCATGTTGGCAAGACCCAGCAGCCAGATACCTGGGAAAGATTTCTCTGTAGTAACACATAGCCCTCCCCATCTCATGTCCCATAGCAGCCATTAAGGATTTTTGCTACTAGCAATCACAGATGGACGCCATGCCATTGTAGGCAGTCTCATTATACCATCCCCACCATAAACTTATCAAGCTCAGTTTTTAAGCTAGTTAGGTTTTTTGCCCCCTCTGCTCCCCTTGGGAGGCTCTTACAGAACTTCACTCCTCTGATGGTTAGAAATCTTTGTCTAATTTCAAGCCTAAACTTGTTGATGGCCAGTTTATATCCATTTGTTCTTGTGTCAACATTGATGCTAAACTTAAATAACTCCTCTCCCTCCCTGGTATTTATCCCTCTGATGTATTTATTAAGAGCAATCATATCTCCCCTCAGCCTTTGTTTTGTTAGGTTAAAAAAGCCAAGCTCCTTGAGTCTCCTCTCATAAGGTACGTTTTCCTTTCCTCTGATCATCCCAGTAGCCCTTCTCTGCACCTGTTCCAGTTTGAATTAATCTTTCTTAAACATGGAAGACAATAATTGTACACAATATTCTGAAAGAAGTCTCGCCTTGTATAATGGCAATAACATTTCCCTATCTTGACTGGAAATACCTTGCTTGATGCTTCCTAGATTGCGTTAGCCTTTTTCACAGCAGCATCACATTGGTGACTCATAGTCATCCTGTGATCAACCGGTACACCCAGGTCTTTCTTCTTCTCTGTCGCTTCCAACTGATATGGCCCCAGTTTACAGCAAAAAAAATTGTTGTTAGTCTCTAAGTGCATGACCTTGCACTCTGCACTATTAAATGTCATCCCATTTTTATTACTCCAGTTTTCAAGGTCCTCCAGATCTTCTAGTATGATATTCCAGTCTTCCTCTGTACTGGCAAGGCCTCCCAACTTTGTGTCAACTGCAAATTTTATTAGCACACTCCCACTTTTTGTGCCAAGGTCATGAATAAAAATGTTAAATAAGATTGGTCCCAGGACAGATTCCTGCGGAACGTCACTAGTAACCTTCCTCCACCCTGACAGTTTACCTTTCAGTATGAGCCAGTGTAGTCTCCCCTTTAAACAGTTGCTTATCTACCTTCAATTCTCCTATTAATCCCCATCTTCTCCAATTTAACAAAAAAATTCCCATGTGGAACTGTATCAAATGTCTTACTGAAATCCAAGTGTATTAGATCTACTGCATTTCCTTTGTCTAAAAAATCAGCTATCTTCTCAAAGAAAGAGATCAGGTTGGTCTAGCACAATCTACCTTTTGTAAAACCATGTTGTATTTTTTTTCAGGTGCTGTTTATCTCTATGTCTTTAACTACTTTCTCTTTCAGAATTTGTTCCAAGACTTCGAATACAGTTGAAGACAAACCAATGGTCCTGTAATTTCCCGGATCACATTTCCCCCCTTTCTTAAAAATAGGTACTATATTAGCAATTCTCCAGTCATGATCCCTGCTTTTACAGATTCAGCTGGTGCAAACTGGCATAACTCTACTGAAGCCCATAACACTATGCTGATTTAAACTACCCGAGAATCTCGCCCAGATATAGCTAAATGTTTCATTTCATGAAAATGATAATATAATTTAAGTGACAAATATTTCCTTTTTAAACCAAATATTCTGGATGCTCCAGAGGAATAGACAGTGAAATTTGTTGATGGCATTTCACCTGCATTGATCTGAATTTGACTGAGCTCAATCTATATTTTATCAATATTTAAAGCTTGTAAATGCTGTCTATGACAAGATAAGTAATTATAGATTAATATTATATAGAAACTTCATTAGAAGGGGTGTTCTTCTCTAAGGGCTGCATGCTGACTTGGATCTGCATGCAGAACACCCACTATTGTTAATAAGAAGAACTGCATTTTGGCTAGCCAGGTCTACACTGCAATGAAAGACCTGTGGAATGGCCATGGCCTGCCTGGCTCAGCTGACCGAGGCTTGTGGGGCTCAGGCTGCAGGGCTAAAAAATTTAGTGTGCATACCTTTGGGTTCAAGCATGAGTCCGGATGTCTACACTGTAGTTTTTAGCCCCACAGCCCAAGTGTGGCAAGTCTGAGTCAACTGACCAGGGCTCAGAGACTCAGTGGTGTGGGTTTTTTACTGCAGTGTAGATGTACCCTATATGGCTCCAAGTCTGTTGAATATAAAAGTACATTATCTGACAAGGTATTAGATAATTCTTCTAAAAGCCCTATTAACATTCAAGACTTCATTTAGTTTCATTTCTAAAATCTATTGCTTTAAATTCCCATTGTAATCAGATACGCTAGAACCTGACTTGTAGAGTGCATCAGAGACCCACACCTTTATATTTCATTGTAGTATACTGTTACCCTTGAACTATGTCAGCACTGCAGGGTTCTTTGTTGCATACAGTATATTTTAGTTATGCTCTTGTTTGATGCTGTTCTTCTCTGGCATATGGTTAGACTCATACCATATTAATTTGATATCCCTTCTTTGTCTAATCTTTGCATTATGGAGATAAAGGTTTGGATAGATTTCAAGCAAGACCTGTTTATGTTGTTTTGTTGTTTACTAAGCTATACTGTATTTTAATGTATTTATTAGATCCTTGATGGCACCAAGTCTATTTTGCCACAAGCTTCTTAATAATCGTTGCCCAAATTATCTTTAATTTATTCTTTAAATCATCTTTTCCCCAAAATGGAAAATTTTAGAAGGGTTAATAATTAGTGAGAATGTTGGCATCAGTTGATGTTTTATTGAACATGGATCAGACAGCTATTACTTTAACGGAAATTTTACATTCTCTTAAGGAAATGTTCACTTTGGGGCTAACATCATCGAGGAAAATATGCCTAGGCGACCCCACTGCCAGGCTAGATAAAACTGGCTTAGCAAGACGGGACATCTGAGGTAGAGCTAGTAGCTGCCTATGCAGTGCCACTATTCCCATTTTAACAGGAATTCTTATATCAACTGAAGACACTCCAACGAATTCAAGTTTGGAATGTGAGACTGCCTACACTAATGGTGAAGTGTATTCAACAGCTATCTCCTAAGCTAATTACATTAAAATGAGTACCAACCTGGAGACAGCTGGTGCAACAGTAACTCAGCAGTATTATCCAGCTAGATTTCAGTAATACATGCAAAAATCAGGGGCCTTATCCATAATTAAAATCATAGATGACTGTCATTTTATTAGCCACTGCCCTTGCATTAATCATCATGAACCCGTATAGGTTCTCTGTACGCTGATGTAGATTCTGCACAAGACCCCACATAACACTAGTGCAACTGTTGTGACCTTAGTACCTAGTTATATCATGAAAAATAAGCTCTTCCTACCCAGTTTTTCCATGCCCATCGCAGCAGAGATCAGACAGCCCACACCCTCACAACTGATTGCCCCTTCTCCCCAGCTCCCCAAATATCCATGTCATGCAAGCGGTGTTCAATCCTTTTGGCTACTGAAAAGTGGTCAAAGGGAGATAATCTGTTGCCGCTGAGCGAATGACCTCCTGTCTCAGTAGGTTGTAACAACCAACTGTAGAGGTGGAAAACTCAAAATGAATGTTACAAGATGAGGTGAAATGGTCACCCAGCAGTGAGGAGTCCATCCCAGGCTGAACTGGGGGACAGAGTGGGAAAGGAGGTAATTTAAAGGACAGTCCTCTTGCTGACACAGATGGCACTGCTGCCAATTAGCAGGGTTACGGAGAAGAGACATGGGGATTGCCCTGACCAAGCAGATGGTGCCGCCAGTGGTGAAGAGTTGAATCTGTAGAGAAGAGATGGTGGAAGGGACTCCATCCAGTTCTCTGAGGGAAATATTTAAAATAACTATACAGTATTCACAGCAAAATACCTTCTCACTCACACACAGTTGAAAAGTCTCTGTCTGTGAGTATCAGAGAGAACACTTCTCCACGGTTCTTTATTTTTAGCAAATGACATTGTCCAAACAATTGGACAAAGGAAATAGATCACAGACTGCAGCAACACAAGCAATGTTTATGCTACAGTGGGCAATCTTACGGCTAAACTAGTTTACATGGGCAAAGGCTTTTTAATTTTTTTTTCCAAGTGAAAGTCTCCCTGGCAAAGACTGTCTCGTGCGAAGCCTTCCCTACCACTTAACCCTGAGCAGATGAAAGAGAGTGTAAGCAGTGTGAGACACATTCCTTAGCACCTCATGCCTGTCTGGGTGTGGACTGATAGGCTCAACTTCAGCCTCAAACGGCCTGGCAATTTGGCTTGCATTTGGGAAGGCTTCCATTAGGCCAGGGGTGACTGAATCCATGATTCCACAGGCCCAGTCTTCCAAACACCCCAAGGAGGGAGGGGGAGGGTCTGTGGTTGTGGGCCCTGTGCTACAGCCCTGTATCTTGCCTTGGGCTGGGAATGTATTTAGCCACCACCTCCTGCCAGATCATGGGCATGGAACCCAATACTTCTGTCTTTATATGGTCAAAGTGAATTTCATCCTTCACATGCATCTGTAGCTGAGGTTATTTGTATCTGTGAACTAAATACAACGCTGAATGGGGTAAGAATACACATAGGTTTGGAGGTTGTAAAGTACTTCAACAATGAGCCTAACATTTCTGAATGTCACCAGTGAAGATGACATCTTTCTTGGCATTTGTTTTTTCTTAAATATTAACTGCAGAAGTTTCTATTTAAATGATAAATGCACTGCGGCAGTGTTACCTTCCACATAATATATGGGGACTGGCCATGGTGTGAACATTTTGTTACCAGAACTAAAATGCTTTCACATGATTGACTTGGCTTGCTTGCATAACTGTGGGCATTCAACATGATAGCTTTAGAAATATGAGACCCAATTAAGTGAATCGTTAAAGCGTCTGTATCATGAACATTGTAAGAGCAACAAACATTGTAGTCCTTGGCCTTTCTTTCCAGACATTAAAAAAATAGAAAGTGAATAATGATCAGATGGAGACTCATTCTCTATGTGATGAAGCCATTCTGACTAAAACATTAATTGCACAGATAATTTACAAGCTGAAACACTTGGAACATTCATGTTCCTCTCTCTAAGTTCTCCTTTATATTTTCAGTTGTAAAAGGGGAAATGTCAGCTACAGAAAGATGTATGAAAAAGTCCACAAAGTTCTCCCTTAAACTTTCTTTTTGCAAGGCATCAGATTCATTTTGTATGGATTTTTCACACATTCTAGTCTCCTATTATCTGCTACAGTAATGACTTTCTTTGGAGAGTTCAATATCATGGCAAAACTATTACTCAGCATTAATGGTTAACATAAGAGCAGCTGTGCACAGCAAGTCCTTCATTTAGAGAGATACCATTTTATTTGATTAGAAATTGATTTTAAAGCTGTTCCATTATTAATTTGCCTTAGCAGGGAAAGCTTCAGCAGTTGAGAAAGACAGGCTTCCATTCACTTCCGGAGAGATTTTCAAAATAATTTTTTTCCTCAATGTTTTAAAAATTTAAGACTCACTCTTATCTAGTTATGTTTAAGCAGAGAGTTTCAGAGCACTTTACACACATTAAGGGGAAACTTATCCTTCCAGATACTCATCTTCAGCCCTCTATTTTCCTTACTTATATGGTTCTCCCATTAAAATCTATGGACCATCTAGTTCCATAAGGAGAGCCCAGTATCCCAAAGGAGTTACCGTAAGGACTTGAGAGAGAATTTTAATCTATTTAATAAAATTTCTCATTATTATTGGGAGATTGGTAAATATTTATATCTGTTTTAACATAAGTAAACTGAGGTAATGATGCTAAAAATCTATGTGGTCAGTGTGAACCAGTGGTAGAGATCAGAAGGGACCCAGAAATCCTGATTCCCATTCCCCTACCCTAAGGCTGCACAGATCCTGCAAAGTCTTTTGCACATACTTATTTTTAAATATGTAACATGAATGTGACCTACTAGATAGAGCACTGGACTGAGATTCAAGAGGCTTGGTTTCTATTCCTAGCTCAGTGACCTCAGGCAAGTCACTTTATTATGTGTAAAATATGCCTCAGTTTTACCATCTGCAAAATGGGGATAATTATACTTCCCACCCTTGTAAAGCTCTTGGACATCTACTGATGAAAATGCCATATAAGAGCCTGGTATTATTACTGAATGGGGCTACACCTGAAAGTAAAATTAAGCAAAGATGTCAGCCTTGGCAAGATGGGGAGGGCAGGGGGACAGCTAAATTATAACTAGGCAGCTCGTCAGCAAGGACTGGTGACATTTTTGTCTTAAAAAAAAACAACTTCTTCTCAGCAACGCTGTGCAGCCAACCTTTCTTAAACTGTATCTTGTAACATGAGCACAAACACCTGTATATCATATTTAACTACAGAGAAATGCTTCTCTCTGGTTTATTTGACTGAAGTCCAAAACATAACAAATTCCATTATTGAAGGTCTTATCCTCTGAGCGACAACATAAACAAAAGGAAAGGTGAGGGAATGACTAATAAGGCATTCAGCAAAGGCCATATAAAGACAAACTAATTCTTGAGTTTAATTACTAATTAGTAAAGCAAAAATAATGTGCTTCACATAGCATCATTATACTGATCCACTGATTAACAATTATAATCCCAATTACATCTATAAATAAGAAGGATTTCAAAGACATTACAAGGGAAAATAGATGGTCTGCATCTATAGTTCCATTAAATCTATCAAGAATTCTATAGTTAATTGTTCTTTTGGGCATTTGCTTTTTACAGCCCAGAAGTGAAATTAGATAGCAGGATAGACGTCACACAAAATGTGAACAACCTAGTATCTGTCATCTATTCTGTCAACGTGGACCTTTCTGTCTGCAAGAAATCCAACTAAGGTCAGTGAAGCTCTACGTGAGTTCAGCCCACCTGGAACTAATTGCAGGATCAACTGAATAACTGAAACCCTCCCAAAGCTCAGTGGCAGACAATCCCTCTTTCCTTCCACCCAACATCGAATCCCTAGTTAGTAAAATCAAAGGAAAATCAGGATAAAGGCTCTCAATGAACTCCAAGACGTAATTTTCCCATTCTAGATGTGTTACTTTAGCAAAAAGAGGAAAAATAAGGGACATTGAACATTTTAAAGGCTTTCAGATGAAAGCATAAAGCTAATGAAAGGTAAATAGCGTGTTTTGCTTGTTGACCAGTGTCAATACTGAAAGATACTTATCATCCGCACATATACCATTCCTATGAAGACTGCACTAGGCACGAGCCTGAGAAACAAGCAGCCTTAAATCATATTAGGAAAGCCAACAGACTCTAGTGCTGGATAAATGGGGAAAGTGAATTTCAGCAGAAGGCCTTCCATTCAGAAAGCTCAGATGTTAAAATCTAGGGACTGGTAGAAAAATTATGTCAGCTGCCATGGTGGCACATGGGGAGAGAGTTGGCCTCTCAGCTTATCCAGGACTCTCGTTATGTAGGCCTTTATATGTCAGAATAAAAATCATGAAATGGACCTGGAAGTAAATTGGAAACTTGTGCAGTCTTGGTGTAATGTATTTCCTGTTGCTTAAACTGGTAAGGAAGCTGGTAACCTCCTTCTGGACTTTCTGTAGCTTTTGATTGGTGTTCAAGACATGTCTCAGAAAGAGTGTGTTGCAATAATCTAGTCTGGAGGCCACAAAGATATGGATAACTGTGAGAAAGCAGATAATGCAAAATGGGTAAAACCACTTATAAGCACTGAATTCTCCCCTACTTCTATCCCGAGCCGAAGAATTTAAAACCACACAAAAACCCACTCCTGAGGTCTCTGCTGTTTCAGCCCTGCAACAGCAGGGAAGGAAGGCAGTCAGGAGAGAGCCTCTTGTGGCCTTAGAGAAGGTAGCGGAGATGTCTCAAATGTATGAGTATCTGCCCTCTCTCAGCCCCCCATATAGCAAATGTGAAAAATCAGGAGGGAGTGGGAGTGGGGGTGTAATAGATGCCTATATAAGGCAAAGCCCCAAATATCAGGACTGTCCATATAAAAATTGGGACATATGGTTGCAGTGCTCATTTGATGCACCTTCAAGCCAAAGACTTCAGTGTTCCAGAAATAAAGGCTAATGTTGTTGAAATTGAAAAATACTTCCATAACAACCACTTTGCAGCAGCTGCTCTGAAAAAAGTGGAAGGAACCAAGCTAACTCTTCAACAAGACGTGCGATGGAACTCAGTAGTGGACTGTTTTGAGCACTATATCGAGAACTGGCCTAATCTGATGACAGTTTGTGAACAAAATCATGAAAAAATGGATGGCACTGTCACAGCCAAAGTTCTCAACATTGGGTTTAAGAGAAATGTTGAACACATGCTTAATACCCTGAAGCCTATTTCTGTAGCCTTGAACAAAATGCAGAGAAATTGCTCTTTTATTGCTGACACTGTTGAAATTTGGAAGGAGCTGAGTGAGATCTTAAAAAGACAAATATGCAATGACAGAGTTAAATTACAATAATGAAAAAAACGAATGGGACAAGCACTGTCTCCAGCTCATTTTCTTGCAAATATTCTCTATATGCGGTATGAGGATCAAACCTTAACTGATGAAGAAGAGGAGTTGGTTGTAACATGGACATCCAGCAACCATCCCTCCATAATGCCAACTATAATAAACTTCAGAGCTAAGGGTGAACCATTCAAGAAATATATGTTTGCTGATGATGTTTTAAAGAAAGTCACATCAGTGAACTGGTGGAAGTCACTTAAGCACTTGGATTCAGAGACCGTTGAAGTGATAATCTCACTTTTAACAGCAGTAGCTTCTTCTGCCAGTATAGAAAGAATATTTTCTTCCTTTGGACTAATTTGTCTAAAACTGAGAAATTGCTTGGGACCTGATAAAGCAGGAAAGCTTGTTTTCCAGATTATGAACAAACAGGAAAATGAAGGTGAAGACGACTGAGTTAGCTGCAGAAGCCAATATTTTAAGTTTCTCATGTTGACTTGGCTGACATAGTCGATTTAATTTTTTTTTAATCATGTAACTATTTTAGTTAAAAACAATTTTAACAAAAACAAACCTGATTTTAAAAAACTTGAATGTTTAACTAAATTCAAAAATGCATATGCTTGTTTTGTTAAAATATGATATGTTCGCTGTTGAAGAAAAAATTCAGAATACATAACGTTGTTGTTTTAGTTAAATAAAACAATTTAAATGTCTGTCTGGTGATGTTCTCCTCCTAATATAGCATGGCAAAAAAATCCTCAGAATATTAATGATTAACCTGTTGAATTGGAGATAGTTCACTTTCCAATGACTTCATAAATATCTGCTTCAATTACCTTTGGTAATTTTCTGATATAGCTGTAAAACTAATCTGAAAAGTTTTCAGAATAAATCACTTTGAAAATGTATAGTGTGTACCTTCTAAAAATGAAACCTACATCTATCTCTGAGTTGTGAAGAATATGTATTAAGGTTATAACAACCAACAAGAATGCACTTTTATGTAGAAATCCATGATTAAATTGAGTCTTCCTGACTAGTGATTTAAATCAATTTGATTTAAATCAAATCTGCCCTGGAAGGAACCCACGATATGCCCCAAACAGGGTCAACAAAGAAACTGAGACATCTTGATGAACTCAGTGGCTCAAGTGGTCACCAACAAGTTCTGTCTGCAAGCATGTTTCCCTGGACCATGGGTGGTAAACTTTACACTAGTGCAGGAGGGTCCCATGACTTCATGGCCTATGACTGTAGGTTTGACAGTATTGTGCACAAAAGGGTCTAATAACTAAGAGAACTCTATGTATAGTCACTGAATTCCTTCCATCTCTCTGTTTAACTTTTCCTTTCTCCCTTGCAGTCTCATCTACTGCTTGATAATGCACGGTTTGTCTGAGTCTCTCTCAGATTTAGATTACATTCTGTCAGACAGATGTTTGTAAATAAGCACTTTCTTGTCCACCTTTGTTACCAGATACCAATACAGCCTGAGTTCAACTAGACCTGATTTCACACATATTATTACAGAATCATATGATCATATAAACATTAAGCTGGAAGGAACCTCGAGAAGTCATCAAGTCCACCAAGTCTTAACTGATGCCAGTTAAGTCATAATTTAGCTTATGTACTAATACTTCCAGTGCTTTCATGTTTATTCCCCATACACCTTACGTTTGTGTAAGACATCTAAGGTTTTATCTATACTAGAACTTTTATCAGCAAAACTTTTGTTGGTTAGGGGTGTGAAAGAACACCACCTGCCCAACCGACCAAAGCACTGGTGTGGACAGTGCTATGTCCGTGGGAGATGCTCTCCCCCAGACATAGATATCGCCGCTCATTGTAGGTGGTTTAATTATGCCAGCAGGAGAGCTCTCTCCCCCCGGCATACAGCGACTACACAGGAGACCTTACAGTGGCACAATTGTGTCACTGTAAGGTCCATAGTGTAGACACAGTCTAAGATACTGAGGAGACTCCCCCACTGATTTCCCTCTTGTTGTTCCTATGGTCCTATTATAATTTCTTAACATCTAACCCTCTGTTAAAGTTTCCTTTTTTATACTTACCTGTGAGCTTTTATTATCTACCCCATTTTAACGTAGTTTATGCTGTGCCTTCTTTCTATAGAAATTAAAGGTTGCTAACAAAGATTTTTGTTTGTTTGTTTGTTTGGGTTTTTTAGCTCCTTGAAAGATGCTTCTATTTAATAGTACTCTGTTGTCAAGGGATGTTGTATATACGAGGTTTGTGACACTAGGTCTACAAGCAAGAATGGCTTTGATAAGGATACGTTTGTAACTAGAAGGCTGAGGAATTAAAATTGCCAGTGAAACTTAAAATGTTTTAGCTGTCTTACTTCACTAGCTGGAAATTTTTTCTAGACAAACTTGTTAACTTCATGTCTCAGCTGCTGTTACAATTATTCCCTCATTTCAGAAAATTTGGAAGAGACACTCTAGAAAAATATGAGCATTAGTACATTTCATTTTAAACTGGTAACATTTTACATTTTCAGTACATTACAACTAGATAAATTTTGGATCACTAGTAAAATGGTCAGCCATGGCTTGCAGCATTCACTTCCAGTCATAAATAATCATAAGAGGATTTAGAGGTCTCTGGATTTTTTACATCGAGTCCCACCATATTGCAAAGAGCAGCCACTGCTGATACAAGACTGTAGGGAGAGCAGGGACAGGGACTGGGTGGAGCCTCATTGTTTTCCCCATCCTATGTGTGAGCAAACACTGTTTAGTCACCATGGGGGGGGGGAATTATATGCTACTGCTTTAGACCAGTAGTAAATGACTTCCCCGTTGGTGTTGAGTTAGAAAGTGAATTGTACTCCTACCCTGGTTTGCTCCGTGGTTAATGGAGAAAGTAGAATCACAATCTAGCTGGTAAATATGAACTACTGAATGTATCTGGGCTTAAAGCCATCAGCTCTGAGGAAACTCCAACTTCTTCAACCTTGCCTTTCATAATATAAACCCAGCAGCATGTACATATTTAAAAACAACCCAACCCGACTATACCAAAACAAAAAACTTTATACTCCCCCCCCAAATAACAGAAGATGAGAGAAAGAATTGTCCCTTCATTACATCAGATACTATAATGATGAGGGTAGCATAAGAATAGAATAGAATAGAATAGAATAGAATGGCTGAAAGGGACCTCGAGAGGTCATCAAGTCCAGCCCCCTGGGATGAGAAAGGACCAAGTAAACCTAGACCATGCTGATGGCTGTTTGTTCAACCTGTTCTGAAAAATGTCCAGTGATGGAAATTCCACAACGTCCCTTGGAAACTATTCCAAAATTTAACTATCCTTAAAGGTTTTCCTAATTTCTAACCTAAATCTCCCCCCATTGCTTCTTGTCTTACCATCAGTAAGAACAATGGAGGACAATTGATCACTGTCGTCTTTATAGCAGGTCTCAACATATTTGTTATCTGGTCCCTCCTCAATCTTCTTTTCTCAAGACTAGATGTGCACTTTTTTAACCTTATATCATAGGTCAGGTTTTCAAAATTTTTCATCTTTTCTTTGCTCTCCTCTGTACTCTCTCCAATGTATCCACATCTTTCCTAGTAGAAGTACGGTACCCAGAACTGGACACAGTACTTCAGCTGAGACCTCAACAATGCAGAGTACACTGGGACACTGTTGACTCATATTCAATTTGTGGTCCACTACAAGCCCCAGATAGTTTTCAGCAATATTACCACCTAGCCAGTTATTCCACCGCTTTGTAGTTGTGCATTTGATTTTTCCTCTGAGTGTAGTACTTTGCACTTGTTTTTATTGAATTTCATCTCATTGAATTCAGACCAATTCTCCAATTTGTCAAGATTTTTTGAATACTAATCCTGTCCTCCAAAGTGTTTGCAACTCCTTCCAGCTTAGTGTCATCTGCAAATTTTACAAGCATAGTCTGCACTTTATTATCCAAGTCATTAATGAAAATATTCAATAGTATCAGACTTAGAACTCACCCCTGTGAGACCTTGACTGCAAACTGTTGATAACTATACTTAGAGTATGGTCTTTCAACCACTTGTGCAACCACCGTATAGTAATTTCATCTAGACCACGTTTCCCTGGTTTGTTTGTGTCAGTGTCATGGGGGCCTGTGTCAAAACCCTTACTAAAATCAAGGTATATCATATCTATTAGAACCACTGCAGCAGTTCATTTTACCTGAAGACCTTAAAGTGCTTTACATAAATTAATCTTCATAACATCCATGGAAGGCAGATAGATATTATTGTGCCCATTTTACAGACTGATAAACTGAGACACAGAATTTAGGGCACACGTAAAAAGATGAGAAATTGCACAAAAAACACCTGGGTTCAAATTTCCAAATCCCAAAGTGCTCATCAACTTAAACTGTAGGGTAAAGAATGCACACACAATGTTTACGCTAGTGACAATCTACTAATGCCATGTGCAGGACTGGGAGTCAGGGAATTGTCCAGTTACAGAAATACCAATCAGTCATATTTCCAACTTGCATGCACAGGGCTAAGCACAAGAACACTCACCTATGGTTCATTAGAGTATAATAGCTAGATGTAACAGCTGGGAGGATGCTGACTGTCTAATACCAGTAGTGTTTCCAGTTGCTCTCTAGAAGAAATCCTAAGGCAGTAGTGACTTTGCTCACTACAACTATTGTGTGATTTGGCTGCGTCTGACTCTGCAGGTCCCATTTCAGCACCTCAATGAAATGATGGATTTTTGTTGTCAAACATATTTCTGGAACATTTGCTTCTCTGTCAGCTCCAGGAAGCTGATGTGTTGCCTATAAACTTTATGGTCTGTGTACTTGGAACTCTTGTATATCTTCCCTCTCTCTCATTTTCCTGTATATTAAAAGACTGAGTGCTTTCCTCTTTGGTTGAGGGTATTGTATTCTCATTTCCAAATTGGTCTGTGTGTCTTGTCTTAGGGATGTCCCTTTTCTGTCTAAGGCAATAAACAATTTTTGGAAACATATGGGGTGAAATCCTGGCTGCACTGAAGGCAATGGCAAAACTTCAGTTGATTTCAATGGGGCCAGGATTTCACTCACAGACATTATTTTTTTCAATATGATATGGTTCTGAATAGTATAATACTGACACTTTTGTATGATGTAAAACTACAATATATAGTTTTTAATGAAAGTGCAGGACTAACATCAATATAGTCATATGTTTTGTCAGTTATACTGATAATATATTGTCCCTATATACACCATGAAAGCAATAAATAAGATATTTTGAATTGACTTGATTTTACTAAATGCATACCCTATTATAGCTCTTCATGGCCTGAGTCCTGCTTCCATTGTAGTCAGTGGATGTTTTATCATCATTTAGTGGAAGCAAGCTCAAGCCTAGCAAAAATACATTAACATACAAATTATATGTTGACTGCATCTGCTTTACATAGGAATAAAAGATTATTGCTATCTTTTACGATATATATGGCTATGCATCTACAAAACACATACATTCAGAATCTCCAATATATTATTCATATGAATATTCAAAGAACAGTAATTTTTATACCAGTTAAATTGTAAGGATGGTTTAATGTTGTGTGTGTGCTAACTTAAGACTGGGGAGACCCAGGTTCAATTCCCTGCTCTGTTGACAGACTCCCTCTGTGACCTTGGCCAACTCACTTAGTCTCGCTTTGTCTCAGTTCCCACCTGTATAATAGAATTAACAGCACTTCCCTACAACACAGGGTGTTGGGAGGATAAATACCTTATTAAAGATGTTACATCTGGAACTCAGATGTTATGGATGTAAGCACCTAAAATAGATAGCTAAACTAGATTTAATTGGTGGAAATGTATTTTCAATACACCTTTAAGGATATATTACAAATATGATTGTCATTTAAGAGCGCCAGCTGTTTCCAACAGTTATACAACAGTGGAATGTGAGAATTCACAGATATTTCCCTCTACTTGGAATACACCACTGCACATAAACTGTTGATTTATTATGATCTTTTAATAGTGACCCCAAGGCACAGCACTAATGTACCACATAAGTATAGTGACAGAGAACCTTGTAACAAGGGAAACATGAAAGTAGCCTTTTCATTATTATTTACTCATTACCTCTCACTGTAGTTATTTCATCAACTAACAGCACGGTGACATCCACTGGACTGAGGTACTATATATCTTTTTTCACAACTACCCGTAGGGAGTTTAACAGCCACTTATGCTAATCATACAACAACAGTATTAATGTAAACCTCCGGACCCGCAGAAATGCCAGTAATCCACCCTGAACAGAAGAGGAAACACCCGAACATTTTTTCTTAACCAATTACAGGTAAAGGAGATACACGATAATGTACATAAACTTCATGCTGTTGCTGGTTATAGTGTAATTTTAAAAAGAATGGACAACTTCAACAATAAAAGCACCAGTGTAGAGAACATGCCTAATATAAAACAAATCTTTGTAATAGATGATCCTTATGGAACATATTCAATCAACAGAGTGTACTGATAGCTAAAAGCCATTAAAATATACATCTTCTTACATTAATTACTGTGATACAATAAAAAGAAAAGGAGTACTTGTGGCACCTTAGAGACTAACCAATTTATTTGAGCATAAGCTTTCGTGAGCTACAGCTCACTGCATCCGATGAAGTGAGCTGTAGCTCACGAAAGCTTATGCTCAAATAAATTGGTTAGTCTCTAACGTGCCACAAGTACTCCTTTTCTTTTTGCGAATACAGACTAACACGGCTGTTACTCTGAAACCTCTGATACAATAAGCTGACTATCTGACAGGTGGAATATAAGCAGGTTAAAAGAACTCCAGTTGTATTAATTAGTTTTAGGGTTAGTGGCATGGCCATAATTGTTGGAGGTCCTGAATCTGGCGAATAAATACATCATCATATAATTGTACCTAATCTACAAGACTGTCTGCCAAGCTACTGAGTCAAGCATTCGTGGAGCATGTAAGGTGTAAACCTCACCAGCAAGTGTTCCAGCATTATTCTGTAGTTTCCTCTGCTGTCATATAGGGCATATTTACATTCTGAGCTGGGGGTGTGATTCTCAGCTGAAGGACACATACCTGAGCAAGTTCTGATCAAGGTAACATGCTAAAACTAGAGGGTAGCCATGGTGGTGTGAGTAGCGGGAGCCGGGGCTAGCTGCCCTGAATACTTGCTTATGATCTCGGATGGTTATGACTTATAGCAAGCGAGCCTGTCCCTCCACTCACTCTGCCACCCCTACGCTCTATTTTTAGTCCTCTAGCTGGATGAAAGCTAGCAGGAGTATGTCTCCTAGAGCTGGGAATCACACTCCCAGCTTGAACTGTAGACATACTTTTAGAGAACTACATACGGAAACAATGCAGATGCACAATATTCCAAGCAACATTATACTCCTGAAATCCATCCCTTATTGCAGAGTTACAGCTGATGAAATGTTCTGAACCCATTTTCCCCTCTCACACCAGTTTTACACCAAGACAGTTTCACTGAGTTAATAGAGTTGCTTCTAATTTGCAGTGGGGTAACTAAGAAGAGAACCAGGCCATCTATAATTTTGTTCTGAGAAAATTAAGTTACCTTTAAATGTCACAGGATTGCTTGGATAAATAAAGGGAAATGCCTTACTGGGATTTCTGGGAGACATGCTATTTGTTTATAAGCTGGCAATTACCTGGATAATACCTGGCGAGGCCAGTCGCACTACCAAAAACCTGCCACAACAAAGTTGGGTCTTCATCTCTGTTCTTTTTGAATACTTCATCCAATGCTCCAGTCCAGTTGAGTTCATTTAACACTATTGTAGCTGTAAAAGAGGAAACATATTTGGTATTACAAAGCTAAGTATTTACATAATTAGCAGCTAATATTCTTTACAGGAATTTTAAAAATTGTGAAAGATTTAACATGACAAATATGGTGCAGGAACTGAGTAAACTATTCTAACAACTATTCTAGAGAGTACGTAATTTAAGTAATCAACAGAGTAAATTTGAGGAAATACAGTCCTACCCCTTGAAAGGATTAATATTCTTTAATTTTCTTGTACTGCTTTTTTTCCCAGTGATTCATCTGTATGCAAAGATTATTCTTATTTTTTTGGATACTGAATTTCTTCTGTGAAATATGTTGTTTCTGATGGGCCATTCTATTCTTGATTCCAGGCTAATGACAAGTAAATTAGAGGATGTAACCACATAACCTATTTGATCACAGGACATAGCCATGAGACAAAGCAAGGTGATACCAACAAAAGATGTATAAGCCATAGGAAAATGTAACAAAGGTCTCTCTTTCAAGCTAAATGCGATTATTTAAGATGGATTCCATGGAAAAGAGAAAACAATGAATTAAACAACATTAGAATTGCAAAACCGAGCTGGGACTAGCAACCAAGGCAGTACTCATTATTGCAAGTTAACAGGATTTCATGTTTATGGATGTGAACACTTGCAGAAAGATCAGTTCTGTGGACATTAATATTCATGAGCAGGGTCAGTTCCACAGTGAACTTGAGATACAAGGAAATTCATATGCTTAAGCATGATCAGCACTAAACACTAAGTGGCCAGTGACATGGAAATTCATATTCACAAAGCTGCCCTGGACTGATGCTTGTGTTACTTTTGCAAATATTTATATTAGCATGTTCTATGCCTTAGTGGGAAAAAGATAGTAGGGGTTTTATGAACAATGCTCCACTACAGTACTAATCAACTGAACAAATAATGAAGTTGAATTATGGTACCGTGCTTTAATCAGTTGTAAATCCTATTAATTTCCAAAGATATCTCAATCACATTAGGCACCAGCTTGGCATTCAGATTCTTAGAACAGAGCAAGGTTTTAGTTGGTGGTTGGGTCACTAATGCTTTCCTTTGTCTTGTCCGATGGCATTATAAATAATGATTCAAGACTGAAATACATAGGTTATAAAGATGACAGTGACACTCTCATTACCAACAGTGAACTCAAAAGGGGCGGGGAAAGGGGAGAAATACATCTGAAGTGACAAAATACCTGTAGAATATTGCTTTTCATCAGAATTCTCTATTGTATTTCTACAGAATTGTCTATAGGAAATTCAAGCTGGACTAAGTAAAGTGAGTCCATCTTTCGGACAGAAAAAAAATGGATCATTCTGCAAAGCTTTATAGGTGAGGTGGAGGGAGGACAAAGAATAAAACTTGGTACAATATTTGAAGTTAATATCAGCTTCTAAATTGAGGTTTTTATAATTAGAGTAATAAAATGCTAACATTAAATTTCATAGATTTGGTTTTTAAGGCTAACGGGACATTTGGTACACTTTATGTTCTGTGAAAGATTTATTTTTTCAGAGAAGTTTTAAAAGTGCTTTCTGTTCTCCTGAAATGCAGACTTTTTGAGAAATATAAAATTAAACCTCCTATTCTCCAGATCCCTTGTAACCAATAAATCTATATACCTAGTCTCTTTGTCAAATATCTAATTAAATATATATTTACTTGAGAAAGAGGAGCAATTCCTACAGTACAGTAAGTACTTAACTATCATTATAAAAATGTTTATTGTACAATTATGTTCTTTAGAGCAGGTTTGCTCTATTGTATAATTATGTAATGAAGCACTGCAATCTTTGTACAGTCCTTGTAACACTCTTTTTAATTTGTGCAGTGATTCTCTCCTGGACCTTACTTACATGACTAAATACCTAAAGTGGAATCCTGGCCCCAGTGAAGTCAATGCAAGTTTTGGCATGAGGTGCCTCTAAACTAAGAACATGGGGAAGATAAAAGGAGGGTTTTTGCATTAAGACACTGGACAGAGAATCAGCAGATAGAGGTGCTATCCTCACCTCTGCACAAACTTCCGTTATAACTTTGGGCAAGTCACTTAGACCACTGACATCAATGGGATTTAGCATATGCTTAAGTGCTTTGCTAAACAGCGATGAACTTGAGCACAAGTGTAAAGCTAGTTATGTGCTTAAGTGCCTTGCTGAATTAGGAAGGACTTATTTCTCCATGATTCTATTTCCAATGCTTAAAATGGGGATAACGATATGCCCCTATAAATCTACTGAAGTATATGAGGTGCTCAAATACTACAATGATGAATATCCCAGAAAAGCCTATGCATAAATAATAATAATGGTTAACAAGGGGGAAAAAAGAGTGATCACACATATTATTGAAATACCTAGATACTACAGTGACAAGGACCTTACTGATATAATAGAGTAATTCACCTACTAATAAATCCTCTGATTGTTCTCCATGGTTTTTTATGGCAAAATCCCTTCCCTTCTTCTGATATTTGTGGAAAAAAGGTGCTAGACAGCTAACTTTAAACCTTGTCTTTATTTATAGGTTAATTCCCTACCACCCCGCATCCTACCCCCAGAATTTTAGAATACATACTGTATTTTGCCTTAAAGTAATATTTTTGCACACGTGAAAGAGACTTTTTTCCTTATTTATGCATTTTAAGAATGATTTGTTAAAAATGAGGGAAAAAAAAAGTCCAGGAAAAAAACTGTTTCCTGTCAAGTCTGAATGCCTAAAAACAGGAGTTTATGAGTGGAGTTTAACTGGACCAGAAAAAGCAGCTCACTCCAGCACCAGTTATAGTAGTAAAAAAAGCGGGGAGAAAGCTACTATTGATACGAGTAGCATTTCTACTGTCACATTTTCAAAAGCAAACCTTCCAGCTTTGCTTCTAATTAATCCAGAAATTAATACAGTGAATGTTCCAGTTTTAAATTACAGAAATAGCTCACACAATTGTATGCTTCAATTTGCATCAACTTCCTTTTAATTCACTCTCTCACTGTGGCCGCAGCAACATGTCATGTGCTTGGAAGCAAACATGTACAGTGCAATGGGGGAAGGCTGTTATTCAGATACCACAACATAAGGTCATTAAAAATTCCTGGAGGAGATTTGGTATTTGTGTGTGTGCTATAAAACAACAAGCTTCTATCACAAACAGAATATCCATCCAAAGGGACAGGGAGTGAAGAAATAATTGTAAGGAATTATGGCTTTCACCATCACTTTCACGGCTAATACTGCTTTGCAGTTGCTGATGGATGTACCCTCCCTTTAAATAAGCAAGCATGCCAAAATTTGCTGATAATGAGATCTACCACTTCTATGGCTGCTAATAGGCAATTTCAAACTGGCATCTCTGATGAATAGTTGATTCTGGTTAAACTTCTAACAGCAATGCCTCTGAAGCTTTTTACCTTAAGAAAAGCCCTCTTAAATAAACAAACAAAACAAACAAAAAAGAGCTATTCCTCAAACCACTCCCTCCTAAAATATCAACTCATTTTGCACACAACTAAATCAGTCCAGAGATATTGAATTAAGCTGACCATGATCTAAACTGTAAGATTTGGATTTCTATTGGCTTCCCAAACGTAAGTGTTTCTTATAGTAGCTATAGTATATATATTTTCATTTATTTTTGTTGTTTTGAAAAACTGGACCTTCCTAAAATGGACTTTTGATGAGTTGTAGTGGCCAGGTCAACTGAGAAATGACATTTGCTAGGATCACTTACCTTATCTTTTGAAGCACACCATTGTAAGAGGATGGAGCTTTTGATGATAACTGGCTTACTCCTAAATCCTCTTAAAATCAGGCCTTGGTCTTTGGAGATTGACTCTTCAGTGTACTTCTATTGCTACCTCCCACTTGACATGGGCAGGAAAGGAATACTAAATTCATCATCATATGATAGGCAACATCATTCTTTCCTGCTAATTCCACTGAAATACATCTGTCTTTTCTGTCCCGCACCCCTCCTTTTTGTTTATGAGATGGGATTCAGGAGCCTTGACAAGCCCTGGATTCAATTTGCCTCTGCAAATGCAATCAATAAAACCCGACACTATTGCTCTCTTTTAAACAGAACTGGAAGAACGTAGTTTTGATGATTTATTTAATGTATAGGGCCTGGCCTGAATAGAAGGCAATGTATGACTTTATTTGAAAAGCCTGAGAGCTATTTACTATCTCTGAAAAGATGTCAGCTACTGTTCCCTAATGATGCAGCTATGCATACACTGGAGGGAACAGAAAGCACCTCCTCAGCAATTCATTTATAACATAAAAGTGATTGTCTTTTAGTGTGTTGGTGGGGGACACTGGGTTTCCATCTCCTATTTTAATGAAGTTGACTCATTGATTTAAAAAAATACACACAACTTAGACAGAATTATTGTGGTAAATGTTATATATTATTCCAGTCAAATACTGGGATATTGGAGGGAGGATATATTTACATGTGTGTATTTATTAAGTGTTCACACTTGCGCTCAGCGCCCCTCCCCCCCACAACCCCAGTCAACAATGTCCATACATTGCGGAAATTCCACTGAAAATGTATTCTATGTTTCTGCCTCATATGTTTTATTACAAAACCAGTACACTTCATCTACATTTTCAGAGCTTAGACACTTTCTGGTGCATGTTAAAGGAAATAGCGCTAAATACGGTCACCAATCACAGAAAGCTTTTACAGCTATCACATTTTATGCGGGGCTGAGAATGAAAGTGTAATTTCCAGTAAGTTTCTAAACAAACTAGGTACTGAGAGTATTGTTATTACATGCTTGGGTGGCTCATACATATAAATCTTTGGATGTATCCACAAATACTAAAGTCCTGAAAAGGCCATTTCATTTTTCAGATCTTCAAATGAAGATACTGGGGTAATTTTCAGAGCTTCAAATGAAGATACTGGGGTAATTCACCTCACAAGGTATGACCTGGTGAGGTACAATTTTTCCCATGATATAAAGCTCAACAGAAGCAAAACGTCTACCATACATTTAAGTAAGTTTTTCCCTATGTGTGCTCTTTCTATTAAAGCTGTAGTTATGTAGGTAGGAAGTTCTCTGAAGAACCTGTGGCCTCTATAGCGACTTTTTCCTCTGCTTTGAGACCATCTGTCTTCATATCATTAAGTCAGTCTGCAGCTATAAGGTCCTCTTGTTTTTAGATGCACAAATAGCCATGCTAGCAAAAAACAAGAACAAAAACAAAAACAAACAAAAAACCCCCACAACTTCCATCTGTGACTAGCCAGAAGAATTAACCCTGCCATACTGGTCACAGACCTGGCCACAGTGATGACCTCCAGATAACTGAAACAAATTATGTCAAAAGAGAAATTAGACACCCTGAAAAAAGCTCCAACTGAAGCAAAAAGCAATCTTTCAGCTTAACCACACAGTAAACACCTCAGCAAAGTGCAACACCTCACTCTCTGTGCTTGCTCATCCCTCAATACAAGTTCAAGGTCTGCATCCTATTATTCAAAGTGTTCTATGGGAATGGCCCTAGCTACCTAAGAGATCTCCTCTCCCCCTGCAAACATGACCTTACACAACAGCTGCATTCCACCAGAACGATGATGCTGTCAATCAAAAGGGAAAGCTCATGGGTGCAAGAGACAGAAATTATAGAAGATAAGGGTTACCATGAAACTAACCTTTTTCAGAACTTAATATAGAATTTGTTTTTTAGACATGGCTTCTCCCCCACTAATGTGTTCTCTCTCACGTACTGACAAAGAAAAACAAACACAAATATTTATAAAATAATTAAGATATTCTTCTACAAGTCGAGGAGTGAGTGAGAGACACAGACAGAGACAGAGAAAGAGAGAGAGAGAGAAACAGAGAATGAGAACAAGCACTATTGCAATTTCTTTTTTAAATATATAGGAAGAATTACAATATTAGGGTGTTGGGGTCAAATAGGTACCTACACAGATACTGGAACCCTGAAATTAACCCTCAAATTCTGTTAAAATAAAAGGCAGATAAGCAATGATTATTAATGCCACATTGAATAATTCTAAAAATAGTAAATATTTACTCTTCACTCCTTTGAGTTGTGTAGGTAAATGAATTCTAAGATATTGCAAAATTCTTTCTTCCTTAATTTTTATATTGTGTTGAGCCAAAACATATTTGTAGCTAATAGGAAGATTATTTATACATACACAAAGAAAGAGATAAGAAGAATAATTGCGCAGTTGAACTACAATATGCTAAATTTTTCAAGATTACTGCAAACATTAGTAATTAACTGCATTTTCAGTTATTTAGATTCAAATCATGATCCTATTGATTTAATTCTAAATCACTAAAATAATATTTAGAGCAGCTACCTCACTGAATATATATTTTTAAAAAACCCACATATAAATGTATTATGGACAAATTGGAGAGAGTCCAGCGGAGGGCATTGAAAATGATTAGGGGGCTGGGAAACATGACTTATGAGGAGAGGCTGAGGGAACCTGGCTTATTTAGTCTGCAGAAGAGACGAGTGAGGGAGGATTTGATAGCAGCCTTCAACTACCTGAAAGGAGGTTCCAAAGAGGATGGAGCTAGGCTGTTCTCAGTGGTGGCAGATGACAGAATCAGGAGCAATGGTCTCAAGTTGCAGTGGGGGAGGTCTAGGTTGGATATTTGGAAAAACTATTTCACTAGGAGGGTGGTAAAGCACTGGAATAGGTTACCTAGGGAGATGGTGGAATCTCCATCCTTAGAGGTTAAGGCCCGGTTTGACAAAGCCCTGGCTGGGATGATTTAGTTGGGGTTGGTCCTGCTTTGAGCAGGGGGTTGGACTATATGACTTCCTGAGGTCTCTTCCAACCCTAATCTTCTATGATTCCATTATTCAAATGTACTTAATTCATACTCTTATTTTTTAAATTGGTGAATGCAAAGAAATATAAACATCTGCAACAGAAATTATTATCATCAGTATGCTATATTCAAGTTATATACATTTTGTTTGTCTGCTTTAACAAAAATTAAACAGGAATCTCTGAAGAACACGAAGTAACACTATCCCATTTATCATTTTGTCCAAGTACCAAGTTGGCATTTAAAGGACAGAACTAACTAAAAAAAAAGTTCTAAAATTGTTCTCTCTAATAGTTTCAAAAATAGTTCAGTGAGCAGGGAAGAAATTTTCAATGGGATATTTTAGTGCATGGTCTTTTAACTACAAATAAAGTGCAAAACCTTGGTTTGGAATTATCCTTAATCAGTAGTTCATCCCATAGTAAGATTCAGTTTTGCAGGACAATCAGCTTAAAAAAACAGCATAGGAAATACAGAAAAAGTTACAAAAAGAATTGCAAGTTTCTGAAAAAGCAATCATATTGAATAATTTCAACATCAGAAATTGCTGAAGAATAATGTTATGATATACATGTGACACTCTTAATTAGACATCCAAATTGTAAAATACCCTGTACTTTTTTTTTTTAAATGTATGAGTTCTCTATTCCCCATTACATAGCTGACATTATGGATTAGATACTTCTATTAATGAATCACCAGAGAAGACACTGAAATCTAACATTCAGTTGTTTCTTATGTCAAATCAAGAAAATTAATTGGCAATGCCATATGATGTAAGCTGACAGGTTTAGAGGCCACATGCTGATAGCAAGAATGGCACACTAAAAGCTCATAAAAAAGAGACATGCCCAGGAGAAGGAAATGAGAATAAAAATGTCAAGAACAGAGGATGAAATTAGGCTTCTGTTACATCTCAACAAGAGCAATTAATAAAATGTAAAGTAGGCATCAAAAGCTTCACCAGTACGAACTCACAGGGTTTAAATGAGTTATTCACCACTCTATATAAAACAAGAGAGAAACATTTTAAAATGTACCCTGGCCTATTGTCAGTTGCAGTGTACATTTCTCTCCTAACTACGGATGGATGAATCTTATGATTGTAGAGGTTTTACTACCTTGTGAATTCTTTTTTTAATTCACAGTGGTCTCAGAACTAAGTCAGTTGGCTAATCTTTTTCCTTTATAATTTAAACACATTTATTTTTCAAAATGGCTTCAGCTTGAAAATAAAAGCATTTTTGGTTGTTGTTTTTTATTTTGTAATTTAATGCATATACCATCTATTAAGGATAAAAAATTCTAAAACAGGGATCGGCAACCTTTGGCTTGTGGTCTGTCAGGGAAATCCGCTGGCGGGCCGGGATGGTTTGTTTACCTGCAGCGTCTGCAGGTTCGGCCAATCGCAGCTCCCAATGGCCGCAGTTCGCCGTTCCAGGCCAATGGGGGCTGCGGGAAGCGGCGCGGGCCGAGGCATGTGCTGGCTGCTGCTTCCCACAGCCCCCATTGGCCTGGAACGGTGAACTGGGGCCAGTGGGAGCTGCGATTGGCTGAACCTGCGGACGCTGCAGGTAAACAAACCGTCCCGACCTGCCAGCGGATTTCCCTGATGGAACGCATGCCAAAGGTTGCCGATCCCTGTTCCAAAAGCTAGGATGGCACAAGTGATACCCCTAAACATGCTACTGTCAATCTATTTTTGGAGGGATTGGACACTATTTTTGCTATTCCTTTTTTTGCAATCTTTTTATTCTGCCCACTTGTTGTTCTAATTTGCACCCTTTCCCCACTGCTGCTCCGGTCTCTTCCATGTGAAACACAAATGCAATAATATTAGTTGGTTCTGAACTTTCAGTTTTGCAGTTATAACAATCAGGGTTCACCCCAAGGAGATAACACGGGGTGTGAACCCCAAAGAATGAGCAACTGAATCAACTGGTGATACACAGTGTTGTTGTATATAAATATATGTCAAGTGAGGTTTTCATGAAAGCTTGTAATACTTTGAACTTGATGGCCATTAGGAGACATGTATATAGGTTATAGTTATGAATGTATCCACGTGTATATACGTAGAAAATTGTAATTGTAACTGTGGTGCAACTACACCACCACCACCTCACAACAGGGGATGAAGTAATCAGGCAGGTGGAGGCTAGTTGTTTACACAAGACCAACTTCAAATACCCTCCATTTCCTTCCAGCCAGGAAGACACAATGGTGGACCATTAAAGTTAATGGAGAGACATTGAAATTGAAAAGAAAATCCCAGGCTTGGAGAACTAAGGCCTGGTCTACACTAGGAATCTTCTTCACTAAACAACAACTCTCAGGGGTGTGAAAAATCCAACCCCCTGAGAGCAATTGCTATGCCAACCTAACCACCAGTGTAGACTGTGCTAGGTTGCTGGAAGAATTCTTCCATTGACCTAACTATTGCCTCTTGGGGAGGTGGAGTACTGACACCGATGGGAGAACCTTTCCCATGGGCATAGGTAGTGTCTATGACAAAGACCTACAGTGGCGCAGCTGAGCTGCTGCAGTGTTTTAAGTGTAGACATACCCTGGGACACGAGAGAGTTTCCCCCACTCTGAATAACCATGAGTCATCATGCCAGGAGAAACGGGGAAAAAAGAGAAGAAGAAAAAAATTAAAAAACAGGCTTGGATTTGAAGGGTTTTAGATGCTGTCCCTAAATTTCTGGCTAAGTGGGGTGCTGTCTGTGAAACATTGTATCCCCTCTAGGATAGAGGGCACACCGGGAAACTGTTCCTCGACAATAGGTAACTTGTGTTAGAAAAGGAAATGTAGCTAATACAGAAGTGTAAAGCCTGAGATTGTGTCTTTATGTTTATTTTCTGTGTAACCTGCATGTGTTGACTTTTCCTTATTATTTCATTTGTGAATCTACAATTTTTCTATTAAATAAACATTTGGTTTATTTTTGCCATCCTGCACTTAAGCAGGGAGGGGTTTGGCTGACTGGCCGGGGGAAGAAGGTGGCAATGCTTTCTGGCTTGGGAGAGGAGGGAAGACGTAAAGCTGCTGGAAAGAGCAGTCAGCGTGGTAAATGACTCACCACATAGACATGTGGTGTTTAAAAAAGATCAGTTGGGCCTGGCCCCTCCCTCCTTTACTCAGAACAGGCTGGGCAGCACCCACCCAGCCTCCCTAATTATGTCACAAATATGCCGGGTATTTAGCTGTATTTGCTGTGGGCATTATGCTAGCCGTCCCACTAAGGGGGGCTGGGAAGGAATTTTTCTCTTACCACCATATTGGCCAGATGCATTGGGGGCTTTTTCGCCTTCCTCATGGCAGGTTCAGGTAGGCTTGGTTCATGCATAGCATGATGGGCGGTAGGCGGTGTGTCACAACTCTTTATTTAAGTGTAGAGCAGATGTTCAGTGCAGGTACTCCATAAATTAAGGTACAAAAGAATGAAAAAATGGCTTGGAAAAGGAATAAAGGAGAGGTGCTTGGTAACTGAGTAAGCCGGGGGCAGTTGGGGATTCCTATGACTGGTACAGCAGGGAGCTAACCCCCACATCATTATAGTCCACCTTAACCCCCTCCTAGGAGGGGGCGTGGTCGGTAAGGTCCTGGCAAGAGAATTGCTGGAGGGACCTGGATAAATGGTGGGGGGGAGCGGTGGAAGCCCTCCCCCTGCCCCGGAATTGGCTGGAATTGGAAAGGTCCTGGCAGTGAATCTGCTGGAGGGACATAAATTTTGCACCTGCACTGCACACAGTTTATCTGCTGGGTTAGTCCCAGACATCTGTCAATAATAAAGCTGCGGCCTGATTAAACCCATATCTGATGTCTCCTGTCATTCTTTTGGCATAGCCAGACAATTACCCTAAGCAGGTCTCTGTTGCACAAACTGTATGGAGTGTATGTACCAAAGTGAACTGATAACTGGGAGCAGGTTTCATTCCTTCGTGGGTGACAAACCAGAGGGGGAAAATTCCAAGTTTCTAGTAGGTAAGAACTACGGGATTTGGGGAACTGAGGAGAGGAAGAGGCTGTTGAGGTCAACCTGCAAGGAGTAACTAGGCTGGTGGAAGCCAGGGTGGCTACTCATGTCAGAGCTCTGAGTTATAACAGCACAGCACCCAGGCACCCAAAATTACAAGGCAGTGGAGACAGATTCCCTTACTGGTCTGGGTGATCCCCAAAATGTCAGAACAATGCTCAGAATTATGCTAATGAAGTTTGGCCCGCTCAAATCATAATTAAATACAAACACAACTGCTTTGTTTTACCACTGAAAGGGGATCCAGTGGCTTGACACAGAACAAAGAAAGGGCTAGATTCCATGAAAATAGCATTGAGAATTATTGCCTTTCTAACCTTCTTTCCCCACCCCCTAGTATTGCATTCATTCTGAAGTCTCATTTTATTAAGGGTGGTTTTTTTTTTTCCCATTTGCCAATAGGTGGTGATTCTGTAAACTGTAAGTACTGCCTACTGGCATATAAGCACCAGTGAACTAACATGAACCAGCTACCGACTTCACAGAGGTATTGTAGTGTCCGGCTATAAAATTTATCAAACATTTTGCAAATGTATTATTAAGGGGACTGGCTGGTAAAGGCTGAAACAGAATTCAGGAGGCAGGGCTTCTAAACCTGTTATCACTTATTTAGGATTTTCTCCACCATTACAGTAATTTAGGCTTCAAAAGCTCTTTTAAAAACTAGCACACTTAAAATCTGCTTTTGGCTTTGTCCACATAGGAAATCTGCCCTGATTACACTTAGCCACTGATGTACCTACATCAGCACAAACCTCTAGTGTAGACAACTTCACTGTTGGCACCACTGAAGGTTACTCTACAAAAAATTAAGGTAAGATACACGAGTACAAGCCAGTGGTATAAGATTATAATGGCTCATTCTATTTGATCTATGGGTTTGCACTGGTGCAGTTACATTACTGGCTGGCCACCGATGGCTGAAATTGGGGAAAATTCAGGCCTTTGAATTAGCAAAATAAAATGATCAGAAAACCCGGCTGCATATGCACCAATATTTAAAACACAACTTCAAAACTAATACGTCAATTTATTTCAAACCTGGGTTGTTCTTTGGACCTCAAAGTATTCCAGGCTAGATGAGTCCTAAACTTTTAGTGAGGGGGGTGGAGGTGGGGAAAGGGGAATTAAGAGAGAAGAGAGAGAGAAAATCCTTTTTTTTAAAAAAAGTATTTTTGTGTGCCTTTATATAGCATAAGGAAGCCAAAACAGCACAAGCTTTTTTCCCCCTTTGCAGTTTGCTATAAACTGTTATGCTCACTCCCACTACAATTTATATTATTTGTAGTCTGAGAATTCCTTGAAAGCAGAGATGTTATTACAAATTAATTTCATACCATTCACAGAGTACCAAATTGTCAAGACTTTCCTTATGACAAGTATACTGCCTAACAGCCTTCATTCCTTTTATTCTTAAGCCAGTGGCTGTAAAGCCAGATATATGTTCGATGTTTGTTACAAATAAATGAAAGGCAACTTTAACAGGCCAAGTTTGATAACCACAAACATTGCAGATTTTTTACAGTGGCTCTAATCAACAGAGAGGTAAAGCAGTCACTAATACACTTGTTCATTCAATTAAATATATGGAAATCTACTTTAAGGGATGCGACATTTTCATAAATATTTAAAAGGTACAGACCATTTCAGTGGATTTGGCTACTGGAAACTAATTTAATCCCCATGTAAATGGAAGATTAATGAGCAACAGGGAGATGGGCATACTGGTTTATTCTATCTAATCGTATCTCAGGCTATAGAAATCCAAGATATACTGAGTATGACAGGAATACAATGAACAAGCATACGTGAGAAAACTGACGATGAGATAAAGCCTGTTCCTTCAGTTTATGTAGTACAGATATGAAAGACTCTTGGTCTTTGTTGATACGCTAATATTCTCATGGATGACTTTTCCAGCCTAAATAATAGTAGAGTTTTCCTAACCTCTGTAATTTTTGCTTGGCCAAAAGGTTGCATCAAGGTTCTCTCTCTTTGGAGAAATCTGCTGATAAAAGAAAGGATTGGAGCGTGGCTGCTCTGGAGAAATCCATTAACAAGAGATCTCCTCCCTCAAAGGAAATCAGTTGGAGGGATACAGAAACAACAGCCCACCATGCAATTGCATATGCCTTCTAGAAAGCCAAATAGTCAAATAATACAAATGAGGCAGGAAATCCTCTATCCAAAGCATGTTTGTGTCCTGGATGCTTATTTGAAGAGTTAATAAAGCTGTTCCCTCTTCAGAGGGCTATGGGATTTTGGAGGGGTTAGAGTTGACACTAGCAGCCTGTGCAGACAGTGATGCTGCTTATTTCCCCAAGGACTCTTGCCAAGATTTTTTTGCTATAAATACTCTTCCTGCATTTATACAAAAGGAACAGCTTGTACTATTCCAAGTGGAATAGGAGGCAGATACACTCCTGTGCCTTGTTCTCCATGGTACCAAATTATATTCTACTCTCAGGGTGAAATCCTGGCATGATTGAAGTGAATGGCAAAATACTCACTGACTTCCATAAGGCCAGGATTTTACTCCCCCTTCCCCTATGGTTTCATCAAAGAGCTTTTCCTGCATCTTTCATCTGCTGTGTTTATAGTCAATAGATTGGTAGAAAGGTCTAGAGAACTGAACACAGGACTGGGAGTCGGGAAGTCCCAAGTCTTATAAT
Source organism: Chelonia mydas (assembly GCF_015237465.2). Taxonomy (NCBI): domain Eukaryota; kingdom Metazoa; phylum Chordata; order Testudines; family Cheloniidae; genus Chelonia; species Chelonia mydas. The sequence goes on from NC_057849.1 coordinate 327,403,161, forward strand.
TGCTTTAGATCTAAAAACAAACAAAACTTTAGAAAGCATGTTTCTTAAAGTTCATGATGTCTTTGACATCAAAGATGCAAAGCACTTAAATAATACAAGTGCAGTATATTTTTTCAATCCCATAAAATGGGGGGGGGAACCCTTCTGCTAAGCCCTGCCACACAATACACCCCAAGCACCCACATATCAGATTTATCATCTGTATGTCACCTATTCTTTGGTTGTTCTATAAACAACTATCCCAGCCCACCATCTTACCTGGCCCCGATCATCACAGTGCCTGAGGACCACACAGTTTTTAATGGCTTTATCCTCACAATACACCCGCAAGATAGGGAAGTGCTATTATCTCCATTTTACAAATGGAGAACTGAGGCACAGAATGTCTAAGTGATTTCACCAAGGTCATCCAGGAAGTCATTAGCAGAGCAGGGACTTAAAGTTATCCCAAACTCTAGGATACTGCCTTAACCACTGGACCATACTGCTCAGGTATTATAGGAAGTGGTAATTGTTAAGTGTTTGTTGGAGGTCTCCTATCCATGTATTGACTTACACTGACCCCATTTAGCTTATGAGAGTCTACAGAATCCTAGCACAGGAGACACAGCTGCAGGAAAAGCTTTAAGCAACTGCAACATTAGTACGGAAGAGACCAAATCATTTTTAAAACAAAGAACTATCTATTTGTTTTAATTTTTACAAAAATGTAGTTGCAAAAGCTTCAGGTATTTTAATCTTAAAAGCCATAACCCCACCCCTAATTAGTAACAATTATATAAAGAGAACTTTGGAATCCTAGAGACTGCTGAGAATGGATTCTTTTGAAGCTTAGATTTAATTCATTGCATAAAACAGGAAGGGGCCAGTGGTTAATGGTCTTTAAGAAAATAAAAACCATGTATAGCAATTGCTGAACAGTGAAGAGAAGCATCTGGAACCAAAATGGTCAGGACTGTTTTTTTCCCTAACACCTGTCAAATAACAGAATAATTTAACTAGCTTTTCCAACTCATGCCTGGCAACAAGAACTTATAGTATTGCAAATTCATAAGATAAAGACTATATTAAAATGGGAATCTGAGTTTAATGTAAGACACTTAACTTGGGGCCATGCTTCACTGTAAATATAACAAACAGCCCCCAATCCTGCAAATATTTATGCACATTAAATTGTTCATATGGTACATGAAACATATGAGGACCTGTAAGACTGGGGATCAGATCCTCAGCAGGTGCATATTGTTCATAGCATCTTTGACTTCAGCTGAGAATATGATCTTAGGGCACTGTTGTCCAAAGGTACAAGGCCCTCCTTGCAGGACTGGTTTTAAAAAGGAAAAGACAAGAACAGTTGTTCTTTAAATCAATTAAAAATGAGTTTATAACTAAGCAACACTGAGCTCATCATAGTGAGATACCACTGCCTCCATTTGTGATTTCATTCACTGCATACAGCGGTTAGACAGCTCAGATATAATTCTGGTCTAGTGAACTAAGAGTGAAGGGTCAAATAAATTAAAGCAGATTAATAAAACATAGCTGACTGGGCTTGCCAGTGACAGAAGATATGCTGTCAACAGGCAATACACTGGTCTGTACTTAAATAAATGTGTCAGTCCATCTGGAATAAAGTGTTGCTCAGTGATTTTCAGCAGCAGATTTGAAATGCTCCAGCTATGGCCATATTAATCTGTTATAATTGACAGCAGATGCCACACAGTTTCAGCTAGCGGAACAGAGCCATACAAAGATAAAAGTACAGGGCATGACAAAAGATATCATCTCACGTTCAAAACAGATCACTGATATGTAGTATAAGAAATACTATTTGCATCTGGTTTCTTCAGGTTCTCCATCTCTTGTCTAGAAACCAATTACTACCTATTCACTCTATACTGAGAGGCACATTCTTGGTGCAAATTGTTCCATTGGCTTCAATAGAAGCTAAACCCGTGGAGCTATGGTAATTTGCACCAGGTGAGGATCTGCCCTAGAATCGATGCGCCTACCAAGAACATCTGTCCTTTTCCATTAAAATGAAAGACCCACTAAGCAAAGCTGAGCAACTATGCCACTTAAAGGACGTGACAACACTCTAAACCAGTGTATTCCCCTGTGTGTCCTATACACATGACACTAGTCCAGTAGGAAAACCAGCACCAGATCCCCATTAATCTCCATTAATAGGGCCCTACCAAACTCAGGATTCACTTTGGTCAATTTCATGGCCAGGGGATCTTGAAATTGGTTAATTTCACGATTTCAGAAGTGATATTTCAGGGTGTTGTAGCCCTGGGGGTCCCTATCCAAAAGAGGATTGTGGTGGGAAGGGTCCCAAAGCTGTTGTAGGGAGGTTGCAGTATTGCCATACTCACTTCTGTGCTGCCTTCAGAGCCCTGCAGCTGGAGGAGGCTCCCAGAGGTGGAGGTAGGTCCGATCTCCTCAGTGCTGCTGGGAGCACCGCTGCCGGGAGCACCCCAGCCAGGGGCTCCTAGCTGCTAGTCAGAGCTAGTGGTGGATTAATGCATGAGCCCATGGGACCCGTGCCCAGGGGCCCCAGCCAATTTGAAAAATAGGTGCCCCAGCCCTCGCAGGAGCCATGGGGTGGAAGCTGTGGGGGCTGAAGCCCTGAGCCTGGGCAGCCCAGGGGGGCAGGAGCCCTGAGCCCTGGCACCCTGTACCTGGGCAGGAGCCATGGGAGTGCGGAACGGAAACCCTAAGTGCTCGCTGGAGCCGCGAGGAGTGCCCCAAGCCTGGGGCAGCTGCAGTGCAGAAGTGACAATGTATCATCCTCACTTCTGCGCTGCCTGTGGGGGTGGGTCTGATCTCTCCCATAACAACCATGCAAGGGAAGGACAAGTCCTGTCCCTCCCCAGCCTGGTTGATTTCGGGGAGACCATATTTCACAGGGATGGACTTATTTCACGGTCTGACACATGTTTTTCATGGCCATGAAATTGGTAGGGCCTGATCCATGTGGTCTGAAAGTTTGGATTTAACACAGACTTCCTGAGCAACCTGGCACATCACAATTATACTAAGCCTCACATTCCCCATCTGCAGAATGGGGACAATTGTATTTACCTACTTCTCAGTGCTGTTGTCAGGTCTAACTAAATATTAAATTCTAAGAGGATGATCATCTATTTTAATGTTTGTAAAGACACTTTAAATTGTTTCTTGATGTTGCACAGTGAGTCAAGCACCTTGGAGGAGGAGAAATTTTATATATTAGTTATAATGTAATGTACTTCTGGTGCTCTGAGGACTTTTTTTAAAACATGAGACTTCTCCGCATGGCTAGATGTTAACTGAAGGAGAAGGAGCAAAGCATTCAGGAGATATTGTATCCTGTTGAGCTGAACATTAAGAATACAAATGACTAATATATCATACTATAAAATTGCTATTTGTATTCTTATTGTTGTTCAGCTCCAGGATCCAAAATTTGCTGAGTGCTTTGCTCCTGCTACTTCAATTAACAACATCTAACAGTACGGTAAAGTCTCATGTATGAAAAAAAATCACCCGTTGAGTTTTTTTCCTCAGAGCACAAAATGGCATGACAAAAGATGCCCCCCTATGTTTTCAGGGCTTATTGATCAAAGATTTCTTTCTTTTTGTGCCATTGAAGAGATGTGGTTTACATAGCATTCAACAAAATAAACCAAATCTCTCATTTTAGCTGCAGGTAACTGATCTCTGACAATACTTTGAATATATTCTATTGTTCATAGTTATGGCATTAAAACAAGTTTCAAAATGATCATTTTTTTGTGAATCTATTATGTTTTGGCAGATACTGATACAGAAAAGTCTATCGTATTCTTTTCTCGATCAGCAGTATGTAACCAAAAAGTCAAACTTACAAACATTATTGATGTTTACAATGTTGCTGAAGCCATGTTGGTCCAAGGATATTAGAGAGACAAGATGGGTGAGTTAATATCTTTTATCAGACCACCTCTGTTGGTGAAAGAAACAAGCTTTCAAGCTACACAGAGCTGTTCTTCAGGTCTTTTTTTATTATTATTACGGTTTATTATTGATGACAGGCTCCTCTCTGGGACCCAGAACGCTGCCTGAGGTAAAAAAGCATGGACATCATTTAAGGAGGCATTAGAGCCCCAGCCAGGGCTATAACCTGGTTTTCACAAAATTGGATTTCAGCTGCTAGCAGTCAAAAATTCTGGTCAGTAATCCACAGGTGCCCCATATATACTAGTAGACTTGTAAACAGAGGAAAACTGATTTTGCTCCTCCTTCAAGGCACCATATGCCACAGAAAAGTACAAGCCTAGATATCTTGAGCACAGGAAAATAATCAATATTCTTATGGTAACATAATATTGAAAAGAAAAGAAAGAGAATGCATCCAGTGCATATTGTCCAACAGCATATGATAAAAAGAGGAAGGATGAACGACTGTATATTCAGAAGCCACTAACTACTGAGGCACAGGGGTGAAAAGAGGAAGTGCTGTTATAAATCATTTGTCATTTTTACTCAATCTTATTATTAATGTATTCTTTGTAACAAGGTCCCATTTTGCTAAGTGCTATAGAAACACATAAGAAAGTACTTTCCATGGCCTGAATATCTTAAAATCAAGATCTTAAAAACAAGTGAGTGAAACAAATAATAGCAGAAAATTGGGAGAGGAACCATAATCATCACCTTGATAAGAACTGGTAGTTTCATATAGTAGGTATGTGCACAAGTGACCCATTTAAAAGCCCCCCCCACCTTGCTTTAAATGAATACCAGCAATTCTCCATCCCAAGAATCCCTAGCTGCCATCTACCTCACCATTATTTATAGACATACTTGCTATAGGCATTTTGGTAGAAGTGAGAAATGATTTGAAGGTGGACAGGGAAGTGGCTATGCAAATGAGATTAAAGGACATTCTATGCAAAGCAATACAAGGATATGCTTATGGGGGAAATGGACATTCAAGGCTCACATTGTTGGCAGAGCAGAGGGAAAGAAACAGAGGTACCAGAATGCAATAAAATGCAGTAGCAGAAAAGTAGGAACAGGCCAGACAGGATAAGATGGAAGGGGCAATTACTTTCAATAAAGGGGAGAATGCTGACAACGCTCTACCAAGAAAAGTAAGGCAAGATTAATTCTTGTGAGATGTACGGAGACAATGTGAGTGACAACAGCTCAACCAGACATACTAATTACTCATGGGGAGGAAAAAAAGGTAAAAGTAAAATGTGACCCTACCTACCCAACCAAAGCACAACCTGCAAAACAGCACAATGAAAGATTGTTGACAAAGTGTCTTTTGTGTAATTTAATTAAATATTAAGTATTTTGTAAGTAAGTATTATATGGAAAAAAACAAAAAGCAAAAAAAATCCTTCACGTGTGAGATTTGGTCTGTTAACAAATACATTACTGATCTTTGGCTTTCTCTGGCTCAAAAAGAAGCAGCAGTATGTTAAATCAAAAACACATTAAAATATTTAAATCCCACAGGATCCTGTATAGATACACTGTTTACAAAAAACAATAAACAACAACAACAAAAAACACTTCAGCAGTTGTCCATTAAGAGACTTCTATTCAAGCTTGCAGCTTACTGTCAAAGTAATGTCTCAGTTGGATCGGTAGTTAACGCTTCTTGCTCACGTCAGAACGTAAAGGGACTTGTCAAGTAGCTTATAAGTCTAGACAGACATATAATGTTACTGCAGCTGTGTTGGTCTCAGAATATTAGAGACAAGGTGGGGGAAGTAATATCTTTTATTAGACCAACTTTTGTTGGTGAGACAGAGACAAGCTCTCTAGATTACACAGAGCTTTGACCCAAAGCTGTCTTTCTCATCAACAGAAGTTGGTCCAATAAAAGATATTGCCTCACCCATCTTCTCTCTCTCTCTACACACACACACACACACACACACACACACACACACACACACACAAATACTTTTTAAACACCAGCAAGAATTTAAATCAAAACAAATAATATACACTAATTTTAATATGCAATCTGTGCAGCAATACTCTATGCCTTGTGCTCTTTCTTCCATATCCTCAGTAATAGCTAATTCTATTCCCCGGCAACTCAGTGTTGCTGTGATAAAATTGTTAACAATCCATCTACTTTCCTGTTATTTCTGCCTAAATCAAGTGATGTGAGGGATAAGAACCCAAATGGTGACATGTAATGTAGCCATATGTTTCATGTCTTGTGGTGTAAAAGATGGAGGATGAAACCATATTCCTACGACGGGAATAGGCTCAAAGTCAATGATAGATGCAACAGCCAAACTTATGACAACAAATAATTTCCCACCACCACCAACGTGTCAAATAAAGGTGATTTAATATTTATCCAAGATCTAACTCATCCAGGTGTTCCTGGTCACCAATGAACCTTGAAAGAAGTAACAATAACCACTAGGCTCAAATTTGATGATTCAAAGATCAGATTTATAGCCTAGCTATAGAATATGAACCTGGAGATAGAATGGGGAAGATAAGGACTTAGAAAGGAACAGGATGCAAACTGAAAAACAACATTTTGTTTTCAAAAATTCATGCAGTCTATTTCTTATTATAGAATAGGCAGAAGCGAAGATGAATGGTTATTCTGTTTTCCCCTCAGGATGCACAGTATAGTAGCTCTTACACTATGCTTCTACGAGCCATTCCAGTGATTTGTAGTTTGCTGATGATCTTGCTCCATCCCTATGCCTGAAGCTGTCCACACGTATCCAGAAACATGCTATTACATATATGTAAGAGCTCATTTCTCTGTAAAACTGGCCACTCAGGGTACTTCTACACTGCAACAAAAGGCCTGCAGGACAGCCATAGATGACCCAGGTCAGGTGACTCAGGCTTACAGGACTCAGGCTGCGGGGCTATAAAGTTGCAGGGTAGATGTTTGGGCTTAGTGGGGAGCCTGGGCTTTGGGACTCCATAGGGTCTCAGAACCCAGGCTCCAGCAAAAGGCTGAACATCTACTCTGCAGTTTTATAGCCCCACACCCAGAGCCCTACAAACCTAAGTCAGCTGATCCAAGCTAGCCACAATCTTTTATTGCAGTCTAGACATGCCCTCAGTAGCAGAGGTTAATTGGTTGTGAAGCCATAGCTATTTTATTTCAAAATAATCCCCAAATAAAAATCCACTGCAGATAACCCAGTGGCTATACCCCCTGGAATTGTCTGCTTTAAACCTGAGTCTGCATGGAACAGGTATCACACTTATTAAACAGAAAGTAAAACATGATTAGTGATCAGGACAGGGAGAGCAGGGAAACATAACCCTGCACTAGTGAGAGCCCTGCCTTGCTGTCACCAAGTTAGTGCTCCTAAGGCCAAAAGTGGAAATGCACAGCTAAGCTCCTCCTTAGCATGATACACATCACCCTCTTAGACCCATTCTTTACTCACACTACCATGTTTTATTTTACTTTTCATAGCTGAAAATGAGAAACTAAGCATGCAGACTCACTTCTCAAGGCAGAAGATGATGTCTAATGCTAAACCTTGCATGCATGAATAACCTCCACTTACACTGTAGTAAATTACTGTCATACAAGAACTGCTTTCTATATATTACAGGTGCATGTGCAAACATATCTCAAGCCTCTTTTGTGCCCACTTCCTCATACATGGACACATATCCATATATCACAATAAACACTGGTGGCGCAAATCCTGAAATACACACTTAAGGGGAAATCATGGCCCACTGAAGTCAATGGCAAAACTCAACTGACTTCAGTAAGGCAAGGATTTCACTCATTTCTCATTCGTAGGTTCTTAATAGATGTATAGATACTACAAGCCAAAGGGACCACTGTGATCATCTAGTCCAGCGGTTCTCAACCTATTTACCATTGTTTGTTGCATTCAATACTACTTGTATGGCCCTGAGGATGTCACATGGGTCACAGCTCTGTGCTAACTGGGCCTCAGATTGAGAAGCACTGATCTAGTATGACCTTCTGCATACCACAGGCTATACGGTTTTCCTCAGTTAATTCCAATTTGAATTAGTGTATATCTTTTGGAAAAAAATCATCCCATTTTGACTTAAAAATTGCCAGTTATGGAGAATCCATCACAGTCCTTTGTGAATCGTCACAGTGGTTACAGAGTGGTTAATTACCCTCACTTAAAAGTTCATTTCCAGGTTGAATTTGTTGAGCTTCAACTTGCAGCCATTGGATTCAAACAATACTCCATTGACTTAAAAAGAAAGTTTTGCTGGGATATAGCTTCAGGGTCCGTTTCACCACTCTAATTTTAAATCAGCGTAACTTCACTGACTTCGAAAGAGTTACATCAGCTTAAAGGTGCAGTAATATAGTGTTGAATCAAGCCTTAAGTAAATGATACAAAATCCATATATATATAAATATAAACTTTCCTGATGTGGGTAGTCCCCCTGATTCCTATGTTTACATACATGCAGGATTGCACCCTGAGTAAGAACTTCTTCTCAAATATGAATATGACAGGAGTCTATTTTGCACCAAGGCTGCCAGTTTTTCTAAATTTTTGAGCTGTGCAGTGCAAATGTGTGTGAAGAATGGAACCTATATCGAATGTTACTCAACTAATTTGCTCTTCCACAAAATATTAAATCATACTTTACTGTTCAATTTGGCAACATACATGCATACAAAATAAGCCAGTTAACAGATATAATGAAATGGTCTACCTTGGGTGCAGTGACTGGGCTGTGGGCAGCCTTGCCTAATGATAGGGGAGGAGGCTGGCTTAAGGGTTGGAACAGAGGTAGCCAGGCCTAGTGGCCAAGTAAGGAGCTGAGTTATCAAGTCTGGGGAGTAAGCTGGAGCCGAGAGCCAGAAACCAAGCGTCAGAGTCGTGGTCTGAATACGAATACCAAGTCCAGAGTAGGCGAGAGCCAGGAATCAGGAGTTGGAGCGAGAGTATCAGCTGGACCAGGGGCAGAATTCAGGAGTAGGAAACCAGGAGCAGAACCAGGGACAAGGAATAGGAATGGGGATCCGGAGTGAGGGCGAGGAGCAAGAAGGGAGCTGAGAGCAGGAAAAGGAAACAGGACCAGAAACACAACTGTGGGTATAAAACGCTATTGAGCAGCCAGGGACCCTGGGCTGCTGCAGGGTTTATGACTGCTTGCTGGAGTCTTCAGCCAATCAGGAAGCCAGGTTCATTAGTTGAGTGATGAACTCAGGACAATAAGCAGAGTCCGGGTTCAGCTGTGGTCCCTGACATTGGGAAAATAACTTCTTGGTGCATGGATAAGGCTAATGGTTCATTAATGAAACACCATACACCAAATACCTTATTTGGGCAACAAGTAAAAAAATCTCACTGCTATTACTAGTCTAGTCTTAAGAGATAAAAGATAAATTTAACAGAGTGAGGGCATGTCTACACTACAGAATTAAGTCAATTTAAGTTAGGTCAACCAAAAGGCACCCCACTAATTAAATTGGCTCTTCATATCCATGCTATGCTCCTTCTGTCAATGGTGCACCAGGAGTGCTTGCACCAACTTAAGTGGGGCATTGTGGGAAACTGTCAGCCCGAGCCCCGTCACACCATGCAGGGCTCACAGCTGGAGCCCCGCTGCCCCGGGGATGACAGCCAGAGCCCTGTCGCGGGGCTCTGGCTGTTAGCCCTGGGGCAGTAGGGCTCCAGCTGTCAAAGGCAGCAACAAGTGATGTAAATAATGTAGTGTCTACACGGACATTGCGTTGACTGAACTACATTGACCTACATGCTATGCCTTTCATGGAGGTGGAGTTATTAGTTTGGCATAGTGAGAGAGTTAAATTGGTGGGAGGAATTTTGTAGAGTAGACGCTTATGCAGTTAGGTTGATGTAAGCTGCTTTACATCAACCAGACTCTGTAGTGTAGACCAAGCCTGACATTTGGTCCCTCATTAAAATTTCAACAGTGCCTACTACAGCATCATAAGATGCCATAAACCAGAGGTCAGCAACCTTCGGCAAGCGGCCCATCAGGGTAATCTGCTGGCGGGCTGCGAGACATTTTGTTTTCGTTAACTGTCCGCAGGCAAGGCCCCCCGCAGCTCCCAGTGGCCGCGGTTCGCCGTTCCCAGCCATTGGGAGCTGCAGGGGGGCCATGCCTGTGGCCGGTCAACGTAAACAAAATGTCTTGCAGCCCGCCAGCAGATTATCAGTGGCTTACCCTGATGGGCCATGTGCCGAAGGCTGCTGGCCCCTGCCATAAACATATAGAACCTGCTCTTTTCCATTTCTCTAATTTACAGATAGTGACATTTTTGGAACTACTTTCCCAGTAGTCAGCACAAGTATTAGGAAGTCAGTCTAATCTTGAGTGAAGTGAGTTTGAAACATCAGTGGTAAATAAATTACAAATCGGTGCAACAGACAAAACTGATACATGCATCAAAAAAGCGGTATCTTTCTTTAACTTCTTTTTTATAAACTCTTAAAAACACGCAGACTTATTTAAAAAACAATATCAGATATTGATTGAAACAACATTGAGTGTTTTCATCTTATTTAACTCCACTGAAAGCAAGATGCTTAGCAGACTGTAGATGCTATTTCTTGTTCTGCTTTGAAGAGTACCAAAAGATTCTCTTGTAACAGAAGAGATTGAATTATTTATAGCTAAGATCTCTTGAAGAGTATGGAGAAGACTGTAAGAGATTTTAGCCTTAAAGTAAAAGTGAACGTTCTTTGTGTGTAGTTATCATTGCACTAGACAGTGTTTTGCATTGCCAGAACATGACACAAATATCCACCCTCAAGCACTGTATATATTTGCTTAAACCTCACCAAGATTCAAAATATTCTTTTTAAAAAATAAATAGGCATGAGGGAAAGATGGTCTGGTATTAATGTGTTTGCCGGGGACTCCAGTAGGCTTGGCAAACTGGTCTATTGACCAGTTAAATTATATCAGTTGACTCCCTATTATTTGACCACTATCCAATATTCCAGTAAGAATGCGCTGATGTAGGTAGCATCCTGCCTCTTTGATTGCATCATGGTGCCATCTGTTAGCAAGCCTACTTAAATGTCTTGATCACTCATTTTACCATATGCTAATACCACCGGCTGTGGGGAAAGTGAACTACAGTTACTGGGGCCATATAAATGCATAAGAGAAAGAGCAATACATCTTCCTGTCATCAGTTAGTCATTTGTAAAAATAAATAGTGTACTCGTGTAATTAACATATTGTTGAAAATGGATTAGAAGTAAATCTGAGCCAATAACAGATTTTTTTTGTTTGGAGCTGTGATAAAGTGCAAATTTTTTGTAATATTTTTATGAGTCCTATGTGTGCCTCCATTTCCCCCTATACTTTGGACTGCTACCCAACGGGAGAAAAAAATATAATTTAGTTTGCTCTCAAGGCAGACTAAGAGGTGCATGTCAGCCTGCGGTCTAGGTGGAATGAACAGAGTCATTAAGAAAGTGGTTGAAATCGACCTGAATCAACAAGGGGTCCAGAGAGACAATGCAAGCTCCAGTGACTCATGGATTGACATTCAACAGTGGGAAGCTCTGACGAGGCGGGTTGTGAACTCAGAATGGCCCGGCCTGGAGAACACAGGACGACAGACATGTCCAGCAGGGAATAAAATGTGGGCTTCTGGGTCTGCAGGGGCTAGCTCTCTTCTGGGACTGACAAAGGAAGCCAGAGAGAGGGACAGCTGAAAATGGAGTTCACTACAGCTTAGCTGTGAATTTTGGTTTGATCAAAGGGGACGAGGCCTTAACCTTTATTTCTCTATGCTACCCTAAGGACTTCCAGTGCTGTGTTCCACTTGACTAATAAATCCTTCTATGCTTTGAAAATGCACTTTGGGGTGCCACTGCAAATACTTGCCGATGTGCATTAGTCCCTGAAGAGTCCACGTCTCTCCCAGGAGTTTACCTCAGTTGGACTCGCTGAGCTGAGCTCATGGTGTGAAGCGGGAGTGCTGGAAGCCCAGTAGCCCAGCCTAGGAGGTGGTGAGGCTGAGTGACAGAAGAGTGGCACCCCTTGGGGACCTGGCACACTACAGGGGCTCCTCCCAGAGACTGTTTAAAAGCTGGGGCATAGGACAGATCCTGTGGATCCGTGGCAGTGGGCAAACTGCAATGTAAAAAGTTTTGTTTCAGGTCAACCCAAATGTTTCAATCAATCCAGCATGAAATGATTAGCTTTGATTTTGAGAGCTTTTAATAAACATTTCATTTTGTTTTTAAATGAAATTTAGGGAAATGCCAAAATGAAAGGTCTTTCCAAAATGAAAAATCCTGCACCAACAATCACTTTTCTTAGCATTAAATAAAAAAGATGGAGGAGGAAAAACAGACTGATGGCTTTCCTCTTTCAAGTCAGCCTGAATGGGGCCAGGTAGTTCTCCTTTCAAAGCAGATGAGCTGGAAGACAATGAGGGAAAAAATTAATTATTTCCCTTTTTTCTTGCTTTGATATCTTCTGCGTGAGTCTTTTCTGAGTCTGTGTTGTGGAGTGCCTACTTCTGGAATGATTTAATTTGAAAAATGATTTTGTGAAGTCGTCGACCTGGGCTCTTGGGGAATTAGAAATTGGGGGTTAACCATTTAAGAGTAGACAAGAGGTGCAACAATTTCCTGAGGAGTGTCCATCTGTGGTAGAGGAGACCTAAGGCAGATGAGGTGCTAGAACATGCACACACACTAAATGAACACAATAGCCACTTCATTACCTCCTGAGGAAATCCTGGTGGTGAAGGTGAAGTGCGGAGGGGAGCCCCAGGTCAGACTGATGGGGCTTTACTTCACTCACCCCTGTGTCCAGTGGGGGATCCCAGGGTTGCAAATGGGGTCCCAGGACTCAGTCACGCACCTCTGCATGAACGCCAACTCTCCCTCCTAGCGGGGTCAGAGCTAACACCTGGAACAAGCACCACACCTAACAGCACGACACTTATCTAACCCAGGCAAAGCTAGGAGCAGACCCAGCTCAGGACTTCTAGCAGGGGTCACACACAGACTCTCTCACCATGCCACAGCAAAACAGCTCTACACCTCTCTCCCAGCTAGACATACACACAGACTCTCTCTCCCATATCACTGCAATCCCTTCCCTCCCCTTGGGTCAGCCCAACCTGTCCATGCACTCTGGTCTGGTGCTGGCATGTGATGTGAGCTCAGGATGGTGTGTTGGTTATGCAGGCACAGCTCCTGTTAGCTCCAGGCTATGGGTTTGTAAGAATGCCCTTTTACCAGCAGCTGGATCTCCTCCAAGCAGCTCTCTCTCTCTCTCTCTACTTAAGGCTCCAGCCTCCTGCACCTGCTGCTTCCTATGTCTCCTCTTCCAGTCTTCCCAGGCTTATTCCCCCCATCTGCTCATTGGCTCAAACCCTCCCCAGGCTCAGACTGAACTGTGTGTGTTTGACTCGTACCTCCCCACACCCAGCCAATCAGATTTGTGCAGAGAATCAGAGAAGGTGGGGTGGGGGAGAGAAAGGAGAAAGAAAGCAAGTTTCACACTTGCTTATCAAAGGTGGCCTCATGTGCTAGACTGGATGCTGCAATGGGCAGACAACACTGAACCCACTTTGCATTGAAGTTCAGTCGGGTGAGATGGCACCTTTTGCTGTTGCTGCTCCTGCTGAGTTGCCAGATTCCCACTGGTGGATTGGAAGGCATCACTACAACCATATCACCACAAGACCTGCATGATGGTCGGGGCAGATCATTCTTCTCCCTGGTTTCTGTGGATCTTGTTTCACCCATACCTCAGGACAATCGTCTGCCGTTTCTTTGTACCCCAGTATGTCAGACACTTCACTTTTATTGGCCTATTTGCAAGAGGGAAAAGCAGTACAGGTATTTTTCCCCTTTTGCTTCCTTTTTTGTGGTCTCTGTCTGCCATTATTCCGAGGTGAAAGGCGGAAGAGAATGCGATGTCCCAAAAGTCAACCCTGGAAGTGTGGGAGGGCAAAGGGAAAAGGATGTACTCCAGCCAAATTGGAAACTGGAAGATTTAACTTTAGGAAGTCAAGTCCTGAAGAAAAAAATGAGGGGAAAAACGAATAAAAATGTTACAGGAATGCTCTGCTTCAAATGGAGAATGGAGACAGAGAACTCTGGAAGTTCAGTTTGGGAGAAGATCTTAAACTGCTGCAGAGATCCACCCCCATGAGCTATAGAAAAGAGAATGCCCCAGCCACTTTAAAGACTGACAGATATAGAGGATGAAGAGAATATGTATTCTTAAAATTGCTATATCAGATAAATATAACAAAATATAAATATTCAACTGAACTTTTCCCCTCATGTGCAACAATTTTCAAAAGCTTAATTAAAAAATAATAATCAGGGAAACACTATTGCCACAGGTGCAATTATTTCCAGAGTGACTAATTGAAAAGAAGCACATTAGTAAGAGTAGTATGCTATCAGAGTAAAACAATATCCATCTTCCCAATCTTTTCAGTATTGCATATATTTTCATATTAATCTTATTCTTGTAACCACCCTCCACTTACTTGTCAGTTTGCATTGCGTCTGTTTTTATATCGATCTCATGCAAGCAACGATCTTTCACTTCACTTGTCAGTTTATATTGCTTCCCATTTTTCATTCATCTTATTCAAGCAAAGAGCTTTCACTTCCCTTGTCAGCTTCTATTGAATCTCCTTTTATATTGATCTTATTCAAGTTTTTTACTTTCTTATCATTTTCATATATAGCACATTCGCTTTTATATTGCCATGTTTATATCATCATTACATTGCTTCATTGCCTTCCCCCAATTTCATCTTTTCTACAATTACAAGTATTTTTCATGATCTGACATTGTTTATTAATTATTAATATTATTATTATTTATTGTTCAGATGGACAATAATAATTAAGGTTGATTTTGTTCTAAAGTTCTAGATTTATATCACTATAGGCCATATTCTGTTACCCTTACTTACACTGAATAGTGTCTTACTCCTCAGGCTGTCCTCTTGATTTCAGTGGGACTGCTTGGGGAGTAAGGTGGTACCATTTGGCATAAGAAAGAATGTCAGACTATGGCTCTAAACAAATTAAAATTCCACAGCTCAAGAATAAGTGCTTCTTTTCTTGAGTACATCAGAAAGATATAATTGACTGTTAAACTTGAAACACTACTCAAATTCTGCTACCAATAGTCTATCATTTCAGCTTACATTTATGGTCTGTTACTATGGTCTTTACCCAGGCAAGACTCCCATTGAGGTCGGGGTAGTTTTGTCTCACGTAAGAACTGAAAAATTAATCCTTTTAGGCCCTGCATCCTGCAAACATATATAAATGTGAGCAACTTTATACATGACCATTGCACTCAACAGAACTTTCCCACCTCTTATCCGTCTGGAGGCTCACTGCTTCCCATCAGTTTCAGAGAACTGACCATCAAAACAGGCTCTTTGCCCAATTGGTGTTGGTGGGCCCTGATGTAAGACCAAAATGTGGATTTACCAGAAGTGAGTGGAGCTTCTTCCAAACCACCTGTCTGTGACCCAGACTTGTGCTGGGCAGAACTGACTAAGAAAAAGCTGCCAAGCTAGCCATGCTGCAGGTACCATGGCAGGAGGGGGTAGTAAACTGCTATTAAACCTGGCTAAATCCCAGAATTTTGGTGGAACTCTCATTAGTACAACCCTTATGTACATATTAGTAAAAGAAAATATCAAGTAAAGAACAATAATTATGGAACAAAACCTATTCTAGTCCCAGGCTCAACACATTTTGTTGCCTTTAAAAACTCGAGAGTATGGAAAATAATACATGGCTTCTACAGACAAATGCTCTGTGGACGACTGAGTGGTCTGCACTCCATTTGTCACTTTTTAGACATTCCACATCTTTCTGTTGTTTAGCTTCTGATTATACAAGCATGCATTTTAAAATAAGTCAAAGCCAGAACTTTTGAATTTGCTGTAAGGAAAGAGGTCAGACTTTCACAAAAATTACCAAACAATTTCAGAGTAAGAGATTCTCTCATAAATTCACTTTTATCTTGCACATTGTAGCTACATGTATCAGTCATCAATAATGCTACCAGGCATTGGTAACATTGAGTTAATTGGGTTTCTTTTATTTGTCTTTGTATAAATGTACTGATCTTGTAGGTAACGCCTGTCTGAACTCAAGCTTAAGACATCACTTGATGATAATATTTGGAGGATTGAACTATGGGATGGAAAGACTTTGAGAATATTTGGACTATAAAAGGAACAGACAGACAATGCTTTTACTTTTGTTGAATCCTAGAAACACAATACAAATATTAGGGCATGCTTCTGCTTTTCTTCATTACAAGAGGACAGTGAGGAGTAAAATTATATGAAACTCATTTACAGACCAGTTCTAACCTACCCTGCAAACCAAACAGTGTCTTGCTGATGGCCAAGTAAGCCGTTGGGTAACCAGAAGGTCTCTAAACAAATTAAACAAAAAATAAAAACTTGCTAGTTGAACGTACCAAACTTTCCCCTAGTCAAAATTTACTTAAAAAGAAACCAAAATTTACTGTACAATGGCGTTGGGAGGATAAATTCAAACTGAAGACTAAGTTTTCACAAAGGTTTTCAAGAAAGTAACCCAAGAACCTCTTGCTTTCTGTAACTATGCTGTGTATGCACACACTCCAGAGGAAGTGACACTCATTGCCTAAGTGGCCAATTAATAGCACAAAGATAAAATCCATGTGTCCTGTGAGTCCTAGGAGTCCTTAATATCAAGCGAGCTATCACGGTTGGTGATACATACCTAAGTATTTTTATCTTGATTCCTTATCTACTGATTATATTATAAAATGCATTTGGACAATCACACTGCTTTCAAAAGAGTGAAAAAATGGGTCTATATCCTCTTATTGAGTGACATTTTATCACCAGCTTTTCATGGAAAAAGACAGCAAAACCCAAACATCCGAAACCAACATGGAATTATGCTCAAATAATCAGCTATAGGCTCAAGGGCTACTCTTATCACTGCCAGCCCCCAGCAGACAAAAGAGGAGAGAAGGGATAACGTCAGTTGTGTCAATGATATTGCCAATACTGCCAAAAATAAATTTATACGGACTCCTGATGATAGTATATCATACATCAATGCAACTTCAGCACACAAATATGAGGATACATTATAATGATCTTATGATCAAAGCACAAGACCTGGACTCAGAAGAGCTGGGTTCTGTTCTTGGATATGTAACTGACTTCTTCTGGAAGTATGCAGTGTTGTTGTCGCTGTGTCAGGATATTGGAGGGAAAAGGTGGGTGAGATAATATCTTTTATCGGACCAACTTCTGTTGGTGAGAGAGACAAGCTTTCAAGCTTACACAGAGCTCTTCCTCAGGCCTGGGAAATGTATTTGGAGTGTCACAGCTAAATACAAGGTGGAAAAGATTGTTTAGCATAATTAGTTAGCACATATTCTAAAAAGAAAAGGAGTACTTGTGGCACCTTAGCGACCAACAAATTTATTTGAGCATAAGTCCTCCTTTTCTTTTTTTGGATACAGACTAACACGGCTGCTACTCTGAAACCACATATTCTAAGTTTCAGAGTAGCAGCCGTGTTAGTCTGTATCCGCAAAAAGAAAAGGAACACTTGTGGCACCTTAGAGACTAACAAATTTATCTGAGCATAAGCTTTCGTGAGCTACAGTTCACTTCATCAGATGCATCCAGTGGAAAATACAGTGGGGAGATTTTATATACACAGAGAACATGAAACAATGTTACCATACAGACTGTAACAAGAGTGATAAGGTAAGGTGAGCTATTACCAGCAGGAGAGCTGGGGGAGCAGGGAAATCTTTTATAGTGATAATCAAGGTTGCCCATTTCCAGCAGTTGACAAGAGCGTGTGAGGAACAGTGGCCGGGGGGGGGAGGGGGGGGAGGGGAATAAACCTGGGGAAATAGTTTTACTTTGTGTAATGACACATCCACTCCCAGTCTTTATTCAAGCCTAAAGTTAATTGTATCCAGTATGCAAATTAATTCCAATTCAGCAGTCTTCAAGTTTTTGAAGTTTTTTTGTTGAAGAATTGACACTTTTAGGTCTGTAATCTAGTGACCAAAGAGATTGATGTGTTCTCCGACTGGTTTTTGAATGTTATAATTCTTGACGTCTGATTTGTGTCCATTTATTCTTTTACATAGAGACTGTCCAGTTTGACCAATGTACATGGCAGAGGGGCATTGCTGGCACATAATGGCATATATCACATTGGTAGATGTGCAGGTGAACCCCATCAGAGGCTAACTATTTCCCCATGTTTATTCCTCACACTGAAGGGACCATTCAAGGTGAAGTGGCCTGTTAACACCCCTGCAGTCACGGGTGTTGTTATTACAACAATCTATAACAATAACTATTTGGTTTGCAGGGTAGGTTAGAACTGGTCTATAAATGAGAGTTTCAGACAATTTTACTCCTCACTGTCCTCTTGTAATGAAGAGAAGCAGAAGCATGCCCTAATATTTGTATTGTGTTTCTAGGATTCAACAAAAGTGAAAGCATTGTCTGTCTGTTCCTTTTATATTCAAATATTCTCAAAAAGTCTTTCTATCCAATAGTTCAACCCTTGTATTTAGCGGTGAGACTCAGATGATGTTTCCCAGGCCTGAAGACGAGTTCTGTGTAGCTCAAAAGCTTCTCTCTCTCACCAACAGAAGTTGGTCCAATAACAGATATCACCTCACCCACCTTTCCTCTGGAAGCTCATTTACCTCTCTATGCCCTAGTTCCTTGTCTGCAAAGCAGGAGATAGTAATACTTCTCTACTGCACAGTGGCATTGGGAGGATAAATTAACTGATGTTTGCCAGGTCCTCAGACACTGTGGTGATGAGCACCCTAGAAAAGCCCCAAAGTAAAAGTAATAAGTAAACTGGGACACGACTGTGTCTCTCTGAATTCCACTGGATGACCAAGTCTCACTGACACCTAACAGAACAACCTCTCCCATGAAAAAGTTACCCTATAAATAAAATTCAGCTTCTTTTATTCAAACAGAGAACTCTATTAATCTTGTTTGCAGGTGTACTTCACAGATCTGACATATTAGTAAATGCTCTGTATGGTTCATTGGAGCCATCTGCAGTAGTAACTGAAAGTATTAATTTCTACACTGAAGCCAGCACCAGGAGGCTATTTGGCTGATTTTTCTGCTTAGTCCCATAAAACAGAATGCACACAAATTGTGTTAGCTTTTATTACTATTTGGCTGCTATCACCATTACATATGCAGTAAAGAATAGCAGTGGTTCCAAATCACCATCTTCTCATGTTGTTTTATTAAATGGTATTTTACTTCCCTCTTCATAAACTATTAATGTACCTGGAGTACAAATAACAGCATGGAACTAACACTTGAAACAGCTGCACACACTACACTGACTGGCTGGCTGCGAATAGTTACAGAAAAAGAACACTGTAGAATCCAGTAAAAGAATTAAAAAGACAATAAATCATATCTCTGGTCAAATTATTGCTGCATTTTTAAAATAAAAATATACTATATACCAACTTTAAGAACTTACCTTAAAAATCAAAGGAGGTAATTTGAAACCGAATACACACTAGGTCATACCAGTGTCACTATGGCTTCCTCTCTCATCTTACTATCACCTATACAAAGCTGTTTAATATCCCAAATTGTGCTTTGCTTTATTCATTGTCCATGACTATCGTGTCAGATGACCATCCTTTTAGTAATGAAAAAATCAGTAAATCCCAAAGATTGCATCAATTTTACCATGAATGTTTATTCATCTGACAATTCAATGCAGAAGTGTGTTATCCAATTCACAAACACCCCATTTTTTGAAACGTCGGAATTTCCTGCCAAACAGAAGTTCTGATTCCCAACCAGCTTTAATATATGAATCCATGAAAATAAGACATACACACAGATGCACAATGTACAAACAAGAACACTTCCATTGCTATTAGACAGCTGCAATTTCCTGACAAAACGTGTTCGCTATATGGAGAAAAAAATAAAAATATATTTCCATTTTTGTTTCCACATGTGAATACTGTGTTTTCCTCCTGTTTGTGCTCTACTGATATTAACAGCAGCCATAAAAGCCTTTTGAACTTCTTCAATAGCCATTAAAAATAAAAGTAAAAATAAAAAATACTGAAAAGTAAATTAGCATAGGGGGTCCCGTGTATTTACTATTTCAGGCCCTGCCCATCTTCACACACCACTCTGGCTGTAGTGCATGTACATACCTGCTTCTATTTGTCTTCCTAGAGTGCCAACTGAAATCAAAAGGCATAGGTCTTCATTAACAGCTTGGTTTTTTTTGTTCAGAAAAGACTGAGGCACTTTAGCAGAATGACTTAAGTGATCAATAATTATTGATTCAATCACAATGGAAAAATTAGATTGATTGTGATGTAGAAACAACTAATAGGAACAAATTTATCAATCCAAGTAGGTAGACATACAAAGCTGTTTAAACATTCATTTCAAATGAGGCTGTTCTGCAACGTAGTTATCTGCTTTATGAACCAAACCAATGACAATTACTATAAATGGAGAGTGAATTATGCTTCCCTCAGGGAATTTCAAGTATTTTTGCTTTTGTTTTAATTGTAGAAAAGCTGCATTTACCCAAGTGGAACATGAGAAACATTAATACATTTCAACATAGGAACCTTTATAGCATATACCTTCATTTTAGAATGCTGTTTTCCCTCAGCAAAAAGCCATATCCCAAAGCAAAAACTAGATGTTTACACAACACCACCAGATGTGCATACTAATGTAATTCATGAAAGACACTTCCACTCCCTGAGGGGAGAGAGAAATGTACACTGTCTCCTGAAGAGACTCAACAAGTGCAATCACAAGAAGTTGTCCACCTTGGAGCAGTAAACCTTTCGATTCAAATGCTCCAGTAAGTGGCTCACAGCTTGATCCCAGGTATTATTGTCTTGTAAAAAGCTTCATACCAGACAGCTGATCCTGCAGCGACATCCAAATGCCCAATCACATTTATAGAAATGTAATTTAAAAATCTGCAAAACAAGAATATCAGTGGTGGCTAAGGTACTGTGATTATGCTGTGGGCTAAGGTACAGAGAGCAACAAGAACAAAGCCACCTGCAGAACTGCTGGTGTTGTGATTTTGCAGGAATTTAAAGTAATACTCCAGTTTTCATATACTGATATAAACCTAACCTGGTACTCTGCGCTTGGGCAAATGATTTTATGATTTAAGACAGTACTTAATTCACAAATACAAATCTAATTCTCTCATTTGCTGTCGCAGAGCATATGTCTTAATACAGTTACTCAGGGTAGGCACTGGAGAGATGACTTTGGTTTATGTGCATTACCTCAGAAGCCACAAATTAAACTTATAGTTGATATATTACATCTAAGGCTTTTCCTCCTTCCACTAATTTTCTAGGTCTATCACAAACTGTTCTTTGTATATCCTGGAGGCACCATCACAGTTTCATTGACTTAAATGGAGCTACGACAATTTATACCAGCTGAGGATCTGATCACTGATGTTTACTGTTCATGGTTTCTTTATTCCAGGCTCATTCACACTGTAACTGGAGGCATATTAGCTCCCTAAAGCTAGAAATTGCAACTGTCTTTTTGATTACCATTATTACATTGCAAAGTCATAATTTTGGATCCACTACCACCTGTCAGTCTCTTTTTCATACAGCATTCTAGGTTAATAATTTACAAATATCTGAAGGGTTGAAACACCAAGGAAGGATAGGAATTATGAATGATTACTAATGGAATAAAAGAGTATTGCTAAAACAGATTAAATTATGAAAGGGAAAACAAAACCTCCTGACAGTGAGATCGGTTAAGCTACAAAATAAAGATGGAGTGATAATCAAATAGTTATTCTCCATCTCCGATCCATATAATGACAGGAAATGAAGAATGCTGTATCCAACCGGATTTTCTCATGGAGACAGGTAATTTATACAGGAAGAACATTCAATCACAAGATACTGGTACTTGGGCAGCATGCCAAGTTTGAACCACTACTCATCTGAATAGTGCAATCTTTTAATAACCACACATGACCATGACTTCAGCCCCCTCATACAATACTGGAGAACTGGAACAAGACTAACTCAGACGGTAACAATCACCTTAGATTCTAAGGCCAGAAGGCACAAGTGTGATCATCTAATCCAAACCCATAAATAACGGGTCATAGAAATAATTCCTGTTTGAACGAGTGCACATCTTTTAGAAAAGCATCCAATCTTCATTTACAAATTATCCATGATGGAGAATCTAGCACATCGCCTCGTAAATTGTTTCAAATGTTTAATTAGCCTCACTGTTTAAAAAAAAATACACCTTATTTCCAGTATGAATTTGTCTAGCTTCAACTTCCACCCCACTGGATCTTGTTAAACTCGTGTCTGCTAAATGAAGAGCCTATTATTAAATATTTGTTCCCCAGAAGGGAACGTATGGACTGTGATCAAGTAACCCCTTAATCTTTTCTTTGTCAAGCTGAATAGACTGAGCTCCTCAAGTCCATCACTATGAGGCATGCTTTCCAATCTTTTAATCATCCTCATGGCTCTTCTCTAAACCCTTTCTAATTTAGCAACATCTTTCCTGAATTGTTGACACCAGAACTAGACACAGAATTCCAGCAGCAGCTACAGCAGTACCCAAGTACAGAGATAATATAACTTCCATACTCCTGCTTAAGATTCCCTTGTTTATGCATCTAAGGTATGCATTAGCCCTTTTGGCCAAAAAAATGCACCGGGAGCTCATGTTCAACTTATTAAACACATGACCTCCAAGTATTTTTGACAGTTACTGCCTTCCAGGATAGAGACTGTAAAAATGGCATTTATTCTTTGTTCCTGGATGTATATATTTATATTTGACTGTACTAAAATGAATATGATTTGCTTGCACCCAGTTTACCAAGTGTTCCAGATCCCTCAGTGACCTGTCCTCTTCATTATTTAGCCCTCCTCCAATCTTTGTGTCATCTGCATACTTTGTAAGTGATTATTTTATGTTTTCATCCAGGTCACGGAAAAAAATGTTAAATTGCATAGGACTAAGAATGGAGAAACGCACCTTCTCGATAATGATTCCTGTTTAGAATTACATTTTGAGACCTGCTAGTTAGCCAGTTTTAAAATCATTTCATGTGTGCCATGTTAATTGTACAGAGACAAGGTGAGCGAGGTAATATCTTTTATTGGACGCACTTCTTCTGGTGAAAGAGACAAGCTTTGGACTGACACAGAGTTCTTCTTCAGTTCCTTGTGTAGCTTGAAAGCTTGTCTCGTTCACCAACAGAAGTTGTTCCAATAAGAGATATTACCCATCTTCTCTTTGTAATATCCTATGACCAACAACACTGCAAATAATGCTAATTTTATACCGTTTGATTTTTTTAATGAAAATGTCATGCAGTAACAAGTCAAATGACTTAAAGAATTCTAAGTGTACTGCATAAACACTTTTACCTTTATCAACCAAACTTGTAATCTCACCAGAACCAAAACAATTTAGTTTGAGAGGATCTGTTTTCCGTAAAACTATGTTAATTGGCATTAGCAGGAGCATTGCCAGCAGATCGAGTGAAGTGATTATTCCCCTCTATTCAGCACTCATGAGGCCACATCTGGAGCATTACGTCCAGTTTTGGGCCCCCCACTACAGAAAGGATGTGGACAAATTGGAGACAGTCCAGCGGAGGGCAACAAAAATGATCAGGGGGCTGGAGCACATGACTTACGAGGAGAGGCTGAGGGAACTGGGCTTGTTTAGTCTGCAGAAGAGAAGAATGAGGGGGGATTTGAGAGCAGCCTCCAACCACCTGAAGGGGGGTTCCAAAGAGGATGGAGGTAGGCTGTTCTCCGTGGTGGTAGATGACAGAACTAGGAGCAATGGTCTCAAGATGCAGTGGGGGAGGTCTAGGTTGGATATTAGGAAACACTATTTCACTAGGAGGGTGGTGAAGCACTGGAATGGGTTACCTAGGGAGGTGGTGGAATCTCCATCCTTAGAGGTTTTTAAGGCAGGCCTGGCTTGACAAAGCCCTGGCTGGTATGATTTAGTTGGTGTTGGTCCTGCTTTGAGGAGGGGGTTGGACTAGATGACCTCCTGAGGTCTCTTCCAATCCTTATCGTCTGTAATTCTAATTATTTTACCTTGCTTTAATTCTTTATTAATTGAGTCATTATCAGTCGCTCTATACATCCTACAAAACGCTGTATCTTATTAGGACTCCTTTCAAACACTGCTTCTGCTTAGCTTGCAATATCTGATGGTACAGCACGGCAACATGGGAAGTCACTGTTAGTCACTTGACTGTGTACCCATCATATGCAGCCTTCTAGGATCTGCATGTTCAGAAGTCTATCTATATTTTCTTCTGCATAAATCTTTTAAATACTAGTCTGATCAAACAATTAAAATGCAAAATAATGAATGCATATTCAAAATGAAGAATCCTAATGAAAGAGGCTATTGCATCAGAACATTTTGCTGTATATAACCCCAGAATCTGCTGCTAGTCTAAACTAACACAGTTCATTTTTGCACAATATTGACTATTGCTTCTGCCGGTCAATAAGCTTTCTGCTCTCTTGATTTCCACATAATTACTGAGAATAAATCAGGCTGCTTCTTGTACTGCCAACTGGGTCTTTTTGCTATCTTACATTAAGATCTTGAACACCTATTTCCCTTGAAATATTTGTACCCACAATTTAAATCATTTCATTCATGTTTACCTATTAATTATAGTTTAACTGGACAATGTATTAAGCTACCCTTCAACAGATGATGTTGGTTTCTGCAATTTACCAGCTATGTTGACACTGCAGCCCACCAGCTCAATATGCGAACAGTTCCTGGTTTTTTCCCCCTCCAGTATCAATGGTAGGGGCCATTTCCTAATACAAAAGGATAACATAATAAATCCTTGCTTATTGAAAGCAAAACCAACGAGGATACAGACTAACACAGCTACCATTCTGAAGCTTATTGAAAGTGCATCCATATATATATTTCTGAAGAAATTATTCCATGGTGGCCAGAAGACTCACAAGAGACCCTATGGAAGCACCCACATTTTAAATCTCTTTCTCTATACTTGACCAGAAAAAGGATAAACACATCCAGTTATCACAAGTGGACATAAATATATCTTTCTTGAAACTGCATATCAACAAAACAAAAAAATCCTTAAATCAGGAAAGACAGGGCCAATATATACATAACATTTCATTGTGAGACTAAAACATAGAAACGATTATGTAATCTAAGTGAAATGTGGCTCCAATGGGGAAAAAAAGAAAGAGAGAGAGAGAGAGAGAGAGAGAGAGAGAACGAACATAAACACCACCACCTTACTGGGTCAGCTCTGCTTTTCACAGCTATAGTATTAGCACTGCATAGCCAATACAGCTGAGAGAATGTGAGATGGATTCTATTCTTTCTTGTGTATTACCAGTACAATTGATTTTTAAGGCCATGATAAGGTAAAAACAACAACAACAAACAAACAAACAAACAAACAAGATGTTGGGATACATAAGGAACAGAATGGAGAATAATGTGACAAAAAATATCATTCTATTATATCAGTCAATGGCGTATCCTCATCTGAAATATTGTGCACACTATCAGTCACCCCATCTCCAAAAGAATATTGAAGAATTAGAAGGGGAAGAGCAATGAGAATGATTAGGGACATGGAAAAAAACATATGAAAGAGACTGAAAAGATTTGGGATTGTTTACATTTAAAGGGGAAAATCAAGAGGTCATGATAAAAGTACATACAATAATGAAATGTATAAAAGAGGTAGATTGGGAGCGTTCATTCATGTTATGTTCTAACACAGAATTGGGAAGCAAATCCAGATCTCCTGAGTTCCAGTCCACTCCCCTAACCACAAGGTAAGCCTTCTGTTTCAGTAGCCTTAATAGGATATAAGACGAATGACACTGCTGCCTAGTTTCCAGCACAATTAATTACTCTTGCTTGCTTGTGCTAATGGTATAAGCTGCTTTTGTGGGGAGGAGAGTTGTTTCAACAACAAATAGCAAATTACTGGATAAACAAGTACTGTAGGGCATTTACTAAATACACAACACAGCTTTGGTCTCCATGTTGTTAGAAACAGATTTTTTTTGTGGCTTGATCAATCTAAAAATCTTCTCAAACGGCCCAAGAATTAAGTCTTTAAGACCAATTTGGCTTTCACTGAAATTTACATTTTCATTCAGTATCTAGCTAAGAATTGGAAACATGATAGAAAACAACTAATTTTGATAATTAAGCTTTTCTAATAAGCTGAAACTGTACCATTTAGGTCTAACATCTTACTTCACTTTACGAAACCACAGACCCAGTAGCACTTAATGTAAAACTTGCTTTTTCACTAACAGAATACACTGGCCAGTAATTGACAAGAGAATGAAACTGAACAAATATATATTCTGTAATCACCACCCACAAGGGGAACAAGTGGTACACATGATTAAATTCACACAGCCACCCACCGGACACATATGCACACAAAAAGAGCAAATCCACAAATCTCTATTAGACTGGGGGATGGGAAGAGGAAGTATGTGCATAAATTGGTCTGGTGAGACCTAAAGCTGTTCATAATGAACTATTTTGCATGAAGCAGTACTGCATATTCATTATAACTGTACGGGGCATAGCTTAGTTCGTTTAATTGGAAGTCAGGTCAAAGCAGATTTACTGGAGTTTGGCCTCAGATGAAATGCTGCTTTCTATCACAGCATATTTTACATTTTATTTTAATATGTTTATTGCTTGGGGAAACTTACAGATCCTTCCCACAAGTTTGCTATCCTCTTAAAAAGATTGTTCAGGTATTATTTCAATGTTTAATGACTGCTTAAGGTATTTCAAAAGAATGCCTAGAAACAGCCCATTTTTACAAGTACAATCCTTTTATGAATCACATGAAAGGGCTATGAATAGTTAAATTAACAGTTAATCAAGCTTTCAGAGAGAATTTCACTAATGCATTTACCATTAACATGGCAAACATGTTCCTACAAATCAAGAGAATTTCTCCTTTTGTCTTTTAAAATATAATTTTGGTGAATACTCAGTATTCATCAAAGCAAAAGGTTGATAGAATGGTCTAGAGTCCATCATAACATGGGGAGAAACTGTGCATGCTTCCTTCCATAGTACTTGGAAGGCACAACAATCCTCGGCTTTTTCTGAGAAGAAACTCCCCATTTGCACCAATTTAATTAAGTGGATTTATGTTATTAACAAGTATATACCAAGAATTACATGGAAATTTACCAATCAATTCAGTTACAACCTAAAAATGATTATTTTACAGACGTACAGAAGTTATAGGCCAATGCATTATGCCTCACTAGCCCAATCACTGAAAGATACTTTTACAGACAAAATGAAGTAAGCATTGTCTTTGTCTTCCCTCTTACTTGTTTTGCAAATTACTGGATCTCAGCTCTTGCCATGCCTTTCATAGGGATCCCGGATCTCAGCTCTTGCCATGCCTTTCACAGGGATCTCTATGAAACACAAGCATCTCCTATACAGGTAAGTATCTGAGTTAAATCAAAGGAGTTTTGCCAGGCCTGGCCTCAAAAAATCATTAAGAATTAAATCCTTCAGAATCTGTCAGACACAGAAAATGAACAAGCTTCTAATACTTCAAATCACATTACTAATTTACAAAGTGCAGACAAATCCATACTCTATGAAGTTCGTTTGAAGAATGCTTTCTGATGCATTTCAAATTGACCGGAAGATCGATTTTGCAAGACACAATCACCACATTTGTTTTCATATACAGATATATAAATGCGCACACACAAACACACCCTTTCAACCTCTCTGATATCACAGTAGCCTTCAGCACTTCCTGTCTTCTTGAGAAGCACTTTGTTCAAAAGAAATGTGTGTGCTTTATGCTCTTAAAATAAGATCCCAACTTATGTCATAGACAGAGCACTCAATATTTCCATTTTACTCATGAAAATGCAGCTCACAAATAATTGAGAATCCCATGTAGATTAATTTAAATATATAACGTTGTAATGTAAAATATGCCAGAAATCTGCATAGTGTAAATAAATTAGCTATTTACCAAGGATACTACCTAGAATCACATACCACACCACCTATAATTTAAATAAGAATTGCATGATTATCATCATTTATAGAGCTCCTTGGAACTTCATGGAGCTTCAGAGAAGACAGGTTATTTGCCCGAACAAATTTATAATCCATGGTCCTGATCCTGCTACTGATTTTGCACTAGTAGATCCCTGTGTCTGCACAGAGTCCCAGTTAACTCAAGAGAGCTCTGTATGAGGATAGGGTCTGTTTGCATTGAGTCAATTGCAGAAATGGGGCCTAGAGTAAAGCCATAAGAGACAAGGAGAAATGAGTAAAGCGTTGGGCAAAAGTGAGATAATAAGATGATGTAGCCATGTGAAAGGCTAGTATGTTTGCATTTGTGGTTACAGCATTCATATTTTATTTCTTTCAAATATTAATTGAATTAACATTATTAGTGAGAATGTATGGAAAAGTACAAAGATATGGGCTTTAATGAAAGACTTAAAGGATTTATGAGTCAATAGTGTGCCCTTGTTGCCAAGAAGGCCAATGACATTTTGGGATGTATAAGTAGGGGCATTGCCAGCAGATCAAGGGACGTGATCGTTCCCCTCTATTCGACATTGGTGAGGCCTCATCTGGAGTACTGTGTCCAGTTTTGGGCCCCACACTACAAGAAGGATGTGGAAAAATTGGAAAACATCCAGCGGAGGGCAACAAAAATGATTAGGGGTCTGGAACACGTGACTTATGAGGAGAGGCTGAGGGAACTGGGATTGTTTAGTCTGCAGAAGAGAAGAATGAGGGGGGATTTGATAGCTGCTTTCAACTAACTGAAAGGGGGTTCCAAAGAGGATGGATCTAGATTGTTCTCAGTGGTAGCAGATGACAGAACAAGGAGTAATGGTCTCAAGTTGCAGTGGGGGAGGTTTAGGTTGGATATTAGGAAAAACTTTTTCACTAGGAGGGTGGTGAAGCACTGAAATGAGTTACCTAGGGAGGTGGTGGAACCTCCTTCCTTAGACGTTTTTAAGGTCAGGCTTGACAAAGCCCTGGCCGGGATGATTTAGTTGGGGATTGGCCCTGCTTGAGTGCGGGGTTGGACTAGATGACCTCCTGAGGTCCCTTCCAACCCTAATATTCTATGATTCTATGATTCCATTAATTCAACTTCAGAACAAAGTACAGTGCCTCCCACATATTAACTGAGGCATAATTAAATGTTAAAAATAATATGTTTTAAAGTGGAAGAAGTGTAGCTGATGAAAAAAGCAGAATATAAACCAATAATGGATGTGTATCATCAAATATCAAGAACACAGCAAGATTCAAAGATGGACTGGATGTCTATATATATCACAAGAACATCCAGAGTTATAGTATAGTTAATGCTAAAAAGAGTATTGGAAGGGATCTAAAACCTCATTCCTCAGGGGTTAAACACATCTCTAATTAGTATTCATTAAGACAAGACTTTCATGGGGGAAATTATCATCTCACAGCTGCTTTCTGCACGTTTTCTATGGAATCACGTGATGCCAGTCAGTGTCAAAGACAGAATATTGGATTAGATAGACCATGAATCAGATCCAGTATGGCAAATAACTTGTCATGGAACTGGTCAAACCATTCATTAAGAGTATTTTTTGTCACAAGTTTAGTCTATTTCTGACTGGCCAATCATTAGGAAACCAATCCTGACTTCTTGGAATGTACTGGGAATTTGTTGAATAGTTTTGGTATAATTTTCAGTCTTTTGGTTGTTTGCAAAAGGTTTGCTTAAAATAGTCACTGTTATTATGTATTGCTATTGTTTCTACTTCCTGGTTGGGTGACAGGATATTAATCAATGACAAATAAAGAATAACTGATATTTGGCCGAATAATTATTTCTGCTAAAATTTGTGAAACTGTAGGGTTTTTTTGTCACCTGAATACTTGTGAATAATAAATATTGCACAACAAAGCATAGTGAACCAAACTCAGCATATTTATTTGCAAAACTATATGTTAATTAGTTTACCACATGACAAAATTTGATATATAAAACAATTTTTTTGAAAAATCCACCGTATCATCCTCCCTCAACTATTTATGCTCAAATATGGAATATTAAAATAAAACATTTACAAAGAAACAGAACAGTCACATTTTAAACTTAGATCAAAACATCCTTTTTAAATCAATAGGAAGAGTTGCAGCAGGTTTTCAACATTAAGGAATGTGCTGCATGATAGGTGTACCCTGTGAAAGTTAACTGTGCCCAGCTACCAAACAGTCTCCTAGCTCATTCACTGTTAACCCGGGTAAATGGAAATGCAGCCTTCTTGAACAGAGTCTAATATTATTCTAAAATAGCCAGCTAAATATCACTGCCTGTTCATTTTTTTCATGTGTCTTTGAGGGATGGGGAGGAGGATCTCTCCAATAGGGACAAAAACGACAAGTTAATGAAAATGTATAATTTCCTGTCAAGAAACCATTTTCTTTGAAGAATACTATACTTTTGTTTTATTACTCTTGCTATACAGAGTAACAGGTCTGCCTTCACTAAGAGTCAAACCTGATACTGGATGTCTATCAGGATATAGAAGTTAGAGTTAAGATGTCATGCCACTCACAACAGCTGCAATTTATTTCACTTCAGCGTGCTGTTGCCATCTCAGTCCCATTAGTGCATCTTTTGGGCTCATATTTCCTGACAGAGCTGATAATTTCAAATTCTTTGCTGTTCTGGACAAATCGAAATGCAGTAGGTATTCAATTAAGATACAAACAGTTTTACGACTCGATGCTGCTTCCACTGAAGTCAGTAGCAAAACTCCCATTGACTTCTGTAGTGCAGGATCAGAGCCTAAGTGAAAGGAGGCCAGGAGCCACCTTAAAAAATGGAGAAAGGTGTCCTTTCATGTAACCTAAAAATAAACAGCACAGGTTAGCTACAAAACAAAATCATTACTGATACCAGACAGACATTCATTGCAAGCCAGAGTCAAGCTGTATTGGAAAAGATATAAAGAATGCTAACACACTGGCCCTTCCATCACTTCCTGGGCACTACATTGACCCAACATCTTAAAGAAAAAACAACTTGGTTCTTGTTCACATAAAACACTCAACAAGTCTCTTGTCTGAATAAAAAAGACCGCAGCTATATGGAAAAGCTACAGTACGTAACTGTCTTTCTAAAATGAACCAAAATCCTTTGGGGGGACGGAGAATAACAACAACTAGCTCAATCATTTGCAGGGACAGAATACTGTTACTGATTCAGGGCCTCCAGTTTAGAAAGTAAACGTTTCCATTTCACCTTAGCATTTAAGCTAGTGGCAAGAGATTTTCTATAACAGTGACATTATCTCCAGCATCTATATACAGCAATACCTGCCTACAAGACTAAACGTTGCCTGACAATCTTACCCTTTGAAAACCAGAGTTAAAGGATTTTGTGCAAGAGATGAAGGAATCCTCCCCACTATCCCAAACCTAGCAGCCTCGTAATGTATAAGTAATGCTATACACAAAGCATTTTGAGGAAAGGAGTGATACTTTCTGCATAGTGCAAGTTTTAAAGGAAATAAAATGAATGTGTGAAATACCAAATCTGGTAATGAATGGTACTTAGTTCTTATCATGGCAAGGCAATTTCCTGCAATATCCTTTAAAATCTTTATTGAATTAAGTTAAGTTTCTTTGGAGTCCATTGTTTTAAATGCAAAGTTTGTGTATTATTGTGGGATTGTGTGTAACTTCCCTAGGGGGAGATGTGCTCAATGTAAACCTTGGGAAATGTTACAGTATTCAAAGGACTATTTTAAACCATGTGCCAGACAAGAAGGAACTTTGGGGACAAACAAATTAAAGTGGGTTTCCTAGGAAATGCCTGGTGGGAGGTGAACACAAATTCCTACCTCTAGACCCAACCTTCTGAAATTACACACTGAGGAAAGAACCATTGAAAGAATCATTGTCGGCTGATTACCTCTTCCTGGAATTTGAAGATCAAAGTCCCAAGATGTAAAAAGGTGAGTGACTTATTCATGGGAGTGCTTGTTCTGAGCTAAAGATGTTATGAACTTGTAACCACAGATAAATTCTTTGGTGGGGTTTGAAGGACTGACTCCTGTTACAGCCCCTGCTTGATTTGTATGTGTGGTGGTGTGGAGGAGTGATCTCTGATAAACTTATTAGCATGTGCATAGGTTCTTCTATTGTTTCAAATACATTTTCTCTATAATGCTTTCACCTTAAAAATAAATCTGCTTACTGAGTACGGCTGTTGTGATAACATAACTCTGGGCAATTACACCATTTATAGCCTCTGGAGAGAAAGCAAAGTGCAGACACTGGCCATTTAGATCAGGGAACTGTGTAGCCTGGAAAAAAACCTGTACAGGAGGGATAGAGACATGGTTCTCTGCTCAAGAAAGGGGATGGCTGAGAAGCCAGGAACCGAGAGTCGGTGTTTTTGAGGGACTCTGGAGGGGGAATACAGGTGCAGTTGCCATGAACTGTGACACTTATATAACACTTATATAACCTATAGATCTTAAAGCAGTTTACAAAGGAAGAGACATATCACTACCCTCAACAGAAAGAGATAAGGAAGTGAAGTAACTTGTTCAAGGTTGTACAGCAGGTTAGTGGTAGAGGTGAAAATGAAACTCAGATTTTCTGCCTCCAGGTCCAATATCCTACCCAGTGAACCAAGCTAGCCTCTGTGTGGATAGGAGAAATATGAAAGAAACAAAACAATTATATTTCTTGAGAACTATAAAAAACAATGGGAATAAAACTATTGAAATAAAGGATCCTACAGAAATAATGCCAATTGCATTTAAAAAAAGAAAACAAATCCCTCCACACATACTCATTACCCTTTTCCCCCATCATAAATCAGAAAGCAGACACACAGCTACAGCAGATCTATAAAGCAGCATAGATCAGACTCTAGCAGTGGGTCAGTCTCTTACGAGCTGTATATTACAACCCACAACTACTACAGATGTAAGAGTAAATTTGAGGGCAAATAAATATTTCAATTTTTCAGCTGTGTCATAAATGTGCTAGTTAATTTTCTGCAGGTTTGTTGTAAAAAGCCAAAATATCTTTTTTTTTCTTTTCTATGTAATGGATGTTAGCAGATTCCAGACTTCAAGGGTAAAATGCATTAAAATCTTTACATAAATTCAGACTATACCTCATTGCCCTCTCAAAATAAATGTCTACCACATTCTTTGCAGATGGAGGCAAACACATATTTGAAGCATTGTTGAGCAGATAACCACATTATTTGGTGTACACACCAGGAGAAATTTAGTCTTGAGAGATTAGGAATACATGAGACCTGGGAGATATATTCCCAGCTCTGCCACTGATTTACCTCTGGAATCTTGAGTAAACCACTTAAACTTCTCTGCCTCGGTTTATCATATACATAAATTGAAACTTACTTAGTCCATTTTATTCACTGATCTCAAAGCACTTTAAAAATATCCTCAATTTAATAGAAATGGGGAAGTGGAAATGCAGAGACATGAGGTGACTTCACAAAATCAGTAACACAACTGGGAATACAACCCAGGTCTTCTGACTCTCTTTCCTGTTCTCTTTCCACTGGATCACACAAAATCTTGGTTTGTTCAGATTTGGAATTCTCAAGCACAGGTTGCTCCTATTGTTTCATGAGATCACAACTTTGAGCAATGTCCTACCAACAGAATTTGACATCAGGGAAAATCAGCATGTAAAGTATCCATTTTAAGAGGGAACAGTAGCGGTTTGCCTGCCGAATGGCTGACATCCTTCATTTTACAGCAATAGTCTGATAAAGAGGAAAAGTGATGGTGACCAAAGGCTAAGGCCCTCAGGTTGACTACTAGATAACAATGCTTTAAGGAATATTTTTTTCTTTGGCATCCCGTTGCAATCTAAAGGACAGATGGACCGTGCCAGAAGAAAGAGAATAGCTATAAACCAGTTTCAATTGTTTTAAAAACTTGTTACATTAAGCCTCAAAAACTAAATCTCTTTATTTAGTAAAATGTTAACGATTCTGTCAATCAATCCTTGGAGAAAAGAGCTATTGTGTAATGATAGAGGCATTATTTTTGAATGTAAAACATCAAATTTATTTGATAGGAATGCACTGTAATCTATATGAAACTGGTTTAAATAAACCGGATGATGATTCCAGAGATAACACATGATGATTCCACATTGACCGCACTGCACTTTTAAGCAGGGGGAGAAGGGGTATTTGGCTGGCTGGCCCAATGAAGGGAAGAGTGCTTGACAGCTAGGCAGGGGAAATGAAAAGTGCTGCAAAAGGGGCAGCGCGGTCGCTGACTCATCCCCTAGGAATGCAGGGTTTAAAAGGGGAAGCTCTGTGCCTGGAGCCTCCTTTTTACATGGAGCAGGCTGAGGCAGGACTCGCTCTCCCTCCTCTTTTGTCAAGACCTGCTGTGGGCATTACGCTAGCTGTCCCTTTTTTAGGGGGTCTGGGAAGGAATTTTTCCCTTACCACCATATTGGCTTGGGTGCAGTTGGGGTTTTTTCGCCTTCCCCATAGTGGGTTCAGAAAGGGCTTTGTTTATCCATGGGATGAAGGGCAGTAGGTTATATGTTGCAACTCATTATTTAAGTGTAGCGTGGACGTCCAGGGCAGGTACTCCATAGGAAAGGTATACAGTGACCTGATAAATGGCTTGGAAAATGTCTTTAAAAAAAGAGGTGTTCATTAAAGGAATGAATGGGGGGTGGTTGGGGACTCCTCTGATGGGTACGGCAGGGAGCCAACCCCCCATTCTTAATGCCCACCTTAACACTCCTATGAGGGGGGTGGATGGTAAGATCCTGGCAATGGATTTACTGGAGGGACCTCAATGGAAAAAGAGGGGGACCTTGGGGAAGCCCCCCAGGTATAGTAAGGTCCCGGCAATGGATTTGCTGGAGGGACTTGGATGGAGCTGGTAAAAGCCCCCTGGGTAATTACAGAATAAACATGGGGTTAACCTGTGCTCTACACTTTTATCTGCCGGGTAGTCCCAGACATCTAATAATAAAGTTATGGCCTGATTAAACCCATGTCAAATGTCACCTGTGCTTCTTTTGGTATAGCCAGACAATGACTCTACACCTGTTATTACCTATCAGCATCTGATAAAAGGAAGAAATGGAAAGAAGAATTTCAAGGAAATCTGAGTAACCAAATTCTGTCTTTGTGCACAGTAGTTGCATTTCTACTGCCTCTTGCACCATGTTGAATTTGGCCAAGGTTATACCAGATGAATCAGAAGAGTTTTTGGATAAACTTGATTAGGGTCATCTATTGAAGCAGCCTTGCAAAGTTCTATTTCCTTGAAGGAGTATTTGGTTTTCAAGAAGTAGCGTTGCAAACTCTTGTGATTTCATCTCCAGTCTCTTGATAGTTGATGTTTTACTAAAGCCCGAGCTGATGGATTCTTGTGATTAAATGGGAATCTCAGGTTTCATTTAACAACAACAACAAAATCCAGAGAAAAAGCGTGACAAGAGCACCAGAAAACCAATTAAATGAGCCCAATATGTATTAGTTTTTATATCTATCACGATCTTTAGGACAATCTCATGAATCTGTAATGTCTGACTCATGCTTTTTGAATTTTGGGGGTTGGAAAGAGAGACGAGTTTTCAAATCATCATCACCATGGAAAAGTAGCTTTTTGTCTATCCTGTTAAATTTTCAGGGCTCTAAATAGGATAATATGACCAGACTGTGTACAACCTTAAAACAGCTTTGTCTCATAAGTAATGAGCACCTTTTTTGTGTCCCCTTTTTCTAATTGAATTTCCTATGTGGTTAAAGCAATAGAAAAATGAATTTTAGCTTGACATCATGTAGCATTGTGGAGTCTAGCTTCTTCGCAGTCTTCGGGCAAAACATACAGTTCCCCATGCACTTTTTAAGTGAAATTTTAGTTTGCAGATTTTGTGTGAATAGACATAGGGGTTTATAGAAGTCTTGATCAATAATCCAAATTAATATGTTTGACTGTACTAGGGGGAAAAAAAAGACAAATACAAACCAATCACCCGCACAATTAAATTTTACAAAATATCACTGCTGAGTTACAGATAGGAAAACTAAAAATCTATGTTTAAAACCAGTACATTTTTTTAAAAGGTCAGGATAGCAAAAATGATATAATGACTGGGGGTGGGGGAGAATCATTAGAACCATGGATGTCAAATGGATGTCAAATCTGTGGATGTCAAATGTAAACATGGAACAAGTTTTATGGTTAAATGACAAAAAGGTATAAGTGGCTTGGGGAAAAAAGATTGAAATGTGACGGACAGAAACATTAGTACATTTTGACAATAGCAGGGTAAACTGTACCTCTAAAGTATTTTGGCATTAAAAATTGCTGTGCCAGTCTGGAGAGGCTACATAGAACTATCAGAATTTATTAACACTGCTCAGTCTATGATTGAGTATGTGCTGTCAGTCATCACTGTTAGTCCTTGCCAAAGGAATATTTAAAAGCAACTGTTTGATCTATTATGTACATATACAAAGAAATTTCAAATGCTTTCCCTCTGGTCCTTTTAGATATCTGCAGGAGTTGGTGGGTCAGGGATTATAAAGCCTGCATGATGTCCCTATGACTGACACATTCTTACATTGGCAGGGAGATAGATTGATAAAAGTCACCACTCTATATCTCCACAGGGACTGAAGAAGGCAGGAGGCATAGCACAAGACATCATCTTGTTGTAAAACCTGTGAGTTAGGGGGTAGGAAAGCTTTACTTTTGTAAGGAACGCTTTTCTCTATAATAGAGCCTGTCTATGCTTGTTCATAATTACGCCAGCTGCAATCAGTACCAGCCATACAAAACACCTTTCAATGTTCATATTATAGCAATCTTGGGTTTATCTTTTCATAATGAAATAGAAAACCTTACTTTAAACTAATTTAACCTAAAGTCTCCTTACTTTGCAATGACTTCATATTACATTATGATCCAGAGAATATTTGCATTTTGTTCACAAATCCCACATTGTTTTCTCTATAACTAATCCATATATTTATATTAAACTTGCTCAGGCTAGAGAAATATTTCCACTCAATTTCTCTGTGAGCTAAGACAAATAGTTAGTTAACTCTGGCCCGTATCATCCTCTACAGATCCACATGCAGAACAGACCTTTAAAAGAGCCAAATCCTAGTTTCTGTAGGCAATTATTCCTAGTGATGACAAGTTTTATAGAGGATCCTCAGTGGAAGGTTACAGTCAAACAGTTTGTTGTGTGCTTAAAGTGGAGCTCACCACAGGCACTTTATCCTCCAAACCTTTACACTCTGGTTTATTATAAACTGCCAACATCTAATCCACATGGGATCAGGACTCTTTCCTCCATTAGAAGACCCCCTGACAAAAATCCAGAAGTTATATAACTCACTTCTTAGGCTCCGATACTCCAAATACTTGCCTGTGCTTAACTGACACTCTGCAAGCAGTACTCATTAGAGTCAACGGAACTACTCAGTGCATAGTTAAGCATGTTCATAGAGTCACTGCAGGACAAGGCCTTGGTCTCCATATACAGGCCAGAGACAAAATTGTTGTCACAAACACTGTCCTCATTAGAGGCCAAAGACCACACTGTGGATCCTCCTGCTCTGTTGTAGAAGGCAAAGAAACTACACAGCATCCCAGAACTCTTCCCAACACTGAGGAAATACCTTCCAGATTTAAGTGTGCACTATCTATTCTACACACAGATGTCTCATAATAGTTATTGCGTATAACAGAATTTATAACCATGCTCATAATGATATTCACGAAAAGGAAGATTTGCTTTCCTTTTTTCTTCTCAAATTGGGACACATGAAATGACTAACTGGTATAATTTGTGTACTGAACTGGGCAGATTAATTTCATGTGGCAAATAGTAATAATATTGGGGAACACATGGAACGTGGATTGGGAAACAAATGAGTTAAGTCTGGTAGAGCCACCTTAGTATACAATTTTCTTATATCTTACTGTTAATACATCTTTAACTGTTACAAATTTTAAAGATATTCTGGGGCTGTCTTTTTGTTGTGTGTGTATTGTACCTAGCACAATGAGACCTTGATCTATTGTTAGATGGACCACACAAATTATTAATTATTAAAAGTATTATGTATACAATTAAATTATTAGCTATATTGTCTATTGACAAAGTATTTTGTCTGGATTCTTGGGAAATGATATTTTTGTTGGTTAGCAATTACAGCATTATATTTGTTCTTTCAGAAAAAAAAATCCACACCAGGGTAAATAAAACCATTTAAATAAACCAAACATACAATCTATAGTTGATGAGCCAGTGGAGCGAGTCTGCATGTCAAAACACAGTTTCTACTTTGCAAAGCAAGTGGGATTTTCATGGTTAGCAAATGTAAATTTCTCATGCTGGTGAAAGCTACAGGAAATGAAATTTAAAGATAATAAAGAAATAATTTAACAGCTACACTGTATACCTCTCCACAGATCAACTCTAAATATAAAGCAAGTATCCTGTAATGAAGTTTCTTATTTATTCACTGTCCAAGCTATTACACTCAAGTTGGAACTAATGGACTTTTCAGGACACAATTCCACCTCATTTGTAAGTTGTCAACAGGAAGTTATTTGGTTTCCCTATTACTTTGCTCGCATGCAAGAACCAATTGTAATATGGTGGTTTTAATATTACAGTAAGATTTTTCAATCCTTTCCAGTTATATTTCAGTATTTGAGCATCTCAGATACTACAGCCCTAAAGTGAGCTGTAGAAAATATGTTCATAAGAACGGTAGGAAACATGTTTTAGGTTGAAAATGGCAATATCTATTTTTCTTGGAGTGAAATCCTGACCCCACTGAAGTCAATAGGAGTATTCAGTGCAGCCGAGATTTCACCTGGTACTTTATTTAAAGGGTGATGAATACCTCACATACTCCCATTGACTGCAGTGAGAGTTCTGATGTGTGTAAGTGAGGACAGAATTTAACTCACTGAATAATTCCATGCCTACTCCTGGGCACCTAACTCCATTAGGCTCTTTTGCAAATCCAAGCTTAGATTTATAACTATCAAATTGGAGGACACAAGACTGTCTACATTCTATAAAAACTTAGCCCACTATTCATTCTGCCTGCAATTATTACTGGGCACAATACTGTAAACATTAATTGGAGGCCCCTTGTCAAAAACCGGCCCATTTATTCCCAACCTGCACGTGAAGGACTGCTTCTGCAACCTGAAGCATCCAACACAATTCTGTGTCAGTTTCTGTAGTCAGTTGTTCCAATGTTAAAATTGAACTAGAGTGCTATATAATTAACCAAAAGAAATCTATTCAAATAATGCTGAAGAAAGTAACTTAAATTAAACAGGTTTCAGTGTATTTTCCACTGAATGCATCCGAAGCAGTGAGCTGTAGCTCATGAAAGCTTATGCTCAAATAAATTTTAGTCTCTAAGGTGCCACAAGTACTCCTTTTTTTAAATTAAACAAAGGTTCAAGAATATTGCAGTGATGGAAGCAAGACTGTGCCATTACACTGATGGAGGCAATACCTAGATTGTGCCATATAGGCATTTTGAAAGGAAGGTGAGGGGACACGTGACCTGAACAGGAGCATTGGAAAGCATTCTACAGAAGCACAATGCCTTCCAGAGCTCCCAATTAGCAGACAGGCTTGTCTCTTCCTTAAACTGAAAATACTTATATAATAATTACTAGCAGGGTTAGCAGAACGTTGACTATAGCAGTGAACAAGGGCATAGACTCTGTTTCAGATAAAAATGTACCAATTTTTAAAACAATTAATCCATCCACATTTCCCCTACCCTGATTTCAGGTATATGTGAATTTTAAATCTGTATCTGAACTGTATGCTATTTGTGAACAGGCTAACAGAAGTCACATAGCTAGTGATTTTTTTTTCAAATATGCAGATTCTTATCCAAAACCCAAATTCTTCAAAATCCAAACTTGTTACTCATAATTTGGATCAGCTGTAATTATGGTACTTAAAAATAAGTAATAATTAATTATTTTCTACTTATGAAGGCATAAAGTAATATATTTATATGCTTTGATACGACTTGATCCACACCTTAATCATCACATCACATTTGCAGGTCACCTGATTCGGGGGTGCTATGTATTACTCCTGAAAGCCTAAAGAAGCAAAAAGATTCACAATGCCCTCTTATCCCCAGCTCCTGTCTACAACACTTTAGCAGCAAAGACAATGATAATTATTTCTATTTCACTGCATTTCTATTAAATAATGAAAAAACAGGAGTTAGAAATAAATCCCTCAAAAATCTTTGAATACAGAGTTGATGCCAGGATTTTATACTATGGGATTTGCATTTTTACAACTATTTGCTCTTTCTCTAAGAAACAGTCCATGGTGCAATTTAGGAAAGTTTGCTGGAATCTCATAGAGCATATTTCAATTTTGTTTTAAACTAGAAATAGTTCCAATTGAGTGAATCTCAATTTCATTATTGCAGCTGCTCTTTATAATGGACTGCACTGGAACTCCTAAATCCATCATCCTCAAACTTTAAGTGAGATTTTAAAAATCTAGACCCACACCTGGATCTGAATTGTTCACCTCAAGTCCAAGTTTAGTTCAAATACTTCGCATAGCTTCAGTTTTGGAACAACTGCAGGGGTGAAAGTGAGCCGGGATGGCGTACCGATAAGAAGCCGGTACTGGCCCATACGCAGTCGACGTTAAAGCGCAGCGCTTTAACGTCCCTGCACCTTTTGCCTCCCCCATTGGCGGCTCTGCCAGTAGGGACCCTACCGGCAGGCCTGCCGACGGGGGTGTGTGGCAAAAGAGGCAGCTACCCCGGTGCCGGCAATTTAAAAGGGCTCAGGGCTCCTGGCCACTGCCGCCACTACTAGCAGCAGCCAGAGCCCCGGGCTCTTTTAAATCGCCGCCGGAGCCCCAGGCAGCATGGGCCAGGCAACGCGGATGGGCTGGCGGGGGGAGGCTGAGCCCAGCCCCGCCCCTTCCACCCAAGGCCCCGCCCCTTCCGGGGTCCTGGAGCCAGCCCCTGTACCAGTGAGAGACTAATATTACTTTCACCCCTGAACAACTGCATTAATCTGCTCCAGTGGTTAGGTAGCATAAATGAATATTTCAGCATCAGACAGTTTTAGCTAAAACACAATCAGCGATTCATGCATAGAATTCGACCTCAAACCAATCTACAATGAAGACTGCAATCAAATCGTTTTATTTTCTAAATCTGGAGGGGGAAAAAAATCAGTCAATGGAATTATTCCAGAAAACTCCATCTACATCAGCAGAATTATTTTGGATAACATCCAAACAACGGAGATCAAAATCCTTCATCAAACACTACTGTATACTAGAAACAGTTTTCCATACTTTTTTTTGTTATTTACCAACTCACAACTTAATCATACATGAACTCCTTTCAGTACCTAATAACTCAATCACATATAATAATGTTGCTCGTCGGAGACAAAGCAAGACCTTCACAACCAGATTTGCTGGGATCACATTGTACAATCAACAATGGGTAGACACTTGAAATCATGAGCAAGAGTTACAAAAGCTTTAACAAGATGGACCGCTAAAGCCTATTTTCTCACTCAGTAGTGGAATTGCTATGTTGGATTTTGTTCCGCGGTTTACTGGTTATTCAGAGTTCTAATCTACCTTTACAGTAATGGTACTGAATCTGTTCACTAACTGAATCCTTACACCATGCCAAAACTCAGGTGTATACCTTGAGACTCTTCCATTCATATCAAAGTCATTAACCATCCACAGACAAAGACAGGATTTGGCCCACTTTTTTAAAAGCTTTTTGGGGTGCTTTAAATTGAAAGGCACTGTATACATGCAAAGTGCTAAACTCTATCAGCAGGACAACTGCTAGTTATTCTTCACTTAAAAAACAAAAGCCCATCAGTCTTCTAATCAAATACTAATTTATTGAAAAATCCTATATATTTTTTACCAAATCCAATCCAGTTAAAATTACATATTTTAGACCAAGAATTATGTGAGGGGGATAATGTTTTTTTGTTGTTGTTTTTTAAGATAGCAGAAGTAATCCATTCTTTCAAGGCACCGAAGCAGCTGGCTCTCTGTGTAGGAGTGTTAGATGTTCTTGGCCCTCAAAAATAAGCCCAATTTGACCCTCAATAAATAAGGTATTACTCAACATAAACAAGGGAGGCAGAATCTACCTTCATATAGTAGTCAGCTCTAAAGACCCTGAGGTTGAAATCTTGGCTCCCATTGACTTAAATAGAGCCAGGATTTCACCTTGAGTGTTTGACAAAGTTTAGGGGTTAAATTATGTTAACTAAGAAACAAAACAACTGAGTTCTGTGAACCAAAAATGGATTATCACATGCACGTTTTTGTTAGCAACTCAGTTAGCTGCATTCCTAGAGTGATCTTTCTGAGTGCAATTCCTGCCCCCACCCCCACGTGCACACTTTGCACGTACAA
Source organism: Chelonia mydas (assembly GCF_015237465.2). Classification (NCBI taxonomy): domain Eukaryota; kingdom Metazoa; phylum Chordata; order Testudines; family Cheloniidae; genus Chelonia; species Chelonia mydas. The sequence goes on from NC_057849.1 coordinate 327,445,807, forward strand.
ACATGAGTGTTCAATATTCAAACCCATGTGTGATGGACTCAAATTAAAAAGATAAAAGTACATGAAAGCAAAACAACAAGCCCTTGAAGTGTGTATGTGGCCTCCAAAGGAAAAGGAGAGAAACTGCCACCACATTTAAACTAGATGAGATCTGGATTTAATCTATCACATTCTACTTTTATTTTTCAATGAACACCTGAACAACTAAAAACATTTCGACTTAGTTTTTAATTTTAACTAAATCAAAATTCAATAATTTAAAAATAATATATTCCCACTGCGACCACAAAAAAAGTTCTTAAAAGACTGTAAAACTGCCACATCCACCTAGTACAGAAGCATTTTGTGGGCTTGTAATGGTAAAGGTTGACCCCTCCCCCCCCACCCCAAAAAAAAAAAAAGTGTCTAAGTTTAGAACTAGGTGACGTTTTTCAGATAGTTAATTTGCCAAAAAATAACCTTGTTGTTTTTGTGGATACAGACTAACATGGCTACCCCCTGGTATTTGCCAAAAAATGCAGATTTGTGTTGTCCAAAAGTATTCATGAGTTTGTGTCAAGTCCGCCAAATAGTTTTGACTGAATCAAAAGTCAAAATATCATGGTAAAGTCAAAATAAAATGTTTTGATTCTACAGGAAACACTTGGCTTTGATTTCAGGCATTTTGACAAAAGCACGGGAAGGATTCACAGAGCAGAGGTCCAACAGGAGCTGCTGGAAGCAGCGCGGGACGTACTGGCCGCCGCTTCCAGCAGCCCCTATTGGCCTGGAGCAGCAAACCGCAGCCACTGGGAGCCGCAATCGGCCGAACCTGCGGACGCGGCAGGTAAACAAACTGGCCCGGCCCGGCAGGGGCTTTCCCTGCACAAGCAACGAACAAGTTTGGGAACCACCGGGTTAGAGAAAGAGTGTGAGAATGACTCTACAGCCATGTAATTAAGGTACTCACCTAGGATCTGAGAGACTTAAGTCTGTGCTCCAATGACTAATTTTTTGTAAAAGTGGAACAGCTTCAGGAGGAGAGACTGCCATAGCTCAGCAGTTAGGGCACTCTCCTGCAATATGAGAGGGGCCCACATTCATAGAATCATAGAATAACAGAGTTGGAGGGGACCTCTGGAGGCCATCTAGTTCAACCCCCTGTAAAGAAGATTCAAATATCTTCTTTACACCAGGGAGAGGGGAGAACTGAGCCCCAGGTCTCCCACATCCCAGGTGAGCTTGCAAACGGTAATAAGGGTGGCAGCAGCACCACTATCTCCTCCTCTTGCCATTCTGCAAATCCTTTGCTGTTGTCAGAATATCTAAAATCTAAACAAAATGTTTCATCATTACCAAAACGTTTGTGATCTGCTGAAAAATTCCAAAAAAGTGTCATTTTCCATTTGACACAACACATTTTGTTTGGTTTTTCAGAATTGACAGCGAACCACAAAATCCATTATTCACCCAGCTCTATCTATGGTACAGTTTGGATAAGATCCAAATATTTGATGCTTATCCAAACTGCTCTATCTTTGAATGCATAAACCTATATTGGAAACCTAACTGTAGCAGGTTCAGTTATCAGATTTCAGGTATTTCCCACTTCCAATAAAGACAGAAGAATAAACGGCCAAAGAAAGAAAGAAAGTTAATCAAACTTCTTTTCATCCCCAGTCATCCCCACCCCCCACCCCCCCAAAAAAAAAGTAATAAAAAAAAGGGTTAAAGCTCTGACAAAATATTTCTGGTCACGTCTTGTTTTATTCAAACCCATTGACCCATTTCTAAACAGTCACTGGAGTATTATCCTCACATAAAGAATCAAAGGAAGATAAATAATTCCAAAACATCTGTGCCAAATGCATAATTCAGTTAAAAAATCTGTTTTATATTGCAAAAGAGAAGCTACCAAATGATACTCTAGTCCCTTTGGACCTTTCACATAAACAACAGGAATGCTGGTAACTCTTCTTCAAAACTCGCTTCCAACTCTCTGACAACACATTTGTGCAAGAATTTATCATGAAATAAATTGCCAGGCTTTAAAAATTCACTTGTCTTCTTACATTCCCAATCCTTATTCCCTCCCTCACATCCCCCGATTGCCAACCACTGTATAACTTTTTTTAATTTGCTTTGAGCAGTTCTGTCAGCCTGTTTTGGAGGCTATTCTAATTTAAGCTTTCATTATCTTTTTTCCTTGAGTCTCTGAATGGTCTGTCACTTGCTATAGCCATCACACTGAGCTACTCAAGCGCGCCTTTGATTTTCAACCACCAACTGAGAGGAACAAGGTCTCGGTTTTATAACTTCCTCCTCACATGCTCTCTTCCTGTGGTCAGCCACTATTTATTATTTTCCCATTAATAAAGGTGTACCAAAAAGTAAGGACCTGGCCCTATATGGTGCTGAGTGCCCTCAAATCCTACTGAATTAAACGGGCATTCAGAACTTCACGTCTGGGTCTTAAAGCAGCACATTTGATTAACTTTATCAATAAATAAAAAAAGTCCTTTCAAATTTAATAGGAATAGAGCCAAGAAAGTTGTACCAAAAGATAACGTTTTATAGACATTACTTTAAAATGCATAAAATAATACACTTTAAATGAATATTTTGAACCACTCTGTGTGTGTGTATGTATATCACAATTCTAAAAGCTGACTTTCAGTGACACATAGATTTCTATGTGCTTAAGTCACTTTTGAATATGAGAATTAAACTCCTTTGAAAATTTTATCCTAGAACTTTGGCATAAGGGTATTGTCACCACTCTTTTTTACACCAGTGTCCTATTATTGACACCAGAGTCACTCTTGTGCCAAACGGCAGCAGGATTCTGGGGCCTTGCAAGTCGGCTTCCTAGAATCAGTGTGACACAGAGTCTAGATATAATCTAAGTATAAATGGCTACATTTATACATATATTTCAGGCCTGGAACCGAGGTTGTCACAAATAGGAAGCAGACAATATCCTCTTTCAGAAATCTAAACTCATACACCAATATCTGGTTCCCAGGAAGCTACTGTGTCCTGATAATTGGCTCTAATTAGAGAGATTAAGGCTGAGAGTGAAATCTGCTGCAGCTCACTCCAGCTTCTTTCAAAAGATCCTCCCACAACAAAAATCAATAAAGCCTTTTTTAAAGACTAAAAAATTGCTTGCTCACTAAGAAAAAAAATCTGTAAGATTATGTGTAACAGTATCATCCAGTTATTCCTGCCATAATTATTATTTATTTGTATTGCAGTCATTCCTAGGAACCCCAGTCATGGACTATGACCTCATTGTGCTAGGTACTGTAAAATGTCGAACAAAAATATGGCTCCTGTCCGAGGAGCTTACTACAGAATTATAAAACAGGAGACAACAGATGAATATAGACACATACATGGGGAAGCATAAGGAGACAATGAGACAATACTGGTTGGTAGAATAGGCAGCAGTTACAGATTACCACAGGTTTAACCATTGTCAAATTTTCTTTAAGCTTCACTACAAAAGAACACTTTAAGGACAGATGAAAGGACAATAAGGATGCAGATGCTTTACAGATGTTTACAGGAAGCTCCTCCCAAGCATGAGGGGCAGCAAGGGATGGAGCACAAAGGCCCTTGTTTGGTAATTTAACAAGCGGGTGATGAAGGCTAGCATCATTGGCTGATCAGCGGCAGAGTCAACATCTTTATAGTGTGGCAAATAGGATTAGGACAAGAAGATAACAGTATTATCCTTATATTACAGATAGGAAAACACGGGCAAAAAGATTAAGGGTGGAATTTTCAAAAGCATTCAATGCTGGTCTAACTCTGCTCCCATTAAGGTCAATGAGAGTTTTGCCATCAACTTCAGTAGGATCAAAATTAGATGAACAGAGTGATTTTGAAAATCCCGTTCCAAGTGAGTTGCTAAGAGCCACAAAGTAAATCAGTGTCAGATCCAGCATTAGAACTCTAGTTCTGGCTTTGTAGAGACAATACCTATTTACACAGTTATATATTAATATAATGATTATACAACTGTTCAATATTATTCCCTGAACATTTTGGATGAAAAATATTAATAAAAGACAAGAACAGAAACAAAATATTTTCACACAAAAATTTCATTTTGATCTAAATTTTCCAGTTTTTCAACAAAAAAAACCCTGAAAAATAATGGTTTCTATTCTCCACTCCCTCTTTCCTTCTCTTCTGAAATAGGAAAATGGGTGAGAAGGAGAGGAGCAAATCCCCCACATCCCAATTTTTTAAATTTAATTCAAAAAAAGTTTTGAAAATATATCACATATTTCAACTAGATAAGAGACGACTAAGTGGGGACATGGTAACAGTCTTTAAATATGTAAATGGTTGTTATACAGAGGACAGTGATCAATTGTCCAATGAGGGCCAGAAGAGAATTTGCAGCAAAGGAGATTTAGGTTGGATATTAGAAAAAAAATAAACTTTCTAACTATAAAGAGAGTTAGGCAGTGGATAGGTCACCTTGGGAGACTGTGGAAATCCTGTCATTGGAGGGGTTTATGGGCAGGTTAGACAAATGTCTTTCAGGGATGATTTAGGTATACTTGGTCCTGCCTCACAGTGGGAGGAATGAATTAGATGACCATTTGTTGTCCCTTCCAGCCCTACATTTCTATGATTCTACCACTAGATATAGTAATTATTTTTTCATACATTTGCATAGATGTTGCAACCTTGCATGGGAACAAGAGTCATATGAGGTGAGGGACTTAAAAGAAGAAGAATACATTTTGGCTTTTTGGGGGGTGGTTGTTTTTAGGAAATATGCTGAATGTCCTTAGCCATGTAAATGGTGGCATACATCATACAGTGAGAAGGTTTTTGGTACTCACATTCAGTACTCCTTTAAAAAAAAAAAAAGATCCTCTAGAACAGTGGTTCTCAAAATTTAACAATCTACGGACCCCCATTTTGCTTTAAAATTTTTAGCAGACCCCCAAACTCCCCGCTCAGCCTCAGGCCCCACCCCCACTCCACCCCTTCCCACAAGACCCCACCCCTGCTCCACCCCTGCCCCTCCTCTTCCCTGCTTCTTTCCGCCCCCTATTTCAAGCATGCCCTGTCCCTGCTACTCTCCTTCCCTCCCAGCGCCTCCTGCACGCCACTAAACAGCTGTTCCCCGGTGTGCAGGCGGCACTAGGAGGGAGGGAGAGAGAGAGAGAAGAGTTGTGGTAGGGAGGGGGAGGAGTTAGTCAGTAGGGCCCGCAGACCCCCTGGAGTACCCTCATGGGCCCCCAAGGGTCCGTGGATCCCAGTTTGAGAAATGCTGCTCTAGAATATTATAGAAAATGAAAACTTTCCCATTCCATCCTATAAAATGTGACAAAACTACATACCCATTAGATTATGTAAAATGGTTCAAAAATCTATAGAAGGATATCAATCTGTATTATAGTATATAGGGTTTTTTAAGAGTAATTTCTTTAAGAATCCTACTGGTTTTAACCCTACAAATTACATTCTATAAGACTTGTCCAGGTGGGTTCATTTTGGAATTTTGTGTTCATGTCTAAATCACTAATTATTTTGGGTTCCTCAATTTATTGGGTACCTAACTTGACACATTTTAAAGGAGATTAATTTTCAACAGGGAGGGTCTCAATGTTTTCTGAAAATGTTTTTGTCTCAGTAGACCCCCAAAACTGAGGCATCCATTAGTCACTTGTAGAAATTTAGTCCTTTATAATTGCAGTTCAACTCTTTGTTTTGGCAATATGCATTTGCAGACTGGCTGTTGTATATTGCATTGGGTACAATACGTAACAAATATACATACACACAAACACACTATTCAAAATAGCCTAAATTTCATTAGGATGGGCACATAGTCCTCCATAAGTTGCTATTTGCCTGGCTTACTTGGATAAGTACCTGGAGAAACAAAAGTTCATCTGTTGACAACTATGTGAATGGCAATTAGTTCAACTATTCTCCTGCAGACAGTAAGTGTCACAAGTGCCCCCTCCTGCACTACACTATACATTTATCTACATATATCACACTGGCTCAATGCCATCTAAAATATATATAGATAGATATATATAGACACACACACACACAAGGCAGCAAATTAGATTGTAACTTGTGACACACACAAATGGTTAATACTTTTGAGATGTATCTAGCTGCTTGGTGTTTGTCTACACTTACAGTGCTGTAACACTTAGTGAAGACGCTAGCTACACCAACAGAAGAGCTTCTCCCATCAACATAGCGCTGTCTACCCTGGCAGTTAGGTCAGCATAACTGCGTCTCTCAGGGCTGTGGATTTTCCACACCCTGAGTGATGTAGTTATACCAACGTAAGTTTGTAGTATAGACCAGGGCTTAGCATGGGAAAAATTCAGCTACCTTTGCTCATGCTGAATATTATCTTATACAGCAGTTTCTGTGGAACTACTCACAGAGTAAGTTATTACTCAGTGTGAGTAAGAATGGCAAAAGCAGGCTCACTATATAGCTGTTGAATTCAGGACTAATTGATGTATTGTATCTACAGGATATGCAAAAGACTACAATACGTAACAAATATAGTTTATGTGCATGAATATTTTTAATACTGTGGTCAATACAAAATAACGACTGAATAAAATGATTTTACAGCTTTTTGTTTAAAAAAATCAAACAATCAAAAAACTAAATTTCAAATTACTTTGTTCAGTGGGTCCCTATTTCACATAGTGTATTGAACAGCCAAAGACATTAGGCAGAAGGAATATGGGACGGATGGTTTGTCATGGCAGCACCCTGCTATTAAATTAGAAATAAGTGCCTTCTAATAGTCAGAAAATGACCACATAGGACATGCAGAGCCAGCTTAAACTAGAGCCAGCTGATCAGTTAAACTGGTAATAATAAAGAATAACATTGATAAAATAGTCTACATGGGGTTAAGAGCTCCAGGAACTGTGAATCTGAGGGATACAGATAGTATTCATACAGAAAGAAATGTCATTCAACAAAGCACAAATTTACACACAAACACATACTGTTCTTCTTGTTGATCTCTCCCCTCTTCCATCTACTTTCTTCCCCCGCTGCATGTTAAATCTTCAATATCATCACTTGCAAAGATGACTCAGCATTTAAAAACTGCTATACAAAAATTGTGTGCTGGATTCTACGATAAGATAGATGCTATCATTCTAGTAGATACTATTTATTCTAGCCAATTTTATACAGCCTTGATGATCCAGGCAGCTTCTTAGTAAACATCCCAAAAGCACAGACCAGATGACTATCTCAACAGGGAAATTTTAAACAGTGCCCATAGGTATGATGTTTCCTTTTTAATATTTTATCCTACATATGTTTAGTCTTTTTCAGCATTAAGCGCTCTGAATCCTAACTTTTATCTTCTGCACATCTATAATTTAACAAAGTTTCATTCAGTTCACTCTGAAAGTCCAAATGAATGAAATGTCCTTAGAGGGCAGGATTATTAGGACATGTTGTAAATCTTTTAAATCCAATAACCCAAAGATATAATTTCTAGTTAAGTATTGAGGGGAGGAGAGGGGAGTCATAACTGACAGCCATGTTGGTATCATGCTCTACAATTTCTTAGCTATGAGATCATAGCCTTGAAATAAGAGATTTTTGAAGCATGAGGACAAGTATTAATAATAGATTTTCCTGGTTTTAAGTACCTCCCCCCTTTGCCCCAGTATTTCAATAACTCGAAAGAAGCTTTCCTTTTCGAAAGAAAACCTTGCAGGCATTTTGTTCACAATTTATATACTTATTCCTTTTGATATTAAAAATAAAGAAATAAACTACCTAGTCACTTTTGAAAACCCATCACTGTGCAGAGAGTAAATTTATAAGCGGTATTTCATATTCCTAGGATGTAAAAGTAACTAATATGATATTATTGACTGTTTAAAGACAATGTCTGCTTTGCTTATAGTTTCTGTGTTCCAGGTAAAAGGCAGGAGCACATTCCTTCCCCTCCTCGCCTCCCTATATCTTAGCAATATATGGCAGTTATAAATAACTATTACATATTGCCATGCTGCAAAAATCGAGGAAATGTTTTTTCATCACCTTCTTAAAGGCCCTTCACAATTCTATACCTTGGCCTGCTCTGCATCTAGGATCTCATTTCTGAGTGGGTCCACATTTGCCTGGGGAAGGCAAATACTCCATACCCTCTTTGGTTTTTCACTCAATCCCATCTGTAGGCTAGGTTGGACTATGAGGGGGAAGGGACCAGTACAGCCATGTTAGTTCTTCCATGACCATGGCTTTGGACAAGAGGAGGGGTGGGGTGTGGGAAGGCAGTGTCTCTTTAATTCCTCCTGACTGTTAGAAGTGAGTTAACAGCACAGAGAGGGATGGTGCCAAGGCTCTGCCCTCTGTCTCAACACATTGGCCAACAGAGCTAGCTGGTAGAAGACAGAGATTATACTGCACCCTGAAAAGAGCCATAGCAAAGTACTTCATGCCCGAGAGCAAAAAGGGAGTGGGGAAGGAATAGTATCTCTCTGGGAGAAGTTTAATGGTACCATCAAGAAGTGCATATGGTGAACCTAATTAACCAAATAATATTATCTCACGTCTGAAGTTAGATAAGCTCCTTGCGACAGAACATGTCTTATTTCTTCTGTGAAGTGCTTTGTACAAATTTGTTCTTGTATAAAACAAACAATACATCATTTCCTCTCACTTGCACGATCATATTTGCTTTTGAAATAGAGAATAAAGTATGTGCAAACAGCTGGTCTAAGTTCCAACCTTGCAAAATGGACAAACATTCCCCCAGCCCACCCTAATATCCCTTCCCCAAACCTCTCTGGATATTGTTAAGACTGAGTGATTATAAAACCAGAGTTGCCCATTTATCCTATATACTGGATCCGATTTTGATCCCATTTACACTTGAGTAAATCTGGAGTAACTTCATTTAATTCAGTGGAGTTATGTTGGATTTTCACTGGTGCAACAGCAGATTTTGGACCACCACCATCTCATATTATGCCTACCGAAGCCCAGCTGACTTGAAGCATCCAAATGATGCTGTTGACTTAAAGGTATAATTGGTGATATTGCCCCTGTGCAGAGGCCCAGCCCAAGACTTATGAATCACCTAAATCCTACTTAAACTGATCTTAAAGTTTTAAGTGGTGAATAGTCTGCCTGCTGGCTTCTGCACAGGACTTTCACACAATAAGAGCAGACAATATAAACTTCAGACATCACTAGCTGCCTGGAATCTTATTAGAAATCGGTCACTTTCTCTTCAGGATTTTTGTTTAAACTGGTATGTCATTTCTCACAGCTCCTCCTGATTAAAGATGCATTAATGGTCATTGATATATTTTGCTGGTTTAAAATATAAATAGCACTGTTAGATGATGTTATCAGAAGAGTCTGGCCTAACTGTCTTGCAAAACTAAATTTCATCCACTGACACATGAGGATTCAATACCTATTGATAGTTTAAAATCTATCAATATAAGAGAACCTGATAATATGGAAGTGTTAGGGAATAGCAAGGCCTTAAAACTAAAACAGAACCTCAAAATGCAAAAGACAAAATTACTGACAAGCAGCGGTGGATTAGCCACTGGGCCAATGGGACCTGTGCCCAGGGGCCAAGACCAATTGGGGAGCCCCAGAAAAATGGATGCTCCCAGGCCCCGACTCACTGTGCCTGCCCAGTGCTCCTGCCAGGGGGTGGGGGGATGACTGCAGGCAGAATGAGTAGGGAGGGGCCCCCACTTGCTGTGGCCCAGGGCGCCACAAAACTGTAATCTCCCTCTGCCGACAAGGCTTTTTAATAATTTACAAGCATGATGCTAGAATTTTGAGCAAAAGTCTCCTGAAAACTCATGTTTGGAGAAGATAAGAAACATTGACATTTAGGGTCATGGTGTTTCCCATAATTCTCCTGCTCAAGCAAAGGTGAATGAATAATTTAAGATGGTATACATGATAGACATGTACTGAATTATGATACTGAAATGTAAAGATGAAGAATTGTTAAAGAGTAGTAATAAGGATTTTGTTAGTTTAATACAATAGTTTATAATTAAGGATAATGAATGACTCTGGACAGTGTAATATTTAGCAAGGCTTTGGCCTAACTCTTCCCTGGCATGAGTGTTGTCTTGCCAATCTCTTTCTTTTACATAGACTTGTTTAGATAATGTTTACAGCTTATAGGACAAAGGTGATTTTGATTTTTTCTTTTGTATTGGAGGATTGAGATAAGAGGATGAAAATTTGTATACTAAATACACACAATGTCATGCTAAAAGTCCCTGTGTTGCAGACATGTCAACTCATTTGGTGTGAGACTCACTCATTAGCATGCTATCTCACTCTCACACACATTCCTTACGTTATCTCACTTATTTTGAGTAAATACTGTATATAAAGATGTAAAATATTTTTGCTCAGGTGCTGAAAGAGACAACAATACGTCCCGGGCTTCAAGCATGAGGCTTAGAGTTGGAATGCCACTTTCTAAGCTTGTGTCCTGTAGTACCCATAGAGACTACAGGCCCATATTCTATATGCATGCAAGAGGAGAGAGGAAGATAGATGGGGCATTGGGGGTGAATACCTGACAGTCAAAAAATATGAGTTTGCCCCAAAAATGAGCAGGACTTGACCAAAAGTTTGCAGGTTCTTCAAAATACAGTTTTCAGGTTCTTCAAAATTTAAACTATATTGGACAAATTCATGGCCCTTCGTTGTCCTGGTAGCAGGCAAGCCTTCTTTTTTAAATGTATTTCTTTTTTTATATGTGGTCTTCTCAAGTTCCCATTACTGTCCAGAGTTGCCAGGCTTGACTGAGTTTTACCCCACTCAAATGCAGGAGAAGAGACAGTGTCCAGTCTTGTCTGAAAGAATAAGACACTATTCAGACCAAACCTTGGACTAGGTGGGACACTGTCCTCTATTATCCAAGTGAAGCTAGCAAATCCTGAGCATGTTTCAAATTTGAGCCACCCAAAGAAGTTATGAAAAAAGCAAATGGGGCCACATGGCAATTTAACAAACCACATGAATAAAATATGAAACCAAATTAGATATTAAAAGGAATGTAAACTCTGAATCCTTTATCTACTGTTTATTAGCTTCAAATTAATTATATTAAATTTAATTACTTTATTTTACATTCATTTAATGTACTGTTTGGCTGTGTTTTATTTTAATTCTTTAATTTTACTTTATTTTGCATTTATTTTGGAATCTGATTACTTTATTTTAAATGTAAATGTAATATGAGCAATAAGATACAAACCAAGTAATATTTGTATGGTAAAGTGTTTTTCAAATGGATGATCACTATGACAAGGTGACATGCAAAATAAACATATTGTTGTATTGATAACACAGTTTTCCTTTTTGTTAGGTTTATAGAAAACAGTTTGTTTTTGAGCATTTTTCTTCTTCTGTCCACTGCCTGCATGCCTAAATCAGAGGTTAACAATTCTGGTCCTCAGGGATCTCCAACCATGCAGGATTTTGTTCCTGCATATAATTTTCTTTTTTAAATCCACTGGTTTATACTGCATATAGAATTCTCACATACCCTAGACTTTAGTATGAAATAGCACATATAAGTGTTTCATATGCAATATTAAGCAATGCACATTTTAAAAATGGATTAAAAACCTGGACTATTGGATGTCGCCAAAGACCAGAGATGAGAGTTGCTGTTTTAAGCAATGACCTAATGCACCACATTGGAAAGTCTCACTTTTTGGCCTTCAATCTCACCTTGCAAATCTCACTCTTATGGACAGCCAACCCTTGGCATCTCTGGTGTGGGGAAACACGAGTAAAGTGACTTGAAGACATAACACCACATGCATATTGTATAGGTTACATAAAACACAAGGCTTAACTTTGATTGCTGGAAAGCTAATGAAGATGTAACATTAAAAGGTATAAGAAACAGAGTGGACAAGGGCCCAAGTCAGAAAAAGTACCAGACCGGAAACTCAAGGAATAAGACTGAAGAATTAGACCAGAGGCCAGAGAATGAAATGAGGTGACCATCATGAAGTGCAGGTGAGCTTCCCAGTACCCTGGAACAAAGTGACTTGGGCCCTTACCTGTTCTGTCGTAACTGTTTATTGCTTGTCTGTCATAAATGTATGATCAGAAACCAAAAGTGACAATAATTCCATCTGAAAATGGATAAAGATGAAAATTGATTAAGCCTACATTGGGTGGACTTGTGAATCAGTTTCCCAACCTGACAGAAGCAATGGGTAAGAGCTGTCTGAGGAGGGACTGTGAAAATTTGGTCTCCAGATTGGCATTGTCTACAGATTAAACATTAATTACTCAATCAATTTGGATACAGTATAGCAGCAACCCTAGAATCTCCAGGCTTATTAAAATTTGTAAGAAAATTTGGGAGGCATGCCAGGCCCAATGTATCAATATGTACTCAATACAAAGAGGTCTCACTGGATCAAAATCTGCATTTAATTCACCAGAAGATGATTTTTCACTTACATTTTACTGCATGCTTGGTATCCCAACCAGACATTCAAGCTACAGAAAAGGAGGTGGAATGTGCAAATACCCCATTCCTGTTCTTCCTAATCTATTGAGCTACCCAAAATGAGGAGCTTTGCAAAGAATTACCTTACTATTACGGACTTCTCTTTCCTTGCGTAGAGAATTGTAATTTCTGTTTATTTATAGTGTGGTTTCCACCTGTCAGTAGTATGTGTAAGGTTTCAGAGTAACAGCCGTGTTAGTCTGTATTCGCAAAAAGAAAAGGAGTACTTGTGGCACCTTAGAGACTAACCAATTTATTTGAGCATGAGCTTTCGTGAGCTACAGCTCACTTCATGCTCAAATAAATTGGTTAGTCTCTAAGGTGCCACAAGTACTCCTTTTCTTTTTAGTATGTGTAAGTGATTTATTAAATAGCAGACCATATCCTTGAATGATTAAGGGAAATATGTCATATCAATAATCCATACATACTAATTCCTGGTTTTAAGAACAGGAGTGACAAAACGCAGAAAGCTCAGCAGCTGATAGTTTCCATAGAGTTCATTGCTACAACTGCATGCCAGTCACTCATTGGAAATTCGACCCTAATTACTCATGGTACAGGCATGTTGTTGTATTGAAGAAAAAACCCCACTAAAGGTTTCAATCTGCCTTTTTCACAGCAACCTAATGAAAATAAAATCCAACTGCTTCATTGATTTAATGGAAAGAAAGTTTCTCTCAATAAAATTCTAAAAAATCAGGCTGAACATATGTTAGACTTTATAATGACAAAATTATCAGAAATAAAGGTAGTTATTTATTAGAACTTTTATTTTAAATTTAAACCACAGATCAGTGAAAGCCCGAATCTGTGAATGAAATAAAAGACGAAAGATGATGGAAGCAATCTCACCATTAGATCAAACAAAACAGGATATGTGTTGTAGCAAGTACAGGGGAGATAGTACAGGCATACCATAAAGCAATGTAAAATATGGAGCATAAAACATTATATATGAAAAAAAAAACCTATTCAACTGAAGATCTCTAAGTACTTTAAAAGAAGAGATGGGGAAAACTGCAGAGTTGAGTTAAAATGTCTCTGTTTAACTCATGTCACTAAAGATTTTCTGTTTTTTGGGTTTTTTTTTAAACTTTACACTGCTTTATGATATAGCTAGACTACAGCTAGCTAGCTAGTAAAAAATCAAAATAAATGGGAAAAATTAAAATCTGTAAGATTAAGAAATTCTCCCAGTTCCTCATTCTTCCTCCTTACAAAAACAAGGATGCCAGTACATGAAGTTTAACAAAAGCTGAAGAGAGAAACATTTTTGCGACGCCTTTGTAAAAATATTGGCAACATATTGCTGATTAAAAGAGATAGAGAGATATATTTAAAGTAATTAGAGATTTTCAGATGATTTCATACTTGATTTTTTCATATTCATATACACACACACACACAGAGTGTATACACCCCCCATCCCACGCACACACTACATATGAAAAAAATCAAATATGTAACCTGAAAATCTCCAAATAATTTAACTATAGATATTTATCTCTTTAACCAGCAGTATGTTGCCAATATTTTCAGAAAGGGTTTGTTAAACCTAATGTACTGGCATCCATCATCTTTGTGAGGACGACGAATGAGGAACTGGGGGACTCTGTTAAACTCTTATAGATTTTAAATCCAATAGGGATACTGTGATCATACAATCTGACCAATTGCTTGAAACAGGCCACAGAATTTAACTTAGTATTTTCTGCATTAAACCCAATAATTTATGGTAGACCTAACAGCATATCTTTTAGAGACTTCCCAACTTGATTTCAAGATTTCAAGTGATGGAGAATCCATATATCAAACAAGCATGCTGTCAATCATAACCAAGAGAGGAGACAAGAGCTCTGAGCACAACCACCATATAACAAATGGTTTTCAGAAAAAGCTGCAAGTTATATTGATAGTATAGCACAGCGTTCAGTGGGTGTAAATTGAAGTGGGTGAGCCTGAAGGCAATCCAGGAGCTTCCTTAGGATTTTTCTTTTCTGCCATTTGATGCAGCCTATCCTTTCTATAAATGAAAATACATGTTCTTCCAAATAGTTTTGGTGAATCAGAGAGGTTAGCCATTTTTGGCAGGGATAAAGTAGACATATCCATAGGCTGGGGTGAACTTCAGAGGCAAATAAAACATCAGCGCCTCCCCTTTGATTTGGTGAGTTTTGACAAGTGAATCCTGTGAGCTATCTTCAGTACAATCATGCTTTGGACTCTTTCTTTATATTTTAAATAATACAAAGCTTAACCACTTGGATTCAATACTTACTTTTTAAAAATTCTGCATAGTGCAGAGTTAAGGCTTTCATATTAAAACATAAAAGTTCTATTGACTCTCAAAAATCTTGGTATCTCTTTTACTGCATAGCTTCCCGCACCCCCTTAACCTCCTTGCCTTATGATGGATATCTAGTACAAATACATACATACTATGGTTATAATACTAAGTAACCAGACTTTTGGGGAGGTTCTTCAAAGTAAAACATGCAGATTATTTCATCCCTTTATACACACAAATGTACAAACTCATTATGATGCTGCCTGGGCCATCCATTTCATTCCTGGTGCTTCACCCAGTGCTTAATTTGTGCTGGACTTGCTAGGGCTGAGCCTTGGCACCTCTAGGCTTGCTGCATCAATTATGAAAGTAAATCATTGCTTGAGCCCCTGCACTTCTTTATTACAAATTAAACACTGGCTTCACCCCAATACTATCAATAGCAGAAGATAGGGGTCAGGGAAGGAGAGAGGAGGAGAGAGAGAACCTGAGATACTCATTCCCAAAGTGCTTGTAGCCTGCCTTTCAAAAATTATTATTATTATTATTATTATTATTGCGCCACATGATTGGCAAACACCAGCTGGGAGAGTAACCAAGAGATAGGGAATTTTTTTTGTCCTATGAAAAGAAAGACCAAGCTAGGAGAAATTACTGGGCAATAACTGTGACCTCTTCCACTGATACAGCATAATTTCTTGATTCATCAGAGGTGACGGATATAAGAACACTGACAACCTGTTTCAGTCTGAAATTCATATTTGGCTGTTTAAACCAACATTTAGAAGGAAGGAATGTCTGTGGACAATTGTTGTGCTAGTCTGTCTACTGCATTTCTGTAACCAGCTATTCCCATAATTTTTAAGGCTTCCCTCATTTTTAATGCCTGTCTGCTTTTGTGTATAACAGAAACTCAGTGACTATGGAACCATCCATTTAGTTTCTTGCAGATTTTCTATACTACTGTACCACCACTGACTCATCTGCCTCCCCTACTTCATCTGGTAGAATCATGATTCATTTCTTCTTCTAACTGTATGAAAAAAAAATCAATAAAAGGCTTTGAATCACTCACACAGTAATTATTTTTGAAATCCCCTTACTCACTGAATTCAAATGATCAGATTACCATGAGGAAAAATACAACCAGATTATCTACACTACTTAATTAACAACTACATTTCGGAAACCATGTCAGCAGTTTCTTAAAGGATACATTTGTGCTGCAGAAGTACTTGCGGCCTGAGCTAATCAATATGGCGTAATATATGACGGAAAGGAAAAATGTATGATTTACTGCCTCCAACTTCAGGCAAATAAAAAAAACTATTGGAAATAAAAGCTATCCAAGATGTTTCATGCACAAGCTAGTATTAAAAATGTTATATGCCTCTTCTATCCTTCTCTGCGTTACTGAACACGACCATTTTGTTTAAAGTAATGCAATAAAAACAATGACTATTTGATGCTCCTTGAAAAATACTGGTGAGCTGTGTTAAGAAATCTCAAAGGATTTTGCCTCACCAAAAAACCCTGCTTTCCCCAAAAATAATTAAAATTAGCAATGGGTGATTTTCAAAAGGTTTAGTCTGGGTTCATTTCAGGAAAGTATAACTCCGTTTTCTATTTTTCGTATTTTCTGGAGTCCAGCCTAAAACCTTATTGCTGTATTTACAGCTGCTGTTTCTACTTGCTTTGAATTAATATGGAAAGATTCCCAGACAAGGAGGCAGTACAGAGACTTGAGGGATTGCAAACAAGTAGCTGCTATTTCAGCATACTAGAAGGAGTGCAGAAAGTTGTTAATCAGGCTAAGAAGCAGTTTTGCAGCCGGTGCGGAAAGTTTCACTGAAGGTAGACTTTCCTGAATGTGCACATACACACCTTACTTTGAAGTTCTGACCAGTCAGAAGTGAATTTTGTCAGGGGTACAAATTGGCAGCGATTTGATCAGCAGTGAGATCCAGTCCAGCCCCAAAGGGAGAAGATAGCACTGCCAGAAGTAACCCAGACTGAATCTGTGGGGTGGACCTCAATGCAGTTTCTTGTAATTCTATAGGTTAGTTGGACTTTATTGGTCTGCAGCAGTTATATGTTAAGGCATCTATACAGTCCTTAGTCCCAAGAAGGAAAATAAGTATTTGTTTATATAGCAATGGGTTGTAGTGAAGGTCACAGGGAAGTTTGCTACTTGCCTAAAGGGCTACTGCTGCCTTAATCTTGTTATTCTAAGAAGCAAGCTTAGAATTAAATAAGTAGGGCAGATGTATTTGTGAGACTATATATATTGTTTAGACACAAGGCATGGCCCTGTGCCCTGACTAGTAGAGCACTAGTCAGATCCAGCCCAGCTCTGCAGGGAGAAGATAGCGCTGCCATGGATAACCCAGTCTATGGGGTGGATCTCAATGCAGTTTCCTGGAATTTTACAGCACTCAGTGGGAATGAGACTGGGAAAACACCATAAAGGAGGAATCACAGATTGGAGGCCAAATATCTTTGTGAACTGTATAACATCACTGAACCAGAGACCCCATGTGAGCCTAACAGCTACAGTAATTGTCAGTTTTACTTATTTGAAGTTGTGTTTATGCTCAATATTGTGGACGCTGAAACAACTGTTTTTGTGTTACAACTAAGTGTTTTATCAAGTTGTCAATATAATACTAAGGGTGACGCCCTTTGAAAACAGAAGATCTCAGATTTTCAGAAGTCCCATTCCCTATATTTATTTTGCGATATAATTAATTTTAGGCCCAGTGTTATATTTTTTATTTTAAAGGAAAATAACAAATTTCCAGTTAGTGATATCTTTGGAGTGTTATTCAGTAAAAAGAAATTTGAAACTGCTAATGTGTGAGTGAGAGAGAGAAAGAGAGAGGGAGAGTAAAAAATGGTCTTGTGGTAAAGACTGGCACTAGATTCGTAAGAAGATAAAAAGTGAATCCTATTATAATGTCCACTTGTCGTACTTAAAGGTTCCTACAGAAAATCCAGCTTTGTTTGGCTACGCAAGAAGGACAGGAGACACTGGATGTGGTTTAATTACACCGCAGACTGCAACAACTATTGAGGGATATCTTTGCTCAGCGTGGTCAGCATGGTACTTGCAAGGGTCCTACTGAAAAGACTCAAAGTCCTCCAAGTGCTTGAGAGAGTCTACCCTAAGAGCCAGTGTGGGTTCAAAGCTATATGTGTCATGACTGACAGGTCCTTCACATTGCGCTTGCAAGAAAAAAGCCATGAACAACAGGAACCTCTCTATGGAGCATTCATTGACCTACAAAAGGCCTTTGACATGGTACGCAGGAATGGGATCTATAAGATCCTGTTGAAAATTGGCTGTCCAGAAAAGGTGCTCTCCCTATTCAAGGAGTTCCATGAGGGAATTATGGCAACCATCCACTATGAAAATTAATCATTATTCAAGTTTAGTATGGAAACTGGTATGAAGAACCCACCAGCTTTGGCATCTTCTTCTCGATTCTTCTTTCTGGAAACGATCAGTCTGGTATACTAACTGAACCAAGGATGGATGGCAGCTTGTTTAACATCAGACGATTCCAGAGCAGAATGCATGCCACCCAGCTTACTATTCGGTATCTGCTTTTCACAGATGACGCTGCATTCATCTCTAATTCATCTGACTCATTGCAGGTCATCATGAACAAGTTCTCTGGTACATGTACCAAGTTTATCATGGTAATCAGTATCAAGAAAACAGTTGTCATGTCACAAGGTACTACATTCCACCTAAAATCTATGTCAATAATGAAGCTCTGGATAATGTAGATCACTTCTGCTATCAGTTCAATTCTTACCAGCTCACTTAACCTTGACAGGGAACTTGATGATAGAATTGGCAAAGCTTCTGTCGCTTTTGGCAAATTTACATCACGTACTTGGAACAACAAGTTGCTAACCGGGAACAGAACAAAGTGTCCATCTCTCAGGCTTGTATCCTTAGTACCCTCTGTGATGGGTTCCCCCCAGGGTGCCACTTGGAATGAGTTACCACTGAGCCCTCTGAATCACCAACCTGGGCTCCCTCTCATACTGTGCTGCTGTGACAAACTCTGGACTGTTCCCAATCCTACACTCCCACCAGCATTTATACAGGCTAGAACACACCCCACTGCAGTTACATGCAGGCTGGCCAGCCACTGCATGAATCAGTAGAGAGGCTACAACCAGAATAACTCCCAGCTTTCAACCTAGGACCCCCAGAGCTGTATCATCCTGTCCTGGTTGAAACCCAACCAGTATGAATTTACTACCCAGTTTGCTCCTCCCTCAATGTGGAGAGGGATATGCACAATTTGCTTGTGTTAACCAAGCTGAGATTTTTTCCCAGACACTTCACTTAAAGGCACACTGGTTTAGATTAAAACATAAAACAAGTTCATTAACTACAAAAAGCTAGATTGTAAGTGATTATAAGTGATAGCAAACGGATCAAAGCAGATTACCCAGCAAATAAACAAAAGTGTAAACGAAGCCTAAACTACTAGATTGCTAATTCATATCCAGCCTCTCTCTCACCCTAGCTGATGATACAAGCAGTTCACCAGGTTTCCATACACAGGTTAGAAATCCTTTTAGCGTGGGACCAACACTTCTCCCAGTCCAGTCTTTGTTCCTCAGGTGTTTCCAGGAGTTCTCTTGTGTGGGGAATGAGGCCCCTTGATGATGTCACACCCATCCTTATATAGCTTTAACATATGGTGGGAACCCTTTGTTCCAAAACCAGTTCCGAGTCCAGTTTGTGGAAAACTACAGGTACCCAAAATGGAGATCAGTGTCATGTGGTCTGGTCACATGCCCTGTTATGCATCATAGCAGCATTACTTACAGGCCATCAGGAGTGTTCGCAGGAAGGCTCATCCACTGGGGGATAAACTTCTCCTAAGGCCTGATGTTTTTCCTAATGGCTCATTACCCTGAATCGGCCCTTCCCAATCTATTATTTGGACTGGAAGAATCTTGCCTAGTGGGTGTCACCCAGGTGTAACTACATTTGAAATACAGATACATATTCATAACTTTAGATACAACAATAATACATGCATACAAATAGAATAATCATATTCAGCAAATCATGCTTTTCTAATGACACCTTACATGACCCATCTTGTATGAAATGCATCATAATTATGCCATAATCATATCATAATAATATTACTATGATATGATAGGATGATATGGGGTGTAGTGTCATACCCTCCTTTACGGTTACACACTCTAAACAAGAGCAGAGATTCAACAGTTCCCACCTCCGCAGTCTTAGAAAAAAAATAGAAGCCTAAATCTCACATAAAGTCTATAGGACATAGACTCCTAAGCACCTAAATCATACTAAAATGGGATTTGGGCTCTTAAGTCATGTAGGATACTTCTCCAAACTACCTTTAACCTCTTGGGCCTGGAAAACGTGCATGGGAATAACGCAAAAGTAAGTCTCCTTGTAAGACTTCCAGCATTTTTTTTTTTCAAAAGAAACTTCAATTCCATTTTTCAACATGCAACCAGTATTGTATGGACAGCCAATGGAAGGGAAAGCATATCCAATCCAAATCTTTGGATCCAGAACATACTATTTTAACATTCTCATTGCTTCACTATTAGCACAGGTTAATAGTGATCACAAGCTGTTAGCATTTGATGGGTTTTTGGTATTTATACAACAAAAATTTGACAGTGTCAGTCCAATATTGCACTGAGAAGTGTCCACATCACACCAAAAAAAAGAAAAAAAACCACACGTGATAAACACTGTCTTGGCCAAAATAGGAGGGATCTCCACGGTTTAAAGCATGAGATGCTACAGCTTGAGCTGAGCAGCCAACGCTTTCTAGCTGGTACTGTAACAAATTTAAATTCTCTGAGGATTGGCAACAAGGGGGACGTGTACCAGAAGGTTACACTTACACATACCCCCCTCCCCCCACACACACACCCCACAGGCCTTGATAGGCCAGGATCAAGTAGGAACAGTGAATCAATCCGTACAGGCTTTTGTTCTCTCCAGGTAAGAGTCAACACACATTTTTATGGGCACACACGGAGAAGCTTGCATTGTCTGTATTTTAATATTTCTACAGATAGAGATAGTCTGTATTTGGTGCTGGTAATAGGAAGCTTTGCAGAAGTGCCACAAAATACGGGAAAACTTACAAAAATCAGAATTATACTCCTAACAGACTCAGAGAAAATCTACATCAGAACGGCTAAGCAGAGATAACTTTCAACTTTCAGTGATCTCCTTTAATGGCATTCATGTTTCATGATAAAAGGAAACATTGGGTAGGAAGAAAGATTCAGGGAAACCAGTTTGATATTGCCATGGCAATATCACAAAGTTGTCTTATGTTGGAGGTATGCATGTGTGTGTTTTACTTTAAAATAATCCATAACATTGAACTTTGATTATAGACAAGAATGAAAGTGGTGGTATAATGTCTTTGCTATCCTATGTAATGATGAATCTATCTAGAACATGATGGGCAAATAATCTTCAGCAATTAAAGTAATATAATAAATAATAAGAATGACAGAGTACTGGAATTACAATATAAGAACAGCCATACTGGGTCAGCCAAAGGTCATAGCCCATCTAGCCCAGTATCCTGCCTTCTGACAGTGGCCAATGCCAGGTGCACCAGAGAGAAGGAACAGAACAGGTAATCATCAAGTGATCCATGCTCTGTAGCCCATTCCCAGCTTCTGGCAAACAGAGGCTAGAGACACCAGCCCTTCCCGTCCTGGCTAATAGTCATTGAGGGACCTATCCTCCATTAATTTTTTAACTCTGTTATAGTCATATATTTTATTCATTACTTTGCTATTTAATAGTCCTATGTCAGACTTATCCACTGTTCCTCAAAACAGTATAATACATACAGATAAATAAAGCTTGGTTACCAGGTCTTTCTTCACAGTATCTCATCCTTCACGTTTTCTTAAACCATGATAACTTAGGCAGAAGGTGAAGCAGAAGTGACATTAGGCAAATATGCTACACTAACCAATAAAATTAATGTGACCTATGGAGGAAACAAATAAAATTGTTTTGCTTTCTGAATTCTGACAGCAATAATATTTTTTCAGAAAAAAACATTTAGTTCCTAAAATAGTAGCTTTAAAATAGTAATAAGCATGGCGGCAGCTCACTCACTTGAGTTATTTCTCCTGCTTTTTATGACGCTTAAAAGTCACCTGATTCTCACTCTGAGAATTTTAGTAAGCTACCCACACAAACATAATAATAAGTCAAGATTTTCAGAACCTTAAAAGCAATCATGACCCTGAACTTCTGTGCCGGGGTTCATGCTTCAATAATTTCCTTCTAGGTTTAATATTGGTTCCTGCCAGGCAGGCTGGGAGTGCATGAAGGCTTGGTGAAACTAACATTTGCTTTAACCTGACCTCAAGCCATAGGGTTTGGTATTTGGAATATGCTGACATAGTGAATTCATTTAAAGATCCACTTCACTGATTATATTTTTTTCCCAAAATGCTTGGTAATTAAATCATAGTAAACATGCAGAAAAATTAGAACAGTGTAATATGCTACATGGAGCTAAATAATGAAACACTGCTTTTACAGCTAAGGCAATGAGTCAATTCTCAATTTCAAAGACTTGGACATGAAGAAACATTCAGAGGTTTAAAATGTTCTTGTTTGTCAATTTCAGCTGTAGTAGAACAAGTAGCCACTGTGTTTACTTTTCAGAATATAGGAGGAGACCTCACTATTAATAAATCATTGTAATTTTTAGGTCATTAAACTTATCTTTTACAGAAGCTTAGGGGATATTTATTTTTTGTTACATATGCATGCTTCTTGGGGGGAAAGAGTACCTCATTTGCATATATTTTTGTTTATTTAATAACAGGAGGCTTCTGCTCTTAGTCACCCTGGAAACAGGCAAATGTCAGGAAGACAAACATAGTTTTTTCGGCTAAGGAGGGGTTATCCCCTCTAAGAGTGTTTATGCCAATTCAGAAAAGCTACGTTGTGACATTTATCTTGCTTTACTCTCTGTGCCAATTTCTTTTATATTATGTTTTGAAAATTGGATGTAAACTTGGTGATTGCGATTGGTGCTTTGGATAGAATGTTTGATAGGAGTTTTAATTGTAAAGACTGCACCGGCAAACACAATTTGGTGAAAAGGATTTCAAAGAGAAGTAACACTGAAGATTCTTATCAAATCATAAAACATAGGGGTAAATGAATCCTGCCCTCCCCCTCTTGTATAAAATACCAGTTTGGTTCAAATATAAAACTTATCCTAAGAAAACAAGGCATGTAAAACATTCATGTTTTAGGAAAAGACCTATGAAAATGAATGTAGGGTTGTGTTATCAGAGCAATTCATCAAGGTGTAATGTGGGTTTCTTTACCCTTCCAAGGAAAACTTCTAAGTAAACACACACAAAGAATTATACTTTAACAATATTCTTGTTAAAGTAACTTTTATAAATACTCTAAAAACTTTATTGAGAAAAGCCTTTAGGAAAAACATGTATAGTAGGAAAAGGTTTAAACCTTTGATTGTTTCTTACATGTTGAAATGGAAAATTGTTTTGGATGGCTTCTTTATAAGTATTTTAACAAAATGAGCATTTAATATAATTCCCTAATATCACTGCTATGTAAATGGTAAAATGCTTTATTCACCAAACTCAAATGTAATGACCTTGCTAAACTGATTACTAATACAAGAAGCCATTTGAGTATAGAATAATTAATGGCGAATTAATTAGTTACTGACTGTGCTCGAGCAAATCCCTCACTCATCTCAGGAAGACAACAATATCCTCTTTCCAAAAAATTATCATGAAGAATTAACTTCTTTAATAACGATTAATGCTAAAATCTCTCTTTAAGAATTATTTAATTTTAAAAGACTGTTTTGAGAACTGAGAATTTATATAGAGAACTAAAGTGTTTGGATTTTTGAAGGCAGAATTTCATTCCCTGTTGAACTCCAATAAAATTGAAGGAATATCTCAGAAAATGGACTGAATAGAAAAGAAAGAGTTAAAACCCTAAACCTAAAGATGTTCTGATAATCTCTTGCAATAAAGGAAGAAGAAAATATAATTTGTCAAGAATTACAACCCTAATGCATATATGCATTAAGAAACTACACATTCATAAGATGAAGAGGCATGTATGGAAAACCCAGGAAGGTGCTGAGCCAATGAAAAGATAGCAACCAATTTTGCTCTAAACAAGCCTGAAATAGGCGTTTCCCTATTCATGCAAATGGGAAGCAGAATGGTATAAAACTCTGAACTGGGCAGACCATACTCTCACACCCTTTGCTCCTCTGCATAAACACCAAGCACTCCACAACTCATCGTGCCCATCTCTACAGTAAAGCTAGTACAGATAGTGAAGATGAACAGGGAAGACTCAAGAAACCCAACTCAAGGAAAAGTTCCTGAAGACTTCAACATGGATTAGTAAGAGAAAGTTAACAAGACACAACAAAGGGATTAGATTTAAAATTCTTGCAAGGCTTTTATTGGGATACTGTGAGAGACACAAGCTGAATGTCTCTTTTATTGTGAGAGACACAAGCTGTCAAGCTACAGAGTCCTTCAGATCTGGAAAGGTACTCACAGTGTCAAAGCTAAATAGTAGATCCAAGAGGTAATTTAGCACAAGTAGTTAGAGCATATTTTAAGGGACCATTCAAGGTGAAGTGGCCAATTAACACCCCTGGAGTCATAGGACAAAAAGGGGGTTTGTGGGTTACAGATTGTTGCAATAAGCCATGAATCCAGTGCCTTTATTAAAGACCATGATTTTTATTGTCTAGCTAACTTATGAATTAAAGCTCCCAAGCTCATCTTTTGAAAGTGTTGTGCAGTTTCCTTTGAGGATGAGAACTGAGAGGTCAAATATAGAATGATCATTTTGTGAAAAAATGTTCATCCACAAATGATATGGGGTTTTTATCATTTTTCTGTGTGAGTTCATTCAAGAGCATAGTGATTATCTGGTTTCACCCACATAGTTGTTATTGGGGCATTTATTGCCCTGGATGATGTATACCACATAATGTGATGGGCATGTGCAGGACCCACGGATCTTGAAAGGCATGTTGTAGGGGCATTGATTATTGTAGCAGTGGAGATAAGGCTGCAGGTTTTGCATCTCTTGTTCTGGCAGCGTCTGGTGCTGCTTTGAGTTGGTATTTCCTGATCCAGGGGGGAGCTTGCATCTGAGGATGAGCTTAGAGAGATACCAACTTAACTCTCTTACCAACATAAGTTGATCCAATAAAAGATATTACCTCAGACACCTTGTATCTCGAATATCCTGGGACCCACATGGCTACAACAACAGTGCATATTTTGATTTTGGCTTTCCCTGATTTGGCAGTAAAAGAAACAAGTAGTAAGAGCTGGCCTACCATTTCTTGTTTCTATGGACAGTAATTTTTAAAATAAAATTACATGGTGTCCAACAATTTTAAATTACCCTTTTCTACTCCACAAAAGGTGAACACTGGAATACTAATATCCCTGTTAAGTTATCACCACAATTTGAGTTTGAAAGCACAAATCTTTATCACTTTCATAGACACAACAAAATAATTCTAGAAAGAAAATTGTCTTGCCTCGAAGAAAAAACACCTTATATTGTATGCATTTATTACCTCTTTAAAATATTTACAATGAGGCACAGGGAAATTTTAATACTCATTTGATCTTCTCTAAAATCCTTAGGATGTAGCATTCCAACCTATTTATAAAACCCTTCCTTAACAGACCCTTCCTGAAATAAATCTTTCTTACTACCCATATATGGATATTATGAGAATAAAAACCAAAGTAGTTTTTCCAGTCCTTTGGTATTCTTGTTGACAGGGGAATCTATCCTACATATGGACTATGTTACATATACATATAGGACCTTCCCTAATGGCCTTAAAGTTTCTTTCTAAGGAATAATTTTTCTAACAAACTTGTAACTTGGAATATTCCAGGCATCTAACCACGTATGGAGCATGTACAAATTCTATTTTTTTAAGGATACGGATATCATAGTTGCTTAGGCCTCAAAATGATAGTTTTCAGATTGTTCTTAAACACTTACTCTTTTCAAGGCCAAAAATGCAGTAAATCTTACCAATATATTACTTTATAAAGTCCAGTCAGTAGTTGACGTTTCATGACAGCAACAAATACCATTGGAATTACTATCAGAAGATCTCCATCAGAAAATAATAAATATTTATTATTTATTAATTATTATTATAACAACATGCTTGAGCTCATTGGCATATTCCATTATAGGTAAGAACTGAAATGTAAAAAACCCAACAACCCCAGTTATATATATTTTCATTCTGCGGGGGAAATCTGTGGGTAAAGTTAATGGGAGTTTTTCCAATAACTTCAATGGGGCCAGGTCTTCACCTTCATTTTTTAAAAGAGACAGAAGAATTTAGATTGCCATACCAATAAAAAGAGTACACCTTAAAATACCAAATTCATTCAGGATAAAAAAAATACACAGAAAATATTTCACTGAACGAATTCAGTCATCTGAAAACGCATAACTATTTATCATTGCTCTCAAACATTTGGGAGGAGATTCTCTACTAAGTTATCAGAAGCTGCCTAGACTTATTTAAAGTGATGTCAGTATCTTGAAAAGCACTTTGTTGCTTTTGTATGTAAGCAGTGTTGATTTGTAACTTTCATCAACTCTTTGGAACTAATTAGATAATGAAGTGATGGCAGTCCTGATTGCTGAAAATTTGTAAATCTTTAACTTAGAGTGAACATTTATAACAAAAAGAAAAGGAGTACTTGTGGCACCTTAGAGACTAACCAATTTATTTGAGCATAAGCTTTCGTGAGCTACAGCTCACTGCATCCGATGAAGTGAGCTGTAGCTCATGAAAGCTTATGCTCAAATAAATTGGTTAGTCTCTAAGGTGCCACAAGTACTCCTTTTCTTTTTGCGAATACAGACTAACATGGCTGTTACTCTGAAACCAGTCATTTATAACAACTGAAGCAGGAAAGACTACAAAAAGTATCGCAAAAAGAAAAGGAGTACTTGTGGCACCTTAGAGACTAACAAATTTATTTGAGCATAAGCTTTCGTGAGCTAC
This sequence comes from Chelonia mydas, assembly GCF_015237465.2. Taxonomy (NCBI): domain Eukaryota; kingdom Metazoa; phylum Chordata; order Testudines; family Cheloniidae; genus Chelonia; species Chelonia mydas. Next base: position 327,472,781 of record NC_057849.1, read on the forward strand.
AGCTCACTTCATCGGATGCATTCAGTGGAAAATACAGCGGGGAAATTTATATACATAGAGAACATGAAACAATGGGTGTTACCATACACACTGTAAGGAGAGTGATCACTTAAGGTGAGATATTACCAGCAGGAGAGCGGGGGGGGGGGGGGGGGGGGGGGGGGGGGCAGGAGGAGGAGGGGAACCTTTTGTAGTGATAATCAAAGTGGGCCATTTCCAGCAGTTGACAAGAACGTCTGAGGAACAGTGGGGGTTGGGGGGTGGAATAAACATGGGGAAATAGTATTTTCCACTGAATGCATCCGATGAACTGAGCTGTAGCTCACGAAAGCTTATGCTCAAATAAATTTGTTAGTCTCTAAGGTGCCACAAGTACTCCTTTTCTTTTTGCGAATATAGACTAACACGGCTGCTACTCTGAAACCTATAAAAAGTATCTGCATTGGTACCTCATCGAGCACCTTTTCCAAAGTCTGTAGTGACACCAGTACAGATGTTTAACTGGAGCTACCACTGACTCACACAATTTGCCATTTGCTGCAAACTGTGAGAGCAACTGACCTTACTTGCCTTATGCTGAAGTTTGTCTCTGTTTTGGCTTGCAGTTGCTTAGAGAGGATAAGAGTAAAGTTCCAGTGCCTTGTATAAGGAATTAGACATGAAAAGTATGTAATTGTTAACAGGAGACGCATGTCAGTTTCCCAAAACCTGTAGCAGAAAGTTGATTCCAGGGCCCTTTTCGTTTTGAACAGAATTTTGATTTTATCTTGAGACCTAAGATTATAGGCCTGGCTTGTGTCAGTTTTAGCCAGGCTGACCCAAGACCTCCCTTTTGGCAAGCCTGCCAGTCCATACTCTGCCATGCAGGCAAGAAATGGAGATTAAGGCTCCCCTTATGTTCCTGCTTGACCCCATTCAGACTGTGATTCCCGGTACAGGTACAAGAGCCCAGACCACTTGCCTTTTATTCCCTTCTACAAGCATGTGTGCAGGGAAGGGATGTAGAATGGCAAGCAGTGACCAGGAGACCTGGATGTGCCCCACATCACATAGCAAGGAGTAAGCTTTTCCACAAAAAGAGATGGCATAAAACTTACTCCCTCTCCACACCAACAGGAGCGAATTGTAATTCTTGGCAGTCACAAATTTGTTCTCCAGTCTGCTCCTGGGGAGATGCAGTTATGTATCACCCTGATGCAGGGCTGATTGTAAAACGAGGAAGCCAATATAATATCAGTGGTGAGGAATCTGTGATTTTAAAGCCCACACTTTAGGCATCAAGAAAGGAACTGAAGATAGGTGAAGCTGTGGTCAAAAGACGTCAGTGAATATTCAGACCCATAAGGAGAAATGTACCTGGCCCTCAATACCATTGTTTCTAGCTTGTGATGCCAAGTGCAGGGTATGTCAAGAGACGAGATCTGCACAGGCAAATCTCAATGGAGAGCAGAGCATTCAAAGGAGTTATCCTCAAGATTGTTCTGTGAGATCTAAAATTCCAATTCTATATCTCCCACCCCACACCCCCCGGATATATAAGAAAAAATAAAACATTAAAAAAACATAACCCTGTTTTCCAAGCTATAATTCATTTACAAAAAATATTTGATCTCAGACTCTGAAACTTGTAAATTATGTCTCACCCACTGTTTTTCAGAGGTATTCACTGAAATAGCGCCTTTAGACAGCCCACAGCAGTCTAGTGTGGTCAAGGAGCTGCCAATCAAACTGTTCTCAAACTGTACAACTATTCGTTATGTACTGGGGACCAAAAGCTGAGTCAGTATGTTGAAAAGCACTGTTGAGCAAGATGATGAATTAACATCAGTTTGAAAATACGTTATCACTCTCCGTTGGATTATGGACAAAAAAGAAAATGTTCTTGTTGTTGAAGAAATTTGCTTTTGATAAAGAATTATGTCCTAGTGTAAAAACAGTATTTGTTGATACATGACTATCCAAACTTGTTTGCTAGATTCCAGATGTTACAGTCTTTTGCCACAAAAAAATAAATCTGGTGCTGTTTTCCATGCTCATTAATATGTAATTTGTAACTTGCAAGAGTTATAATTTTTTTACAAGTTGGGGCCCAAAGATAAATTGTAACTTTATAAGTCAAAGTTAAAAGTTATTACCCTGTAGCAAGTTATTACCCTGTAGCGAGTGTGTGTGTGGGGGGGGGGAGGGGGAGGGAGACGACAGAGAAATCTAACAGGTTTGAAGACTTACTCTTCTCTGAATCTAAATCAAAAGTCATATCACCAGGCAGTTTATTCTGGCACTTAATGTGATGGTCAATGTCAAAAAATAATGAATTTCTCATGAACCACATCTACCTCAAGTTATGAAACAGTCCTCTCTTATAAAGTGTTTACATTTTAATCTTTTAGATCCATTTAATTAAGTACGAAAGTTGTACCTGTGCTATGGAAGTGACAAGTTTTTCACTTTAGATTAAACAGACAATTTGCTAGTAAAATTACTTTAGAAATATTTCTATGGGATATACTTGCCTTTTACAAATCCTGCCTAGAACCTTAACACAAATCCAGACCCTTTAAATATTCCTATGGCCTTGAATCACATCTCAATTCATAGAGCATTAAAAAAATTAACCTCCCAGTTATGGGAACCATATGATTTCTCATAAGATTTTAGCAGCTAAATGTAAGAAGCTCTAAAAATAAGGAAAGGAAATGGCTGTTGTTTTCACTTTAATCCTTCAATTAAAATGAACATCAGCATTTATTAAAGTCAGAATCCCAGAATAATCCTCTAAATCTGTGTCGTTCCGACAACCATATGAGGAATACCAGTCACTATGATTCCCCCCTCCCCAATCCTGTTGACATTTCCATTTTCACTCCTTTGTCATTTAGAGATGCAGACACACAATGATGTCTTTGAATTTTAAAGAAATACAGGTCAGATTAGAGTCTCATCCCTGTTGATGAGATTTTGGCAGACTAGAAAAGTCTGCAGAATAAAAATGAGTAGTGCTAACTACAGAACTAAAAGACAGATCCCTCCTTTCATAATTTTTCAGGCATTTCTATGTGCGTGTAGCATCTCTTGTCTGTCTTCCTACTTCATATTGTACCTTTTTATGAAGTTTCAGACAAGAAAATATTTCTATTTTGAGAGACAATTTAATACTGAATATTGGATTGCTGTGATTACTTACTTGGAAACTTGAGTGCTATTGTTTCCTGTACTGGCTCAGTTTGAAGAGAACTCATTCAATGCTCTCTGCTAAAGGTCTGGTCTACCAAAAAGTGCTTCATATAAGCTACACGCAGTGTAAGTACTACCATCTTGAACAGCATGCAATTGCAGTGAACTGTATATGCTTTTGGAATACTTCAGATGTTTTCAGTGCTCATCTCTGCCTGAGGCTGAAACCATCTAAGGAAGAGCTGTCGAGAATAGTTTGGATTAAATGAGAAAACAGCACAAAGACTGAATGGATGAGAAAATTAGGACATTCACAAGAATTTACAGGTTTCAGAGTAGCAGCCGTGTTAGTCTGTATTCGCAAAAAGAAAAGGAGGACTTGTGGCACCTTAGAGACTAACCAATTTATTTGAGCATAAGTTTCGTGAGCTACAGCTTATGCTCAAATAAATTTGTTAGTCTCCTTTTCTTTTTACAAGAATTTACTTTCACAGTTCCTGCTCCCTGATCTGTTTCCCAAATTCAGATCTTCTCTCAGCAGATCTTTACCTCTCGCTGATAGTTGATAGTCTAACTAAATAAGGCTTTTTCTAGCTTGTAATATGAATATCATGCCTAATGTACCATATATGAAGCTCTTTAAAAGAAAAGCATTCAAAGAGATATAAACACAAATGAAAAATAGGCACACTTATCTATTTGCTTTTATGAATGGGGTGCACATAATACACTTATTATAATTATAAAACCATGTGTTCACATGCTACTTACAGCCTTCATAAATATCTGTTGGTATGTGGACTGCTGTATGCTGGTAAGATATTTGTCGCCCAAAAACAGCATCTTCTTCAAACACTGGTCTGATTCTCTGGCTTCCAGTTTCAGTCTCATTCTTTTCAGACTTTAAAGGAAAGACATTCAAAGGACAAAATATTAAAATGTATGTTAAGAACAATTTTATTCATATTTGCCTCTTGGCACAGAATAGACTCAATCTTTCTCTAATAGCTAGATGTGTGTATATGTCTCTCTCTCTCACACACACACACACACATTATCACACATGCCTTAGCCTCCCTTACACTGGTTTTAACCAAGAGATCCCCCATTAAACTCAGTAGAATTAAAACTGACATAAGGAAAAGGTGAAACCAGCACTATACTCCCAGATGCATATTTAATATATACAAGTAAAACACATACACAAAAACAATGCAATGCAAGAGCATTTAATTTTATTGCATGGCACTTATTCATAATCAGAGCTACAAGCTCATTCTAAAGCTGTAGGTGGAAAAGTGTAAATACGATTTATTTCCATATTCCTATTATGAAATTATCTTGCAGATTGCAAATCCTAAATTGCTACAACTATGTACATTTCTTTCGTAAGTAGACTTTACATAAATGGCTTGTTTGGCCTATAACAAGAGACAAAACGGAAAGGAAAATGATATAAATATTCACAGGATTTTTGTTTAGTTTACCATAACAGTTAACTACTTGGAACAGCAATAATAAATATAAAAATAAACTGTCATTATATTGTTATTTTGAGTATTATACACAAAGACACTGATTTTGTAATGTCTTTAAGAATAATAAAGATCTTAACCAGTCAAACATAACTGTCTAGATTATTGGTGATGCATTTCTGTCCACTCTATCACTAAACTGGGAGGAGATGTAGATACGCTGAAGGGTAGGGATAGGATATGGAGGAACCTAGACAAATTGGAGGATGGGACCAAAAGAAATCTGATGAGGTTCAACAAGGACAAGTGCAGAGTCCTGCACTTAGGACAGAAGAATCCCATGCACCGCTACAGACTAGGGACCGAATGGCTAGGCAGCAGTTCTGTAGAAAAGGACCTAGGGGTTACAAGTGGACGAGAAGCTGGATATGAGTCAACAGTGTGCCCTTGTTGCCAAGAAGACCAATGGCATTTTGGGATGTATAAGTAGAGGCATTGCCAGCAGATCGAGGGACATGATCGTTCCCCTCTATTTGACATTGGTGAGGCCTCATCTGGAGTACTGTGTCCAGTTTGGGGCCCCACACTACAAGAAGGATGTGGAAAAATTGGTAAGCATCCAGCGGAGGGCAACAAAAATGGATTAGGGAACTGGAACACATGACTTATGAGGAGAGGCTGAGGGAACTGGGATTGTTTAGTCTGCAGAAGAGAAGAATGAGGGGGGATTTGACAGCTGCTTTCAGCTACCTGAAAGGGGGTTCCAAAGAGGATGGATCTAGACTGTTCTCAGTGGTAGCAGATGACAGAACAAGGAATAATGGTCTCAAGTTGCAGTGGTGGAGGTTTTAGGTTGGATATTAGGAAAAACTTTTTCATTAGGAGGGTGTTGAAGCACTGGAATGCGTTACCTAGGGAGGTGGTGGAATCATACTCAACCAAATATCAAGGCAACCATAGTCTCAGTAAGAAGTTCTTGGTGTTATATCTTGATTTTAAATGGTCATACTAGATTAAAAAAACAGTGATTTTTTTATAGATGTCTGTATTTGTGTATGATTCAAAATGATGGAACATTAACATTGCTCTAGACACAATGTAATTTGGCCCAATTAATGTTTTACCATAATTCTTGCTTTTCAATTACAGGGCAGTGTACGTGTTTCCATGTCTGAAAGGCCACCTAATATTTAGCCAATTTTAGTGTGGTGCTCATAAGTTATTTTCTGGCCCCATGCTGTCCAACTAATGAGCTCGACTAATGCTGTAAATGAGATCCCAACAACAGGTTGTGGATGTGAGAAAATTTCTCTCATGCCTGCAAACCATTCAATTAAACAAATCACCAAAAATACCTAGCACTGTCATTTATTTTGGAGATTAGCACTAACAGTCTCAAACTCTATGTTGACATGCTCAGAAAAGAATGCTGGGGGCCGTCAAGCCACATTACCACTACAAAATGCCAGAACCATGTAGTGTTTCCTCTCTATTTCTCAACAAAGATTATTTGTTTTGAGTTTGCGGGGTTTGTTTATTTCAAAGCTTCACTTTAGTCTGTTTTCCATAAAAGTAGTGCTCCCAAGAGCGAGCTTTCATATTTGACTGGAAGGATTATGAAAACTCCGAATTCCTCTGAACATGAATCTCTGCAATCTCTTTTCTGCAAGGATTCAGTTCAGTTCTGGTAAGATATATTAGAATATTTGATTGCAAATACAGGCTCAGATGATTGCTTCTTGCCAAGAAGGGGAAGGCACATATCCCAGAGGGCTCTCTAGGCGAGGTAATCTCTCTTTGTTCCTCCTATTATTCTTTTGGGAAAGAGGGGGTGTTAGCTTGCCCACACCCCACCCGCCTGGCATGGAGAAGAGGTTGCAGGTCCATCCCCAAATTGAGCTATCACACAGAGGCCTTATGCTTTCACACAAACTCTAGCCCCAAAGACCCTCTGAAACTCTCCCAGCACTCCTCCCCCAGATGAGAATTCTTGCTGTAGAGATCATCAAGTCAGGGTGTCTGATTTTTTCTGTCTATGCTCCATGGACCTAAAGGGAGAACTATGTAGATCTGAGAGTTCATCTACTCACTTAGATTCCCTCCCCACATGCATGGCTGTGATCATGTCTCTGTGGCCCCCTGATGCAAGGGACTGGGCCCAAAGGATTCATATAAAATGCACCAGCAGCCTGCCTTCAAGTGCCTACTTTTGACCTTTTCTGGGCTGGCATAGAGAGCGACTGTGATGACAATGGGTACAACCCAGACCCCATTCCCAACACATTTGCCTATATCCCCTCCACAATCTACAGGCACCAAGTGGTTTAAATGGTGTCTGGGTCCTTCCAAACTGGGTGAATTTCACTCCTAGCCACTAATTGACAAAATCCAGTTGTCATAACGGTTTCTCAGTAATTAATAGGAATTTACCAGTTCCCCCTGAAAAATATATCTGAATTAGAATAACCTAGACTCAGAGTAACACTGTCCAAGACTGAAAAAAACCCAGTGTATTCCCATTAACATATTAATCACACAATAACAATGAGAAAACTAAGAATTATGTTTCTATCAATAGACTAAAACGTATCGGGTACATTTTTAATATCCAGACCAACTTTGTTTTCACAAACATACCACAAAGCACATATATTGTGAAGGAAAGTAATCCAATGTAGCTTGTGAATACAATTAAAATCTAACTCCAACCAATTTCTCTCCTGAGGCAGGAGCTTGAAATGCAATCAATAATGGCACAGGAAAATCCCACAGGAGACAGAAGCTGAAGATTAATTTTCCATCTATTTGAACTCGGCCTACACTTATTGAATTACATTCTTACTACCACTGACATTCAGCAAAATCTCTCACTTATTTCTCGGAAATAAATCTCCAGACCAATTTCTCCCTGCCCTGTTTAGCAGATACCATCCGTTTCTCCTTTCAATTCATATTTGTACCAGTTTAGGACATTAACTTTAAGAAATACATTTTTCCCCATGCATGCACAGTTCAGAAGCAGAATAGAGGACAGTGGATGTTGTGACTAACGCATTTAGTTAGGATTCAGGAAATGTGGATTCTGCCATAATCCTTCTTTGTGACCTTGGCCAAGTTGCTTACTGCTTGATCTGAAGTAAACTGGGGACTTCATCCCTACCTCCCCATTCCCCCCCACCCAACAATCAGGCCCTTGAACTCTATGACCTGGAACAACAAAGACACTTATATATTGATTACAACACTGAGCATTGCAACACCTAACTTTTAGGCACTTTGAAAAATCACTGGAATCCACAAACCCTGGGTTAGGTGCCTAACTCCCCATACAATGCATGGGGAGAGATAGGTGCTTAAGAATGGTATCCACAAAAAACAGCATGTTAGGCAGGGAGATACCTAAGCTAAGCAATGGGAAATGCCAATGAGAGGGGAGAAGCCTAAGCTAACCAATGGGAGATACCAATGAGAATGGTGTATCCTAAATCCCACTCTTCCCAAGAAGATGGTGCCTAAGGCTGTGCTGTAGGTAGGTGTCTGTCTCTGCTTGCAATCCACAGCTGGGAACCCCTCTCAGTATGAAGCACACTTGGGTGTCTCAGCTGTTCTTGCAAGAAATGCTGGAGGAAGAAACAGTGGTGTTTCCCTTATAACTTTCAGCCCAGTGGTTAAAACACTCCTAGAAGGTAGGAGACCTGGATTCATTTCCCCTCCTCTGCCTGATGAGAAGAAAGATTCCTATTCAAATCCTATCACCTCTGAGGCGAGTGCCCTAACCAGTGGGCTATGGGATATTCTGATATGGCTCTCCCTCAGTCTCTCCTGTTGAAGCTATTACACTTTGGAAACATAACTAAATGGTCATAGGAGCAAGAGAACTGGCCCCTTGTCTCTCACCACCCAGGTGAATGCCCTGACCACCCGGCAACAGAGTCATTCTCACTCATCTTGAACCTAATGACTGTTTAATTATTTTTCCACAGCGGAACAGCTTCAACAGAAGAGAATGTGGGAACCCTCATCAGAATCTCTCATAGCCCAGTGGTTAGGGTGCTTACCAGAGAGGCAGGAGACTGTATTGAAATCCTTTTCTCCTTATCAGGTCAACGGGGACTAGAACCTGGTCTCCCACACCCTAGTGAGTGCTCTAACCAGTGGTTAAAGATTATAAGAAAAACACCACAAACTCCTCCAGCTGAATTTTGAATGGACCACAATCTGCAGGTGAGATAGGTGGGAGAACACCTACCTTTCTCTGGTTTGAAAATTATGCTGGGTCTTAGGCTTCCAGATGCCTAGAGTGAGAGATTGCATGTATGCCCAGAGACAGAAATGTAAGCATATAAAGACTTTTACAGTGAAAATGTAGGTGCTTAGTTAGTTTAGGCAGGGTTAAGCAGCATTCAAATGGGGGTTTTGTGGATTGCAGTGGCACCTAAATCTGGGGTTTAGGCACCTAAGTCCCTGTGTGGATCTGGGCCTATGTGACTCAGTAACCCATATGTAAACTAGAGATACTATCTTCCCAACTTCACCCAGGTTGTCGTGAATGCAAATTCATTCAGGCACAAAAGGTGCTCAGATATTATGGTAATGGGTGGCACTGAGAGACATATATAGAAAACAAACCTACAGAACTACAGATATAGACAAACACCTTCAGAAAATTTTTTCCCACTCCTCTGTGGAGAGCGGATTGAGATTTTGATTACTTTTCAGTTTAATTTGTTTTAGATAGAGAAGTAAAATATAATTTGCTCTTTCATCATGATAGTAACAGGAAGGCGAGTAGATTTTTTCCCCCTCTGCTATAAAATTTTCTTATAATGTTAAGATCTCTGTTCATGCTGTATTCCAGCAAAAATCCAGTAGACTGCATTAAGAGGGTGATAAGCCAAGAATTCCTTCCATAAATACATTAAAATATTTTTGATTCCTGCTTCTTGTAGCTGTTAGCAACAGATGGCCTGAAAAATAGAACTGTAGTTTGAAAAATACCATATAACTGAAACAAACAAAAAAATTACTCTTGAATTGTTTTCTTTTGGCAGATTATTTAGAGCTGCACACCCAGAAAGTTACTCTTGAAGTATCATGAAAGATTTAACACAGGTGCCAAATGGCACAGGGTAGATGTATGCTATGAAAGCTAGAATTAGCTTTATTAGCTGCTAAACAGATGCAAATCCAAACGGAAGACAAATTATAGTTCCAGAAACCTGTTGTGCTTGTGTGGCATGGACAGGGATTGACATACCTAATATTGTCACATGTTTCTGCTGCCTAGAGAATATATTTTGTATGGCTGCAAAACTTCCTTATTTATGAGTAACATCACAGACTGGATGTAGGAGAAAGAATTCAATCATAAGAATGGTGTTATGAATTTAGAGGAGTAAATGGTGCTATTCTGTGTCACTCTCTTCTTTGTCTCTTCCCATAGAAGTCTTCATGCCTTGCACAAATTTTCCATCTTCACTTTCAAGCTCCTGCCTCACTTAATTCTTACCAACATCTTTCGTTATTTCAGTGGCTTTCAACCTGTGGTCTACGGACACCCTAAGGGTCCGCAGACTGTCTATGGGGTCCACGAAAGGTTGTCATTACCACAGAACAGTGGCGTTGAACCTGTGAGCTGTGGACTTCTGGGGGTCTGCAGACTATGTCTAAGATTCCCAAAGGGGTCCTCACCTATATGCAAAATTGTTTAGAGGTCCATAAATGACAAAAGGTTGAAAACCACTGCTTTATTTTGTCCTCATCTCACTGCTATGCTCCTTCCACCACAGCCTCCTATATGCTCATTTTGCATTTCTGATCAACTCATCTTGATGGCTTCTACCATGCTAACAGATACAGCTTGGAATTCCTTGCTTCCCCTTCTTCATCAGGCCATTCATTCATAACCACTTTTTCAAGGAAGTTTTTCCGGTGATAATCCAGTAGATACACATACGCTCATACAGATGTGTAATGACACTGCTCAACATTGGCCTGAATTATATGGTCTGTCTGAAACTGGGCCAGTTCTGCAAATCTTTTTCATGCATGTTTTGCTTACTCAGGAGAAATGTGCCACTGACTTCCTAGGCCCTGATCTTGCAATTTACCTTGCCCTGTTCGATTTCAATGGGGCCTGTGCAGGTATGTCTGCGTCCCGATCAATTGCAGGATTAAGGCCTATGACTGGAAATTATTTCAGGTCCTTTCTTCATAGGTGTTAGTACAAAGCTTAGTACAGTGGGACCAAAACCTGTCTTGGCCTTCTTGGCACAGTCACAATATGAATAATATATTACAACAACAATAAATATCAGGAGCAAGAGTTTGCAAGATCCAGTCCTTACGCCCTAATTCAGCAAGACACTTCAGCATGTCCCTGACTTTAAGCATATGAGTAAACCACAGTGACTTCTATGTAGTCTGACAAAGGCTAGCTACGTAGATATTTAATACATTCTGAGTGCTCACATACCAGAGAGACAGGCAACCTTACACCAAGAGACAGGTAGAATCTGTATACTTTTACTACAAATCATGCAACATGCTGCATTGGAAAAGGAAATTCTAAAGGCTGCCTTGTAATCATTTAGAATACAGCTTAAACATATATATTTACAGTCTGTTCTGGAAATAAAATGATTTTCAGAGGCTATTCATAGGTACACCTCAAATTGTTTGGTAGTTTGAGTAATCCAAATCATGTGTGGAACAAAAAAGAAGTTTTCTGAACTTCTTTGGTCACAAGACAAAAACTGGAAATTTTGAAAGCAAAGAATTGAGAAATTTCCAGAGCCCTGGCTCCATTTGGATGCCTCAAGAGTTGTTTTTATCCTCACATATCCATACGCTGCTAGAGCCAAGAAATACAAAGCTTATGAAATGAATAAACAAATACACTTTTTTCAATACAATTTGAGTTCAGATTGAATGTAGAGTTTAGAATTCTGTGGTTCTCGTTTTAGCCAAAATGGCTTACCCCTCATTATTATAAGTCCACACACACGGAGATAATAAATAGCACTACTTTAGAATTCCTAATGCACTTATTCATATAATATATTGATGTGTCTATTATTTAGTTTTTAAATCTCAAATATGTTTTATTAATTAAATAAAGAGAAACATAAGATCATATCCAAATCTTTTGCTTGGGAGTGGCATGTATGGTAATTTTCACAGTATCCTTTGACACATTTATGCATTAACGAAAAATATTATTAGAATAAGCCATTATGTAATATCACCACCATTAAAGTGTCTTCTCCTTTTAAATGAAATAAGTATCAAGGCAAAATGTATGTGCCCAGAATTTTCAGAGTTACCTGCTGTTAAATCGCAGGGTTGGTTTTGTTGTTGTTGTTGTTTTTTGTTGTTGTTTTGTTTTGGCTTTTTAAAATAGATTTGCCACACAAATATTATTCTCAAATAGGGCTTCAAGTTTTATGATTATTACATGTAATCCACTACCCCTCAAATCTGCCCCTGAAAACAATTAACACCCAATTATATGAGCTGGGTTTAGAGTGAGAAACATTTTCAAAATTTATGGAAATTCAAATAAGATTTAGGTTTGACCATGTGTGATGGGGTGTACTAGGCCCAGAGGCACCATGCTGAGGTGAGTCCTCCAGGTGGCCTACAGAGGAGCTGTAAGGGAGCAGCAAATCAGGGACCAGCAGACTCATATAAAAGGGGCTGCAGGGCTAGAGAAGTTCAGTTACTGCCTGGAGCTGGAAGAGCAAGTATGGTGTTCCTGGCTGGCTGAAAGAGCTGCAGTACCAGGGACAGAGCAGTGCCTGGCAGGGACCGGGGGAGCAAGAAGGAGCTCCTGGCTAGCTGCTGGGACTCAAAAAAAGATTGCCCTTAGGTAAGGGTGAAGGTGAAGGGTCCACATGGGAAGTGGCCCAGGGAACAGTTGCAACAACAGCAGCAGACTTAAAGAAAAGCAGCAGATGGCTGCTATTTATAGGGTCCCTGGGTTGGGGCACGGAGTAGTGGGTGGGCCTGGGTCCCCCCACCAGCCACAGGCTCCCTGAGGAGGAAGTTGAACTAGTTTCATAGAAGGGACTGAATACCCTGAAGAGGGTCAACAATACTGAACTTTGATATACCCCGGAGGGAGATCTAATGAACTAATATTGGGTGGTGGCTCAGCTGGAGGGCTGAGATCAAAGGAGACGGCTCCACAAGAGAGCGGAAATATGGTTTTGAAAGGCAGTTCAGAAGGAGCTGAAATTAAAGGACTGACGGAGCCCAGAGATAGGACTACATATAAGGACAGGACAGAAGCCATTGAGACAGGCCCTGTTACCCTGGACGGGGTCTAATATGTTTGGATACCCATGAACTGCGTGTGACTGGGCCAGAGGGCTGAGACACAGAAACCCACCTGAGAAACAGCCAGCAGGGGTCACCATAAGCTGAGAGAATTGCAGACACACACACCCAGCCAGGGGGTGATCGCATGAGGTGAGTGCATCCAGTTACACCATGATTGTAATCTTTTTTGGTCTGAGTTCTCATGAATACTTCTACAAGCAAAGTTTTGTTCTCATGTACATTCTAAGAAAAGTGAATTTCAAACCTGGAGCCACGATCCAGTCAATCAAAAAACTAAATTAATTTCATGGTACAATATTGCTAGATTCAGGTGTGTTCAAAAAATAAATAATGGATAGGCCAGCCAATCAAGGACCTGTAAGAATACCACTTGACTTTAGATGAATAATGAATATCAAATAATGTGTGAATACCAACAATCTGCAAACTATCCGTAAGGTGAAATTTGCTTGCATAGATCATTCACTGTACAACTCAGTATAATGAACAAATTTATACAAATCGGGATCTCTTCAAGAGCAATATACAGACAGAATCAAGGACTAAGAGACACATAAGTAGTTTATAATAAATTATTTGACCAGCCCTAATAATTATTCAAATAAACATTATCCTATTAAGACTTTTTTAAAATTTGATAGCATGTTGCAGTTTTATATTAAATCGAGATATTAAAAATCAAGAAAAAAAACCCTCTGCAAAACAATTACCTAAATGTAAAAGCTTGATTCACTGTTTTTAATAATCTACTCTCTTTTTGGCATGCAATAGTTAATTTAAACAAGTATTTAAGATGAATAGAACAACATTAAAAGCACTGAAAATAATTCAATATATATTTCAAAATAATGAAGTGCTCATGGAATATGACAGATTGACCATTCTGCAGATGGAAAGACCATCTTCCCACCTCCTGAGGCAAGTGGTCTGCCAACCATATTCTTACGTTTAACTTTTTGTCACATTCTGGGCTGCAATACAGACCATACAGGGGTGCTTAGTGTCAGACTTGTCTACATTGTCTAACAAATTGTTTTAATAAATATCAGTGATTAAATTCAGAGCAGAATGTGTTTTTTAGTTTATGCGATCATTCTTTTTGCCAGAGCTTTATCAAGAGGTTGCAGTAGACAGAAGCATGTGATTTTATTCAGAATTTTACTGTAGCTGAGTAAAGGCATATAGTCCCACACTCACACTCACGTGAACACACACACACACAGAGTAAAACCATTTATACTTTTGTCACAACCTTCTACATGTATTTAGCAATTTTCTAGCAGCTGAAAAATTGCATTACATAAAATGTCAATGAAGAATTGTTAATATACAATACATATATTTAGCAGTGATAAAGCTATGCAAGTACTAGGGCTGTTTAAAAGTATATTGCAGCTGCTTACTTACAGTGGGTTAGATTATGGTTAGCCCTTAAATAGTCATAGGAGGGAGCAATGATCTATTTCTACTTTCACGGCTCAAATAAGGCCTAGAGTAACCTTTACAATAAGCACCTTAAGTCCCATTTCCAAAAAGGACTTAGGCACTCAGATTCTAAGCCTTGGATGCATTTAGGCACCTAAATCTGCTATTTAGGCACCAATGACAGTCTCAGAATTGCTGCTCAGCTGCTGCCAAAGCCTGTAAAAGTGCCTAAGTTTCTGCCAGTCATTATTCACAAGGCCACCTCAGCCCTGACACTGCCCCAAAGTTAACAAGCACCTTGGCACCCTCGCTCAAGCCAAAGTCCCAGAGGTCTTGAAACTAGGCATAACTTGACAGTGGGACCCAATCTTGAAGCATGGCTAAGGCCTGATTGATACCCTTCAGACTTTGCAGCAGGATGGCGGGAGGTAGGATGCCCATTAGGTGTAGGGGCAGCACAGAACCTGCACAACAGAGTGAGCAAGAGAGAGGTATTGCACATGAACGGGAGACAGAGTGAGATGCAGAGAGACAATTTCAGCTGGTAGGATATGGGCTACCTAAGCGGCTGGCTTGACTTAGATAGGTTTGCAAGCAGACATCTCCCCACTGTGCTCCTCAGCATTTCACTCCTGGCTAGCTTAGGTGGCACGCCCTCAGCTAGCTGGCTTTGAGGATCACTTTCTTAGGCATCCTACTCTCTCCGTGAATATTATAGGGTGTCCGGGCACCTAATTTGGACCTGAAGATTCCACTAGGCTGCAAGGCTGAGTGGAGCAAGGCCTACATACCTTTATGGATCTGGGGCTCAAAAGCCTAAGTCTCATGAGATGTATCGTTCCCATAACTAATGGGTTACATGGGAATTGGGCTCTGGAGTGTCTGTGTCACTTTTGGAAGTAAGACGTGGGCTCCTAAGTCATTTAAGTGGTTTTTGAACATTTTGCTCCTGATCACAGTTGCAGACTTAGTGCTAAAGCGACATTCTAGCTCTTTTTTTTATGTGTCCAAGAGTATCACAATAACAGAAAAGAGAGAACTCAATGTTAAATAGGCCTGGGCAAGAAACAGTTTTCCCCTCCCATGAGATTTTGACATTTTTTCTCATCCCATATTGGGACAAAGTTGAAATCTAAAAAAAAAATTGGAAAACAACCACCAAAAAAACCCTGAACTATTTTATTTGGATAATTTCTGTTTTTATTTTGACCTCTTTCTTTTTTAAAAAGCCTTTTTTCAGTATAAATTAATTTCTAAATTAAAGTCACTTCAAAATGAAAACCTACAATTTTTAGCTTAGAAAACGTTGACATGTGATGTTTCAACCATTTTGATTTTTTCCAGTTGAGAAACTCAAGATGATCCTTTCAATTTTTACAAAAAGGGCATTTTCTGTCTGAATGTTTTCTGATGTAAAATCCCCAAACAGGTCCAATGAAAGCTCCTTATGAGCTAGGCATCATTACCAGTTGGCCAATAGGTAAACCTAAGGCACAAAGGCATTTGGTGCAAGTACTTAAAACTTGATTGTCTAAAGTTTAATTTTAAGTTTGAGAACGTTGCCCTAAGTAGCTTGCTTAAGATCACAAAGTGAGTCACTGGCAAAACTCTGGCAGTCCTCTGAATAGAACCAAATATTCCAGTCTACACCTAAACCTAGGTGGCTCTTCATAACAACAGATATATTACTTGAATCAAAAAATAGAATGTCATTCCCACGCCTAGTTTATTATTAGCCACAAATTATTTTATTTGGTAGTGATACTCAGGATATATTTTGAGGGCTAAGAAATCATTTAGTAATACACTATTGAAAAATTACATATTTTTTTCTTTTTTGTTAAAAATAGAAATTGATAGGGATACAGCAATTAGCAATAAATCAGAATAGCAACTGTTTTTTTTCCTGGAACAATTTCAAATATGTCAGCATTTTATAATCTGTAGCTGTCAAGGAAAGTTTGATGCTAAACTCACGGACAAGTGGTTTATTTATTTATAGACATTTCCATGGTATTCATAAGTGCAATATGTGGCCATGAAAAACATTAATGAAGTAAAACTCACAACACTATTTTACAGATGGAAAAACAGAGGCAGAGAAGTTTAAGGAAACAAGTTTCAAAAGAATGGACAAAAATCAATGGTCACTTTAGAAAGTCTGTATGTAATTTGATGAAGATTATATAGGAAATCTGTGGCAAAACACAGTTTAGTGAAGTCCCAGTTTAAAAGATGTAAGTATCCCTAGATCATTGATGGCCTACTAGAAATGTCTGAAACCTGAAATTTTGTATGCACAGAGTCACTTTGCTCATGTGAATAGTCCCACTGAGTTCAGTGGGTCCACTTGTCTGTTTAAAATTACTCACATACATATTTGTAGGAATGGGCCTGAAGTAAGTCATACAATATGGTCATTGCTATCACTAATGCTTAGGAACAGACTGTATTCCAATAATGTATATAAAATAGGGCTGTCAAGCAATTAAAAAATTAATCATGATTAATCGCACTGTTAAACAATAGAATACCATTTATTTAAATATTTTTCGATGTTTTCTACATATTCAAATATATTGATTTCAATTACAACACAGAATGCAAAGTGTACAGTGCTCACTTTATATTTATTTTTGATAAGTATTTGCACTGTAAAAAAACAAAAGAAATAATACTTTTCTGTTCACCTAACACAAGTACTGTAGTGCAATCTCTTTATCATGAAAGTTGAAATTAGAAATGTAGAATTATGTACAAAAAATTGCATTCAAAAATAAAAACAAAGTAAAATTTTAGAGAGTGCAAGTCCACTCAGTCCTACTTCTTGTTCAGCCAATCGCTCAGACAAAACAAGTTTGTAAACAAGAAGCAGATAGTATTAATTCCTGCAAATGTAAACAATGTCACCTGAAAACTTGTTTTGTCTGAGCGATTGGCTGAACGTTATTTTGCTTTTGAGTGCAGTTATGTAACAAAAAAAAATCTACATTGGTAAATTGCACTACAGTACTTCTATGAGGTGAATTGAAAAATAAACAAAAGAAATAGTATCATTTTTGCAGTGCAAATATATGTAATAAAAATAATATACACTTTGATTTTAATTACAACACAGAATACAATATATATGAAAATGTAGAAAAACATCCAAAATATTTAATAAATTTCACTTGGTATTCTATTGTTTACAAGTGTGATTAAAACTGTGATTATTCGTGATTAATGTTTTCAATCCACGATTAGTTTTTTTTTTACTTAATTGCGTGAGTTAACTGCAGTTATTCAACAGCCCTAACATAAAAGCATTGAGAATTTAGGGCTTATCAGAAACAATTCTTTTCAAGGTTTAAAATTGGATATTGAAGTCATCCAGGTAGAAATTCAGGATTTAATCTATTTATTTTTCAAGAGACACATACAATGTCCTTATCCTTCCCAACAGTCAAAGTGACACTTTAGCTAGCTGAATTTACTGTACATGTTGAAAACCTTGATTTTAAAAATAGAAACTAACTAAAACATGCCATCTTCCAAAGCAAAACCACATAAAGCGTACAATAAAAATGTTGATCTATTAGATTGTATTTTTCCTCTCCCAACAGTATAATAAATAATATGTTTGCAAGCAAGAACCTTTTTGTTAATTTTAAATGGTGCATCAAAAGCTAGGAGTGTGCTTACTTAATAACAAAAGATTAAGCACGGTTTTCCTAACAGCAGTGGAAATGTAGTCTGAGATGCAGGAGACTAAAATTCATAGGCGTGATTTCCACAGCTGAAAAACAGGACAACTGATGTTGAGCAATGACTTTGAGGAATGAGATCATTTTCAACCAAATTAAAACTATATAGCAGCAATCAAAGGAGAGCTGATATGAAAGTACTAAATCGCAGCAGCAATTATACCTGACTAGACAGCAGCTTATCAGCAATTCAGACTACACTGGGAAAAGGTGCTAGAGCTAGACATTTACACAATAACTGTAGGAGTTCTAAGACAGGCAAGTGCAGACGGAGCACAAACTGCCTCCTTTGTAAAGATGAATGTAGATGTACATAGAGGAATTTCAAGAGCAGGTAAACAAGGATGCTATGTTCTTTTGATGTGTAAGATTATCCTGGTGTTTGGACAAAATGGACTTGAGAGAGACAGAAATGAGAACTTTTGAAAGGTGTTAATTATTGGTGAAACTACCCCAGGTGTGAAGAGCAAGATGCATGGCCCTTATTCTCAGAGATGGTGAAGCAGAGGTGCAGTAGTTGGCACATCTACATAACATTTACACCACTGAGAGGGGGTTTTATGCTGATCCCATATAGGTCAATATGGAGGGGCTACCGGTCCAAAACTTATATGGATCCCGTAGAAACAAGCCGATGCATAGTGGCGCACACCCACCACCTGCAGGCCGTTTTTCAGTTTGTAGCCTGGAACAGCAGCTACAAAGGTCTCCGGTGAAGCCCAGCAGCCACCTGGGATTGTTGGATCCCATTCTCCAAAACAAAAACAGCATTCCCTGCACAAAGCCTAATGATGTACAAAGTTGTGTGAGACAATTTCCCCTTTGAAATCCATTGTTAAAAACTTTCTCGGGCAAAACTCAATAGCAAGTTTAGATCCGGATTCTATAGTGTCATTCAAAGGCTCAACACTTTACATTATGGAAAGACTACAGACCCACTCTAACCAGCCACACTCTGTCGTCCCTTTATTCTAGCTAACTGTAGAGCAGTTCACCTCAGGATCAATACACCATAGCCATAGAAGAATCACCATCTCATCTCTGAGAGTCACAGTTTACTCCCGTACAGCTCAACTTAACCAACCATACGCCGCAAATCACAACATATCTTCCCAACCACACAGGACAGTATATCCACTAAAGTGCAAGATAATTCTCTGCAGATCTGAGTTGGGACAGTCATGACATAACTGGGAAGATTGATGAAGATCTCTTCATGATACATTTTACATAATTAAAACCAATTCCTATGCACTGGAGATAAAAGCATTGCCTGCTTCACGGGCAGTATCTTCTATGCTGGCCCTGCCTGTCCCGGCAGCCAGCTATCTTCCTCCTGGCTCTCACTCACAGGTCTACTCATTCCCTTTCTCACCAAGTCCAGAGTGCTTTACATTTTCCAGGCCAGACTGTGTAAGCCAGTTGGGCACACTGACAACAGCATGGTGCACGATAAGGAGACTGAAAAGTAAAGGCTGTGGGTCACCATTCTGTACCCTTACTATATTCAGCTCAAGATGCCCTGGCATCATTATTTATCATATACTTAATAGTAGCAAGCAATTTCCAGTCAGGATTTGCTGAGCTAACTGGTTTGTTGGTGAGGCAGAATCAAGGCTCCAGCCACTCCCAGCCTCTGCACGCACACTCATGGAGTTTGCTCTCCTCACCACAATATAACCCAAAATATAGAGGGCCTGCTGAGAGAAGTAAGGGATCACATGGGATGGGGGTACATCATCTTGTCCTGTGTGGTTCTCACTCCAAGATTCTGGGCCAAAAATGACCATAAAGTAGCACCATCAGTCATTTTTTCTGCCTACCCCTGAAATATGACTTTTTGAATGTGACTACCTGTTTCAGCACTACATACATCAAATTTTAACTGTTTTTAATTCTGTGAAATTTTTATGTGAAGAGTCCCATTGCTCAACTCCTTCAACAATTTGAAACGAGACTTCAACTGACTTTTCCAGAAAGTTTCTGTGTCTCTTTCTAACATTTGCATGAGCTTTGGAACATTTTGTGGTTGACCCTTCTGTCTTTCTTTTTCTGTCTCTCTGCTCATGCCTAACACTTTGCTAAAGTGTCTTTGGCTTTGGTAGTGGGGTGATTGAAAGTCTATACCAGGAGTGGATGACTTGGTCTGAATAAAATAAATTGTTACTTCATCTAAAACCAAATTTAAACCTTTTTGGAAGTTCAGAAAAGATCCATTAGATTATTTTTATTATAAAACAAAACAAAAACACAATTCCCTATCTTCCTTGGAACTGGTTGTACTGAGGTATTCAACCAGATGTAATGCAATCTGAAAAAAGTATGCCCAGTTTTGCTGAACATCTACTGAGAATGTCTGATCTTGTGAGGTTTCCAGCCCAAAGCATTTTGGATAAATTAGGATATGCAACAGACACATGTCAAACCAAAGCTCCAATCTAGAGCCCAGTCCTGCTTCTACTGAAAAAAATGGCAGAACTTCCTTTTCTTTTTTCCTATGATTCATGGACCAGATCCCTAGCAAATACAAACTGCTATAAATACTGAATAAATTCTCAAAAAGCGGCAAAGAGTCCCGTGGCACCTTATAGACTAACAGACGTATTGGAGCATAAGCTTTCATGGGTGAATACCCACTTCGTCGTGAAGTGTGTATTCACCCACAGATGCATCCAACAAAGTGGGTATTCACCCACGAAAGCTTATGCTCCAATATGTCTGTTAGTCTATAAGGTGCCACAAAACTCTTTGCCGCTTTTACAGATCCAGACTAACATGGCTACCCCTCTGATACTTAAATTCTCAAAGTACTTCACTGGTATTTAGCTATAAAAACAACATTAAAACCAATTGAATTTGGATAGTTATGAATTTGAGTTCTTTAACTGATCCTCATGTCTTTGTCGTGCACCATATACAGCCTTCACCTGAATTCTGATTCCATTGCTGTCTTCAGCTGTCCCTAGTCCGATTCTAGTACTGTTTGCAGCATTCTCCTGGCTGTTGCCCTATCCCCTCCTCAATTTTACAGCCTTCAGTATTGTTAATAGTAATATTTAGTACCCTAAATGTTTAACACTCTGTAGAAACTTTAACTCATCATTTCATGCTGATGTTAATTGTTGCTTTATACTCTGACTGTTTGCACTGAAATACACAGACAAACAGAAAACCAGTAGATATACCAAACCAAATACAAATCCCACAAGTTACATATGGAACACAGAATCATAGGACTGGAAGGGACCTTGAGAGGTCATCTAGTCCAGTCCCCTAAATTCATGGCAGGAGTAAGTATTATCTAGAGCAGGGGTCGGCAACTGATGGCACGCGTGCCAAAGATGGCACGCGAGTCGATTTTTAATGGCACGCTGCTGCCTGCCGGGTCCCAGCCGCAAGCCCCGCTCAGCCCGCTGCCGAACCCACGCCGGGACTCCGGCAGGCAGCAGCATGCCATTAAAAATCCTGCCCGTCCCGCTCTTCTCCACCCCCCTCCCCTTCCCCTGGGCAGGGTGAAGAAGCTTGGTCCTGCCGGCAGCTGCTGCAGAGTAGGCAAGGCCCCCCCCGCCTCTTCCCCCAGCGTGCTGGGTTCCTGCCCCTCCTCCTCTCCCTCCCTGCTGCCGATCAGCTGATGGCCCTTGCGAGCGAGAGGGAGAAGCAGAGCCCCAACGTGCTTGCTGCTCCGGGGAGGAGGCGGAGAAGAGGTGGGGACAGGGCCGTGGGACGGAATCAGGGCATATCCCCTCCAGCCCCCTGCCTTGAGCTGCTCAGGGCAGGGGGCTGGGAGCACCCCCACAACCCCAGCCATACCCCCAGCCCTCTGGCCTGACCCCTGCACCTCCCCACACACTCTCCCAGCCCTCTGCCCTGACCTCTGCACCCCCACACACCCCAGCCCTGACCCCTGTACCCCACACACAACCCAGCCTCCTGCCCTGACCCCTGCACCCCCACGATTCCAGCTCTGACTCCAGCACCCCCCACACACATACCCAGCTCCCCACAGCTCTTGCCCTGACTCCTGCACCCCCTCACACCTCCCAACCCCCTGCCCTGACTACTGCACCCCCCACACACATACCCAGTCCCCCCACACCTCATGTCCTGACTCTTGCAACCCCTACATTCCCACCCCCACCCCTCGCACCAAATGGGAGCTGCCCAGGTAAGCACTCTACTCCCAGACCTCCTGCCCCAACCCTCATTCTAGCTCCTGGCCAGACCCTACACCCCAACTCCCAGCCCTGTGCTCAGTACACTCCCACCTTCAGCTCAGTGCAGAGAGAGAGGAAGAGAATGGGCTAGAACCAGGGAGAAGGTAGGTACCCACTCTATGTGGGCAGGGCCGGGATCCCAGATCGGCAGAGGGCTGAGTGGGGCCGGCAGCCGGGACCCTGTCTGGAAGGAGCCTGCGGACTGAATCCCAGACCAGCAGCGGGCTGAGCCACTCGGCCCGCTGCCAGTCTGGGATTCTGGCTGCCGGCCCCTTGCCAGCCAGGGCCCCGCTCAGCCTGCTGCCGGCCGAGGTGAATGGAACCCCAGGCTGGCAGCGGGCTGAGCGGGCCGGCGGCGTAAGATCAGCATTTTAATTTAATTTTAAATGAAGCTTCTTAAACATTTTGAAAACCTTGTTTATTTTACATACGACAATAGTTTAGTTAGATAATATATAGACTTATAGAGAGAGACCTTCTAAAAAATGTTAAAATGTATTATTGGCATGCAAAACCTTAAAATAAAGTGAATAAATGAAGACCACTTCTGAAAGGCTGCCGACCCGTGATCTAGACCATTCCTGACAGGTGTTTGTCTAACCTGCTCTTAAAAATCTCCAGTGATGGAGATTCCACAACCTCCCTAGGTGATTTATTCCAGTGCAAAACCATGCTAACAGGTAGGACGTTTTTCTTAATGTCCAACCTAAACCTCCCTTGCTGCAATTTAAGCCCATTGCATTTTGTCCTATCCTCACAGGTTAAGAAAAACAATTTTTCTCCCTCCTCCTTGTAATAACCTTTTATGTACTTGAAAACTGTTATCATGGCCCCTCAGTCTTCTCTTCTCCAGACTAAACAAACCCAATTTTTTCAATCTTCCCTCACAGCTCAGGTTTTCTAGACCTTTAATCATTTTTGTCGCTCTTCTCTGGACTTTCTCTAATTTGTCCACATCCTTCCTGAAATGTGGTGCCCAGAACTGGACACAATACCCCAGTTGAGGCCTAATCAGAGTAGAGCGGAAGAATTACTTCTCGCTTATGGCACTCCTGCTAATACATCCCAGAATGATGTTCACTTTTTTTGCAACAGGCAAACTGCGGCCACTGGTAAGCACTCTACTCCCATGGCTGCAGGGGCCATGCCTGCAGATGATCAATGCCAGCACAATATCTCACAGCCTGCAATCAAATTACCCTGATGGGCTTCATGCGGCCCACAGATTGCCCACCACTGCTCTATGCCATTATCTAAATCAGAGGTGCGCAAACTACGGGCCGCGGGCCACATCCAGCCCACGGGACCCTCCTGCCTGGCCCCTGAGCTCCTGGCCCGGGAGGCTAGTCCCCCGGAGCCTCAGCTCACTGCGCCGCCGGCGCAATGCTCTGGGTGGTGGGGTTGCGAGCTCCTAGGGCAGTACAGCTGCAGAGCCCGGCCTGAACCGGTCTCTGTGCTGCGCGCTGGCGTGGCTGGCTTCAGCCGGGCGGTGCAGCTGTAACACCGCCAGCCACCGGTGCTCCAGGCAGTGCAGTAAGGGGGCCAGGAGTGTGGGGGGGTGTTAATAGAGAGCAGGGGAGTTCGAGGGTGGTAGTCAGGGGGTGGGGGTGTGGATGGGGTCGGGGTAGTGAGAGGGTGGGGAATGGGGGCTTGGAATGGGGGCAGGGTCCTGGGGGGGCAGTCAGGAAGGAGGGGGGGGGTTGGATGGGGTGGCAGGAGGCAGTCAGGGGCAGGGGTTCCGGGGGCAGTCAGGGGACAGGGAGCAGGGGGGCAGGGGTCCGGGGGGGCCCCATCAGGGAACGGAGGGGGGGGTTGGATGGGGCAGGAGTCCCAGTGGAGGGCTGTCAGAGGGCGAGAAGCAGGTGGGGGGGGGAGATAGGGGGCAGGGGCCGGGCCACACCTGGCTGTTTGGGGAGGCACAGCCTAACTGGCCCTCCATACAATTTCCAAAACCTGATGCAGCCCTCAGGCCAAAAAGTTTGCCCGCCCCAATCTAAATCAGTGATGAAGATATTGAACCGGACCCAGAACTGATCCCTACGGGACCCCACTCATTACGTCCTTCTGGCATGACTGTGAACCACTGATAATGACTCTCTGGGAATGGTTTTCCCAACAGTTTTGCACCCACCTTATAGTAGCTCCATCTAGGGTGCATTTCCCCAGTTTGTTTATGAGAAGGTCATGCGAGACAGTATGAAAAGCCTTACTTAAGTCAAGATCTACCATGTCTACTGCTTCCCCACTATCCACAAAGCTTGTTACCCTGTCAAAGAAAGCTATTGGGTTTGTTTGACATGATTTGTTCCTGACAAATCCATGCTGACTGTTACTTATCAGCTTATTATCTTCTACATGTTTGCAAATTCATTGCTGAATTATTTGCTCCATTATCTTTCTGGGTACAGAAGTTAAGCTGACTGGTCTGTAATTCCCTGGGTTGTCCTTATTTCCCTTTTTATAGATGGGCACTATATTTGCCCTCTTCCAGTCTTCTGGAATCTCTCCCGTCTTCCATTACTTTTCATAGCATGTATAGATATATTCCCCCCCCCACTAGCAAGTAAAAATTTCCATATGGTAGATCCTGAATAATCGGACAGTTCACTATATGAGCAACTGTAGAGTTAAAAAAAGTTTGGTATGAAGCAAGTCTAAGAAAGCAAAAGTTAGAATAAAGAAGTTCACTAAAACACTTTAGCAAAATATTAGGTATGAGCAGAGAAGCACAAAAAAAGACAGAAGGGTCAACCTCAAAATGTTGCCAAAGCTCATGCAAATGTTTGAAAGAGACACAGGACATACTTAAGGAACTTTCTGGAAAAGTCATCTGAAGTCTAATTTGAAATTATTTAAGGAGTTGAGCAATGGGTCTCTTCACACAAAAATTTCACAGAATTAAAAACAGCTAAAAGTAATGAACAGAGTAAAAGACAGAGCTGTAGGATTAGCTAAAAGATAGATACCTTTTCTTGGACCATCGTTAAGGGAGCTGAAAGGGTAGGAACCTGCTGCGAGAACACAGGAACAGCTGAAGAAGCAGAAATGTAGTTGACCTTTCGCAGTCACACTGGGCAAGAATTATTTCTGCAGCTAAACCAGAGATTGCTTACTACTCAGCACATGTCTGGAAAGACATGACTTGGATGCAGGAGTACTGTCTGAAAGGCGTTACATAAAGGATTGTTTCAAGTCTGATGCCTTGTCTGTAGCTGACAGCTTTATTTATGGAAAGTATAGGAAACAGTAGATTATAGTATTAATGCTCGCAGAAATGGAGACGAGGACAGCACTGGAATGAATAAGATAGCAGACATAATCATCTGCAAATAGATACGGTCTGCATTGGATTCTGTCTTCTTAAGACTAGTTCCACTTACCTTCTGTTCTTAACTGGATTAGAGAGAATAGGATCCTCTGTCAAACTACTATTGGGGGGGCTACCTGGATGTTGCCGGGGGGGGGGAGGGGGGCTTCCAAGGGAGAAGAAGAGCCAATAGCCTTCTTACACACACACACAGGAAGTAGGGGAGGAACTGTTACTCTGCCAATCCTGGAGCAGTGCAATTTACACATCACTCCTGGCTCAAGACTGTACCGAAAGTCATAATGTAGACTTTAAAATATATCCAAGGTAACTTTAAGGTAGTGTGACATTCTGCCTTGAATAAACGTAATACTTCAAAACTGCAGTGGAAAACAAAATTACTTATTAACCCAATACTTTGCTGCAAGTTTTGGTACATTTTCCATGGCTAAGACATCACTTGGATTGTTGTCTCAGTTGTCTCATTTACAATTGGACTATTTTAACTGATTTTGTAACATTGTCATACATTAGTTACCAGTGTTAGTTTCTTATCAAATCCACAGTGCACCATGTAAGATTATATTTGGCAATCTCTTTCATTAGATACAATAAGTAATATGAGTTTGAACACACTTTTAGGGGGTAAAGTGATTTGTACTTTCTTGTGCCAAACTCACCAATAAACACAGTTTATTTAGCTACTAATCTATGTGAAGTCTTCATTTTTGAACCTATTAATAAAAGAATCTTTAAAAGCCCTATGTGACAGGCTCCCCCTGAGGTGACACCTGGAACTGGGGTACCTCTGAGCCCTCTGACTCAGTTTGGGCTCCCTCTCAGCACTGTGCTGTTGTGACTATAGACAGGTCCCGGTCTGACACTCCCACCAGCATTCACACAGGCTGGGACAAACCCACTGCATGAACCAACAAGAGAGAGGCTGCAGCCAAATTAATCCCCAGCTCAAGACCCCAGAGCTGTACCGTCCTGCCCTGGTCAAAACCCCGACCAGTATGAATTTATTACTCAGTTCACCTCTCCCTCAATGTGAGAGGAATATCCACAATACAAGCTGAGATAGATTTTCCCCAGACACTACAGTCAAGGGCCACTGGTTTAGATTAAAACATAAAACAAGTTTAACAACTACAAATGATAGAATATAAATGATAGCAAACAGATCAAAGCAGATTACTTAATAAATAAATAGAACCACAAACTAAGCCTAAAATACTATAAAGTTTGAATATGAATTAATAATTTCTCACCCTGACTGATGATACAAACAGGCTTGCAGATTCCCAAGGCACAAGCAGCACTTGCTTTGCAGCTTGGGCTCCCCACCCCCATTTCAAGTCCTTTTCTTTCGGAGCTTCTTTCAGGTGTTCAGTTGCGGGGGGGAGGGGTGAAGAACAACCCTGCCTTATATAGCTTTTCCATAGGTCAGGAACCCTTTGTTTCAAACTTGGTTCCCAGACCAGTTTGTGGAAAAATACAGGTACCCAAAATGGAGATCAGTGTCATGTGGGTCTGGTCATATGCCCTTGCATACCTTGTTGAGTCATAGCAGCCATTACTTACAGGTTATCTAGACTGGAAGCATCTAGCCTACAGATGATGTCATGCAGGTGTAACTACATTTGAAACACAGATACATAGGCAATATTCATAACTTGAGTACAAAAATGATACATGCACATAAATAAGATAATCATATTCCGCAAATCATAAATTTTTCAATGACACCTTACATGACTCATCTTGTACAAATTGCATCATATTTCATAATCATACAACCATGAAAAATATGGGTTGTAGTGCCACACCCTATTCAACCTTTCTTGGAAAAAACTGCAATTTTCAAATCTGGTTTCACCCTCAGATCAACCACCTAACAATTTATGTCAGATTTAGTTAATCATTTAGTTTTATGCCATGTAACAAAACTCAGTGTGACTGATGCAATTCAAAGTGACATATCACAACATTCATACAAGTAACATTTTCATCTAGAATCGGGGAACACATAACTGTCTGAAAATACTGTTTCAATGAGAGTCCGACCACTAAGTTCAATCAGCATTGACTATTTACCCCCCCAAAACACAAAAAACAATTATTACATTTATTTTTGTTATTATCACTCATGTTTCTGATAAAACTAAGATCTCAAAGAAAGTAACATTCCATTAAAATGATGAATCACTAGCTTTAGGGTTGAATTTTGATCTTTCATGTGGCATAAACTTTTGCCTCCTTTGGGAGACTTCCAGTGTTGTTCTGATGCACGTCTGCCTTGAAGATAGGATTCTTTGCATTATGAACACCCTCATCATCTTATGATATTGACTATAGCAGCACTCTTGCCATTATTATTTCATAACACTGTTTCCCAGGTAGGAGATAGCTCTGGGCATAGTCATATCTCATTATAATGTATTTTTCATGCAGCCCCAAATGCATATTCATACATTGGGTGCAGGGGAGAGGGGAGGGAAGAAAAAATACTTGCACCATTTGGAGTAATGGGATATGAGCATGGTGTCTGATTTCTCCCGCAAATTCAAAGAGATTGTAAGAAGAACTTCAGGCATTAAGATAATTTATGATTCCAGTGACAGCATCAAAGGTAGCCCATTTCCCAAGCACTGTTTAGAATCGAACTGTCCTGTAATAAGCCTGACGTGGAAAGACTTGACATGTCTCCCAGCGACAACATTCGCTAGGTGTAGAAGGAGCTCATTTTCAGTGACAAACTTGATAAAGCCTTGGTATCTAACTAGCCAACGTCAGTCATCTAATCACTGTCAGTTCAAATGTTCATCTTCCCAAGGAATGGCATTAATTTACACTGGCATTCAAAGCATACTGTTATTGATATTAGATTTCAGACATAAAGTGAAAGTGCACAGTAAAATCATGGAGTGTGCATTTTGCTAAAAGAGACGGAAGCAACATCACCAGGGAACTACTGGAGACTGGAAGGATGGTAGGTGAGCGTGCTCATATACGTAAAAAGGAGAAGGGCATACAGTGGGGCAAAAGAACCAAGGAAAATTTGATTCATTTGTTAATTTGTCTTTTACAAGACACTGGCCACATCTTGTGCTGTTTTAAGGCAAGGCACATTTTCCTTATCTGCACTCAGATGAGAATTATTATTTATTATTTGTATTACCTAGGACTCCTAGTTATGGATCAGGACCCCACTGTGCTGCAGAAGGGATGGCCTTTTAGTTGTAGAACTCAACATCATACCTCTCAATCTATCTGCCAATAATCAAATTACAGTGTGTGACAAAGACTCAAAGTGAGGGACAAAAGGAAACTTCAAACGCTGTTGGAATCATTCCTTTAGGGTACCCATTTTTTCCTATAAGCTTGATTTCATGAGTCTTTATTTATGAATCAAATAAGTTTCACTGTAAATGTGAGGAGATATCAAATAGGTGTAGAACATAAGTAACTTTGGGATTAAACTGAGTGACACTCCTAAAAATTAGATACATTTGAGGTGTATGCTCACCACAGTTCTCTCTGCTTCCACTGAAGAACATGGGGCTACGTGCTCAACACGAGTTGGAAACATAAGTTAGGGCACAATGCAGTTGTCCCGTTATTGAGTAGTGCATCATACAAGGAACATGTTGCATTGTGCTCCACAGCATGAACTGTCTTTCCAATTAGAAAGGATAGAAAAGAACTCAATATGTGATTGTGATCTATAAAACCATATGGGATTTAGAACCTGGCTGGCTGAGATACTGCTTTTATCACTGTGTGATCCCACCACAGTTGTGACTGGCAAGCTAACACCTCCTGGAGCACTCAACATAAACACAAGATTAAATGTAGCGTACCAGCATTATTTAAGCTTCTCTTCCCTATAACCCATTCTACTACAGAGTGTCAAAGTGAAATTGGCATGACACCTGCAGCATTGTCTGAGTATCATTTTCATTTTGTTGCTCCTCACAAACATGAAGCAGAGTGTAGCAACTGGATGTAGAATAGCAGAGGAAATACAATAAAGAATACAAGATTTGGAAGGGAACCAAGAGTTAAAAATTATGGTAACCCAAAAACAGATTTTGGGAAAGAGGGAAGCAAGCAGGAGACAATCAAGTGACAGTCCATATCATTTTATTTCAAAAGCTTTTCTCCTCCTACCACCTTATAAAATTTTAAGTGTCAGAATCTAGCTATTTATTCAAGGTATTTCTAAAGTGCTTGCCACCTTGGTACCCAAAATAGAAGTTTATAAGCAAAATATCTTCTCAAGCAACATAGTAATGTTGCTAGCACATCAATGGAGTCCTGTTCTAGTGAAACCTGTCTTGGAAGGAAGTGGAGCGGAAGTCCCGGATCGCTTGAGTACTCATCATTCAACTTTCATGGCGAAGTTTCAATCTATTTACAGCAAAGTGTCACTGTGCCGTCGGCTGCACTGATCCCCTTGGAATCCCAGCATCACAGATAGATGGGAGATTTTCATTTGCCATTCTACTCTGTTTACCCTGAGGAGAATACTAAGCCGATCAGGTAGCAGAGGGGAGAGAAGTAGACCACATGTTTTTGGGATCCCCGGCTTCCTGTTCTGCTGCAGGCAGCCCAAGCGGATGGTGAAGAGAAGCCTGGTCAATTTTAAAATAGCTGCTCCATACTGAAGCTCAGAAACAAATAATCACTTTCTAGAGGCTCCTCCCACAGCTATAGCAGCTCCCTTGGGGGGAATAGTGGGCAACAAAAATAATTTTCTGACTTTACTATTGAATGACAAGATTACACCCAAGATTATATGCAAGTCATATTGTATTGCTCGTCCTCACAAATAACCCTGCAAGTCCAAAATATTGGCCAAGCACTTAGGCCAAAAGGGACAACAGTGAAAAGGATAGTGACTATTGTGAATTTATGAAGAATTAAAATGGAAACAAAAAATTAAAGAAATATGTAACTATTAAAGGTGGAAGGAAATATATGTTTATGAATTGAAAGGTAAGTGCAAGCTAACATATTGTCAGGATTCTGCAGTGGTGTTTAGCCACTTTCCTGGTTTTTGTTTTTCTTTTCTGTTGATCTGCATTTTTCTGCTTTTATCCCAGAAGGAGCCAAGCGCTGTAGAAGTTCAGTAAAGAAAAAAAAAGTTCAAACTTTCATATCCCCTAAAAGGGATTAAAATGTGGGCTGGTTCTGATTTTGTCTCCATTGATTTAATCATCTCCACACTTGAAGTAAAAGTAACTGAAGAAAGAATAACTGAAAACTATACCGAGCAGTCCACATTTAAAGCTGTGTGAAATTTCCATTACAAAAACACCAGAACAAATATAGCTAACATGGTTTCAGCACAAAACTGAAATGTATTCCAGGTCACAAATCTTAGGATCAGCCAGGTAATGGAGATCAATTTGGAGTGAACCTGGACTCAGTTTCCAGTAAACCTGGGCTAATTGATTCTCATGGCTTATTTTTAATGAGTTAACCTGAAATGTAAATCAAACAAAATTCAGATGTATTAAATCTCACGAATTAACACCGAAGAAAAAACTGACACTAACCCCTGCAAACCAAAACCAATGAGTTTCACACAGCGTTAACAATGTGTCTCTGAAAAACCGTGGTAACATGTACCTAGGAAAAGAGGCATTAAAGTGTCTGCTTCCCAGATAATAATTCTGTTCTCAAAAGAGACAAATTCCCATGGCTTAGACTCATTCTGAAAAAAACACAAAGAAACTTCTGTCTTCTAACATAATGCACGTAAACAACAAACAAAGAAAAGTACAGTGAATAATAATTCACTATTTAAAAAGGAAGGGTTGGAGAATTTAAGAAACATGTGTTATGTGTCTTGTTTGGCAAATGCAACTACCTTGCTTCTCTGCTCTATATTTTAAGAGGAGAGGAGGGAGGCAGAGAGAGAAAGAAAGATGATTTGAGGACTTATTTTATATTATATATGCCAATATTTAAAACAATAAACAGGGATATGGGGTGCCCAACTTGGCACACCAAAGGTACACGCTTGTCAGAGGGTGGGCTTCATCACTTCCTGAAAATCAGTTGATGAAGTGAGCTGTAGCTCACAAAAGCTTACGCTCAAATAAATTGGTTAGTCTCTAAGGTGCCACAAGTACTCCTTTTCTGTTTGCAAATACAGACTAACACGGCTGCTACTCTGAAACCAGTCCTTGTATGGCATCTCAAGTTCGGCACCCAAAAATTGTGGCATTCATAATCTACTAGTCAGTTTTGAAAGATCACACCCCTATATCCACACAAAAGCCCTCCCCTCCAACCCTGCCTCCTCCTTCTTGGTTTATCTAGTGATTTTAAGCTGAAAGTATGCTTCTCTGTTGCCTGCATTTGCAAAGAGGTATAGAGCTGCATTTATGCCACTGCTTTATATCTTTCACTGAGTCTGTATTTCAGGTATTATCCCTAGAGCAGTCACTAAATGCTATGTATTTCCTGCAGTAGAGCTCAAACAATTTAAAACAGATTATGCAAAACTTTATAAAAGTGGCAGTGTTTCATACTTAAAAAATAATTAGCTATAGGCATGACCTTGTTTGATACAAAACAGGGCTGCTTCCCTGTAGGTAAAACTCACATTTTAGCCTTAGTCAAAGCACTAGTTCCTAGTTCGTTCAGTCTCTTGTGGAGTTTCCATTCTTAGACCTCCCCCTTTGAGTTTAGTAAGAAAATGAATAAAAAGGGCTGCTGTCGCTTTAACTATTAGTAAATGATTAGCATCTGCACAAGCGGTACTGCTCCATCAGTCATGGCTGCTTTCCAATATGGGGCTGATGAAGGAAATCCTCTTCTCTCATAAATCACTTGTGTCAATTAGGGATGCATCCCTTGCCGGGAGATGCAATTGAATGTTCCCAATTAAGGCCTAATGAATAAGAGTAAGCTTCCAGCCAGGCATGGCTGTTCTGGTTTGAGGTTAAACTAAATGTTAAATAAAAAGAGCAACATAGGTAAAAAGAACAAGACTCAGTCCTTTGAGTTAATTAGCTAAGTCACTGCAATTCTGTACTCTCTTTTCCCTTAGGGTATTAAGTTCTTTTTGTGGAAAGGACTATAAAAAGCATGATTAGAATTAAAGGGGAAAAAGTAGATTTGCTCAAGACTCATGCTATTACCTGCATTATAAATTAAACAACATGGCATTGATAGTGCAGGTTATCACTGCCCTAACTTATCATTTGACTGGCAGCACAGCAACCGATAACTAACTTATATTACCGCTATCTAAAACAAGGGAGGGAGCAGTAGTCTGTGAATAATGAAGACCTTAATGGCCAGTTCTGGAATGATTCCACACATCACTATGATTTTCCTAGTTTATTCTGAAATCTCCAATTACAAATTAATAAGCAGATTTACCCTGTGGTATATTTATACCATTACAGTGGCAATTTGATAGGTAAACCTGCTACATGTTTAGTGTTAAAAATGGAACATGAACAAAATAATTTCAAGAGCCATCACACAGAAGACACCAGAAAACACTGAACTTTAAACTCTGAAAATTAATATGTGGTTTAGGTTCTGCTACTGCAGGAGCTGGTATAGCTATTTAAAATACAAAGAAGGCTACTGCATATACATTTGCCATTACATAATGGAAACACAAACCACGCACTGTCTGTGCAGTATTAGAAGTGTCCTGGTTACTGCAGTTTGCCACAGGGAAGAAGTGACCAATATTTAAAAAAAAAAAAAGCAAATAGGAAAAGAACCCGAAGAGTGAAAACAGGGAGATGGAGCAATTAAGGACTTCCTAGAGGGATGGATTATATGAGCAAATACAGAGAGAGAAATTAGATTTGGAAAAGATCTGTGAAGAAAAAGGTGATGATTTGAAATAAAGCCAGGCCAATGCAACACAAGAAGAGAGGACTGAAGGGTGAGTCAGAAGAGACTATAAATAGAGAAGAGTGGAAAGAGCAAGGAGACAAAATGGAAAAAGCAGAGAAAGAGTAATTAAAATGTGTGGAAAAGGACAGACTAACAGTGCTGTTCAGCTGTCACATAAGAGCATTGTATCTTTCATACACCTGTACTCTACACCTTCAAATAAAAATCAATTGCATAGACTACAACCTGCCAAACAAGAAGGCTAGGAAATATTTTCTGGTGAACAGAAACCTACTGGCTTTGTCGGTTATCTGCTGTGACCTTGGCAAGTCACTTAGAACATAAGAACACTTAATCTACCCTGTGCCTCATGTCCCTATGTGAAGATAAAATACATTAATGATTATGAGGTGCTCACATACCATTGCACCGAGGGGCATATAAGTAATTAGATAAACTAGCAGCATCTGTTTGATGTTGCAGAACACCAGAGACTCGTTACTGATTGGAAGACCAAGGGTTACAGTTTGACTACTTTATTTGTTGTATTAGAGAAATCAAAGGCCAAAGAATGACTATTCTTCAAATGGTTTAAAAAAAATCCAAGTGAAGAAAACAGTTAGCCCCCCCAAAATATTCTAGATGGTGGAAAGAGTGAGAGAGGTGTCTCTTCAGAGCATTGTGTAAATAGGAAGGAGAAAGCAAACTGGACTGAAGAACAGAAAAAGACACCAGAAAAACAGAATGGAGTAAATTAACAGGAGGTATTTCAGGTTAAGAAGGAAAAGAGAGAAATCTTGAACTAGATTCCTAAATGGTTAGTTTAGCAGTAAATATTTCTGAGGATGGGAGCTACACATCTTCCAGGTATGGAAAAGGACATAAGCCCATATTCTTGACAAACTGAAGTCTCAGGAGTTGGGCCTTGGCACATATAAAGCATGAGCGTACCACAGAGGAAATGAAAGAAATTGAAGAAGAATGGCTGAGAGATTGTCGCAGGGGGCAATGTTTCAGAGATGAAGCTAGGCAAATTTATATAGATAGGAGACATGATCCCCAGGTCACTTACTCATTCATACACAACCTCATCCTAAGCTTTTTAGTACTAGAGTTGCTGTGAAATTTGAGTTGAGGAGAAACTTGGAGAAGGTGGAGTTTTGTTTCAAGGTGCACTTATTACAAATTAGTAGAAGCAGAAAATGAGGAAAGACTGAAACAGTAGGGGGGTAGAATCAGAGTTGGGTATCAACAGCATAAAATAGTTACACAAGAATAAAATCTGATAGGAAGTATGCCAAGGGGATGTGAGCAACAAAGAACTTTGTGACACAATGGCAGGGAGGTTCAGTGGTAAAGTGTTTTCCATTGCCAAGCACAGAGGAAGAGGAGTTGAATATGTAGAACCAAAACAACAGAAGCAAAGTGGCTGTAATTGAAAAGATCACTGTCCACACACAGAAGGGTAGTTTCAGTACTGTAGAAAGGGTAGCTGATAGAACACATATTTGTGACGGTTGTTTTAGAAGGTGATATTAGCTGGGTGTGACGTGTCCAACATCAGGACCCTGTTATACTGCCCATCGTACATACACGTTAAGAAAGTGTCCCCATCCTCAGGAGTTTACAACCTAAATAGGCAAGACAGGCAAAGGGTAAAAGAAAGCAATACATCATATAAGCAGAACATTGGAATCAAAAGCACACACCTTATGCAACTTGCTCAAGCTCACACATGAAGTCTGTGGCAGAATCTGCAATTATTATTATTAGTTATTTGCATTACTGTATAGGCCTCAACCAAGATCAGGGCCCCATTATGCTAGGCATTGCAAACATATAATAAAAGACAGTCCTCTTCCCATAGCCCTTACAATGTAAACAGATGAGGGAGATGAAGGGTGGTGAGAAGGAAGTATTAGAATCCACATTTTATAGATGGAGAGTGAGGTATTGTGGTTAAATAATTTTTCTAGGTTAAAAAAAAGTCTGTAGCACACCAAGGACTTGATCTGTTTGAATCTCCTGTCAGTACTTTACCTATAAAGCCGTTCTTCCTTCCCGATCATATCTTTTCAATAAGGCATCAGAGAAGAATTTGCTACAGGAAACTTCTTAATATTTTTTAGGCTCGAGGAACATAGGCAGATAGATTGGCAGATGCATAACTATGTTATTTTCAGGAGCATGTAATGTAATGATCTATTAAGACTTACATATGGGTCTAATACAAATCCACTGAGCAAAAGGAGTACTGATTTTCAAAAAATTATATACAGCAGTATCTAAATGTAGTATTTTCCACCAGTGTTTATGTATTGTCTCTACAACTATTGTGGTATAAACTAACACAAATGAAACAGCCAGGGAGCAGACACAACTGTCATTTATTGCATTTTTTCTTCTTTTCCTGGCTGGCCCTAAATAATGACTGCAATTTGCACTGAAAAGCAATTGCAACTAGACTTAACTTCAACTTCAGATTGTCTGTAAAGCATCTAGCATGCTGTCAATGCACACTATATATAATGCATTATATAAACAAACAATATAATATAAACAATTAATCATACTAAGTAAAGATGTTGGGATTTTTTGGATTCAGGTGTGTGTATGTACAGATGGAATCTAATATGAACTAAAACTAAATATACTCCTAGATAGCAACCGTGAAAAAACAGAACAGGGGTTGAGGGGGTAATAGGTACCTATATAAGAAAAAGTCCCCAAAAATGGGACTGTCCCTTTAAAAACGGGACATCTGGTAGTGGTCACCCTACCCTGCACTAGATTACTTTGCACTATTTAAAGGACTTTGCAACAGTGTATACATTTCAGACTTGGAGCTTGCAAAGGTTAGGATGAACCAATATTCAATCACCAGTAGCATAGAACAAGATGATCACAAGCAAACAAGTAAAGGATAGAAAAGGCAAACAAGCTGTGGGAGTAAAATAATCAGGAATATGTGCTGGAATACAGAGCTTTTCATGTCTAGGTCACTGGGTAAAGTCTGATCTAGGTTAGTAGCAAACAACTGATGGATATTAAGTGGCCTCTGTGAAATGAGTTGGTCTTATTCCAGTTCCTATTATACATATGTTCACATCACAAACTCAATATGTCTATAATTGACATCCTTACTGACATCAGCATATAGGCCAAAAAACTACATTCACAGAGAAACTGAATAACACTTTCAACCTTAGTGGTCTCAGTTCAGTGTTAAGACACATTGGTAGGACGTTCTAGGAAGGCTTTCACTGCTGTCAGCTGAGCTGTGGCTGAACAATTGAGAATGACTGTTCAGTCTTGTTAATTCAGTAACTTTCACAGATGTGATATTGTTGGGGAGGGTTAGGCAGGTAAAGGCAAGAATCAAATTAGGTTAAAAGGGCTTACAAGAAAAGGTGATAGTATTAAGACTCATTTATCGGAGATTGAAAAGTCAGGATATATAAACTTGAGTATCTGTAGAACAGTGATAGTTTAGTTGAGAGCAAAGAAGAAAACAACATTGAATCTTGCAGCACATTACGTGGAACAAAAACTGTCCTGAATTAATATAATTTATGGAGACCAATATAAAATGATTTCTCTGGAAAAACCAACAGTCAACCAAATAAGTGAAGGGTCTGAGCAGGCTGACCAGAATATTCAAGACAGTTTGGTTGTACAAGATCAACAGAATGCTCTACTGCAGGGTAAGTCAGTTGAATTGAAGACCAGAGTAAATAAGTTTCCCCTTGCTTCAAGAATAATAGATGGATCTAGGAATTAGGCAAATCAAGTGAACTAAAGACCACAGGAGTTACCAGAGTAAGCAAGGTTTCAGAGTAACAGCCGTGTTAGTCTGTATTCGCAAAAAGAAAAGGAGTACTTGTGGCACCTTAGAGACTAACCAATTTATTTGAGCATAAGCTTTCGTGAGCTACAGCTCACTTCATCGTCTCTAAGGTGCTACAAGTACTCCTTTCCTTTTCTTTTTCAGAGTAAGCAAGTTTCAGACAGGCTTCAAGCAGGGACATGTGCTATAGATCTAAGAATTTAGTTCATCAAGGCTGGTAATGATGCACTTCTTCACTGTGACGCTTTTCTGCT
This sequence comes from Chelonia mydas, assembly GCF_015237465.2. Lineage (NCBI taxonomy): Eukaryota > Metazoa > Chordata > Testudines > Cheloniidae > Chelonia > Chelonia mydas. The sequence goes on from NC_057849.1 coordinate 327,510,441, forward strand.
TGCTCTGAGAAAAAGTTTCTAAGCTTCACAAAGTCCCAGTGCTTGATGAGATTTTTTTCTTTCTTTCAACAGATACACACATTCCTTTACTCTAGGAGCAGTGTCTTGCACTCCATTTTAATTCCAAACTACTGGAAGGCTAACTGAGTGCACTGCAATAGCCCCATCTTAATGTCAGGTACCCACAAAATGTGAAAAGGTAGGAAAAATGGAGCTGGGCAGGGGGTGATAGGGCAGGGTTACAATACATCCGTATTTTCCCGGACATGTCCGGCTTTTTGGTTCTTAAATTGCCATCCGGGAGGAATTTTTAAATATCTAAAAACGTCTGGTATTTTGCCATTATTATTTTTCCCCAAAGAAGAGTTGATCATTCAAGAAAGAGAGTGAATGTTGATCATTTGAGAAAGAAAGTGAATGTTTCGCGCAGCTGGAAAGGAGGGGAGAGAAGGGGAACGCAGCGCACTCAGGGGAGGAGGCGGGACCGGGGCAGGGATCTGGGGAAGGGGTCCAGTGGGGCAGGGAGGGGGCGGAGATGGGGCAGGGACTTTGGGGAAGGGGTTAGAATGGGGGTGGGGAAGAGGTGGAGTTGGGGCAGGACCGGGGGGCAGAGCAAATACCCCATGGAGTGTCCTCTTTTTTGAATGTTCAAATATGGTAACCCTAGGGTAGGGGGATACTATTCTACAGTAAGAGGTCTGGAGGAGAGGAGTCAGCTGAAGTAGGACCTCAACACAGTGAGTCTGCACATTAGAATTTAACTAGAAATCAGTGAGACAGAAATTGAAGAAAGGTCTCTTGAGCTTCTTTTGAGTGTACATATTTCAGATGAAGATGACAGCAAATCTGTTCAACTAGATATCTTGATAACCAGATTTCTGGTCAATCTTATGTTCATCATTTGTTCTTTTAAGGTAGTTAGGTAGTTTTTTTGAGAATTTGTAATAGTATTTTATATATATAAACTTTTCACATTCAAAATACTCTGCAAAAAATGATTCATCCATCCATATAACCCCGTGAGATAAATTTTATCCCCATTTTACAGATTAAAATGGTTATGCAACTAGCTCAAGGCCACACAGTCAGAGTCAGTGCTGGGATTAACAACTCAGAAGATCCCTGGTCCCTAACCCCTGCACTCATTCAAGTAGATCACACAACCCTAGATAAAGGAGAAGATCTAAATGTACTGCATTTAAAAAATTATATATTTAGGCCAAGATTTTCAAAAGTGGCTAGTAATTGTGTGTGCCCAACTTGAGACTCCTTAAAGGGGCCAGATATGCAGAGGGTGGGTGCTCAGCACTTTCTGAAAAATCAGGCCCTTTTAAGGTATCTCAAGTCGGACACACAAAATCATTAGCTACTCTCAAAAACAGTGGCCTTTTCTGTATTACGTTTGCTGCCTATGTTTTCTTTTCACGTATATGCTAATGAAAATAAGTCTTCTACTGTTTGTTTATAACCAGTGAGTGCACTGCTGCTTTAAAGGTGATAAAGGTTAGTGTTAACATGAAAGCTTCACCTTTGATGAATGCTGCAGAAAGAAAGGCATTACAGGAATTTATCCAGGAAGAGCGTGTCCAGCGCTTAGTAGATAGGCATCAGTGGCAATGAAATGTGAAGATGACCTAAATTGTCGGGGCCTAACCAGGACTCATGGGGGACGTCATTAATGGCATCAATGCGGAGTCAGAACACTAGTTTCAGGCAGCCAAGCAGCTTCTGATCATGCCAGTTACAAAGACTGATCTGGCAGAGAAAAAGCACATGTTTCTCAAAGCAACCAGAGACTTTAAAATCCAACGGCTTTTTGAAGTCTAATTCTTTGTTCATTCACACTGTTTTCTTAAATTTGAAAAAAAAATACCTTAAAGAGAAAAAAAAAATCCCAGAGATAAAATATCCCTGCTTTCTGTCACTTTGTATTTTCTTCTGGTGTCAAAGGCTGTAGAGCTCCAGAAAGGAAAGGAGTATAAAGCAATGCAAACAAGCTGGAAGGAGGAAGGATAAAATGATGTTTCTGGAAAAGCCTACAGGAGTTCCGAACAGAGAAAGACATAAATTGCTGAGTGGTGTTTGCGTTGCAGCTGTGCCTAACCTATTTTGACCACTGCTATAAAAAAAAGATGCCTCAAAGAACCTCTCAACACTATTTTTATTTAGCAGAATTAAAGCATGAGCTTCTATTTTATGCCAAAACCGCTCACACTTGGATGCACACATTTTGGTATCCTAAATGCATAATTAGGCACTTTAAGAGAAGTGGCCCGTTTTCAGAAATGCAGAACACCTGAAAATTGCATTCAATTCAACAGGCTAGGTATTCAGCATCTTTCAAACTCACATCACTTTTACTTAGGTGCTTAAGTATAGATTTATCTTCAGGCACTCACGTTTGAAGATTTCATTCTGTAGGTTTTGGTTCCTTGTGCACAAACTTTCTGTGCCTGCATCCCAGCTGAGTACCCATATCTGACGTAAGCAACTCAAGTAGTTTTGTTTGACATGATCTATGTATCTTATTTAATTACCTTACAGCAATAGCATCAAGTTCTATAGTGACGCCATCAATCTTTTAGCAATACTTAATTACAGAGTGCGAATTAACAATGTTGATCCATCTGATTAATACATTCCAATACCTTTGCCATTCCTTTATACATTAAATCTATAATAAAAAAGGCAGCTGTATTATCTCAAGTGAAGGAGACAATAACGTCCCTTCCTCCCAAGAGACAGCAAGATGTTTAATATTTAAAGTCGTGGTGGGAAAACTCATATAATTTACTCTTCTTGGGCCAGATTCTCCATTGCTCTGCACCTTTCAGTCATTTGCATCAATGCAAAATAGGTGCAAATTGCTACTGTTTGTAAATTATATCCGTTTTCATCCATCTTCCACTCACTTTCCACTGCTGTAAATGACTACACAGGGTGCAATGATGCAATGGAGAATCTGACCACTTAAATCTGCAAAATTGGGCTAGAGATCTCGTAAGAACCAGCTTTTTCATGGTCTTTTCCTGCTGTGGTTTTGTTCCCAGCCAGAAAGAAATATTGGAAACAAAATAAGAAAACAGTTCTGGAGCTCTTGAATTTTGTGTTCTTGATTCTACAGTATTGTAATTCAGATTTTACAGTTTGATTCTATACATAGGCAATGCTGTGGTGAGAGGGTTATTTTCCCAAGCACACCTCCTCATTAATAACTCAGAAGGCCTAACGAGGGAAAATGTAACCCTAACAAACAAACACAAAAGGCAGCCTAGCAGTCTACCAAACTTGGTGTGCATGTCCAGAAATCCAAAATATTTCCCACAAGTAGCTGAAAATGTCAGTTTAACACCTTTAGAATCTTTAATACCCTTTCAATTTTCTGAGAATTTAAGCAGCCTACAGTTTACAGGTAAAACAAGAAGATAATATATTACTTACATCGTTCTGATCATCTTTTGCATTGTAATAGATGATATCATTATTCTGTGGGAAAAAAAGAAAAGAAAAATCATTCCATTAATTGAAAAGTGATGATGAACACAGAGGTCCATGGGCTAAAGTAAACCTGAATATATACATTTAAGGGTTGATCCTGAATTTTGTGAACACCCCTGTTAATTTCCCAGCCCTTAGTTAGTTCTGTCTTCTTTGAGAACCAACAGATATGACAGAGAAATGTCATTTATTTAGCACTTCTTTCCTGAAAATGTATAAAAGGTATATCAACAACAACTGGAAGAGTATAAGCTATGGTGGGGGGAAACCTACTAATGGAAGACTTATGAGAGCTATTTGTTTTAAAGATATATGAAGATAATACATGCAACAAAACAACCTATCAGGCAACAGACATGATAACTCACTAACTTTACAAATGTAAGTGGGTTATTAAGTCTTTCTTGCACATATTTCATTCTTTATGTTGGGTAGTAAAAATAAGCCCTGGGACTATGCATCAGAAGGACAATCTAATTGTTGTGGCATACAACAGAATGTAATGCTCCAGTGGATGAATGGTAACATTCTAAATCTAACAGAGCCGTGAACTAGCATAATATTAGCTACTGCTGGAATATCAGTCTGCATCTTGATTTACTGATTTCTCAAGAGGGTTAAAAATTGGGAAATTTTCCCATGAAAAATCAGTCACTTCTGTTGTATATCTACCAATCCTGCGGAATTCTGTAATGTGGACATTGCTCACCAATACACTGAGTCTGCTTTCCAATAAATATCACTTTTGTAACATATAACCCTTTGCACTTATTTACACCCTTCTGCTCAAGGATCTCAAGTGTGCTATGTTAAGGCCCTAAGCCTGTAAAGCACTTAAGTATGTGCTTAAACTTAAGCACATGCTTAAGTATTTTGCTTGTATCAGAGCCTAAATCACAAGGCAATCATTATTGCCTGAGGTCAACCTCCAAAATCATTGTCATTTGTACTTTTAATCCTGTTTATATTAAATAACCAATTTTACAAGGATATATTTGAACTCTTACTCTTTCTCTAGGTTTCTATCATGCAATAATTGATAACTAAATGAAACATTAGCCCAAAACTGGGCTCACAAAACTGGGTGACTGGGCAACAAAATGGCAGATGAAATTCAATGTTGCTAAATATAAAATAATGCACACTGGAAAACATAATCCCAACTATACATATAAAATTATGGGGTCTAAATTAGCCTGTTACCACTTAAGAAAGGTCTGGGAGTCACTGTGGATAGTTCTCTGATAACAGCCACTCAGTGTGCAGCGGCAGTCAAAAAAGCTTACAATGTTGGGAATCATTAGGAAAGGGATAGATAATAAGACAGAAAATATCATATTGCCTCTATATAAATACATGGTATGCCCACATCTTGAATACTGCATGCCGATGTGGTTGCCACATCTCAAAAAAGATATACTGAAACTGGAAAAGGTTCAGAAAAGGGCAACAAAATGATTAGGGTTGTGGAACAGCTTTCATATGAGGAGAGATTAATAAAAATGGGACTTTTCAGCTTAGAAAAGAGACAACTAAGGGGGGATATGATTGAGGTCTATAAAATCATGGTTGATGTGGAGAAAGTAAATAAGGAAGTGTTATTTACTCCCTCTCATAACACGAGAACTAGGGGTCACCAAATGAATTTAATAAGCAGCAGGTTTAAAACAAACACAAGGAAGTATTTCTTCACACAATGCACAGTGAACCTGTGGAACTCCTTGCCAGAGGATGTTGTGAAAGCAAAAACTATAACAGTGTTCAAAAAAGAACTAGATAAGTTCACAGAGGATAGGTCCATAAATTGCTATTAGCCAAGATGGGCAGGGATGCAAAACCATGCTCTGAAGCGGCCCTCGCCTCTGATTGCCAGAATCTGGGAATGGGCGACATGGGATGGATCACTTGATGATTACCTCTTCTGTTCATTCCCTCTGAAGCACCTGGCATTAGCCACTGTTGGAGGACAGGTTACAGGGCTAGATGGACCAATTGGTCTGACCCACTATGGCCGTTATGTTCTTACGTAAACCAAGTAAATTTCTGCATCAATTTCTACATCTTTTACAGAAATGTATTATATATATTAAAAGTTTATAAAAAGAACCAAAAATGCAAACCCTTATTCACATGCATACATCTTACTCATATGAGTAACCCAGGCTACTCACATGAGTGAAAATTTGTAGGACCTGGACTCTAAAAGGAAGAAAGACACACCTTTTCCCTCGTATACATATAAACATGTGAGACTCATTTGAAGAGTACTAACTATGAGTACAGCAATTTTGAAGTTCCAGGCTAAACACAATTAATTTTTGATAATAATAAAGCCACCATACTGCGTGGTATTGGATGACATCATTTCACTTTGCTTTCCTCATCTCTCCAATAGAGATAATGATACCAAACAAACTAGGGAAATGCAACATAGATGGAGCTATTATAAGGCGGGTACAAAACTCACAGCTTATCACATGCACAGACACATGAGGAAATTCCTTTTAGCACTAGAGATCAAAGCTAACTGTGAGTACATTGATCTTTTTCTGGCTATGCTACAACAAGGACAGGAGACACTGGATGTGGTTTAATTAGGCCGTAACGTTATTTCTAAATCTCTGGGAGTACCTGGCAGATAAAATTCTAGAGTGCAGGCTATTGCATAATCATTTATATCATTGATACAAAGACCTTAATGGTTCATGAGCCAAATTAGTGATCAACATTACCCCAAAGAGCCACAGTAGTGTGAATCCATTGTTTTATTTACTTCCTCCCCCCCCCCCCCTAAAATTATTCTCACAGCAAAATGACTGACCAAGTATTATTATTTTATCAACTACAATTGTTTAACAACATAGTAAAAGCATCCTGATTGGTTAATAACCTAGACTGGTTAATAATTAAGTCAGACAGTGTTTTAATTATCATGTGCTGCAAAGAGCCACAGGAGACACATTAAAGAGCCACTTGTAGCTCGCAAGCCTCAGTCTGAGTATCACTGGTTTTTATATATCCCAGTTATAGGGTATAGACTGTCAGCCCTCCCTCAGCCACCTTTCCCTTGGCCAACCCACTGCTGGGACCTCACCACTTCCTCCCACCCTCAAATGCAGGAGGGCTAAGGGGGCGCTATAAAGGAGCAGAGGGTTGCCTTCTTGCTGTACCAGTCACAGAAGCCCCAACCCCTCATTTCTGCTCCATTAGAGAACACTTCCTTGAAATCCTTTACCAATCCATTTTATCTGATCACTGTATCCCTTCCCAATGGAGTACCTGTGCTGGACATCCACCCCACACTTACATAATGAGTTGGGACATCATAGCCTAACCCGCATTTCACCATTCATCCCAACTAAGTCCCCAACCTGCTGCGGGGAAAGAGAACAATCTGGCAGTGAGGGAAGTAATTTCTTCCCAGCCCACTGCAAAAGGATTGATGACGTGTAATGCTCACACTCGATCATGACAAACTTCCATGGGCGGGATGTGGGTGCTGCTCACCTGCTCCAGGTAAAAGAGTGCTTTTCCTGCACCAGTGTGGACTTCAACAGTGTTCCCTCTCTTCCAGTCACCTGGTGAGGGATGGATCAGCATCCCCACACTGACCTGGGCTGAAGCCACAAGTCGGTCTCTAGCCCTTAATGGGGAACAGGTTTTCCAACAAGCTAGACAACAGCCTCCACCGCTTAATGTGCTGTGAGGTCAGTCTCATAACCTGATGATTCCAAAGGAGGTACTTTAGCATGTGGTTTGTGAAGAGAGTTGAAAGAACCAAAATTTTCAGTTTCCTTCCATCCTGTTATTTCATACACCGTTGTGTACAGACACACTTGGGAAAAATGAAACTGTCTGTTTAATTAACATTTGCTGAAGCTCTAAGCCTGCAAGATGCGGACTGCATCATATGTGAATTAGTCCATTGCTACTTCTGTTTGATACAAATAACTAGGAGTATTAAAAACGACCTTTAAGCAAATGAAGCTCTCAGAAACATAAGGACAAGTTTAACCAAGATAAGCGCATAAGGAAGAAATTAAATCCTTGTTTTGTGATATATTACATTTTGTGCTCCTTGTAGATAGCACCTACACAAAACATAAACCAATAAGGACATTTTGTCTGTTTCACTACACTTCATACAGAAAGCACGACCTACACTGTATTATGATACATTGAAGCCAGCACAAGCTCACAGATTAGATTCATGGATCAGTCAAAACTTGAGGCCTATTTTTCATATTTAACCACCACTAGATGTCAAGAACAAATTGTTTTGATTCTGATTTTCAACCAAATAGCTATTTATTAACTCCTGGGCACAGGGAATTTGGATCCACCCAATGATATATGCCAGTACACTATCCTGCCATTAGGGAAGTTACAGATGGTTTCCAGCAGGTCTAAAATGGAGGGTTTCCCTCCTACCCCACACCACCACCACTACCACCTTCTTCTGGTAATAATTTGGAGACTAAAATTAAACAAAGGAGGAAGTCATCATTCCCATTTGTGAGCACAGGGTTCACTTGCAAACACAGGTCTTGTTGTACAGTCCTGAATCATGTTTATGGGAGAAATGACCTCAGGTTATTCTACATTTAAATGAGAAATCTGTACATGACCACAATGGTTTTACATATTAGTGAGACTTTCCCAGGGGTGAAACTATGATAATTCACAGCCATGAATTCCTGTTGCATAGCAAGCAATTTAAGTATCTGACAATATCAAAAATAAATGATGATTAGATTTAGGACCAATTTAGTAATGTCACTTTTCTGGCTGTACAGGTTATCCTTATCCTGCCATGCTTTCATTGACCCTATTGTCTTCTCAAGTCACATTGATTTTGTGTTATCATTTCTGCCATTTCGTTGCTAGTTTTGGATATGAAGTAATTCCTATGGGCATTAAGGGTTGTATACATTACAAATTGAGTTATGTTAGTAACTCCCCAAGATACATCTATTCAACATACTGAAATCCAATGCCTCTGATTTCCAGGTCTGTACAGAGATTTGGGCAAACACACAGATAAATTAAACATGAATATAAGCATGAGAAAACATCCACTTTCAAAATATTTGCAAATGGAATCAGTACACACATCACAGTCACTAACTTAAAAGAGGCACACCATTTTGTCTTTTACAAAACAATTCGAGAGAGGCAATCCATTGACTCCACTGGTTGTAATCTCAGTTCACAACTAAGTGAATGTAAACTGAAGGCAAGCTTCAGGAAGGTTCCTCTCAGGAAGCACTTAACACATTATAGGATCAAGATCTTTCAGTAAGGGGGTAAAGGGAGTAAACTTCAGAGAGAATCCTGTTTTACAGCACATTAATTATTATTTTGTGTTAAACAGTGCCAACTTACTTCTGTAAACCCACTAATATAGCATATTATGCATCCATCTTTAATAGACAGCCTGAAGAGAACAGCAGCCACAGAGTAAAACATCTTACTGTTACTGCCAATTAATGAAGTTACTCCTTTGGATTACATGGTAGAGGTGTATGATCTAAAGATCCTTGGTTCAAATCCCAGCAATGACCCATGAAGAGTATAGTCCTTATTAGTCCTGATCTAAACTGTTTATTGGTGGAAAAACAGTTTCTTGACAAAGAGCTTCCCCGCCACCACTGAAAAAAATATTGCTTTCCACAGAAAAATGTTGACTTTTTGAAAAAAATGTACACCCCAAACCCTAAAATTTTCAGCTTAAACAAATTTAAAATTTTGATTCAGAAATTACCCAGGATGCTCACGGGATTTGTAATTATGTGCCTTGTACATTCCTCCCCAACTCTTTTTCACTCTGGGGGGCTCCCAAGACAGACTACGTAGTCCAGCAAGAGGGGAGACTGCAGTGTTTCACACAGGAGAATGGAGACATGAGGAACCCAAACTACAACAGCACCATGGCAGCATTTCCAAATAAAAAAAATTCAGGTTTAGGCCAAAAAATACATATTTTCTTTTCAGAACTTCATATAATATAGGAAAACGAAGTGTTATCAGTATGGTTTAAAAAAAAACAGTCACCAGGCACAACAGAAAGATTATTAAAGTAGCAGTTCTCAAATCCATACAGAGCTAAACTTGTGCTGGCTCTCCTCATCACTGTGTTTGCCAAAGAGATGTTATGAGATTATGAATGGGAAAGGAGACATCCATAGCAAAAATCACCATTAAGAAGTGTCCTATACTATGAAAATATTTGAGAATCCTTGCTTTATAGAAAAAACAACAAGGAGTTCTTGTGGCAGCAGAGGGGAAAAAGTAACATTCAAAAACCAGTAGGAGAACACTTCAATCTCCCTGGACACTCAATAACAGACTTAAAAGTGGCAATCCTTCAACAAAATACTTCAAAAACAGACTCCAACGAGACACTGCAGAACTGCAATTAATTTGCAAACTGGACACCATCAAATTAGGCCTGAATAAAGACTGGGAGTGGATGGATCACTACAAAAAGTAATTTTCCCCTCTGCTGATACTCAGACCTTCTTGTCAACTGTTGGAAATGGACGATGTCCACCTTAATTGCACTGACCTTGTTAGCACTAAAAAAGTAATTTCCCTCCTTTGATATTCATCCCTTCTGGTCAACTATTGAGAATAGGCCACTTCCACCTTAATTGAATTAGCCTCGTTAGCACTGACCTCCCACTTGGTAAGACAACTCCCATCTTTTCATGTGCTGTAATATTTATACTGCTTTCTGTATTTTTCACTCCATGCATCTGATGAAGTGGGTTTTAGCCCACGAAAGTTTATGCCCAAATAAATTTGTTAGTCTCTAAGGTGCCACAAGGACTCCTTGTTGTTTTTGCTGACACAGACTAACACGACTGCTACTCTGAAACCTTGCTTTATAGAGTCACCCTATACAGTACTGGAATCAATTACTGCACAAGTTATAATGTAGTAGGATACTGTATGAATAAATTAACATAGAAAATAAATTGAAGTGTTTTAAAATATTACATTAAATTCATATTTATCTGTTTATATATTCGACATCGCTGCCTTCACATCATCTTTTTCTATATCTTCTGTTCTATTTTACATAAAATGCTGCCAAAGCAACCTAGAAGAGGTGAAGTATAACGTCATTGTTGACCGCAGTAATCCTGACAGTAATGAAAAACACCAGGAAATATGTGGATATGTAGGAAACGGGGGAAACACACACCCCGCCCCCCAAACAAATTTCTGGTTTCCTTCCTCTTGCTGCTATATATCACATCAACCTTGTTTTGAACACAAAGATGGGCACAGTTTTTCAGACAATTTTTTTTTCAGTGAAAAATGGAGATTCATTTAATTAATTCATGCACATTTTGCCAAATTGCTTTGGTTGAAAAAAGCTACTTTTAAAAATGTTTCATTTTGACATTTTCAGAATAAATTGTTTCTGGTTTTCAGTTCAAAGGGATTTTTTTCTTTCAAAGTTTCCTTTAGTTTTAGAAACATTTTAAAATAGTCAAAATCTAAATGTTTAGCTTTACCAAGGGTTCATAAATGCAGGTACAATTCGCATCTCTGATCCTACAATGTACAATGCAGGGTAACAGTCATTGTGCCTGCACTGGGCCCCATGGACTTCTCTCAACAGGAAGCAGGGAGAACACAACAGTTGCTTAATACCTTTAGTCAGGCTCCACGGTATTAGCTTTTCTCCTTCAAGCAAAGTGATGTACAGTCATCTTTTTTCTTGACTGCACAGTTTAATCATTTAACTGCTTTAAGACTATGTCCACCTACATATTTTGAGATCATTTTATGTCACAAATCAGTCCCAAATATTTAGCAAATAAACAGTACACGTATGCAAGTTTTGGGAACCATATACTTTAGTACCAAGTAAAAATGTTACTGAATTATACTGTTTTGGCTCTCTTCACATGGACATATCAAAATGGTTGAGCAAGAAAAGCTGAAATGGTCTGTTAAATGTTTACGAAATGCCAGTCAATACTTCCCTTATTAAGTGCTGAAAAAACACATCTGGCTTATTTGCTGCCACCCTGTGCAGATAAAGAACTATTCTTTCTGTTTCCTTTAGCATCATTATGAATCAACACCAACCTAATGGGCCCTAAGAGAAATAAGCTATCTAGCCTCAGTTCAATACCTGTCTTTGTCTGACACATACTTGTCAGGCACAGTTACACTTGGCACAAAAGAAAGCTAGATGTGACCTACAATAAAGACCAAATTCCTCCATCTGTAACTCGTGATGTCTCTAAACAAAGTATTGCTGGGTAAAAAAGAAAAGGAGTACTTGTGGCACCTTAGAGACTAACCAATTTATTTGAGCATAAGCTTTCATGAGCTACAGCTCAGCTCATGAAAGCTCATGCTCAAATAAATTGGTTAGTCTCTAATGTGCCACAAGTACTCCTTTTCTTTTTGCGAATACAGACTAACACTTGGGTAAAAAAGGTTCTCTATCTCATAAATAAAAAACAGAGCCAACCATTACAATTAATTAGTTTTCTAATAATGCTTTAAAAGTCTTGTTTAGGTTAAATTTCAGACAGGCAAAATAAATAAGAAAAAAAGAACATCAGCTAATAACATTTTCCCCTTAATCTTTGAGTTAAAACACTGATTTGCCTCCTGTCTCTACAGCCAACTTGCAAAAGCACAATAATTTAATAAAATAAAAATGGCTAAATATACAGGAAATAACATGTGAAAATTATTCAGTTTCTAAGAAACAGGAGAAAATCAGGTTGATCTTGTTTTAAAAAACAGGAACCTTAAGAAGAAAAAAACAGCTATTTTTAATGTGATTGCTGGGCAAATAATAAAATCATAGAACCGGAAGGGACCTGGAGAGATCATCTAGTCCAGTCAAGGCAGGACTAAGTATTATCTAGACCATCCCTGACAGGTGTTTCTCCAACCTGCTCTTAAAGTCCCCAATGATGGAGATTCCACAACCTCCCCAGACAATTTATTCCAGTGCCTAACCTCTCTGACAGTTAGGAATTTTTTCCTAATGTCCAACCTAAACTGTCCTCGCTGCAATTTAAGCCCATTGCTTCTTGTCCGGTCCTCAGAGGTTAAGAACAACAATTTCTCTCCCTCCTCCTTGTAACAACCTTTTATGTACTTGAAAACTGGTATCATATCCCCTCTCAGTGTTCTCTTCTCCAGACTAAACAAACCCATTTTTTTTTCAATATTCCCTCATAGGTCATGTTTTCTAGACCTTTAAATATTTTGTTGCTCTTCTCTGGACTTTCTCCAGTTTGTCCACATCTTTCCTGAAATGTGGAGCCCAGAACTGGACACAATACTCCAGTTGAAGCCTAATCAGCACGGAGTAGAGCGGAAGAATTACTTCTCGTGTCTTGCTTACAACACTCCCGCTAATACATCCGAAATGATGTTTGCTTTTTTTGCAACAGTGTTACACTTTTGACTCATATTTAGCTTGTGATCATATTTAGCTTGTGTCAAAACAGTGCAATAAGTTCCCTGTCAAGAGATGATCTCCAGGGGTTGTGTGGGATGTAGTCACTATTGGGTTTACCTAAAGGATATGACATACTACAGAGGAAGGATCAGTATTTCTAATATTACATTTCGTACAATAATTTACGAAGTATTCAGTTGTTCTAGTTCTGATCCACAGCTTGTGTGAGGACCATTCTGACTATTTTGTGCACCAGGATTGTCTCTAGATCTTATTGAGACCAATACAGGGGATGGACAATGCTCCTGTTATAATGCAGACACTGGAAAATATAATGATGGAGGATTAAAGATGCTTCACATTTCTCATTACATCCATCTTAATAACCACTGCTTTTAAAACAGGAGAATTGGCCCTGTTTTTCCTGTAGGATGTATCTTTAAATTGTTTCTCTGCTCAGATTAATAATGAGGTTACTAATTTGCAGCAAGTGCAGTGGTGTTTTTTGTGATCTGAACACCTGCCTACTGTGAAATGAATTGAGATCATTGACTAATGGTACCAGACACAGGGTGACTGGTTCACTAGAAGGCTTTATGTCAGATTGTCATCATTCCCAAGACCCATAGGCCTGACCTTTCATACACATCAAACTTTTTATGAGGTGTTAGTGGTCATTGTGTCGCTCAGAAACCTTGGTAATGAGCACATATAAATACCTAGACAAGACAGATATGCGCCCCACAAAAATCTTATTTTGAAGACCTTGAACCCAATCCTTATTATAAAGTAAGGAACCTGGGGAATGCATACGATGAAGTGAGCTGTAGCCCATGAAAGCTTATGCTCAAATAAATTTGTTAGTCTCTAAGGTGCTACAAGTACTCCTTTTCTTTTTAATTAATTAATTTAATTAAAGGTTTCGGTTTCCAAATCAGACAATACTGGGAAGGCAGCTTCCTGTCAGATGATGGTGCATCCTCCATTTCAGTATATGATGATCAATGACAGCGTCAGAATTGTGTCTTATATACAGAGCATAAATATGCACTACCTAGTAAATCAGACATCAGGAAATTAACACCACTGTATTGATAAGTTTGTTGCTGACACCTCCTCTACTGTATGCCATAAGAATGGTCATTGTTACAGGGTTCCTAGACTAAAATGTTTCCTACTTGAAAAGATCTTTCCAGAGCATACACATACACTTTAAAATGTGTACTTTATTTTAATTTGCATTGCGCTGCTGTCAAAGTACAGGTAATTTTTTTTTTTAAAAAAGGCTGATTTTGTAAGCTGTTGTATCACAAAAGTATCTTAGTTGCTAAAGTCAGAGGAAAACTGTTGATGATCTCAGATACCACAGTGTGGTAACTCTTGAAAAAATATGCTTTTTTTTATGCTGATCATAATAATATACCAAGCTATTTATGTCGCCAGAAAATCAGAAATAGAAAAGAGTGACTATTTTCATCAGCCACACTGATTTAGGAACCTTAATAGGTTCCTGTACATTCTGATTTTGCATTAAACTGAGCAACAATTACCTCATGTTAGTATCAGGTTTTGCTGTAATTTAAGTCACAAGCCAGGTAGATAAAAATACATTTTTTAAAGAAAAATTTAAAAATCCAGATTTTTTTAAAAAAATATATTAATACAGATTTAAAAAATAAACAAATATAAAATTAAATTTATAATCTATGTTAAGGCCTAAATTTATTATAATCTATTAAAATTATTTAAATTAAACACAAGAAATAATATTAAGAATCACACATTTGCTGCCAAGTTAAAGAAAGTCAAAGCACTGAACTGCTGGATGTCACTCTAAGCATCTGGAACCAGACTTGGTTGAACGGCTAAACCAGCATTTGACAGCAGTAGCAGATGCAGAGAGAATATTCTCTTCATGTCCATTGATTCAAACCGTTCAGTTCAATGTCTCGTTTATTCAAAGTTCATAAAGCAATTGTGATCTGAAAAAGTAAGAAAGCTTGTTTTTCTCTTCCAGTCTATGAATTAAAATTAGGTCAGAGGGTGCAATCTAGTAGTTCTAAAATCTTGCATGACACGGTGACCAGAAAAAAAAATTCTGCTAAATTAATTAATTACATACAACACTTACTTTGTTTAATAAATCAGTTAGTTTTAAATGCAAAACATATTTTGATACACATTTTTTCTTATATATCTGGCACTTTTAAGGTAATTTTATGAAATAACAAAACCTGAAGACGCTGTTTGTACATTTTAACTTAATTTGAATTTCTATCCAAACAGAGTTTGACACAAATCACACACACACACACACACACAAATATAGTAAATATGAAATGTATCATTCTCCATTTTCTAATATAAAACGGGTAAAACTTAAGAATCTGAATAAATGTAAGTTAACCTAAGCTATTCTAGGTAAACCTTAAATGTGTATAGTGTATATAGTGTATCTTCCAGGTTAGCAACAACAAGCACCAAATTTTGTGTAAAAGCTACATTTAATTGCAACATGTTTTCACCAACCAATGAGAATCAACCTTTCTTTAGAAAGGTAACTTAAAAAGTACAAATGCAAAACACAATTAAAGTCAATTATTTAAATCAAGGTTTCCTGCTTGCTGACTTAAATCATGAATAAAATCAGTGATTTAAATCACTTTGATTTATATCAATCCACCCTGGTCACAAACACTGCCCTGTAAAGAACTGTTAAATACACTAACATGATTGTTATTCTGTTCAAACTTTCTCTCTGGAAATGACAATGGAAAGTAGAAATCCTACTGTATAAGCTTCCACTGAAAAAATGAAGCATCCACTTTAGATATTACTTACAATTAGGCAATAGGATAAAACACAAAAGCAGATTAATGTGGTAAAATGAAAGTACTAACTACCGTCCCCCAACCCAAAAGGAACAGCTGCCACAACTGAACAAATATCTTCATAATGTCAAAACATACACTTCAATCAGATTCTTCAGTGAAGCTTCTCCACATAATTGTTGTCTATTCTGACATATTATAATACTTTTTAATAGCCTGGGCATCTTCAGACCAAGATTTCTTATTGTCCAATGTCTATGATCAAAAGCTAATCTCTATTGAACATAAAAATAATTGTCATTACAATGAGGAAAGCTTGTTAACGTTTTAGGATTTTTTTCCTTATTGCAACTGAAAAATTACACCCAGAACTCATTGCTACCAAGTGAAGTAATTTTTATGTAAAATCCCAAAGTCCAAATATAACAATCATGTAGGGATGAAGACTCCGCTACCTCAAAAACATTACTACCAATAACCTCTGCCACATCTGATTACGGCATCAAGATCGTCACTGTAGCAGTTATCTGAGGCGAAAATGTGTCTTCAGGTGTAAGACTCTGATTTGTGACAAGCCACAGGTACTACAGTTAGCGCTCTGGGTCTGTCACAGAGGTTGAGGAAGTCACGGATTCTGTGCCTTTCCGCCATCTCCATGACTTCTGCAGGGGCCAGTGTGGTAAACCCTGGGACAGCCACACCAGCTGCTGCTCTGGTAGCCCTCAGCAGTGGTCCCAGGGCAGGCAGAGCCACCATGGTCAATGGCCCCAAGCAGTGGTCCCCAGGCGGTTGCCCAGAGCCCCTGGCAACTGTCCCCAGGCAGCTGGCCGGAGCAGCTGCTGTCCGCTGGCCCCAGCAGCTGGTGCCTGTGGTCCCGAGCATCCCCCAACAATGCCCCCCCCCGACACCCGTCACAGCAACCCTCCACAAGATTTAATTTTAGTACAAAAAAAGGTATTTTTAGTACAAGTCATGGACAGGTCACAGGCCGTGAATTTTTGTTTATTGCCCGTGACCTATCCATGACTTTTACTAAAAATACCAATGAATAAATCGTAGCCTTAGCTATAGTGTATAGCTGTATCTATGCTTTAATTATATACTATAGTATGATTACAATACAATGCTCCTGCCAAGGTATATGAAGATAACTGCCAAAACCATAATTTTGCATCATAAACCTTTTAAAATTCTGCTGACACAACTAGAATACAATGTTTTGCTCTTGCTATATTCATGAATAAATTTAATATTGATACAACACCACCTGGTAAGTGGGGAACTCATGTGTTTTTGACTGCAAAATGAAAGGATATGTACTACCAAACTGACGATCATTATCTGTGCACACCTCTCGTCTACAAGTCTCGCAGCGTTCATCCAAATGGCAGCTTTTCTTTCTTCCTGAGGATGAGATTAAACTGAGTGCATTAAGAGTGATGTCTGTTTTCAGTTGTAAGCAGTAGTCCTGTTCACATGAGAAAATATATTACTCTATTGGCAAAACAAGATGGTGTAACAAGCTCCCACAGGAACAAAGGGCCATCACAAACCACACTAATTTCGGCGAGGTACTGTTATTTTATCTTGCCTTCTCTAACAAATATAAGCAACACGTGTGGCTGGCTGGATGAACAGATGTTGCTATATGTTTATATATTTTAAAAAATCCAATCCAAAACTGCACACACCTCTCCCCGTGGCGAGACCATGAAAGAACAAACACGTGACAGATGTTAGTTCACATTGCTTAATACACTTTTAAAGGTGCTCAGATACTACAGAGATGAGCATGTTGTAAGAATCGGCATATAGATTGTGGTATATAGAAGAGAATAATTGGTAAAATCCTATGTATTCAGCAACCATTTATATGTATATGGAATTAATACTTCAAGGACACTGCAATATTTAAACAGCAAAGATTCTGATCTCAGCTACACAGGTGTAAATGCAGAATTCTCCCCAAAATGTTACTTGAGACTTAGTGATGTAATTAGCACCAGAACATGAATAATTTTAAAGAAACAACATCATCTTGATTTTAAAAATGATTCATATCGAATACCTACATTTTCTAAAGCTTCACCCTTTCAATAAGATAAACCAAGATTTAAAAATTCTATATTAAAATATTTTACACCAATTTTTCTACCTCCTCCCTCCTCCACTTTTTTAAAACAAGGTCTTTTCAGCACAGAACCGTGAGCAAACTTCAGCATTACTACAATTAATGTGCTCAGCCCCTGACTCCTCTCATCTGTCCACACACTGCCCTTCAGATCTCTTTTGTTTCAGTGGCTTCACCATATCATGTAACTTTTAATGGGTCTGATAGCAAGCTCGCTGAAGTTATTGGAATGGCTTCAAAGGGCTTTGGAACAGGCCCTGTGTGTACATACAATAAGTATTTGTTATGACCTGGAGGTCACAAGTTACAGTATAGTAATGTCCAATATTTTTAAGCTCCAACTTTCTACAGCCAGCCCCTCCCGGACTAGATAGGCAGCCAGGAAACCCTAGCACCTCTCTCTCCTGACGTTGCACCTTGAGGGTGGAAGGTATCACATCAGTGCATCCTTGCTGCCCCCACTACAACTCCCAGCCAGGCCTCAGTGTTCTTGGCTCCACTGTAAAGAAACAGAAAAGCTTTTCATCTTACAAACTCTTATCTTAGCAAAAAATATCTTTAGAAGAAGACTCACAAATGCAAAATGACAGGCATAAAGTAGATTTTCTATGAGAAGCAGTGATTTTAATAAAATGTTTCCAAGTAAAGTGAGTTACAGCTCACTCACTCTCTGGAGTCACTACTACAATCCCATAAACTAAGCACACGGCAAAATGGGCTGAGGGGACGGACTCTCTTAATCTGTTTTATTCAGACACTGTAATTCCACAAACTAGCTCCCCAAACTGCTAATCTTTTGATCACAGTGACAGAGCATAACCAACCTGGTGTGAGGTTTTTGTTTCTTGTTTTTTAACATGACAAAATGCAATTGATTGCAAAGAAGATTTCCAGGTGGGAAAAAATGAAACTAATGTATTAACAGCTAATTAACCTCTATCATACAATACTATCTGCTTAATTAAAGTACTAATGTATGTTTATCCTAATTTACAGTCTACTAAATCCATATTTAATGATAGATATCAATATACTAAACAGAGATAAAAGCAAATTGCATGCAGATTTCATCTGCATTTTAAGTACAGGTGCCCCATACAGATCACAATTTTATTTCCATAGCTTGGATGTGAAGTCTAAACCAGATTTGCAAGTCAAAAGTAGCTCAGCACTGCCACCCAGAACTCAGCCTCAGGAGTATGTCAATACACAATGAACTAGACTATTTCAATAACACTGCCCTATCATAACTGTATGTAGAAAATGGTATTCTGATTCTAATTGCCAAGCTCACAGATAGCTGTGACAAGCTCACATGGAGAAAGCTTTTAAGAAATAATGGACGATGCTCTAAAACCATTTATCTTTATGAAAATTAATGCATGTGTCTGCTACTGCTCTGCTAACAAGCAGCAAGCGCTGGAGCAAGACGGTGAAATCCTGCTGTATTAGTCAATCGATGAACAGATTTGAATTAGAAAATAAACAGATGACTGTATCCTCTCTTCTCTTATCTTCAATGGTGCTCCAGCCTATACAATAAGGGTGTATTCTTAAGTGGACTTCAGATTGTTCAATATAAAATGCCCTCACTGAATTCAATGGTAGGGTCCTTTGTCTGACTTGATGAAGGTGAGTTTCCCCCCTCTCCTCTTTAATAGCAAGGGAGCCTTTGAGGAGGCTTGTAGAAAGGGGGCCATTTCCCCTTTAAGAACTCACCCCAGGGTTATCTGCTCCATATAAGAAGCAGGAAACAGCCAGGGTCAGCTGGACCAGGTTGTGGAGAAATACAGGTTTTGTCATAATCCAGTGTAGCTCCTTGATCAATCTGTCAGTGAGGGGAAAAGAAATTCCCTCCCAGCCCTTCAGGCAAGACAAGATGGGTTTTTTGCTTTACCCACAGTGGGTTTGGGACCTAGGAAAGTAGGAAGGCAGGAGTGAGGATAGGCTACCACAGTGGTCACCAACCGGCAGATCGCGATCATGGAGCCTCTGGCAGTCGATCTCAGTCTCAGTCACTGAGATCGTCAGAGACTCCATGATCAACCAGTCGATCAACGGTCCGGCGGCACAGGCTCCCTGCCTGCCTTGGCCCCGCACTGCTCCCAAGCGGCTAGAATGTCCGGCAGCGGCTCCTTGGCAGGGGTGTCTCCATGCCCTTCCCTCAACTGCAGGCCCCACCCCTGCAGCTCCCATTGGCCGGGAACTGTGGCCAATGGGAGCTGTGGGGGTGGTGCTTCCGGATAGGGGCAGCACGCGGAGCCAGCTGCCCCTCCCTACCCAGGAGCCGCTGCTGGACATGCCAGCCGTGTCTGGGAGCAGCATGGGGCCAGGGCAGGCAGAGAGCCTGCCTAGCCCCACTGCACCGCCCCCTGGGAGCTGCCTGAGGTAAGCTGCACCCGGCCAGAGCCTGCACATCAAACCTCTCCTGTACCCCAACCCCAAGCCCCAGCCCTGCATCCCCCTACACCCAAACTCCTTCCCAGAGTCTGCACCCCACACCCCACTCCTGCTCTCCAACCTCCAGCCTGAGCCCTGAGCCCCCTCCTGCACCCCGCACTCCCTCCTGCACTCCAACCCTCTCCCAGAGCCAACACCCCCAGCCCTCCTGCACCACAAACCCCTGCCCCAGGCTCAGCCCAGAGCCCCTCACAGACTCCGAGCCCCTATCCCAGTCCAGTGAAAGTGAGTGAGGGTACGGGAGAGTGAGCGATGGAGGGAGGGGGGATGGAGTGAGCGGGGCATGGCCTCAGGGAAGGGAAGGGGCAAGACAAGGGTGTTTGGGTTTGTGTGATTACTGTTACTTCTACATTTTCTTTGAGGTAGACCCTGGGTTGCACCTAAGTTCAAAGAGTGATCAAGTTCTTAAAAAGTTTGGAGACCACTGGGCTGGCATGTCACAACTCATTATATAAGCTTGTGGTGGATGTCCAGTACAGATACCACATAGGGAATGGATACAGTAATCAGATAAAATGGATTAGCAAAGGATTTAAAGGAAGCATTTTTTAAAGGAGCAGAGAAAAGGGGTTTGGGGCTCTTACAACTGATACAGAAGGGAGTCAACCCCCCAGTCTTTTATCCCTTATCCCTCATATTGGGTTGGCAGGCCCCAGCAGTGGGTTGGCTGGGACCAGGATGGATAAGGGGAAGGGCTGAGGGCAGCCCCCCAAGTATTTGGAAAGGATTATGGAATTACCTGCACTGTACAATTTTATATGCTGGGTATTCCCAGATATTTAAAGAATAAAATTGCAGCTTAATTAAAATCACATCTAGTGCCTCCTGCCTTTCTTCAACATTGCCTGAAAGTAGCATTTACAGCTGGTTATTGATCATCGGGTTTATTCCTACCCTTCTGTTTCCCAAAATCAACAGCAACAATGCACCAAATGTGCCAAATTTAGCGGCAACAATAAATAGTGATCTCAGTTGATTAGAAAGGGTTGCCAGGTATCTGGTTTTCGACCGGAACACCCGGCTGAAAAGGGACCCTGGCGGTTCCTGTCCATACCGCTGACTGGACCATTAAAAGTCCAGTTGGCACAGAGTTGCCAGGCTCCCTACCTGGCTCTGCATGGCTCCAGCAGTCAGAGTCCTGCCTCTGCCCCAGGCGCCGGCTCCACAGCTCCCACTGGCCAGAAACCACAGCAAATGGGAGCTGCGGTGGCGGCACCTACAGCAGAGGCAGCATGCAAAGCCACCTGGCGTCTCTGCCTAGGAGACAAGGGACATGTCGCCGCTTGTAGAGAGCCGCTGAGGTGAGCGATGCCCGGAGCCGGCACCCCTCACTTCCTCCTGCACCCCAACCCCCTGCCCCAGCCCGGAGCCCCCTCCCGCACCCAAACTTCCTCCCAGGGCTTGCACTCTGCACCCCTTTCTGAGCCCCCTCCCACATCCAGATTCCCTCCTGGAGCCCACACCCCAAACCTCTCATTTCTAGCCCCACCCTGGAGCCCGCACCCTCAGCCAGAGCTCTCACCCCCTCCTGCACCCCAACCCCTTGCCCCAGCCCAGTTAAAACGAGCAAGGGAGTGATAGTGGCAGAGAGCGACAGAGGGAGGGGTGACGGAGTGAGCAGGGGCGGGGCCTCGGAGAAGGGGCAGGGATGGGGCGTAGGGAAGAGGCGGGGCAAGGGTGTTCAGTTTTGTGAAGTTAGAAAGTTGGCAACCCTATTCAACTCCCATTGCAGTCAATGGAAGTCTCTTGGATCAGACCCAAAATGAGCGCAAGAAGGCCTTCTCCCAGGCAGATCTCTGGCCTTGAACTTATTCAGCTTTCTGACACATTTCATCTAAACGTGTCACAGGACTGTGTCAATTTCAGCAATTTTTTGATGGTTAAAAGTTGAAAATAATAGTTTTGGCTGTCTCATTTTGATAATGTAAAACATTTTCTTTTGATAAGGTAAATGTTTCCATTCAACTTCAACATTCCGATTCCTTTTGTTTCAATTTTTATATTCTAATAATTTATTAATATATATTGGCTGTCAATTAATCACAGTTAACTCAAGTAATTAACTAAAAACAAATTAACTTGATTAAACATTAATCATGATTAATCACAGTTTTAATCATACAGTTAAATGAACAGCATACCAATTTAAATTTATTATAAATATTTTGGATGTTTTTCTCTATTTCCAAATATATTGATTTCAATTACAACACAGAATATAAAGGGTAAAGTGCTCGCTCTATTATTTTTATTACAAATATTTGCACTCTAAAAAGATAAAAGAAATAGTATTTACCAATTCACCTCATACAAGTACAACTTACAAATGTGCACTTGTAGGCTCTAACGTTTTACATTGTTGTATTTCTGAGTGCAGTTATGTAAAAAAAATAATTCTGCATTTGTAAGTTGCACTTTCTTTTTACAATGCAAACATTTTTAATAAAAATAACATACAGTGAGCACTGTACACTTTGTATTCTGTGTTGTAACTGAAATCAATATATTTGAAAATGTAGAAAAAACATCCAAAATATTTAAATAAATGGTATTCTATTATTAACAGTTTGATGAAAACAGTGATTATTCACATTTTTTGGTAATCTCGCGTTTAATAGTGATTATTTTTTTAATTGTTTGATTGCCCTAATATAAAGCTAAATATGATACATATAAATATATTAAAATAAATTGTTAATAGAATATCAAAATTAATCAACACACTAAAGTTAAAATGAAATGTTTTATCTTAACTAATGACAAATTATCACAATTAGATGATTCTGCATTATTGAGAGAGAGTTGAGAGTATGAGAGTTCCAATTTTTCAGAATTTTTCTTTGACAGGAAATTTCAAAATTGTAGCTCTTGGTTCTGATTCACTTTTTTTTAAAAAAAGTCAGAATTTCCCACTGAACGCAGTTTCTGACCAGCTCTGCTAATCTTTCTTTGTAAATTGCTTTGGTATCTGAAGATGAAAAGCACTACAAAAGTCCTAGGAGAGAGAGAAAGAGAGGGTATATTATACTCAACAGTTTAAATGAAACATCTTGGAGACAATACCCTAATAAAAAACAAAGGATGGGAGAGATGAAAATAGAGTAATTTTTTTCTCAGTTATTTACACCTCCACACTGTACAAAAGCCAATAGCAAGTAATCTGTTACATGATGACAATATAAGACCAAAAAAAATGCAAAAATTATACCATTCACTTTTACTAGTCTTCTTGTATTTCTTTCCATGTTAGTTCTCTTGCATGAACAAGTGGAGAATCTGTACCTGTGTGAGTGTGTGTGTGTGTGTGTGTGTGCGCACATACACATGCACCCACTCTCACACAAAGAGAAAGAACACGCTGTATTTCTGCTGGTACATGAAACTCACAGGGCCCCACTCTCCTCCGAGTTATAGTATTTCAACCGTGTGTAACAGAACAGAATTTGGCCTTCACATACCAATCATAGGCCTGAGGCAAAGGCCATTTAAATCAGTGGAAGGACTCCTTAGGACTTCCATTGAGCTCTGGATGAGGCCCAACGTGCCTAACATTCATTTAAAAATCATTCTCTTTTTTCTGGAAAGATTTAAAATTGTATTCTGGTTTATACCACCACTTAAAGTCTATCCATTGAGTTATTTACAAACGTAAAAATGTGATACTGCAACTGGAGCTGATGTACTGCTAGCACTGTAGCTAGCTAAATTTGAAGGAAGATTAGAGAGAAGCTATCAAATCTCCCCATTGCCTCTGAAGTATTCCAAAAAGGTAATGAAATTCAGGCCATTTCAGACCACATATTCTTTTCCAACTGTTTGTCTCACCCACATACAAATGTAACTGGCATAATCACTTAATTATTGTAATGGGGCTCTCATGAGATAAATCTTACCCTCTTTGTAGGATTGATTTAAATGATTTTTCTAAATCTCTAAGATGTGTCACAATGACAACTAGTACAGGTGGGCAGATGCCAGGTTTAAGGAATATCCAAAACTCACCCAGTTAATAAGGAACAAAAACAATCATACTCTAATTATTCAGCTTTGACATCTATTATGTGTATACCCTGTCTACAATCACTGGAATAAAACAACATTTAATGGAATGTACAGTATTTCAGCACCACAAGGTAACTACTGAGTGTGTATAAGTACAACCGATTTTATTACTTATTTAATACAAAAATGAAGTTAAAGATGACTTTTTTTGGTTGGTCTAATGAATTAAGCCAGGGAAACTGAGAGATGTTAAGTAACAAAGGTCTGTATCATTAAACATATATTAATGATAGTTATATTTTTTGTCCAGATTAACAATTTAATTGTACTGGTACAAAATTGGCACCAATCACTTATTACATTTGTAGGTCTGTTTTTAGGTTTCCAAAATAGTTATATTTTATATGTGAACTTAAATTTAAAATTTTTATTCTTATAACTTTCCTTTCTTTAGACCTAATAGAAGTTCTTCCCTGCAACTCAGTTTTGAAAAAAAAAAAAAAAAAAAAAAAAAGAGTGGAAAGATACTAAAACCCACAGATTCTCCAATACTAAGATATAATAAAACTAACGACGGCAGAGATTTTCTTTTAATTTTTCCAGTTCTGCAACAAAACAAAACTCCACAAACAAAACTACTAAACACTTTATCTTTACGAAGTGGAAAAGAGTAAGGCCTGGTCTACACTACGAGTTTATGTCGGATTTAGTAGCGTTAAATCCGAATTAACCCTGCACCCGTCCACACAACGAAGCCATTTTTTCAACATACAGGGCTCTTAAAACCGATTTCTGTACTCCTCCCCAACGAGGGAATTAGTGCTGAAATCGACATCGCCATTTCGAATTAGGGTTAGTGTGGACACAATTCAAAGGTACTGGCCTCTGGGAGCTATCCCACAGTGCACCATTGTGACTGCTCTGGACAGCACTCTGAACTTGGATGCACTGGCCAGATGTACAGGAAAAGCTCTGGGAACTTTTGAATCTCATTTCCTGTTTGGCCAGGCAAGCTCATCAGCACAGGTGACCATGCAGTCCCAGAATCGAAAAAGAGCTCCAGCATGGACCGAATGGGAGATACTGGATCTGATCACTGTATGGGGAGAGGAATCCGTGCTATCAGAACTACGTTCCAAAAGATGAAATACCAAAACATTTCAAAAAAACTCAGAGGCCATGAGGGACAGAGGCTACATCAGGGATTCAACACAGTGCCGCGTGAAACTTAAGGAGCTCAGACAAGCGTACCAGAAAACCAAAGAATCAAACGGATGCTCTGGGACAGAGCCCCAGACATGCCACTTCTACGCTGAGCTGCATGCAATTCTAGGGGGGGCTGCCACCACTACCCCACCCCTGTCCGTGGACTCCGACGATGGGGTACTCTCCGCCATTGGTGAGGATTTTGCAGATGGGGAAGATAAGGAGGAGGAGGACGAGCCTGGGGAGAGCACACAGCACACCGTTCTCCCGGACAGCCAGGATCTTTTTATCACCCTGACTGAAATACCCTCCCAACCCAATGAAGCCGGAGAAGGGACCTCTGGTGAGTGAACCTTTTTAAATATAATACATGTTATAAAAGCAAGCATTTTTTAATGATTAAGTAGCCCTGAGGACTTGGGATGCATTCGTGGCCAGTACTGCTACTGGAAAAGTCTGTTAACGTGTCTGGGGATGGAGCGGAAATCCTCCAGGGACATCTCCATGAAGCTCTCCTGGAGGTACTCTAAAAGCCTTTGCAGAAGGTTTCTGGAGAGAGCAGCCTTATTCCGTCCTCCATGGTAGGACACTTTACCACGCCATGCTAGTAGCAAGTAATCTGGTATCATTGCATGACAAAGCGTGGCAGTGTATGGTCCCGGTGTTTGCTGGCATTCAAGCAACATCCGTTCTTTATCTCTCTGTGTTATCCTCAGGAGAGTGATATCGTTCATGGTAACCTGGTTGAAATAGGGGAATTTGATTAGGGGACATTCAGAGATCCTCTGGGCTGTTTTCCTGTGGCTGAAAAGAAATCCTCCCCGCAGTTAGCCACGCGGTGGTAGGGGGGCCCATTGGTGCTGAGCCGTTCACGTCTGGCTAGCAGGGATCTTCCCTGATACCAGCCAGGCGGTGGGGGGAGGGGAAAAGCAATCATCCCAGAGAATTGGATGGGGGGAGGGGGTTAGTTTGGTTTCTGCTGCTGCACGTTAACAGAAAAAATGCAGCACTAAATGGCCAACTCAACGGGCTTTGCTTGGTATGGGAAAGGAGGGGGCTGCTGTTATGAAGGTTGCAGGAGCCAAAAAACTATGGCTCACCATGGCCGCCTGAAAGCTAAATTCTGTTGCCCAGCCCTGCGTGTGTGATCTCTAACACCAAAGCCACAGGCACTCAATATAAGATGCAAAATGCAACCTTGTACCAAAATCACATGTGCTATGTAATGTGAATAGTGTTGTTCACTGTGAAAGAGTATAGCCATTGTTCTGTTAAATGTATCTTTTTAAATACTTCACTCCCTTTTTTTCCTCCAGCAGCTGCAAATGTTTCAAGTCTCCCTCCTCCATCCCAGAGGCTATCTCAGATAAGGCGACGAAAAAAAACGCGCGCGCGATGACATGTTCTCTGAGCTCATGCAGTCGTCCAGCACTGACAGAGCTGTGTGGAGGGACACAATAGCAGAGTACAGGACGGTGGCCAATGAACATGAGGAGAGGTGGCAGCAGGAAGATCAGAGGAGGCATGAGGAAACACTGGGGCTACTGCGGGATCAAACGGACATGCTCCGGCATCTGATGGACGTTCATGAACAGCAGCAGGATCACAGACTGCTGCTGCAGCCCCTGCTTAACCGCCCTCCGTCCTTCCCAAGTTCCATAGCCTCCCCACCCAGATGCCCAAGAACGCAGGGTGGGAGGCTCCAGGCACCCAGCCACTCCACCCCAGTGGACAGCCCAAGCAACAGAAGGCTGGCATTCAACAAGTTTTAAAGTGGCCTTTTCCTTCCCTCCTACCCTCCTCCCACACCCCACCTGGGCTACCTTGTGAGTTATCTCCCTATTTTTATAATCAGTTAATAAAGAATACATGTTTTTTAAATGATAGTGACTTTATTTCCTTTGCAAGCAAGCTGTGATCGAAGGGTGGAGGGCGGGTGGCTTACAGGGAATTTAGAGGCAACCAAGGGAGTGGGTTTTCATCAAGGAGAAACAAACAGAAGTGTCACACAGTACCCTGGCCAATCAAGAAACTGGTTTTCAAAGCTTCTCTGATGCGCAGCGCTTCCTGCTGTGCTCTTCTAACCGCCCTGGTGTCTGGCTGCGCGTATTCAGTGGCCAGGCAATTTGCATCAACCTCCTACCCCGCCATAAACATCTCCCCCTTACTGTCACAGAGATTGTGGAGCACACAGCAAGCAGCAATAAAAATGGGAATATTGGTTTCGCTGAGGTCTGAGCGAGTTAGTAAACTGCGGCCAGCGACCCTTTGAACGTCCAAATGCACACTCTACTACCATTCTGCACTTGCACAGCCTATAGTTGAACAGCTCCTGACTACTGTTCAGGGTGCCTGTGTATGGCTTCATGAGCCATGGCATTAAGGGGTAGGCTGGGTCTCCAAGGATAACTATAGGCATTTCAACATCCCCAACCGTTATTTTCTGGTCTGGGAAATAAATCCCTTCCTGCAGCCGTTTAAACAGACTAGAGTTCCTGAAGATATGAGTATCATGAACCTTTCCTGGCCATCCCATGTTGATGTTGGTGAAACTTCCCTTGTGATCCACCAGTGCTTGCAGCACCATTGAAAAGTATCCCTTGCGGTTTATGTACTGGCTGCCCTGGTGGTCCGGTCCCAAGATAGGGCTATGCGTTCCGTCTATAGCCCCACCACAGTTAGGGAATCCCATTGCAGCAAAGCCATCTAGTATGACCTGCACATTTCCCAGAGTCACTACCTTTGATAGCAGCAGTTCAATGATTGCATTGGCTACTTGCATCACAGCAACCCCCACAGTAGTTTTGCCCACTCCAAATTGATTCCCGACTAACTGGTAGCTGTCTGGCGTTGCAAGCTTCCACAGGGCTATTGCCACTCGCTTGTGAACTGTGAGGGCTGCTCTCATCTTGGTATTCCTGCGCTTCAGGGCAGGGGAAAGCAAGTCACAAAGTTTCATGAAAGTGCCCTTACACATGTGAAAGTTTCGGAGCCACTGGGAATCATCCCAGACCTGCAACACTATGCGGTAACCACTCTGTGCTTGTTTCCCGGGCCCAGAATCGGCGTTCCATGGCATGAGCCTGCCCCATTAACACCATGATCTCCAAATTGCAGGGGAACGCGGTTTTAGAGAAAAGTGTTCATGTCCTCATCACCGCGCTGCTGTTGCCTCCTCACCTGGTTTTTCAGGTGCTGGTTCTGCATACACTGCACGATAATGCACAAGGTGTTTACAATGGTCATAACTGCTTTGGTGAGCTGAACGGGCTCCATGCTTGCTGTGCTATGGTGTCTGCTCCTGCTCGGGCAATCCAGGGAAAAGGGTGCGAAACGATTGTTTGCCATTGCTCTGACGGAGGGAGGGGCGACTGACAACATGGCTCACAAGGTTGGCTTACAGGGAATTAAAATCAACAAAGGGAATGGCTTTGCGAGAAACAGAATGGCCCCCTCAAGGATAGAACTCAAAACCTCAAGGATAGAACTCAAAACTGGGTTTAGCAGGCCATTGATTTCACGGAGAGACGGAGGAGAAAATGAATACAAAACAAATCTGGTCTATTTCTTGTTTTGATCCACTTCATCTATCTTTATACATCTTGCTGGCAGCAGACTGTGCAGTACGACTGCTAGCCATCGTGATTTCCTGGGTGCTCGGCAGAAGACGGTGCAGTATGACCGCTGGCCATCATCTTCTGCTGGCTGCTGATTAAAAGACAGAGCACTGCCGGTAGGACTGAATTGCCATGAGATGAAACTTAAAAGGGAAATGACCTAGCTGAGTCACTCCCATGTTTCCCCAGGCATCCCTGATCTCATCGAGGTTGGTTAAAAGAGCACCCTGGACTACGTCAACGACAGCTACCAGTCATACTGCACTGTCTGCTGCCAAAAGGCAATAAACTGCTGCTGTGTAGCAATGCAGTACCACGTCTGCCAGCTCCCAGGAGATATACGGTGACGATTAGCTGAGCGGGCTCCATGCTTGCTGTGGTATGGTGTCTGCATAGGTAACTCAAGAAAAAAGGCGGAAAATGATTGTCTGCCCTTGCTTTCACGGAAGGAGGGAGGGAAGGGGGGCCTGACGATATGTACCCAGAACCACCCGCGACAATGTTTTAGCCCCATCGGGCATTGGGATTTCTACCATAAGATGCCATAAGTACTCCTCGTTTTGTTTTTTTTTTGCTGATACAGACTAACACGGCTACCACTCTGAAATTTGTTTATTGTGTGTATCTTCTAGACTAATACATAGTCTTACTTCAACAGGCAGCTTTGCATATACACACAGACTAATGTTTCATCATAATACATATATCTCATGAAATGTATTGTATTTTTCTGATATAATGAGTTATTTTTTATATATTTGAATGATTCAAAAGTAGGGTGAAAAATCAGAAAAAAAACCTATATAAGCACCCCGACTTTCACAATAAGCCAAAAATCAAGCTAATCCCATTTCAAAACCAGGCCAAAACAAGCCAATCCCTAAGAACCCCAACACTCCACGTGACTAGATCCCCCCGGGCTGCATTCTGGGACTGTTGTGGGCCCATTGTGCACCCCTGACTCCGTTCCCTGCTTGCCCCTTGCCCCTGCTTGCCCTCCCTTGCCCCACGATCAGAAAAAAGAAACAACAAGCTACAAGCCAAAAACTAGCCAACAAGCAACTCATGAGCCAATTAAGCCACAAACAAGCACTATTTCTGTGTTCTGGGTTTGGCATGTCTGCCAATAATACTTTTTGTAAAACCCAGGATTTTTTTGGTAAAAATAGGTTTAAGCTGAAAACAAAGAGGCTTAGGTATATACCCTAAGATACTGGTGTAGCTGTACTCTGTTTGCTTCACCATCTACACTGCTATTTATACCCATGCTAGCTGAGCATGTAGTGTGTATAGTCTACACACCACACTAAGGGTCAATTTACCCTAACATTTGTTTGGGAAGCAGCTTGGTCTAACGGAAGACTGTGCATAGAAACAGAAGGCAGGAACTCCTATTTCTCAGTCTTGGCTTTGCCAGTTTCTATGTGGCTTTGGACAAATCCCTTAACTTCTGTGTCTTGGTTGCTCCTTCTGTAAAATTGGGGAGAATCAATCCTATGATCTGCCTTATACAGTATCCACCATCCAAAGTCAACATTTGCTAACAGCTATTACACAGCAATGCCACTACATTTCCCTACATTTCAAATAGGAATCAACTACAACAGGTCATACAACTCTTTTTGGCAATTACTGTAATTTTTAGGTTTTAAATGTCCCTCTTTTTGTTCAGGTGACTCTCATTTCAAGAAATATCACTCATTTTTGTCCCAAAGCTGTCAGTGTTCCACACAAACGTAGCTTTGGCGCACTTTTATCGCTGAAAATTATTTACATAGAATGTTGTGATCATAGAATATCAGGGTCGGAAGGGACCTCAGGAGGTCATCTAGTCCAACCCCCTGCTCAATGCAGGACCAATCCCCAAATTTTGCCCCAGATCCCTAAATGGTCCCCTCAAGGATTGAACTCACAAGCCTGGGTTTAGCAGGCCAATGCTCAAACCACTGAGCCATCCCTCCCCCACATCAGAAATAAAGAACCATGACAACACGTTTATAGATAATTTTTTACCCACAATAAATTAATCTTACACTATTTTAAGTTTCCTGAAGGAACATCTGTGTGTACCTTGGGTCTGTCACACACTGCGTTGCATACTTAAGCTTTGTCACGTTGACCACTGCAGATGTGTTGTGAGCAAAAATTGGTGCACATTTATTTAGCAATATGTGCCAAATAATAATGGTAATGGTCATCAGAGGAATTCCTCATTCAGATTCATTACATTTCATTTGGAGTCCACCAACTACCACTGACATCAATGAATGTTGAATCAGACTATTATCCCTATCTGGAATATGTTGTTTTTCAAGAAGTATAAATTAAATAAAAAAAGTCATGTCTCATTATAGAATAAGCATGTCTGCATGGGAAGATATAATAGTATAACTATGCTAGAAAGTTTCCCTGTGTAGACAAGCAATTCATTTTTTGTGTGTTTTTCCCTTCTTGTGGTTTCCTACTATTGTCAGTTTTCCTTCTGTCTCTTCTTTGACCACATAACATGCACATTTTTATTATTTTTAAGCAAGTAATGTTATCACATTCAAAATGTTGTT
Organism: Chelonia mydas; assembly: GCF_015237465.2. NCBI lineage: Eukaryota > Metazoa > Chordata > Testudines > Cheloniidae > Chelonia > Chelonia mydas. The sequence continues at coordinate 327,542,192 of NC_057849.1, forward strand.
CTGTGCCCTCCTATCATTTTATCTGAAGGCTAACCTGCTCTAACACTATATTCCCTTGCATTGCCCTGCATGAATGTCAAGTACTATGGGCACTTCTCATACAGAAGAGAAGAAAGTCTTCCTAAAAGCAAAGCACTTGCCTTAAAATAGAACTTCCCCCCTTATAGAAACATTAGATTTCATAAGAGAAAAATGTGGCAACAAGCAGCTTGATACATCTTTTCTTTTCTCTTTATTTTTGTTCTTTATTACAGAACGGACTCCTTTATTTTGTTAGCTCAGGTCAGCTTTGATTGCTTTTAATCAGTACATTGTGTACATAGCAGCCTTGGGTCGACTCCAGCTGCACCCCCCTTTTTCATTCGTATGACATTTTGTAATATTAATGCCAATGCCACTTTCAGATTGAAGTAATCACTTAAAAGGAAGGTCACCTTCATTGTACAATCCCAGTAATAAAGGCACAGTCATTTTTGCAAAATATCACCTATTCATTACTATTAGTATTTACAGTTATTTAAATATTGGTTTAGTATATGTCTAATGGCCAAGTGTTCCCCAACTGTGGGGAAAAGAAGAAAAGGAGGAAAAAAATTCTAATAAAATCTCAAACAAAGTTCTTCTTTTGAGTTTCCTCTGCATCCTCCCCTCTAAGAGGAGGAGTCTGTAGCCTTGTGCAGTGGAAGATACCTGAAAAACAGGAGGCAAACATACAGATTCAGGTCCTTCTGTGACAATTTTAGGAGTATCATGCCTCTGTGCACCTCCTAAAGACTGCAGAGGGATGAGCTCAATTTAGATTAATTATTTGGATTATTCGAGTTCTAAATGTGAGGAGGGTCCATTTTGGTTAACGTATGAAATATTTTTTTAAAAAATAATTTCATATTTACCATTAAAAATTAAATATGATTTATGAACAAGTCATGAAATGGAAAATGCATAATAATTTGAATTGATAACACACACACATACACACACACACACACCACAGCTAGAGCCAGTTCCTCAATTAGATGGCACAGCTTTATACTTGTGGATTTATACCGAAATGGATGGCACAGATTTATACCTGTGTATCTAAATGCAAGATTGTATTTAGCTATGACATTCTGAGTACCTTTCCCAGACCTGAAGAAGAGCTCTGTGTAGCTCAAAAGTCTCTCTCTCCCTCTTACCATCAGAAATTGGTCCAATAAAAGATATTACCTCAACCACCTTGTCTCACAGAAAAGTGTGTCATTCCTTCAGTGGCACAATATCACTTTCACAAAAGTCACAGAAAAGAGCCACAATCTTACCTCACTGGTTTAACTTCCATGAAAGTCAGAGGGACAGCATAAAAGGCATAGAAGGATACGAACCAAACCTCCAATGTAAAATGTTTTTGTTAACAGTGGGTATCCAGCAGATCTTCTGTTTATAGTTTTAAACGCATTTTAAAGTCATGCCTGAGTGGGAATACCATTTACTTTTGGATTGTGTATCTTACTTGAGATTACTGGAGAGATATGAAATACTTGCCATCTTTAGCGGTGATATGAGCCGGTAGCCTTGGAACATCAGCTCTTGACATTCCTTATGTGTACATACTGTGGTAAAAAAGGCATTTTTCATTTCTTGGGTCATTAGATGTTCAGATTATTGCCATATTTTGCATTATAGTATCTCCATCAAGGGCTTCAAACTTTAAAATATTAAACCTCACAACTACCCTACTATACAGATTCCATCAATATTACAATCTTCTTTTCTCTCTCTACACAGAGGAAAGTGAGGCACAGACAGGTTAAATATTTGTTTTAGGCCACACAAAAAGTCTGTGACATATGACGAAAAATGTGAGCCTCTAGAATGTAGGGCTGGAATGGACCTCAAGAAGTCATCAAATCCAGCTCCCTGTGCTGAGGCAGGACCAACTATGGGAACTTTTAAGTTGCAGCCAACATTAGGCCTGCACTGCCCTGCAATCTAGAGAGAGAAGATGAAAACAAACACTTGATTGGGAAAAAAACCTCATCAATTCTACTGCCCTCAAAATCTCAAAGCAAATCTATTTCCAGTTTCAAATAAATTTGGTTATTTCCCTCTTCTATCCTCCCCCTCCATCCCCAATTATTCTGCAGTTCTGGGCACTTCTGGGCACATGCAGATTCCAGACTTCTTGAAATTGCCAAATTGAAAAAAATGTTTATGGGGGAGGAGATTGTTGGGTTTTTCTTTTTTGGGCGGTGGTTGCTTGGTTGCTTGTTTTTAAAATATTGCATGAGTTGGGAAGGAGAAAATATTGAAATTCTCACAAAAAAATCATATCCTTTAAAGATTTTTCAACTCAGTTTGCAGATCCAGGAGGTAATTCATAGTTTGGATACTTCTCAAATATCCAAGCTATTCAAACTGAACTGAATCTCCAAACCTTTTGAAGTGTGCTTCCATTCTGAAAAGTATCTATGTCAAAATGTCAACTTGTTACTTAACTGACTGGTTCCTTGTGTATATTTAGAGATATATGTGTTTATTCTAGTGAAGACAAAAGTATGTTGTTACTGCTTTTCTCCTATTAGCAGTGCAAAAGCACTGCAGCTGAGTGAACTAATTTTCTCCCTTCTCACACAGCAACAGATTTGCTAACTAAATTCCAAATGAAGATAATGGGGTTGAACGGATGTAACTGGTGGTCTCATTTGACCTGCAGGACCTTCTTTAGTAATGATGATGCACAAGAAGAAAAAGAAATCCATCTTGATGCTGGATCACGCTGGCATGGCTTGCATTAATGGGAAAAAATATTTATTTTTAAAGTAACATTTGATTTGGAAATTGAGAAACAATAAAAATGGAATCCCACAATGCCATTTTAGAGTCACTTTGGGTACTAAAACTGCACTTTAAGAATCACTTAGCACGAACTTAAAGTAGCTACTAAATCTGTCACTGGAATGTAGCATGGACAAAAAAAATAATTAGTCATATAATGGTGTTACCAAGTCATTGAAGACTCTTCGAAAAATAGGTACTAAGAAGGCAGCAACTGCCGGAAGTATCTCTTACCAGTACAGTAGGTTCTTTAAACTAAGCTAGAAAACCTGCAAGGTGCTAATAAATTGGGTACAACAGTACCTTTTACTTTTAATTAGATGTTTGTTCAGAAACCACATTAAACAATCATATCCAAAGAAGGTGATAATGCACATGTGTTTTCTCCAGTGATGTCTAAAAGATGAGAAGATTTAAATTACACTGAGCCCAGCCATCTCCCACCCCTATCAGAAACAGCACAAATTTTAATTAGCTGCATGATCAATATGTATAGATGGTATGTGATGTCTGTCCACACTTTAATTTTTTCAGATAAAGTGAGGTGTTTGAAAGATAAAATGACTGACTATCTCCTCACCCTAAAAGCTTTCCTGGCACCATCCTTACCAGTGAATTTTCTCTTTTGGATGGATGTAATTTTTAAAGTGATTTATATTAAAATGTTAAACTTCCACAATGAAGTTAAGCATGTAAAGAGGCACCAAAATACAAAGACTCAAGAGGTATATTAGAAAATGGGATATGTCACATTCACCACTTCTCAAAGGTATTTTTAGGGACCATAAACTCTTCTTTTCCCACCTGAAGCAATGTAGAGTTTGTTGAGGAGCTTCCTACAGTACTAGCAACTCTCAAAGAGTATATGTGAAGAGCACTGAGTTCAAAATTATAGGACTAAATCTTCATCTACCACAGTCCCACTGAGTCACTGAAATCAATGGAAATACCACAATTTGCACCAGCTGATAATCTTATACCAGGGCTCTCAAACACGTGGCCCACGGGCCGAGTTATTTCCTGCAGCCCGCCACAGCTCCCCTCACCCCCACCCCCTCGCCTCCGCCCCCCTGAGCATGCCAAATCTCCACTCCTCAACCTACCTCCCAGCACTTCCTTTGGCAGAAGTTAGGACTTTCCAGGAGGGAGGAGGGAGGAGTGGGGACGTGGCGTGCTCAGGGGAGGAGGCAGAGAAGAGGCGGGGTCGGGATTTGGGGAAGGGGTTGGAATAGGGGCAGGGAGGGGGCGGAGACTTTGGGGAAGGGGTTGGAATGGGGGCAGGAAGGGGTGGGAAGAGGCGGGACCTCATGGAAGGGGTGGAGTGGGGGCAGGAACAGGGGCAGGTGGGGCTTTTGTATCTTTGTATGAAAAGGTGTCAGTGATGCGGCCCTCGGGCCAATGTACTAGCCTCATGTGGCCCTCGTGGTGATTTGAGTTTGAGATCCCTGTCTTATACTGTATTTTTTTACACTAAGAAAAATGCCATTTAACAAACATGCACAAGACATCAAGGAGACTTTGTTTTAGTCTGAATGGACATATGGTAACGGATTAAGAGCTCTAACATTCAATGGGGGAGTTGCATTGATGCTAGGTTGTCTGTTGTTTGGGTATAAGAGCTGAATTTCCAAGTTAGGGGGCTCATACATTATAGCACCTTGAAACCATAGTTTACCAGTGGTAATACTGATGAATGATCCAAAGCAGTCAATAGATTTTTGGTTAGCTTTAGGATTTTATTACGTGTATTTGTGGTCTCAGTGTTCTAGTAGCCACATCAAAAATCCACCACTCAGTCCCCATTGGGAGTACATGCGCTTAGGTATCTTTATTCTGATCTTACACTAGTATTAATCAGGAGTACCCATTTTGAAGTGAACCACCTTGAATGGTAAAAGCAGTATAAATTAGACCAGATAGTGCAAGAACTTCTGAGAACACTGAACAAAGCACTGGAGGATAAACCATAAGGAGTAGTTGCCATTCTCAGGAAGATAGAAATTAAAGAGAAAAAAGACTGTAAGTGATCTAGCATAGAATTCTAGTATTTACTCTCCCAGGGATATAAGCAGGCTTTATTCTCTTCTTACTTACACCAGTCAAGGGCAATTCCACTGGAGTTCAGAGTTATTCTGGACTGACACCAATCTAACAGCTCAAAATCTGGCCAAAGGGATTCACATATTTCTAAGTGAAAAAAATAGTGTAAGGAGAACCAAGCCCTTAGTATTTATCTCTCATGGCACATTTCTCTAGGCCAAATTTCAGTCTTATCACATTCTCATAAAACTTCTAAATTAAGAGCTCTATCTCCTTGCCAGTTGTTGCCATCCTACATAAAGGATGGTGAAACAGGTTCAAATACACTAGCAACTGAATTAAAACTGATTGTTTTTTTTTAATTTGGAAGACATTTCAGTTAACTTAAGGGGAAAGAACAACAACTTGAGCTCAGTCCAGGTACTGACAGAAAGAGTGTAATTGAGATATTTCCTACCCAATTTAAAGCAGGCAGTACTGGAGTATTTTTAAGATACAACTTTTTTGGTGCTGACTCAGTGCTCATGAAAGTTAACAGACAGCCCTGGAGACTGAAGTCTTCAATCCCTAGGAGAGGTCAAGCAAGGCAAGCTCTCGCTACTGCTCCCCCCTAATATGCGTCTACCCTGACCTAAAAGGATCACCTCTCATGGTAGGAGAATAGATTAATCTCGATGATCATTTCTATCCTTTGCCTCTCTGCTGAGCAACTTTTCATTACAGTTTTATGCAGCCAACCTTCTCTCTTCAAGAAAACTAAAAAGGTATGAAAATATATGATCCACAATAACATTTTTGTGACCTTTTCTCTGTGCTTCAAACATAAGCTCAACTGATACTCAAACTCTGACCTATTTTTAAATCATACCAAATATTATATCTGAAATATTAAGATACAGGGAATTAAGATGGTCCCTAAAGAGTCCAGAACAATACCATTGTTTAAAAGATAACACACACTGAAAGGAATTTTTAAGAGCCTCTTTTTACATGATAATTAATTCCTATAAGTCTTCATTGCAGTCTTGTTATATATAAGTGGATGCTAATAAGCAATGCAGAAAGACTCTGCTTGTTAAAATACAAAAGAGATATTCCTTATATTTATACATGTATAAGTACAATTAATATTATGGGCCCGACTGGAAACAAAATTGCTTTAACTAAAAAACCATCGCAATGCAATCAAATGTGATACCAAATGTAATTGTAAGAGATCCATTTGGGGAATCAAGCAATTATTTCAACACAGAACATGTCCACTCCACACACGCTTTTCCTTCTTTTTTAAAAAGTCTCTGAAATCCAGAAGAATAATTGGACTATCGTAAGTGACAAAAAATATCTTCTTTTCAGTCTTCAAAATCTCAAGAAATTCAGAGTAGCAACTGATGAGGTTTGGTCGATTTGATGGCTGCATTAATCTGAACTAATTTATAAGTACATTTTTTGTTTCTCCAACTCTATATTCAACTAGGGAATTGTGTGTGCTGCCCGGAGTAAAGGAAATGGAGAAGGGCAGTGAATTAAGTGGGCTTTTTTTCTTTTTTCTCGTTATGTTCCTGCTGTTCAATATTTTGGATTCTTCTTTATAGTGTTCACATAGGTCTCTAGAGACCTAACACTTTCATAAGAGGCACATTGTATTTTATGGCCTTAAAGGTAACTGTAAATCAGATATATTTTAATTGGCATTGTGTTTAATCAGAAAAATGATATTTTACAAACCAATATTTAATTAAAGCTGCCCTCCTTTACTCCAGAAAATATCCAGGATCTCTAATATTCCTTTGAAATGTTAAGGTACTTTTTCAGTAATTATTCCCACTGCCTCAATGTTAAATTATTGATGCAAGGCATTAAGAAGTTATTAGACTCTTTACAATAGTTAAAACTCTAAAGCATTCATGTTAAAATGGATTTTTAAAAGAAATTCTGTAAAAAATCATTTGGTTTCTATTATATTTATGATTTCTAAACATTCCTATGTTATAAAGGTTTATTGGCAATGAGCCTGCATCTTAATAAAATTCTACTTACATACAGAAAAATTCACTTCACATAAACCCAGAGTGTTTCGGCTCTATGGTTCTGATCCATTGCCCACTGAAGCCAGTAGAAATATCCATTGGCTTCAGTTGGCTTTGGATCAGTATCTATGAAGGCTGAATCCCAGATGGGGAGATCCACTCTCAGACACAAGATGCTGGGCTTGTCATGCAGCCCCTCCATCTGTTATTCCAGGCCATGGGCTGGAACAGTGACCATAGCCCCTCTGTGCTGGTAACTCAGAGCATCGGGGGCAACTGGATCTATGTAAGGGCCCAGTCCATATGCACTTTCTTAACTTTAATCACATAAGAAGTCCACTGAATTCAACATGCCAGCCCTCTGCCACAGATGTGAAGTTCATCCATAATACATATCCACAATTAATTTATATACAGTGCATTATGTTTCATTCATCATTTTCTAAATTTTAACTCTTTTATTAGGCTGTGCTCACCTCACCAAGTCACTAGAAAATGTTGCAGATTTCAGTTTGTGTTTATGGTGCTATATAAAATACATTTATTAAATACTAAATAGCTACCCAGTGTATTTATTTAAGGAAAATTCCAAAGTGATGAGAATGTCACGAGAATACATTGTGTAGTGCTGACATAGATTCATTACAGCTTCCAGGAGATTACTGAACCTGAAATGCTTTGCACTCTGTGTGTATGGTCTCATCCTTGCACATCATAACCCCACAATCAGTTCAGTGGAAGTGGGTCTTGCCCACATGCTCGAAGTCTAACTGATCGCCATATTTGAGGTCGGGAAGGAATTTTCCCCGGGGTCAGATTGGCAAAGATCTTGGGGGGGAGGGGGAGGTGTTTTGCCTTCCTCTGGATCATGGGGCATGGGTCACTTGCAGGTTTAAACTAGTGTAAATGGTGGATTCTCTGTAACTTGAAGTCTTTAAATCATGATTTGAGGACTTCAATAACTCAGCCAGAGGCTAAGGGTCTATTACAGGAGTGGATGGGTGAGGTTCTGTGGCTAGAAATGTGCAGGAGACAGACTAGATGATCATGATGGTCCCTTCTGGCCTTGAAGTCTATGAATCTATGAGTTAGGTTAACACAGGATGCAGGTTTGGGCCTTTAGGGCCTGATTGAAAGACCACTGACATCAGTGAAAAGACCCGCCCTGAATTCAGTGGGCAATGGATTGGGTCTTTAGGTTGTGGCAGAATTGGGTTGTGGCAGAACTGGGTTCCCTCTAAAATACCAAACTTAACCCTCTGCTTCAAGTTGCTCTTTTCTAACTCTACCTTGCTAACTCAGGGTTGAAAACATAACCCTACCCCTTTGTTTACACAGTTCACTGAGAAAATGTTAGTTCTTTACCAGCTCTAGGCCACATCACCCTCTACTTACTCCATAGTCTCCATCTTCTTAAACAGTGCGACAAATCCAGTGTATACCACCATGCAATCCCAGCAAAGTCTGTCTCTTCTGTCAAAAGCTTCCCTTTCTGAAGTAGGTTACCTCTTATACTTGCCGCAGCCCTAAATAGTCACTTTTGTGTAGTTTGTTTGGACACCAAACACTTGAATCATAACTTTCCAGATGCCAGCTAGGTTTGTTATTGATACATCCCCTGACTTTGGGGGTGAGGGATGGAAGGAGAGGACTATCTCTCAAAGCAGTTCAAGTAAAATAAATATTGATCTGATGCTCTCCTAAAATGTCCCAAACTCTGAGCTTTTGAGCACTGAAAAAAGTGAAGATCATTTACTTTTTGCTTGCAGTTCTTGTGTAACAGTTCTCAGTTTCAGCTGGAAAATAAAGCTAGAAACTAGAAATATTACAAGAAAGTCTTCTCTCATGGAACTAGAGATCATTAAAAATGAGGACTTTTTCACAAAGAAGAGTCTCTTTGTTTTCATCCAAATCTGAATTTCATCTACATTCTTCCTAACTATCCCCAGCCCCCAAAAAGTCAGAGAATTTTTACTAGCTCTACATGAAACTATCAGCAGAATTAACCAGAAAGTTTTGGGTAAGTTTGGATAAACTTTGCATTTTTAGAGTCTTATCTGAACTGAACCTTTGGAAATTTACCCCACACCAATTATTTTAGCATCATCTAATTAGCCAAGGATACTAGATCTCTATCCCAGTTCAACTCTAGCTTACAGACAAAATCTTTGAACCTTAGTATATTTTGAACACTTCTGTTATGTAATTGTGCACAAATATTTACATTCAGAACCAGCTGTTACAACAGATGCTCTGACACTTTTTCTACTGGCACACTTCTCATACGTCTACACAGACCTCAGAACTTATGTCATGTCTTTTACCCTCGCTCCCCTCGGTTTCTTCCACTGAAATCAGCCAATATAATCACTCTGTAAGAGTGAGCCTCCCGTGTTATATTGCGGGGTTTTTTTTGCTTGTTTTGTTTTTCTTCCCCCTCCAAAACCCCACAGGCTATCATTGTGCTACAATATGGCTGTCAAGATCATTGCGGATCATAAGCTAATTAAAATCAGCAATAGACTGTTTCCAGAAAAGCTTGTTTCTCTTGTGATTCATACGCATGGTGCTGAAGGGGCTTTAATAACCCAAAAGAAATAACTCCATCCAACAAGACACTACGAAACCACAAATACAATAAGAAGCAGAGTCCATTGAAAACCTTCTACAGTACAGCTTCTGCTTCCAAAACAGTCATTAGGAGAATGAATCTTGCAGTGAAACATAAGTTTATCAAAAAGATCTGTGTGCAAGCTAATTTGATCAGGCATTTTCTAAAAAGTAGGCCAGAAGAGAAGAAAGATTACTTCTGGCTAAAATGGAACAAATTAAATTATAAGATGCTTAATACATTTATTCTCAATTTAATTGCATAACCTAATGTCAAGGTTATTATATTCTGCACAGTGTTCTCATCTTAACTCAAAACAGTAAAGCACAAGCTTGGTTTGCAGCTAATTTATTACAAATCCAACTGCAGACTCTTTTGGCCTATAAGATATGCACAGATTGTGATTGCTTTAACTCTATAACTCCAGCCACTGCCTGAACTGTATATATTAATATAAAATTACACTTAAAAAATTACTTTGCGATCTCTCCTGGGTGATGAATTCTGACGCGACCTGAAGGGAGTATGACAATCTGCATCTTTCCCATTGAAGGTGAAGGGCAAAAGAAAAAAGGAAAGCCTAGAGACAGTGCTAGCCAGGTGGCACAAGTGCATAGTGTAGCAGTAAAAGAGTGTATGATCAAACATAGTATCTAAAACTATCCACCCCCTTGTGCACTGAGACCACCAAAACTGCAGACTCTTGCCCATTAGTGATCCAGGCTCTTCTGAGCTAGTTACAGGATCTGAATTTGGCCAGAACCTAAGTCATATTTTTAACTGTGTGTGTATAAGTAGGGCCCTACCAAATTCATGGCCATGAAAAACACGTCACAGACCATGAAATCTGGTTTCCCCCTGTGAAATTTGGTCTTTTGTGTGCCTTTACACTATACTATACAGATTTCACGGGGGAGACCACTGTTCCTCAAACTGGGGGTCCTGACCCAAAAGCGGGTTGCGGGGAGATTGCAAGGTTATTTTAGGGAGGTTGTGGCATTGCCACCCTTACCTCTGAGCTGCCTTCAGAGCTGGGTGGCCGGAGAGCAGCAGCTGTTGGCCGGGTGCCCAGCTCTGAAGGCAGCGCCCCAGCAGCAGCAGCACAGAAGCAAGAGTGGCAACATCATACCGTGCCATCCTTACTTCTGCACTGCTGCCTTCAGAGGTGGGCATCCAGAGAGTGGCGGCTGCTGACTGAGGGCCCAGCTCTGAAGGCAGCAACACAGAAGTAAGGGTGGCAATACCAAACCATGCCCATGTGATGTAAGTTTGTGTTTGGGACAAAGGCTGTTCAAGTCACATGTTAGAGGATATAAAAAGGCAACTGCATCATCTCCATTTGGTCTTCAGTCCTGCTTCTCACCCCTGAAGTAACTTCTCTACAAACAGAAGTTTAGAACAAAGGACTGATAGACCCATCCAAGCTTTGTATGTGTTCCAAAGGGACTTTAGAAGCTAGAAAACTCACTAGTGCTGCTAAGAACCTGATACATAGAACTTCAGAGTCCATATACGTATCTGATTGTTTTGACCATTTAACAACTCTCTTCTTGTTCTTTTCTTTTATAATAAACCTTTAGATTTAAATACCAAAGGATTGGCTGGCAGTGTGGCATTTTGGGTAAGATCCAAACTAATATTTATCTAGTAATGTGGCTGGTCCTTTGGGAATCAGAAAAACATTTAGTATAGTGAATAGAGTTTTAAGTAACTTCTCACTTTATTGGACCTACTTGCTGATTGGGAGCCAGAGACTGGAATGCAATAAAGGGGGGCTCTGTGATTTCTTTTTTCTAGCTTCTTTAGAACCAGTGTAGGGGATCAGGAGTGCAGTTTTGTGGCTGGTCGGTGAGTCTAACTACAATGTTAACCATCAGTTTTGGGAGAATCTGCTTTCCTTTTTGCAGCCTGCCCTGCCCTTGGAATTTTCAATGTGGGCTACCCTAGGCACCTTCAGTCACACCACTGTCCTACAGAAACTGATTTAACTCAAATGTATTCATTGTTCACTGCAAAGCAAATTAGCAGACGTAAAGCATAGATTTTTTTCCATCAGGCCCTATCCATGTTTTCAGGGGAATAGATCCCTGCTGACACAGCTGTAGTGACAATTTGCAAGAATAGAGTGACAATTGTAAAGTGGGAAATTTTTGAAAAGGTAGATGAGGGGAAAAGTGAAAACTTACCCCAAACTCATCCCTCCACTGATGCGATTTTTGAAATGTCTCTGCTTTTGTTGCAAGGTTCTGAGGAAAAAGAAAAAGACATCAATTTGGTGTTTTCAATACTTGTCTTAATATAATGATGCTTGTAAACAATGGTCATTATAGGAATGCCTATTTTTCTAACCCACATAACAGCTAGCTGCATAACCGTATTAATATGACACTGAAGTGTAACAGGTGGTAGGCCAGTTTCAGTTTATAGTTTCTTAAATTTCTTATTTATTTATTTTTTGTGGGGACACTAAACTTGATGAACAAATATGAGAGATCACTGTGAAGACTTTTAAAGATGCCCGTCTACAAGTGGGATGTACTCAATATATTGGACCCTCTGCTGCACATCCAGTTGAATCCACAGGGTGAAGATCAGGATACCTGTATAAAGCCCAAGAAATAATGCTTTACTCAGGTTGTTCACCTGCAGTGGTGTGTGAGAAACAGATAATATGCAGTTTCTCCAGCCTGCAGGAATGACACTGGGCTTCGGAAAAGAGGCATTGCCATACTGGATATTAATGATCTTCCACCTCATCTCTTCTAGGCTGCTAGCTCAGCCTGTAGACTTGAACAGCAACTGCTATTTCAGTGAGGTTTCCAAGTCATTTTCATCTGCCTAATACCAATTACTATTACAAGCATTTATTTGTAACCCATCACGGTGGTGACGTAGATATCACAAGACAGTCTGAGCTATTAGAGATCATGACATGATTAAGTTGCCTCCTTCATAGGCCCCACTTTGTGTTCCATCTCCTTTCCTGCCTAGTCACTGTAAAGCTTGTCTGTCTCACCAACAGAAGTTTGTCCAATAAAATATATTACCTCTCCCACCCTGTGTCTCTAATATCCTGGGACCAACACAGCCATAACAACACTGCATAGTCACTGTAAAGTAATTTGCATATGAATTGCCCCTCTCTAAATCAAAGAATTCTTTCACCTAAAATTTCAGAAATCCAACACTTGTGGTAAAGCTCTCATCAACCCCATCTCTCTTTGGTGCTCAACTCACATATATTTACCTAAAGGGTAAAGCTGAATTCCTACTCAAATCCATCAGGAAACACAACATGGGAGTTACAATACTAGAGCAAGCCTCTGACCCTATCTCATTTGTTGTCCTCCCTGTGGCCGTAACCAGTCCCCGATAAATCAGCAGGCTAGGACAATAAACTATTTATACAAACATAATGACCTTAGCCAATGTAATCAATGTATGACCACTGGGGCAGATCATTCTCTGTAGCATGAAGATTGACATCCCGTGTTATTTTTTAACCGAGACACTATAGTTGTAACTGTTTTTTCCTCATACATGTAAATATATTATTTTTTTTATCTCATTAAGTTATTTACTTCTTTCTTCTCCTTATTAAGTGATATTTCTATAGGTGGAGTATACACTCTCTTTATATGTATTTAATGTATTTATTTAAATGTGTTGCCTTTCAATTTCATTATGCAGTAAGGGTCATGGTGAAGGAAGAATGTCTGTCCCTTCTGATTCTTCTTGTGTCAAAACATTATAATCCTTTTCATTTATTTTTCATTTTAAAACCCTCCTCATACATAATTCCCAAGCCTTTTCTGGTTCCCCTCTCTAGACATTTCGCTTTTTTCGGCTATACTCTGAGATGAGAAACTACAAAATTAATACTCAATTGAGTAAAAACACGCCATATATTTTAAAAATGCCATTATATTTTCTGCTGTTCCTTTTGCTCACCCACACATGGTAATCACTAGATAGACTGCCCTGAGCACATGCTGACCATAACTACTCCAACTTTTTCTTGAGAGGTTCTAGCTAATTCATAATCAGTGTTTCTGAAAAAGTTTCTTTCCCTAACATGCATTCCCTTGCACTTATCACCATTAATTTAATCTGCCGTTATGTTACCCAATCACTAAGATTTATTAGATCCTGAAAATAATGTGTTGGCGAGCATATGTTTCTGCATAAATTTTACCACCTAAATACTTACCTCACATTATAGGTGGGGCTAATAGCACCACAAATTAATGTTGCCAGACATGTCCCACTATAAGACCATGGTTTCAGTTGTTTATCATCTTGCCAGATTTTAACTGTTTGGGCTAAAAGTTTCCATGCCCGGGTTCCTGTCTCAGGCAGATATTTTCTTTTAAAGAATATGTCACCCAAAATGCTAAAGCCATTTCCAAGAATAAGCATAACTAGTTTTGCCCATATTAAAAAATTCTAGTGACCTTTGCTTTGAAAAGCTCTAATGTTCCCATGCTCAGAAATATGACAGAAGAGTGGCCTCTTCCCAACCCTATGAAAATCTGTCAATATATGGCCAAGTTACAAGCCTCTGGGAGGGAAGGGGGGGCAGTGTGGAGAAACAGTTCACACATGCTCAATAAAGACTGGCTAGAGCTTTGCGGCTAATACATTCTGATGATTCCATCTGCACCAAGCATGCTCCAGGCCAGGGCTAAGCAGGAAATTATCTGCAATTACAGCTCTGGGTTGCTACAAGCTGGTTGGGGACAGGCTGGCACCAGAACTAAAAGCAGGGAGATTTTCTTTCCGGTGCTTTCAATCTCCCCATGCTAGTGTCCAGGGAGCAGGGAGGAGTAAGCTTCCTGATTGGAACACACAGGTACCTACTGACATTTCCTGCGTTTTGAGGACTCGACTTTGCAGCCTTAATAGCGTTCTTTTAATGTAACTTTGGTTTGGGTTTTTTGTGTGTATTTGTTTGGGGTTGGGGTGAGGGTAAGACAGAGATATAGATATATATGTGTCATGAAATTCCTCGCACAATCTGTGGAGAACTCCCACTACGAACTGCTTTAGCACCCTCTCTTTAAATTCATCTTCAGACTTTGTAATGAAAGTCAGACGTCAGGGAAACAGCAAAGGAAGCACACAAGGATATCAACAAACACATTTCCGTATGTTTATTGCACAGAACACACCTTTCTAACAGGCCTTTGTTACAAGGAAAAGGTAATTCAAAGACCAATCCTTCATTTTAATATCCAACTCAGGCAAAACAGTGTAAAGGAGGTATGTTATTAGAGATATGTTGTTAGAGGGAAGAAATGGGGCTAGATGGCTCAGGGGATTGATAACAGGATTCTAAAACTCTCTGATTTTAGTAATCTATTTGAATCTAGTTAAGATCAATAGTGAATAAAATTAATTACCCTCTGATGACATCTTGGTCACTACGGGACAGATCCAAAGTCAGTTAAAGTCAATGGAAAGATCCCCATTGACTACAATAGGCTTTGGATCAAATCTTATGTGAAATGAATTGGTGGTGTCCATTTTATTGCCAGTTGACCGATAACAACAATAGTTTTATAATGTGTAAATCGTCGCTTTTGTTTGCAGTCTCAGCCAAGAGGCCGAGACCTGAATGATCACCATCCTGCTGGTGGTGCCTTTAGAAACGAGTTTGGCCACAGTGGTTGGTGGGAGGCTAAGGGCTTGGCTGCACATGTGAGTTAGAGCGCATTAAAGGAGCCCCGGGCGCACTAGCTCACTACATGTCCGCACAGGCAAGGCACGCAGAGCGCTCTGACTCCGTGGCTAGAGCGCTCCTGGTACTCTACCTCGGCAAGTGGAATAACATTTGGTGCGCCCCTGCTGGAGCACCGTGACACCAGTGTGGACGCCCAGTCTGTTAGTACACTCTAATCGGCCTCCAGAAGTGTCCCATAATGCCTATTCTAGCCACTCTGGTCATCATTTTGAACTCTACTGCCCTGCCCTCAGGTGACTAACAGTCAGACCAGCCCTTTAAATTCTCTGGGAATTTTGAAAATCCCCTTCCTGTTTGCTCAGCCAGGCGTGGAGTGCTCTCAGCGAATCTTTCCAGGTGACCATGCCTCCATGTACCAGGCATTCCCCAGTATGGAGCAATGGCGAGGTGCTGGACATCATCAGTGTTTCGGGGAGGAAGCTGTCCAGTCCCAGCTGTGCTCCAGCCGCAGGAATTACAATACCTTTGTGCAGAAATCAAGGGACATGATGGAAAGGGGCCATGACTGGGACACACTGCAGTACAGGATTAAAGTGAAGAAGCTGCAGAATGCCTACCACAAAGCCTGTGAGGCAAACTGCCGCTCCGGTGCTGCCTCTGAGACCTGCCATTTCTACAAAGAGCTGGACACAATACTTGGGGGTGACCCCACCTCCATTCCGAGGACCACCATGGACACTTCAGAGCCCAGTGTAACAAGGCAGGAGGCGGAGGAGCAAAGCGGGAGCGAGGGTGCTGAGGTGGAGGAAGACACCCCAGAATCCCTAGATGCATGCAGCCAGGAGCTGTTCTCAAGATGGGAGTAAGGTAGCCAGTTGCGGCGGCCAGTGCTTGGGGAAGGACAAACACCAGAGGAGGTTCCCGGTACGTGGCTTTTATTTTGGGAAGGAAGCTATATGGTGCATGCTCTTGGGGCTAGGAAGGTTAGGGTTGCATGCATGCCTAGATGCAGAACAGGGTGTTGATGTGCTCTCTCACATCATGGTAATTGGCCTCAGTGATCTCTTCAAAGGTCTCATCCAGAACTTAGGCAATGCACTTGCACAGGTTTCTCGGGAGAGCACTGTGGTCCTTGTCCCAGTAAGGCTAACTTGTCTGCGCCACTGTGCCGTGAGGGGCGGGGGGACCATTGCTGCACACAGGCAAGCTGCATATGGGCTGGGGCGGAAGCCACATTGCAGTAGAAGACCCTCCCTTGTTTCCCAGGTCACCCTCAGCAGCGAGATATCTTCCAGGACAAACTCCTGTGGAAAATGTGGGGACAATGTTCAGTATAGGAGCCCCCTGCTGCTGTTTGTTCTCCCCAAGGCACAGAAACTCAGAGGACAGTATAGCCGTGAAACAATCAGTCATGCTTGACCCTGTGCTTACTCACCATTTTGGGGCTCCCATGGATTATGTGAGCTCGCTTTGGGTTGGGCAAATTATGCTCTTGTGTAGACTGTGCTTGCCTTTAAGAATGGGAGAATCATTGCTCTGCCTGGTGTGAACAATGCTGCCTCTGTTAAGTGTTTCATTTTGCCTTTACAGATGCAACCTTGAGATCTCAGCCATCCGTGTTATCACCGGCTGAAAGACTCCAAAGAATCAGAAAGAGGCCACGTAGAAGCAAGGAAGACATGTTGCATGAAGTAATGCAGCATTCAAGTAATGAAAATCAAAAAGTGCAGGAGTGGCAGGACAGTGAAAGGAGGATCCGCCAGCAGAACGAGGAGCGCCGGCACAAAAATGCAGTGCTCCGGCAGCAAAGCACGCATCAGCTGATAAACATAATGGAGCGTCAAGCGAACTCAATCCAGGAACTCATAGCCATACAGGTGGAGCACTACACCCCTGCAGCCCTTGTCCCAAAACACTTTCCCTTGTGCCCCCATGTCACCTCCAACCCACTTTCCCCAACATTCAGGTTCTTACTGCCACCAGCTGCCTCCAAAATCTGTAGTGTCACCACCCAGCCCTGAAAACTACGACCCTTACTCTCTGCACTCAACCCCCATCACCATGCAGTATAGCCATCCTGAAGTGCAGCACTCATTGCACAGCACTCCAGACAGGAAGGTTGAGTATGATAACAGGACATATGCAAATCTGTGATTATACTGTTCCCCACTCCACCTCCTTGCCCTTTCTGTTTCCCAAGCAGTTGTGTTTCTTTTCAATAAATGGATTTTTTGGCTTTGAAAACATTCTGTATTATTGCATAAAGTAAAAGATACCTTAGCCCAGGAAAGCAACAGGCACTGCAAGTCAGCGTAGCAAACACAGAATCCTACTAACATTGGAATCACTGCACTTCACTCCCGTGCAGGGCACTAGACATTACTGGTGGCTTTCAGCCTCAAATTGCTCCCTCAAGGCATCCCTAACCCTTGCAGCCCCGACCTGGGCCCCTCTAATAGCCCTTCTCTCTGGCTGTTCAAATTCAGCCTCCAGGTGTTGAACCTCCGAGTTCCATGCCTGAGTGAATCGTTCACCCTTTGCTTCACACATGTTATGGAGGGTACAGCACGCAGACATAACTGTGGGGATGCTGTCATCAGCCAGGCCCAGCTTCCCATACAGAGAGCGCCAGCGGCCCTTTAAACAGCCAAAAGCACACTCCACAGTCATTCTGCACCGGCTCAGCCTGTTGTTGAACCGCTCCTTGCTGCTGTCAAGGCTTCCTGTGTAGGGTTTCATGAGACACAGCATTAAAGGGTAAGCAGGGTCTCCAAGGATCACAATGGGCATTTCGACTTCCCCTAAGGTGATCTTCTGGTCTGGGAAAAAAGTCCCTGCTTGCAGCTTCCTGAACAGGAAAGTGTTCCAAAAGATGCATGCGTCTTGCACCTTTCCAGGCCAGCCTGCGTTAATGTCAATGAAACGCCCACGGTGATCCATAAGCACCTGGAGAACCGTAGAGAAATATCCCTTCCGATTAACATACTCCAAGGCTAGGTGGGCTGGTGCCAGAATTGGAATATGCATTCCATCTATCGCCCCTCCGCAGTTAGGGAAACCCATTTGTGTAAAGCCATCCACAATGTCATGGACGTTATCCAGATTCACGGTTCTTCTGAGCAGGATGTGATTAATGGCCCTGCAAACTTGCATCAACACAATTCCAACGGTCGACTTTCCCACTCCAAACCGGTTAGCGACCGATTGTTAGCTGTCTGGAGTTGCCAGCTTCCAGATTGCAAGAGCCACCTGCTTCTCCACCTTCAGGGCAGCTCTCAATCTCGTGTCCTTGTGCCGCAGGGTTGGGGTGAGCTCATCACACAGTCCCATGGAAGTGGCTTTTCTCATCCGAAAGTTCTGCAGCCACTGCTCATCATCCCAGACTTGCATGACGATGTGATCCCACCACTCAGTGCTTGTTTCCCGAGCCCAAAAGCCGTGTTCCACGGTGCTGAGCATGCCCGTGAATGCCACAAGCAAACTCGTATCATATGCGTTACTCGAGTCAATATCATCGTCGGAGCCCTCACTGTCACTTTGAATCACAAGGAATAACTTGACTGCCAAACGTGACGTGCTGGTGAGACTCATCAGCATACTCAGCTGTTCGGGCTCCATTCCTGCAGACCGAGCGGGAAGACAGAGCGCACAGTACAAAAAAAGTTGAAAGATGGCGCCAAATGCGGACGGAAGCACAGGGATCACTGGGATGCGAACTGATGCATCAAGGGGCGTTGGGACAGGACCCAGAATGCCCCGCACCTCCCACCCCCTTCCCACAAGCCACAGTGCCAGAATGGGAAGAGGTGCTCTGTGGGATAGCTGCCCATAATGCACCACTCCCAATGCTGCTGCAAGTGCCACAAATGTGGCCACGCCAGTGCACTTGCAGCTGTCAGTGTGGACAGACTGCAGCGCTTTCCCTACTGCGCTCTCCGAAGGCGGGTTTAACTCAAAGCGCTCTACATCTGCAAGTGTAACCATGTCCTAATAAGACGCTTCCATTGGTGCTGTCAGTGTTGGACCAGCACTGTGGAGAAAGGAAGTCAAACTCCAGGACTGGCAGGCTGGCACGTTTCACAAGCACTGCATTCATTTTATCTCATTATTATTATTTACTTGCAATCATCCTATAAACAATGTCAGAGCCTAGCCTGTTCCACTGCCAAAGAAGAGCTGTGCCCACTCTACTGTGTTAGGCAATTCAAACTATTCATAGCTAATAGGAAATTACTGATGCCTTATCAGCATTTCCACCCACAATTACCTTCCAACTGGCCAACTTCCATGTTTGCAAAACAAAAACAATTCCATTATAACATGATGCATTGTGCTGGGACAAAGCATGGCTTGCCCCCATACAACTCATTAGATTAATTCATTACCTCAAATACCTCAGTGTGATAATGCACCGGCATAATGCAATGGGATGGGGATTTATAAATCCCCATTTCTTTACTTGATACAGCCAGTTCTGCAACAAATTGTAGAGGATGTGCTCTAATGAGCGATAGCTGGTTAAGCCATGTTTCATAATAATATTGCAAAGCGGGACATAGTGTGACATCATTGCACAAAACTATACAACACAGGTATTTATTTGTATTGGGCTCCTTACACATGCCTCAATATATCCTTGAAGGACAGCTCTGATCTGCTTCTGGTTTATAGAGAGACAAGAGGAACCCAAACTGGTAAATGGGTTACAGTGGAGGAACATCTGTTTGCATTGCCCCTGCTAAGGATTTCAGAGAAGGTAAGGAGCAACCAGACATGAACCTCTCTTTGAAATCTGTAGAGACTCTTATTTAACAAGTTGTTCATTTTTTGTGCTCAACTGTACTTCACAGTGGAACTGCCCAAAGCCAATAAGAAAGTTAATTCTCACATCCAGTATTTCTATTGAGTGGACGAATTAATAACGCAAAATCATAAAAGCGCCTGTTCTCTTGAAGTTCCCAGCCCAGCTTTGCAGTCATGAGTTTCAAGTAGTTTGGATAACCATCCATATTTGTGTGTGTATTCCAAATAAAAACAATCAACCCTAAATAATAAAGCTACTTAGCACTTCTGTAGCATTTTATAAATGCAGATCTCAAAACACCTTAAAAATGTCTACCCACCTTTACACCTACATTTTGAATTTTGAGAAACTGAGCCACAGAGAGGTAAAGCCCCACATTTACAAAAGTGGCATTTAATCCCAGCTGCCCAATATTAGACAGCTGGGGCCCAATTTTCTAAGATGTTCCCACATCTCCAATTGCAGATGTTCAACACCTCTGGAAATCAGGCCCTAGTTGTGCAAAGCTGGGCATGCAAACTCACGGCCCCTTTAGAAAACTTAGGTTGAAGCTACTTGCCAAAAGTCACATGGGAGACCTGAATGCCAAGGTCAGTAAGAACAACACAAACAATTACAGAGCAATGGGAAGACATGGGTGTGGCACCATGATTGAAAATGGAGGGAGCCTTTTTGATCTCTGCAATATGAACGACTAGTCATCGGCTGAACCCTATTTCAACATCATGAAATTCACAAGCTGACATAATGTTCTCCAAATGGCAGAGATAAGAACCAGATTGACCAAACAATGATCAATGGCAAATGGTGACGCTCGCTGACAGATGTGAAAGTGAAAAGAGGAGCAGATGTTGGCAGCGACCACCACTTTGTGACAGCCTCCATCAATCTAAAACTGAGAAGTGTGGGTCCACCAAACAAGGGACATAGATACCATAACATTGACAAAGTCCCCTGAAATACAGAAAGCTTTTGTTCTGCAGTTAAAGAACAGGTTTCCGACACTTGCAGACCTTGGTGAAAAGGAGGGGAATGCAGATGAGGAGAACAACAAGATGTGGGACAAAGTAACAGCAATCTATAAACTGAGCAGTGAAGCCTGTCTAGGCTACAGGCAGAAGAGAAGGAAGGAGTGGATTACATCCAGCACTTGGAACGCCAAAGAAACCAGATGAGCCCTGAAGAAAAAAGTTTTAGACACAAAATCCCATAAGCTAAAGGACAAATATCACAAGCACTAGAGCAAGGCACACCGGAAGGTCAAATGCCTTGTGAGAGCGGACGAACAACATTATACTGATAATCTGGCAACACAAGCAAAGGACACAGCTGCTCGTGGTGAACAAGGAACTGTTTACAAAATGACGTGGCTTATCAGTGGTAAATGGCAGACAGCAACAAACACTCATCAGGGACAAACAAGGCCACGTACTGACAACAGAAAAAGAACACAAAATGCCCTGGACAGAGCATTTCAAAGAATTCCTGAACAGGGAGCCACCTAAAGAGGAAGCAAACATCTAGGAGTCAGAAGAAGATCTTGATATCAACACAGACACCCCAACTAAAGAAGAGATCATTCAAGCCATCAAATCCTTAAAAAATGGGAAAAAATCCTGGCAAGGATAACTTGAATGCAGAATTGTTCAAAGTAAATCCTGAGTTAGCAACATTTATCCTGGCCCCTCTATTTGCATCAGTTTGGGAAAGGGAAAAATTGCCATATGAGTGGACCAATGGGGTAATAGTGAAGATACCAAAGAAAGGAATTCTCAGTGATTGTAATAACTGGTGTGATATCACACTTTTATCTGTGCCAAGCAAGGTATCAAGTAAGATCATAGTCCAGTGCATATCTGAGGCAGTTGGTAGCGCTCTCAGAAAAGAGCAAGCCGGTTTTCAGAAAGGGCATGGATCCACAGACCAGATCTTCACGCTATGAAACATAATAGAGCAATGCTTAGAATGGCAATGGCAACTCTATATAAACTTCATAGACTTTGAGAAAGCTTTTGATAGCATTCACAGGACCAGCCTATGGTGCATTCTGTGGGCATATGGAATCCCTCTCTGTATAATCAACATCATCAAAAGCTTCTATTCCAACTTTACATGCAGTGTTGATCACAGTGAGCTCAGTTTTGAAGTCAAAACAGTAGTACATCAGGGGTGTGTCATATCTGCAACATTGCCACCAACTGGATAATGAGGCATTCAACAAAAGACATGTCAAGAGGCATTAAATGGACACCCTTCTCATCCCTTGAAGACCTGAACTTCACAGATGATCTCACTCTCCTATCATATACCCAACACCATATAAAAGAAAACCAACTCCACTCAACACATTCAGCCAGAAAATAGGATAGAAAATCAATCTCAATAAGACAGCTATCGTGACCTTTAATATTGCCTCACCATCACTAGTACAGATAGAGAATCATGTTCTCATCAATGTAGAAAAATTCATATACTTGGGCAGCACTATCAGCCATGGTGGTGGAACAAGCCAGCACATCCGGAACAGAATCCATAAAGCCAGGAACAACGTCAGGAGCTTAAATACAGTCTGGAAATCGTCAAAATACAACACCAAAACCAAACTCAAGATTTATCAGAGCTGCGTACATTCAACTCTACTTTATAGTGCAGAATGCTGGGGAATGAGAAAGTCTGACATGGCCAAACTGTCTTCATTCCATACAACCTGCCTCAGAAAAGTCCGCCGTATCTTTTGGTCCAGAACAATCTCAAACCAAGACCTATTCACACAGTACTGCCAAAAAGATCTGAGCACCATCATTACCAGGAGACCCTGGAGACGGATTGGCCATGTGCTTCGGGTGGAAACTGATTCCATCACCAGAATAGCACTAAGATGGACACCGGAAGGCGAGAAAAAATGAGGACACCCAAAAACAACATGTCGAAGAACTGTGGAAGCTGAGCTGAAAAACCTGGGGCACAGCTGGGGAACCACTGAAAATCTTGCCAGAAACAGACAGGAGTGGAGGTGCTTCACTTCTGCCCTAAACGCCAGAGGCATACTGGGAACATGATGATGATGGTTCTAGTCCCAACTATTGTCATACAAGGTGCCATTTTTAATGGCTAGTGTAGGGATAGTCAAGCAGAACTGCAAGGATCTAAGATTTTGCAACTAACTTACAGTGTGATCACGAACAAGTCACTTACCCTTCTTTGTAAAGTTGGATATCTTTGGACAAAAGGCAACGGAAGAACGTCTAGAACGGTATTTTTTAAAAACATAATTAATATTTGACTCCGTATTTTGTAAAGTTAAGATGTTCTCACGCACAGATGCTGTGCCTATTGTTCCGAGCAGGGAAGACACTCTACCACTATTGTTGTAGGAGCATGTAGTCTAGAGAGGGAATGCTCTGTGAAAAGTATAATTAAAAGCCAGGGTCATACACAGATGGACTGTGCAGCAAATTAGGAGTTGTTTGTGCCCTTTCTCGTTCCTTGGTGATGTACAAAGATAATCTCAACTTTTCTCACCCTCACCCCAAATAATTTCTGCTTTTTAATCACAGAAATCTCAGGTCTTGCCTTCTTTCTTTCCTGGGAAGATTCTCTGGAGACCGTGAGTTGGACAGTGAGGCAACAATAGGCTGAAACTTGAAAAAAGACTCAACACTGCCACCCCTATCAGAGGAGGACTAAGTAAGCTAAAGTTTAGCTTTGAACCTACTATGATGCTATTAACCTACTGCAGATCCCCACAGGATTCTCCAGCGAAAACTGGGACACCAAGAGCTGATATTTTAAAGTTTAAAAAGAAGAGAGAAAGGTCCCTAAATAAACTTTTTTTTTTGCAACTTCATTTTTGATCGTTTACATCTCTATGTGCCTCAGTTTACCCATCTATAAAGGTGTTGTGAAGAAGAAAGTTTATAAAGTGTTTGGAGAACCATGACTGAATGGAGCTACAGAAACACTAAGTAGTATTGTTATTATCCTTTTGAGTACATATACCGTGATATAAAGAACATTATTAAGGCCAGCATTTAGACATTATTTTAGGTCCCCATAGATGATGCGGAAAAATCTACTGTTACAAGGAGGAATATTTAAAAATATTGCATTGGGCTAATACTTGCCAGTGCTCTTACCTGAAATTATTTTTATTTGTTATTTTTTAAAGAATCAGATCTGCTGTCCATTGTTTTCTTGATATGTGCTGTTCAACTATGCATTACCTTCAATAACCTTCAATTCAATGAGGCGACGATTATTAATATGAAAACAACTAGCCTTTGAAACACTGTCTCTGCTCACAAGCAGGTATTCTCATCCACACACTGAAAAATAATGTTGCTTATTGTTACATTTCTTTTAATCTTTCCAACAGAGCTGCTACCCTTAAAGTAAAATATCCATTGTGGAAGACTAAGAAAATGCAAACGGATCCAAGGTTTATGTTTATTTCATCTTTTCTGTAACTTTTAAAGGGGTTACAAAAAACCCACATAAATCGTACTAACTGTCAATATAAGAACTGCCTGTTTTAAAGGTCTAGTCCCCATGTCCCAAAAAAGCCTTTGATGTACCACAGTCTGCAGGAACAAGACCTGAAGAAGCTTTATCTGATCCGTTGAAAGAGCAACTCCCTAAAAGGCCCATTCATCTTCCAACGTTCCCTTTTCTTGTCTGTCATATCTTTATCTCCCCCTAGCCAGCACAGACCTCTGTCAGTTCATGGCTCTCTTACAATTATATTCAGGAGAATGAAATCAATCTTCTTATGCTTCCCACCTCCTCCCCTCAAGTATTTCATCTTGAAATAATATTTGACTACTCCTTGGTACATTAAGCCATTAAAAAATGTGTAATCCGAGAGCTATTAAACCTCAATAGTCTGACAAAAGCTTTCTAAAATGCTGAATTCCAAGGAATATTTTTTTTAGGTCATTTAAAAAGAGATGTGCCCAGGGAGAATGTAGCAGCATCACAGCTGGCTTCGAACAATTTAGAAATATAGAATGAACTTCAAATGCTGCTTTGGAGATATAATTCAAATACTCCATCCTGTTATGTATGAATAATACAGAAGACATCACTGTACAGTATGTGCAGATTATATACATAAATAAAAGAACATATACTGTCACACAAATATTAGGTTTCAGAGTAACAGCCGCGTTAGTCTGTATTCGCAAAAAGAAAAGGAGTACTTGTGGCACCTTAGAGACTAACCAATTTATTTGAGCATAAGCTTTCGTGAGCTACAGCTCACTTCATCGGATGCTTATGCTCAAATAAATTGGTTAGTCTCTAAGGTGCCACAAGTACTCCTTTTCTTTTTACACAAATATTACTTTCCTTTAATTATAAACACCACACCATACCTCACAGGGAAAGAAATGGGTTGGGATGGGGGTGAGGTATGCAGTTCCTGGCAAAAAGAAGCAATAATGCAAGAATATTAAGAGAATGCTATTTTAAAAACGTTTTAATAAAATCTGATGACGCATTGCAAGCTAGAAGAATTATTTATTTGTTCGTAATGCTGCTAATTTCTCTTTATTAAGCTGAACTTAATTAAACCACTCACATAGAACTAGATTCTGCTACCCTTACTCATGTATGGTACCTTACTCTGTAGTAATCAATTGCAGTAAATAGGACTATTTATAGAGCACAGTTTATTTATAGAGCACTCATTGTAAGTAAATGTGGTTAAATGATCCTAAATCAGTGATACTCAGACTGAGGCTCTCGAGCGGCAAATGGCTCTTTAACGTATCTCCTGTGGCTTTTTGCAGCACACAATATTAAAACACTGTGATTTAATTATTAACCCAATCAGGATGTTTTACTATGTTATTAACTAATTGTAGTTGATAAAATAATACTTGGTCAGTCATTCTGCTGTGAGAATAATTATATATATATATATATATATATATATATATATATATATATATATATATATATATATATATATATATAAATATAAAACTACGTATTTCCCCCATCATACTGTTTAAATATGAATATATAGTACTATAGTAAACGAAACAATGAATTCACACTACTGTGGCTCTTTTGGGTAATTTTGATCATTAATTTGGCTCCTGAACCACTGAGGTCTGAGTATCACTGCCCTAAGTGATCCTTCTTGCCACATTCCAAATTTGTCATGGTTTTTCTGTGGGTAACTGCTATGAAGATAATTCATAGATTCCAAGGCCAAGACCATTGTGATACAGGAGGTCAGACTAGATGATAACACAGATCACAGAATTTCCCCAAATACCTCCTACAGCAGATCTTTTAGAAAAACCTCCCATCTTGATTTAAAATTGTCAGTGATGGAGAATCCACAATGACCCTTAGTAAACTGTTCCCATGGTTAATTACTATCACAGTTAAAAATGTATGCCTTATTTCCAGTCTGAATTTTTCTAGCTTCAGCTTCCACCTTTGGATCGTGTTATACCTTTCTCTGTTAAATTTAGGAGCCAATTATTAAATATTTGTTCCCTGTGTAGTACTTATAGACTGTAATTAAGTCACTCCTTAACCTTCTCTTTGTTAAGCTAAAAAAAATGAACTCCTTGGTTCTATCACTATAAGGCATGTATTCTAATCCTTGAAACATTCAGATGGCTCTTCTCTGAATCATCTCTAATATATCAACATCCTTCTTGAACTATGGATACCAGAACTGGACATAATATTCCAGCGGTGGTCGCACCAGCACCAAATATAGAGGTAAATCAACCTCTCTATTCCTACTCGAGACTCCTCTATTTATGCATCCCAGGATCACATTAGCTCTTTTGGCCACAGCATCACGCTGGAAGCTCATGTTCAGCTTCATGTTCACCATGACCCTAAAATCTTTTTTCAGAGTCACTGCTTCCCAGGATACAGTTCCCCATCCCTGTAAGTATGGCCTACATTCTTTGTTCCTAGAGGTAAACATTTACATTTAGCCATATAAAAACACATATTGTTTGCTTGCGCTCAGTTTACCTGGCGATCCAGTTTACTCTGAACCAGGGACCTGTCCTCTTCATTATTTACCACTCCCTCAATTGGTGTGTCATCTGCAAACCTTTATCAGTGATGATTTTATGTGTTTTTCCAGGTCATTGATAAAAATGTTGAATAGCGTAGTAGGACAAAGAAGCAGGACCCCACTGGAAACACTAGAATATTTGTTATGTGGACTTCCTGTCTACTCAGAACTTTGGTCTGTGTAGCTATTCTGCACCACATCATAATTCAAAATTGATTTTAGCAAGTGGGGCCCCCATCTGAAGAGATCTTTGAGGGATGACCCTTACACCCACTTCGAATTGCACTGACTTCAGCTGGACTCCAGGAGGGCATAAGAGTCCTCTGTGCAGGATTCTGGACCTAGTTACTATATATTGTTTAGATTCCAACAAATTACATAATGTTTATGTACAGTGGTTGGCAACTAGGGTTGCCAGGCGTCCGGTTTTTGACTGGAACGCCCGGTTGAAAAAGGACCCTGGTGGCTCCGTCAGCACCACTGATCAGGCCACTAAAAGTCTGGTCAGTGGTGCAGTGGGGCTAAGGCAGGCTCCCTGGTGCAAGGGTGGCCACGGGGGCTCCGCGCACCGCCCCCGCCCCGAGTGCTGGCTACGGAGCTCCGTTGGCCAGGAACTACGGCCTATGGGAGCTGTGGGAGTGGCGCCTGTAGCTGTGAGCAGTGCGCACAGCCCCCTGGCCCTGCTGCCTAGGAGCCGGACATGCTAGCCGCTTCCGGGAGCCATGTGGAGCCAGGGTAGGCAGGGAGCCTGCCTTAGCCCTGGTGCGCTGCAGACCGGGAGCCGCCTGAGGTAAGTGCCATCCAGCTGGAGCCCACAACCCAACCCCCTGCCTAAGGTCAGAACCCCTTCTGCACCCAAACTGCCTCCCAGAGTGCACACCCCACATACCCCGTCCCAGCCCTGAGCCCCCTCTTACACCCCCAACTGCTCAGCCCCAGCCCGGAGCCCCCTCCTGCACCTCAAATCCCTCATCCCCAGCTCCACCCCAGAGCCTGCACCCCCAGCCGGAGCTCTCACCCCCTCCCGCACCCCAGCCCAGGAAAAGCAAGTGAGGGTAGGGAAGAGCAAGCGATGGAGGGCAGGGGGATGGAGTAAGCAGGGACGGGGCCTGGGAGAAGGGGCAGGGTAGAGGGCAAGGCAAGGGTGTTCAATTTTGTGTGATTAGAAAGTTGGCAACCCTATTGAAAACTAAAAGCCAAACATTATCAATACTTATCACATACAGGTATCTGAGGCATCACATGCTTATTTGTACTTGGAATAAGAAACAGGTATAACGGTAACTCATATGCCATTGTGCTATGAGTAAATGCTACTTTTATTCATGGTGATCACTGTAGCTTTAACTACTTGAATTGTAATGCATGCACTAATCATTAAACCATAAACCTCAACTCCCAGTTTAGGCGTTTCCTTCTGGAATTATGGATATAAAGCAGGGATCAAAGGACGGATTGCAATCATGAAAAAAGTTCAGACATAGTTTAGATTAATGAAAGGGACTCATTTGATTATTTTCAAATGAATTCTTAACAGAAGTTACATTTTTCACCTATTCAGTTACATTTAACACCTAACAATTTTTGATTAATAGTGCCAGAGAAAGGCACTGTTAGGCCAAGAGCAGAAGCATGATGATGAACATACATTACAGTGTACTCCTGATATCCACAGAGGATATCAAGGCTGTAACAGCCCCAGCTAGCCAGCCTACGTTCTTTAGTTCAAGTTCAACTATCTCTGCAGGTCCTCAGTATCAACCAACATGGCAACTGTCACACTGAGGAACACAGTGGCACTGGTTAAGAAACAATAGGAGACAAAGTGCAATGGGAAGGCAATTGTGGTGACTACTTGAAATTTAGTATTGAGACCAAAGGTGAAAATTTCTGATCTGATGGCCTTCTCCTGTATAACAGTCTATGTGCATAGCCTTCCCTCTGTGTATGGAAAATTTAGTTTGATCATGAATGATAACTGGCCATCTGATTATATTTTTCGTAGTATAGCCATAAAATTGCCACATGTTTTCTGCCTATGGTTCCTCGCCTAAACTATCATTAGGCATTTTATTTGTATTGCAATAAAGCCTAGGAGCCCCAGGCATGGGCCAGCGCCCCACTGTGCTCGGTCCTGTACAAACCAAGAATAAAAAGATGGTCCCTGTTCCCAAACAGCTTACAATCTAACAATAAGACAAAAAACAATGCACATGGACAGACAGATGGGTGAGCACAAGGAAACACCATTGATCAGCATGATAGAGCAGGAAGGTTGTGAAATAAATTCACCTGCATTCCATAGGTGCTCAGATGGCAAAAAATTCCACTGACTTCAATAGCATCAGGATTTCACCCACTACTAATGAGCACTGTAAATAATCCAAGCCTAAATAGCTGCCATCAAAATTCACAATTAAAGAAACTAATGAGTGTGTATGCTGCCAAGTCCTCAACTGATGTATGCTGATTTAACACTATTGAAAAATCACTGGAGCTATGCTAATTTACACAAGCTGATGATGTTATGGCCCACAGAACGACTGCATTACTCAATTACAGTGTTTTACAAAACATCCCGTCACTTCTCTGATCAGCTCTGAATAATAATAGTAACGTTGCTTCCTGATACTTTCTAGTGTTTTCCATCTGCCCCAAACGCTGTACAAATATTAACCAGCTAGTATTAAAATAGCTTAAGTATAATTCATTGTCTTAAATACATAGCGCATACATTTGATTACGGGCGCTATGGCTATATGCTGATCACCTTTGTACATAGAAAGAAGACTTTAAGGCCAGAGATGTGTGTAGGAGTAAAAATGGTACGGGAGAAGAGAACTATTACTTCTATAATTACATAGTAGACTCACTGGTTTGGTACAGTATAGGGTACAGACATACTGAGGACAGTTCATCTTAAGGGCTGAATCCTGCCCTCTGACATCCCGGCAAGCAGCAATGGGTATTATGAGGAAAAAAGTCATGATGCACTTGCCATGCAGAGTGACTGATTTTTAAGGAGAAGCAGCTATGAAGGCATAATTAAAGGAGAGGACCGAACCCTTACGCACCAAGGCGTTTCATGCACAAAGTCTCTTGAAAGGAGATTCAATTTGTTTTGATAGCATGGAAACCTTCAATTGAAAAAAATAACATACTACAACATAAATGATGGTTGAGACCATGTTTTCTAGACTCTCATTTCATGGTGCACGGGGTTAAAATCATAAAATGCTTTCACTCTATACAGCACGTGACCCACCACATTAGGCCCGAAAGCCATTTGGCTAAAAAGATTTGCTAAAGTAATCTTGTTGCTAAAGTAATTGCTTGTTTGCCAAAGTAATCTTTTCTGATAGAGAAACTAGAATTAAACAGGACTCACGCTGTGTGTGTTACTAATCGTTTTTTACATTAATTTGTGGAAGACCAAAAATACATATTTGGACCATGACCAATTTGCTCTTTTTTCTTCTTCTTTTTAAATATCCTACCATAACATAATTTTTAGTTTGATACACTTCCATTTATGCAAGCAAAATGTACATAAATTACAGAGCTACAAATGTATATATGAATCTAATGTAATCTAATAATAAACTCTTAAAAAATAATACAAGTCTGACATTAATATACTGTGGGCATCCAGTTCCTCCTGGCTTAACCACCGTATAAGGATTCCCCAGCACAGTTTAGTCTATGAGTAGCACAGAACCAGTATAGCTCTAGGCCAGTGGTTCTCAAACTAGGGCCACCGCTTGTTCAGGGAAAGCCCCTGGCAGGCCGGGCCAATTTGTTTATCTGCCGTGTCCGCAGGTTTGGCCAATCGCGGCTCCCACTGGCCCGGTTCGCCGCTCCAGGCCAATGGGGGCTGCAGGAAGGGCGGCCAGCAAATCCCTCGGGCTTTCCCTGAACAAGCGGCGGCCTTAGTTTGAGAACCACTGCTCTAGGCCACACCCTCCCAGGCACTTGGGTTTAGAGGGCATGCTCGGCAAGAGGGAGCGGTTGATGGTGAAAGGACCAAGTCTAGAGCCCCATGTGCTTTACAAACCCTTAGTTGTACAACAGCCCCTTTGGGGCTGGCAGAAGTTAGAGCAGATTTGAGGATGTTCTAACTTGCATCCCTATAATTGAGAAGAGAGGTATGAAGATAGCTTAACACTGCCAGTGCTCATCCCCCCACATTGCCTTTCACTGATCACAGCTTGGCTGAGACAGATGATCAGGCCCCTTATATTCTCCCTTCCCCACCCTTCTTTTATTTGTTGTAAGTGAATAGATTTCCTGGGAAAGGTGTCAAACTATCACTGGAAACCCAACATTGCTTAATCATCTCATGGATGGGTGCCACACGGGTAGCAGCAATTCCAGATTCCCCACATTGCCCTGCCAACGTGTCTCAATACTCATCTAGATGGACCACCCCGAGTATTACAGTATAATTGACATCCATCAGTCCTTATCTTTTTTCATGAGACTGTCGAAAGTAATTGCCAGTAGTAACAGTGGCTTCTGAAGTGGGGACACCTGTATACTAGGAATGGGACTTCTATTATAAACTAATTTGAACTTGTAACTCAAACTCTATCCCCATTTACCAACCCTCTAAATTATCCAGATCCCCCTCATACTACATGCTGAAAAATGTGTTCCTTGCCATAGCACTGGAGACTAGAAGAGTTCAAACTCAACCTTAGTGTACCAATTAACTAAATACTATTTTACACATTTTATATCTTTGCCTAATGCTTTTCAAGCTCATCTCCTTTTATCACATGAATAATAATTATATTTTCGGACTTTCTTAATCAGTTTTTCTAACAAGATGACCTTATTTCTAACATGAGACAATCACATTAGCTAATAAAATCTAATGGGGAAATCTGATTATCTTCCATAAATTTAGAAGACTAGATTGAAAGGATTTCTGTTCAATGTCAGTTACACAAATGGAATGGGGATCTTCCTCCTTTATGATTCAAACCAACCTTTATTAGTATGGATTAAAATGGACAAAATGAGAGTCAGACGGATTTCGAGTCAGACTGATTTCCACTGAAAACTCTTCTCCCCACTCCCAAGAGGATTTGCCATTCCAAACAAGTAGACCTGGAAACTTTTACTCTGTGTATGTCCCATTGATTTGATAAGGCTACTCATGGAGTTACAGGACATCCATGGTGACTTAAGAACATCTGAATCTCACCTCTGGCCCTCAGTGCTTGAGTTAAAGATGTGTCTGAGCACGTTTAATGCTCTACTCCATGTCACCAGTCAGAAATTAATGGCCCTCCATTAATTTCTCACACCCTAGTCCCGATGTGCTCCACAGATTCAACTCCAAACATCTGACAAGCTAATGCACACACACTGCACAAGCGCACTACATTCAGAGAATTATGCACTGGCTTAGTAGCAAATCAGGGACGTTTTGATATGATGGAGGCTGTGGCCGACTTCATCAGTTTGATGTTTCAAATCAGGTTCAGGTATTCATTCATTTTACTGGGTATTTACCCAAACTAAACTAAACTCCCACATATTTTAAGGTTCAGCCATCCCTAGCAAAAGCTTCCCTGTTGCTAAACTCTAAACTGTTCAGGTGAAGAATGTGTTTAAGATCTGAGCAATTTCTTTACACGGTCAAGAGAGAGAATTTCCTCTGAAACCCCTACACAAGCACACATTGATCAAATGCTACCCAGACACTGGGCTTAAAGCATGTGAAATGTTCTCCCTTTTAAATCTGTAGGATTACTCACTGGACCCTAAGGCCACAGGAAATAAAAATCATCATGCTAGGGTATAGGTGAACCTACTTTAAAGTAGGGCCCTTAAGCATGCAATACGAAATAGAACTGGTTGATGTTGTTACCCTTTCTCTTGATACATACATATTAGCATTTAACTGTAAATATCTGAGTTATTTCAGAGAAGGTATAAGCAAAAAATGACAAAAAGTCTATCATTCCTCATAAAAAAAATGCTGAGTTAAAATTTTATATACTTCCTAGTAATATTTAATGTAATTCAGCACAACCCAGTTCTTTTTGACAGAATATCATAATAGCCTCACATTTGACTCCCTTCTCAGATGTATGGAATAGGCAATCTCTGAATACAAATAGTGCCTTTCATAATGGAAACTTTTATGATGAAGAGAAGTCTGCATCTCTAGTGCATAACAAGATGCTGAAATCACACTAAATATCACATTCTCCTCTTTACTGGATGCAAGGCAAATAAGAAAAGCGAAATAACATGGCTTCAGCATGGTGGTGATTGTACATTTGGGTCTGGATGAGCTGTGCAATGTAACTGAAGGAGAGGCCTGTTGAAATCAATCCCAGAACATGAAAATAACTTCATCTCTAACTCCCCAAACAGATATAAATTAGCTTACCATTAAAACAGGCAAATCTAGGGACACAGCAGCCTGAATTCAATAAGGATTTTTTGACCTGGTCAAAAGAAAACAACAAAACAAAAACAGACCCAGACTATAACAGTGTCTCTACTTCTAACTCTTCAATGCTGCTCTGGTCCAAATGATTAACAATCAGAAGCCTAGTCAGAGGAACTGCTGTCGGACAAGAGGAAGGCTATTATTGATGAATTTTGAAAATAAATTAAATTTAAAGCAGGGTTATTTTATTTACTCTTTTGGTCCAAGCTTCTTTCCAATGCAAGGTTATTGTTCTTCATGGCCTCTCCTAGAGTTAGTCTTTTGACACAGAGTGCACAGAGCATATTGCAAACATTAATGAAGCCTCACATGTCCCTGTGAAGTAGGTACTATCATACCCATTTTACTGATGGGTAACCCGATAAGCACAGGCTTGCAGAAGGTCACAAAAGCAATAAGTGGCAAAGCTGGGGAAAAAACCCCAAGAGTTTGGGATCTTAGTCCCCTCTATTCCTGTGCGAGTTGGGCAATTTAAAAAAAGTCCATTAGGTGCCTATCTGCACATTTAGATGCCTAAATACCTTTAAAAATCTGACCCTCCATCCACACTTCGGGCAAGACTGTGCCCAGCCCTTCACACATACCCACAGAAGGTGGAAGAGGGAAAAGAAGGGCAAAAGCAGATGCTGCATCCCCATGCAAGACCTGTACATGGGATCCTTTGAGGAAAGTGTGTGGCTAGCAACACTGTCAGTGCTAGCCTCTTCAGAGTGGGCAGGTGGAGCCATGGCTCTGCTAAGCGCAGAGGTGAGTAGATACCTTTAAAGACAGCAGAGCAGTTACATCTCTCCTGTGTCCTAGGAGCGCATTCATGGGCCTGATTCGGCACAACTGGAGTGAATCACGTCCAATGAGTCCCAAAGCTCACGTTGGGATGGCATGGCCCCAGACCCATCCCAGCGCTGTGCCTTAAATTCTCAAACCAAGCCCCTTAATAGGACAAATATTAAGGACACAAGACTAATTACCTGCTTCTCAATAATTTTCTTGTGCAAATAGTGTTCTCCCTGAGTTTTCTGCAAACACATTTCTATTTAAACAACTAGAGAAACCCTATTGATTTTTCCTTCCTCCCATTTAAAGCATCAACCATTTCCCCTTCCATTCTCACAAATCCAACCCAGAGGCAACTGAAGGAACTCTGGATATCATCTCCCTGTTAAAAAGGCATTTATTTGTCTCAAGCAGCAGTCATTAGTAAAATGGCATGAGGGTAATGGCAGTTTGACTCTCTCTGTGTGGGCAACTCAAGCTTATTCAGATTTTAAACATAATTCAGCTGAGTTTAATTGTAGTGTGGATGCAAGACAGTCATGTTTGAGATAGTTTTAGGAGTTAAATGGAATGTATGTATATAACTGAAAAGGTTTGCATCAAATATATCAAAGATGATTTGATCTTGATATCATGCTATTTATGCAGATCATTTTCAATCTGACATCATTTGTATTATATTATTTCATTTTCATTTACTTTTGAATTTTTGTTATTACAGTGAGTGGCATTCAATATATGTTAATAAAAATAATGAATAAAATGTGTGCTTGGCTGGCATTGGTCCATTTTAATTGGTCTATATTTGAAAATAATTAGAATGGGCCCTCTGTTTAGAGAATCATGATAAAGTAAGTCAAGTAAGTATTTTAAGTTAGGTCTCTTAATCACAAAGGAAATTGAGGGTAATTCAACAGCCGGGAATTTTGTTATCCTCAACAAGGATAGTTGTGGGAGCTCCGAGTAAGAGCTTTAGGTCTGCATCACCTAACACCATGTAGATGCATGGTGTTATGTGACTTTCACATAATGGGTACACTGAAATATGGACTTGATGAGTTAGTCTTCTGACACATCCTCATCATGAGTTGAAACCATGACATGTCATTAAGACAACTCTCCACTTGTCTGGACTATATTCTGTCTGCATTCATAGAATCATAGAAGATTAGGGTTGGAAGAGACCTCAGGAGATCATCTAGTCCAACCCCCTGCTCAAAGAAGGACCAACCCCAACAAAATCATCCCAGCCAGGGCTTTGTCAAGCTGGGCCTTAAAAACCTCTAAGAATGGAGATCCCACCACCTCCTTAGGTAACCCCTTCCAGTGCTTCACCACCCTCCTAATGAAATAGTTTCTCCTAATATCCAACCTAGACCTCCCCCACTGCAACTTGAGACCGTTGCTTCTGCCACCACTGAGAACAGCCTAGCTCCATCCTCTTTGGAAC
This sequence comes from Chelonia mydas, assembly GCF_015237465.2. NCBI lineage: Eukaryota > Metazoa > Chordata > Testudines > Cheloniidae > Chelonia > Chelonia mydas. Next base: position 327,577,921 of record NC_057849.1, read on the forward strand.
CCCCCTTCAGGTAGTTGAAGGCTGCTATCAAATCCCCCCTCACTCTTCTCTTCTGCAGACTAAATAAGGCCAGTTCACTCACCCTTTCCTCATAAGTCATGTGTCCCAGCCCCCTAATCATTTCTGTTGCCCTCCGCTGGACTCTCTCCTATTTGTTCACATCCTTTCTGTACTGGGGGGCCATAGAGGAAGTTCAGATCTCTGGCTTTCATTTTAGAAGCACCTATGGTCATGAGCATTGTACAGGGAAACTGGCAAAAAGTAAGATGTTTCTAATGTTTTCATTTTAAAGCAGAAGTATTGAAATGCACAGTATTGAAATGAAGGTTATTCAGACAATCTTAATACCACCCTGAGAATAGCCACAAATTCTCAGATAACTTTATCCATCCTATTAGTGACCAGAAAAGAAAACATTAAGAGTGGGTCATTTATTTAAACTTCAGGGAAAAAAATAGTAACTTTTGTGCAAGCCATAAAATCAGCATTTAGGGATGCAGGCAAGGGAGCTAGTTCCTAATTTGAAACGTTGTAGGTTCCTAGTCAGTTTGGCATCCGGGGTTTACCTGTGTAAGAGCATCATATATGCAGATGGATGAATGAACTAAGAGAGTAATCTGAAGACCTGTAAGTGGATGAATGTCCTTTTGCCATCTGCAGGAATGGGAAAAGTTTGTAACAAGACTGCTGCTGTATGACCACTTCTTGCAAGACAAGAATCAAAATTAGGGGGCAGTGGGTATCACTGGAGATCCAGTAGAAGGAGGCAGCTAAATTAAAAAAAAAAAGTCACAAATGACACCTGTCTGATCATCAGGAAGAAGGACAAAACATACTCATCTGCATGGAAGATAGACTAGAAAAATGTCTTTTCCCAGTGACATCATGTATTAGTGCAATACACTATGGAGAAATATTAATAATAAACAAATATATAATAGCTCACAATTTGATTCTGTGCATGTTTTTTCTGTAAAAAAAGTGTTAAATAGCAGCAACATGTTTATGACATTCACACACTGGCAGAGTAGTTAATTCTATAGTTTACACACCTACTAGGTTCTTCTTTTTGGGAGTGAGGCAGTGAAAATGGGGGGGGCTTTAAAAACCTGCGCAATGCTCTAACAGCCTGATAGTGCCAGAATATGTTTCTGCCAAGGAGAGGATAAGATACAGAGAGCGATAGATAATGGCATGAAGAAAAATGAGCAGAAAGGGAAAATAAGAAATAGTCTGTCAAATCTGTCTTGACATCTAGCAGTGAAATCTTACTAGAATAGTTTATCCAATCAGTAAAAGGCCATTTCTTTTAACATACAATTTATCCTTCTCATTTCCAGTGTTTTCAAACCCTTAGAGTGTTTCTTATTAGATTTGAACTGTCATAATTCATATGCTTTAAAAGCAGGCCATATTATTGTTATATTTTTTACAAAAACATGCTTAAGGTGAGGGACAAATGCTGGAATCGTTAGCCTGAACTTGCCAAATGATCTGACAAATCACAAATTGCAGAACACCAGCAGCTACTATTCACTGCCTACTTCAGTAACATCCCCTGCCCCCGCCTCCAAAAAAAACCCCAAAGCTCAGCAACTGAGCTAATAACTTTGCAGCCATAACCAACAAGATGCACAGCAAAGTGACATGTACGCTAATTAAGCGTGCCTTGTTACCTTTCTTTTTCATTTACAGCATCTGTGCAGTGTTAAACGCAATAAGAAAAAAAACAGAACACAAAATTCTTCTAAAAATCCAACTAGTACCACTCCTTTACACAGGCTTTCTAAGATTCCAAGGGCCCGATTCACCTCTCTCTACACAGGTGTATCTTAATTGAGCTCATTCAAATTACTCATTATTATTAAGGCTCCGATCCAGCAAAGCACTTAATCACATGTTTAGCTGTAAGTATCCACTGGAGTTCGTGGATCTGGATCCAAACACCCACTGAAGTCAATAGGAATCTTTCACTGCTCTCAGTGGGCATTGATCAAGCCAAATGGGACTACTCGCACCTACTTAACTTCAGGACCTTACCCCAAGCCCCAAACCCTTGCCCCAGCCCTGAACCACCCCCAAACCTTGAGCCCCCTCCTCCATCCCAAACCCCCCATCCTCAGCCCCATCCCAGAGCCTGCACCCCCAGCCCAGAGCCCTCACCCCCCCACACACACCCCAACGCCCTGCTCCAGCCCAGAGCCCCCTCCCACACACTGAACCCCTCATCCCCAGCCCCACTCCAGAGCCAGCACCCCCAGCCGAGAGCCCTCATCCTCTCCCCCAGCCCAGAGAAAGTGAGTGAGGGTGCGGGAGAGCGAGCCACTGAGGGAGGAAGGGGATGTAGTAAGCGGGGGTAGGGACTCAGGGAAGGGGGCGGGGCTAGGTTGTTCGTTTTTTTGCAATTCGAAAGTTGGCAACCCTAGTTCAGATTCAGCCCCTAATTGGCCTTAGCTGTTATCAAAATGCTATGCCATTACACAAACTGTGTGCTGACATCATATTTAAAGGATATCTCCGCCTCTCAGGTAACAGGTTTCAGTGACAGCCATGTTAGTCTGTATCAGCAAAAAAAACCAAGGAGTCCCTGTGGCACCTTAGAGACTAACAAATTTATTTGGACATGAGTTTTCGTGGGCAAGAACCCACTTCATCAGATGTATGAAGTAAAAGATACAGGAGCCGGTATAAATACATGAAAGGATGTGGGTTGTTTTACCAAGTGTTAGGTCAGTCTAACGAGATAAATCAATTAACAGCAGGATACCAAGGGAGGAGAAATAACTTTTGAAGTGGAAAGAGAGTGGCCCATTACAGACAGTTGACAAGAAGGTGTGAGTAACAGTAGGGAGAAATTAGTTCTGGGGAAATTAAGTTTAGGTTTTGTAACAACCCAACCACTCCCAGTCTTTATTCAGGCCTAAGCTGATGGTATCTAGTTTGCAAATTAATTCCAGTTCTGCAGCTTCACGTTGGAGTCTGTTTTTGAAGTTTTTTTGTTGAAGAATTGCAACTTTTAGGTCTGTAATCGAGTGACCAAAGAGATTGAAGTGTTCTCCAACTGGTTTTTGAATGGTATAATTCTTAACGTCTGATTTGCATCCATTTATTCTTTTACGTAGAGACTGTCCGGTTTGGCCAATGTATATGGCAGAGGGGCATTGCTGGCACATGGTGGCATATATCACATTGGTAGATGCGCAGGTGAACGAGCCTCTGATAGTGTGGCTGATGTGATTAGGCCCTATGATGGTGTCCCCTGAATAGATATGTGGACAGAGATGGCACCAGAGTTTGTAGCAGGGTTTGGTCCCTGGGTTGGTGTTTTTGTTGTGTGGTGTGTAATTGCTGGTGAGTATCTGCTTCAGGTTGGAGGGCTGTCTGTAAGCAAGGACTGGCCTGTCTCCCAAGGTCTGTGAGAGTGAGGGGCCATCCTTCAGGATAGGTTGTAGATCTTTGATGATGCGCTGGAGAGGTTTTAGCTGGGGGCTGTAGGTGACGGCTAGTGGCGTTCTGTTACTTTCTTTGTTGGGCCTGTCTTGTAGTAGGTGACTTCTCGGCACCCATGGGGTATTCTGGAGCACATCTTTCTGTCTCTTCTGTTAGAGCTGTTCCACTGTGTATAAATATGCAATGGAGAACCTTGGTCTCACATAGCCTAGGTGAGTGGCCTAACCACTGCACTATAGAGTCTGTTGCTTATTCTCTATCAGAATGACTATTTAAGTTATAAAACAGTTTAAACAGGAGAGATTGAGAGTGCCCTACCCAAGAATATACCACAGCCCAGTGGTAAGGGCCCTCTCTTGAGACACAGGGGACCAAAGGTCAAATCTTTTCTCTCCATCAGGCAGAGGTGGGGAATTGAAACTGAGTCTCCTACATCCTGGGTGACTGCCCTAACCGCTTGGCTAAAAGTTACAAATGGGGGCGCTACCTCCTCCAGCTTTTCATGCAAAAAATGATTTAGACGTTTAACACCCTTTCACAGGCCACACCTCTCTCTTCATCATTTCCTTCTGGCTAGTTTAGGCAGTTCCCCACTCAGTGTGCTTGCTGGCTTTTGTGAATCCCACTCTTAGTTGCTTAATTCTGCCCATGCATTGCATAGGGAGTCTGGTCCCCCAACTTGGGGCTCTGGATTCCACAGGGTGGGATGGTGCCTAAGAAAGTTATGCACTAAGTTCTTTTGTGGATCTCGTCTTTTAGCTGTAAACCGTTAGACATAACTGCGTTGTGTAGCAGCAGCAGATTGATGCTCTGGTACATAGCTGCACACAGACTATGCAGCTGTCTCGTATACCTACAGCTTCTTCCTTCCATCATCCAAAACTAGCTTTAACTTATTTTACAATTATAAACATTTAAAAAAATAAAAAATAAATTCTGAAATTCCCCAAATGACAAAAATCAATAAAATGCAGGTGCAGTGCTCCAGCTAAAGGATACCAGTACGACCAATTGGTTTCACTAGCACAATAGGGTCCAAAATAATTAAATGTTTATAATCAAACTGAGATGATATCATGGTATGCATTAAAGTTTCAACAACAGGCCTACAGAACATATGCCTTTTTCTTAATAAAATCCAAAGGTCAAAGGAAGGCACAGTAATATGAGCTTCAAAAAACATTAAACCATTCTGTTTCAGATCCTCAGCTGGTGCAAATTGCATAGCTCTGTTGACTTCAATGGATTAAAGCTGAGTCACACTAGCAGAGGATCCTATGTTTAAAAGTGAATTAACTCCTCCATAGGAAAAAAAAATTAAAAATATAGCAGTAATCTCAGCCGCCTTCAAACAATGTGGCTATTGACTTTAACCAGACAGAAAATTGACAGCATCAGTGATAACTGAGCCCATGCCCTCCATATAGCGTATTAACAGCTTTGCATGTCAAGGAAGAAAGAGAGCAGGTGGTAGGAGGTAGCTGCTGAATAATCAATTTAACCTCTTCAATAGTGAGAAAGAGTCAAAGAAACATGTTTCCAATGGCAACAGCAAAAACAAAAAGTACACTGAAACTGAATGCTACTGTCAGACAGCACTGCTGTGATGGAAGAAGCTTTTAGTCACCAGAAAGACAAAGAAGTTTAAACTCATCATCATATAGAAATATGTCGGCGGGGGTGGGGCATGAAGGGAGTGCATGTTCATCTTAAGAAGTAAATACATATTTGTGAAGGGACAATGTGCCATAATTATCAAACTGGAAAAAAAAAAACACAAACGACCTGAATCTCCTCTCACGCTGGTTTTGCATTGATTTCAATGCAGTTACTCCTGGTTTACATTAGAGTACATGAGAGCAGAATCTGTGACTAAGGGAAGTTAGCCAGCCAAATCTAACAGTGCATTGACCATTCTGGTGTTGTCCAGCCATCCTTATCCCACAAAGGATAGGACCTGATTCAGAAAAGCATCCATATCCAGGAAAGCATTTAAACTCCTACATCATGGAGTACGTGCTTCTATGGGACTTACTGATGTGCATAAAGTTAAAGCACATCCTTGAGTACTTTCCCGAATCAGGGCTATGTTTTGTTAATGACTAAACTGACCTTCCTCGTTTTCAGGAATGGGCCACTCCAAACAAATCAAAACTCCACCCCCTTCTTTGCTCCCTCCCCCATTTCTTGTCAATGACACACAACAGGCTGATCTTTACATTTTGACAGGATGCTGACTGGCAGGACCTGTCAGAGAAAGGTTTCTTTAACTCCAGCAAGGGCCCTTATTAACTTAAACAACTGTAACTATGTCAATCTGCTTGACTTTTAATATGATCTGACAATATTTGAACAATTCCAAAGCTCTTTTGCTTCACAGACGTGCCGACAGCTTTATTAGGAACTATATTGATCAGACATCACCTCAAGCACATTATGGGCACATACAGACAACTTGCCTCCTACCTAAGCGGAGGTACTCAAACACTGTAAGTACCTGTCATTATGGTATATGGATGGTACAATTATCATGCTTTTTTTTTTAATGGAATGGCTACTTAACACACGCACAAATACATGGATGCATATTATCCATCCATCTGGTGCTGTCAATCATTTTGTATCAGCCAACTATTGCACAAACTCCTATGCTCAAAAAGATTCCACTCCTTATGGGACGAGGAGCTGCAAGATCTATTTTTGTCACTCATCTTCCTAAACATTAAAGCCCATTTGAGGTTTAGTGTAATCAGAATATTTCATCTATTTAGTCTCAAAGATGATAAGGTCAGAGGGACTATCATGATCATCTAGTCTGACCTCCTGCACATTGCAGGCCACAGAACCTCACCCACCCACTCCTGTAACTTGTTGCTGAGATATGGAAGTCCTCAGATGATTCAAAGACTTCCAAGTTACGGAGAATTCACCGTTTACATTAGTTTAAACCTGCAAGTAACTCATGCCCCAGGCTGCAGAGGAAGGCAAAAAACACCCCACGGTTTCTGCCAGTCTGACCCAAGGGAAAATTTCTTCCCGGCCCCAAATAATGCAATCAGTTAGACCCTGGGCAATCAGTTAGACTGTGGTCCCACAGTCCAGGTTGCACACCGGGGTGCACCCCATCACATCCTCCCCATCTAGTATCCCATCACCAGCCATTGGTGATATCTCCTGCTAGCAGTTGCAGATTGGCTATATGCATGGTAGGCAGTCTCATCATACCATAAACTTATCAAGCTCAGTCTTGAAGCCAGTTCAGCTTTTTGCCCCCACTGCTGCCCTTGGGAGGCTGTTCCAGAACTTCACTCCACTGATGGGTAGAAACCTTTGTCTAATTTCAAGCCGAAACATATGGATACAAACTGGCCATCAACAGGTTTAGTTATGAGAGTGGTATTTATTTTTTCTGACGACTCTGGTGTCTGGATGACACACGGGTGCTGCAGGATGCACAGCTACACTAAAATTCTAAACCAGGAAAGAAATTATGCTAAATCCAGGCAGACTAGGCTTAATTGAGTTCTATCGCAGCACAGATACATGGATTCATATGGCTGGATTTTACAGGTATTTAGGTGCCTACTGGGATTTGTAAAAGCATCTAGGCACACAGATGCTTTTAAAAATTCCATCAGATGCCTAAATATCTTTAACAATTTGACCCACAGGTTCTAAAGCCAGAAGTGCCCACTGTGATCCTCTAATCTGACCTCCAGCATAACATGGGCCATAAAAGACTTCCCTGAATTAACTCCTGTTTGAACTAGAGCAGTTCTCTTAGAAAAAACATGTAATCTTGATTTTAAAATGGCCAGTGATGGAAAATCGGCCACAACTTTTGGTAATTACTGTTAAAAATTTGCACCTTATTTCCAGTCTGAATTTGTCAAGCTTCCCATTGTTAAAGATGCTGAACTAATTACAGATGTAGTGCTCCGAAGTGTCATGAACAATATTTGAACACAAAGGAAGTTGAAAGTTCCACAGCTGGCCAATTATAGTCCACTTTTCATATCCCGCTTAATTTACTTGATGAAAAGTGAACAATACCTTATGCCTCATCTCTGAAACAAGATTTTAATGCTATCACTACATACAAATAAAACATCCGTTTACCAATTAGTTCTCCTGAATGGGGACCAATGTTTCATTGCACACCCTATGAATACATTGTTTCAGTACAAAACAGCTAGTCTGTGGCGCAAAGGAGATTAATTACTAAAAGATAATAGTAATTATTTGGCAATCAATCACATATGCAGTAAAGTGAGGCATTCTAATGAGGATAAAACTTCATTAAGGGCTTTCCCTAAATCTCATTTGAAATACTGCATAAAACAGCAGTGAGTAGTTTTAAAACTCTTCAGCACCCCCAAAGATAAATGGAATGAATTTAGAATAAATTTAGAATATTTTTTACGGTTTTCCCCTGCCCATTTTTCCAAGTTCCTGTTATGCTGCAGCTACAGACATTGGAAACATTCAGCTAAAAGCCACCAGTTCAAAAGAAGAAAATTCTGGTGATGAGCTGTTTTCCATGAGGAATGTAGAATGTTCCACAAAGGGGCAGAGATTTGCTGACTTTTAGAGTGTATTGCACACCTCTAGCTTTTGTTACCAGTGTAGGTGGAGGGATTTGAGATGGTGACACATGGGAAGTTATTATTTACTGTGCAAGTCCTATTTTATTTGCCTGTGTTGGCTTGCATGGACAGTTCATTGCCTATTTAAGGATTTCTATTCTTTTTTTTTTGTACATTTAAGGTTCTGTAAGAAGTGCCTATGGCTATTATGGCTAGATATTTAAGAGAGCTAAATAAATCACTTTGTACTCAAGTTAATTTTGGGCTGGATTTGCAAAAACCTCCACTTAAAATGCTGGAGACAGATTAATTAGATTCATGGTAACCACAAACAAGCCACATTTCCTGCATGCACAGTTGATCTCATCCTCTCTTGCTTCTAACTTCCCTCAACCTCTCATTCTCACTAGGCTCCTTTGCCTTTCACTACAAAAATGTTTTGGTCTCCCCTACCCTAAAAAAACACCTTCAGCCCTACATTCCTCTTAAATCATCATCCAATCTCCGAACACATTGAACATGTCATCTGTAACCACGGTCTGGAGTTTCTTTCCTCCATTTCAGTTCTTTACTCTCTCTAATCTGGTTTCCACCCTCTTCCTCAAGTGAAACTACTCTCATTAAATTCTCTAATAACCTCTTCTTGACCAGGTTTCAAGCCCTGAACTTCAATCTCATTCTCTTTGACCTCTAAGCATCTTTTGACACTGATGACCATTCTCTATTATAATGTTTGCCCTCCGCTAGTTTTTGTGGTTCTGTCTTCCCATTATTCTCTCTGAACTACCTCTTTAATCATGCATCCGATGAAGTGAGCTGTAGCTCATGAAAGCTTATGCTCAAATAAATTGGTTAGTCTCTGGAATGCATCCGATGAAGTGAGCTGTAGCTCACGAAAGCTTATGCTCAAATAAATTGGTCAGTCTCTAAGGTGCCACAAGTACTCCTTTTCTTTTTACCTCTCTAAACTCTCTTTCGATATCTCATTCGGTGGGTTATCCTCCTTCCCTCTCCCTCGTCTGTGAGTATCCGTCAAAGCTGATCTTTGCGTCCATCTTTGACTCAGTCCTCTCTTTGGACCTACATATTCAGAAAGACAAGGTGGGGTGAAATAATATCTTTTACTGGACCAGCTTATGTTGGCGAAAGAAACAAACTTTTGAGCTACACAGAGCTCTTCTTCAGAAACACTCCAAATTATGGTTGTAAATGACGTGTTCAATGCTCTTCTCTCTCACCAACAGAAGTTGGTCCAATAAGAGATATTACGTCACCACTTTGTCTCTCAACATGTCTACAACACTACTGCAAACTACATAGTCAGGTCATTTTTAAAGTTTGCTACTTTTCTTATAAAACAGCTCTAAAATCTGGCCTCTCCTCCACCCACACAGCCAAAATACTTGTTCAGTCCCTCATCATATTACCTTGACTACTGCAAACTCCTCTTTTCTAGGCTTGAATATTGCTACCTTACTTCCCTCAAGTCTATTCAGAATGCTGCTGCTAAAATCACTTTCTTGGCTCACTGACCTAAGCACATCAGCCCTCCAGTAGCTTCCTGTTCACCTCCACATCAAACACAAGCTTCCTCTTTATCTTCATGACCCTTCAAAACAGAGGCCCAGTCTACTTAGTTCATCTAGTAACCTAGTAACATGTTGACCCTGCCCACCTTTGTTCTGCCAGATACCTGCCAATCTGTTAATCTCTTAAACATCCCTGTGCTTTCTCCCATGCTGCCTCTTAGCTATAGGGAACACTCCCTGATAAATTCCTAACTATCACTACCTTATCCTTCTCTGCCATGATGATGCTTACAGAACCCAACCTACTGGTCTTGGCTAAACAGATGACAATATGTGACTAGTCCAGCTACCCCTTATTTCCTTTACCTACTCCCTACCACTACGTTAAATTAAAAACAAAACAAAAAAAACCTACAATCCATGTAACTAACAAATCTGGGCCAAGCCTTCACCATTCTTATTTCCTTCTATGTTGTCTCTCCATTCCCTGCATTCCTTTGTCATTTTGTGTCTAGACTGTAAACGCTTTAGGGCAGGGATCATCTGTTTTCTACATTTGTACAATGAGGCCCAAGTCTGATTGAGACCTTTGAGTGTTACCAAGTTCACTAACAACAATTAATCACAACTAAAGGTGTTTTCCTTTAGCTGATGTAGGAGGAGGGTGCTGTCCTGGGGTAAAATCCAGACCCTTTTGAAATCAATGGAAAATTTCTCATTGAATTCATCGAAGCAAGGATTTCACCCCTACAATCTAAGGTGTTGTGTCTGATCCATACTTACAATGTGGGCACCTGTATGTATGCATATATAGTTTTTTATGCATCATTTTCTTCTGGTCAGATGTTTTCTAAAAAAGAGACAGTGCATGGACTGTGTAGCATATTTTAAAATGACCTAGAAAAACTCACTGGTTCCAGTATTTGTGTGTATTTATCTAAATATATACTTCAGCATCGGAAGTCCTCCCCTCCCCCCAAGTTAAGTATCCTTGCTTTGCTTACGACCCAACACCCCAGTTCTCAGCAGCATCTCTTTGGGATCTACACATCCTTTCAGACCACATTCTACCTTTTTGCTCTGGGTTTTTATTCTGCTTTCTTTTGGGCAATGTTTAGACACCACAGTGATGGGTATGTTATAAGAAACTTAGCCTAGATCACTGTCATTTTTTTCCAGTCAGAAATCTAGCTGAGAGATACCATGCCTGTATACGTTTAGGAAGAGTCACAGTCTACCATTCTGTAGTACAAAACATACAAGTTGGCTTTATGTTAAAAAAAAGAAAAGAAAAAAAAGCTTAAAAGTGTAGGGCACAATGTAGTAATAATACTGAAACCCTTGTATAAGAGTGCACATTTTCATAGACTATGCAAACATTAAACAATCCTTACAAGAACCTTGTGAGATAAATTTTATTAATCTTATTTTACAAATGGGAAAAATGAGTCAGAGAGGTTAAATGATTTGCCCAAAGTCACATAACAAATACATGGCAGAGCTGGGATTAGAACTCAGTTTCATCTGGCATCCAGTCTCAAGCTTAGTTCACTGCACACACTACTGTTCAAGTGAACATGTGCTTGGCTGTACCTTAATATTCCTTCCAGGAACCATACAATTTTAGAAAATCAAAATCTACTACACACTAGCTCTAGTTTTGCTTAACACATAAATTATCTTTGTGAAAAATGGCACAAATTGTAACATACACACTTGATTCAACGCTCAAATTACAATTTCCCTCCAATATGGAAAAAAGTCTTCTGAAAAGCTATTTCTGAAAGGCTTGTGTAGCATTAGCCTCCTGGGTAAAAGAGCTACCACAAGCAATCTGGATTTATCAATGATGATTTCCAGCAAAAGGTGTTTAATTAGGATGTCTCACACATCTCTACATATGAAAATCTAATCACCACCTTCTACCTCAAAGAACACAATCAAGTAGCATTATCCCATCTCAAAAACGCCTTTGCTCCCCCCTCATATTGCTTTCACATCTCGTATTACTTTGTTTTGTTAGTCTTTCATGCCTCTTATCTATAAAGGGAAAAAATGCATAATACACACAAGCATAGCATGATCTATGAACTTTCATTTATCTTTATTCCAAATGAAGCTACTTAATATGAGTTATCTGCAGAATCTGTTGTTGTGAACAGAAAAAAGCAACACAAAAAACAAAAAAGGAAAGGAAAGTGAGATTATGCTAAAAGAAAGAGCATACAGAAGACACATGAGTGAGTGATGAATGCCCTAGTACAAATATATTTTGCAGTTAACACACCAATCACTTTTCCACACCAGTTCAGTTCACTGGTCCATCTAGTCCAGCATCCTGTCCCTGACAGTGGCCAATGCAGGCTCTTCAGGGAAGGGTGCAAGAAACCTCTCCTGGAAGGACTTAGATCATAACCTGCTGTGACAGTTCTCATGACTGAGAGTCACCTTGTTACCTTCTTGCTGGAGACAGGAGGTGTCTTCTTTGTGTTAGCTACCTGTCACTGCAGTCCTTCAGCTATTCAAGCACTCTCTTCTGGGCTCATGCCAGCCCTTCCTCAACCTTGCAGGTTAACAACAGGTGCACCCCAGTCCCCAAATGCCTTTGAAACATTCCTCTGTGATATCCAGCCTGACACTGCATACTCTCAGAAATTCCAGATCCCCTGCACCCAGTTTTACCTTAAACCACCGCTTTGTAACTATACAGCACTTGTGAGCACTTACAATAAAACAAAATTAGGTTTACTTATGAATGAGTAGAGATAACTAGAAATGAGAGAGTGCTGAAAACAAGTAGCTACAATACAAAACAGAATTATAAAACACAAACCTGGGTCTACACTTCTCAATAGTTACAAGTAGATTTCCCGACAACATGCTATCAAAACTCGAGTGGGAGGGGCTCAGGGCTCCAATTGCTGGTGTGGAGTGCTGGGTTGGGGGCAGGGAGCCTTGGGCATAGGCATAGTTTTATGTCTATATTCGGGGGTGGGGGGACGGCAGGGCCCAGTGGGGCTCGGGCCAGCTCTGCATAGCGGGGCCTCGGGAGGGAGCAGCACCTCTGCCTCCCCACTCACCTCAGCAGGCCTCCCAGCCTGTCTGGGTTGGGTCGGGGTACACAACCAAAAATTATAACTCAAAGGGCAGGGGCTCAGCTCAAAAAGTTTGAAAACTGTTCAGGGTGTAGGCAGGGCGTTGCTAAGGGCTGGGTGCGCTGATGGGTGTAGCTCAGGGTGTGAGGAGGAGGTAGCTCGGGGCTGTAAGCAGCGAGGGGTGCAGCTCAGGGTGCAGGGAGGGGGTAACTAAGGGTGGCAGGGAGCGCAATAGCTGGGGGCTGTGTGCCAGGAGCGGGAGAGCACACCACCCCGGGCACTGCTCCCCGAGGGCTCTACCGGCCCTGGAGCTGGGTCCACCTGTGCGGGCGGCTCTTACTGGCTGCACAAGCAGTCAAAGGGGGCAGGGAGCGGAGGAGCATGATTTCTTCCTGTGTTAATTTATTTGTTTTTTAATACACAGAGTTTATCATTTGAGTATTAGCAGTGGTGCTGGAAAAATTTTTATAGTGGGGGTGCTGAAGGCAGAAACCATGTGTTTGGGTTATTATTACTACTTCAAGCCAGTGGGTGTGGCAGCACCCCCAGCACCCGTAATTCCAGCACCTATGGTTATTAGACTGGGTGGATGTGACTGTATGCTGACAGAAGTCATTGACAGTTGCAAAGTTAAGCTCTGGGCTATGAGAAATGCTAAACAGAAAGAAAAAGCTCATTGCCTGCATTGCAGGCAGATACTGGATCATGAAGAGGATGCTCTCTCCCGTTTTACCTTAACATAACATGACTTTATTTGGAGATCTGGGTTGGGTCTGATAAGGTCATCCCAGGATGACGAAACTGTGGACAAAATTTATGCCATGCAGGCATAGTTAATTATTTGAACCAAAAATAGAAAAATAAAAGTTATTTAAAGTTTTAAAAAGTCATTTTTTAAAAAACTGGCTTCCCTTTTCCACTAGCTTGACTATCAGGGTTGTAAACTCTTGCAGTTTTGTCATGAGTCTCATGAAATACCGGTTGGGGTTTTTTTGAGACCCCCAGCTTAGGTGGCCAAGTTGTTGTAAGTCATGTGAGAATTTCAGCTTTCCTTTAAAAAAAAAAAATACATATATTTTTAGCACTGAGAGTTGCAGAGAAAACCTAAGAAATGTGACCTGAGTGCATCGTAATGCCTCAGAAACCAGGAAGCAAAGAAAAAATTTAACATTTCTTCCTTAAAATCTCAAAATTTTTAAGACCATCTCCTAAGTTTTAGGATCCGACTCATGATTTTTTGGGGGTTGGCAATATTGCCAACTACAGACAAGTTGGAGAAGATCCCATGCCAAATAATCACTTAAGCCTGATCTACTCTACAGAGTGAGGTCAACGTAAGCTGCCTTACATCGATCTAATTCTGTAAGCATCTACACTACAATGTTGCTCCCACCAATGTAAGTTGCCCACTACCCCGATCTAATAATTCCACCTTCACGAGAAGCATAGTGCTTAGGTCAATGTAGTTAGGGCAACACACTGTCCATGTAGACACTGTGTTACTTACATGGCCTGATAGCTGTTAGCTCGGCCTGAGTCTCACAGCTGGAGCCCCCCTGGCCCAGGGCTCACAACTTCCACACTGCCCCACTTAAGTCAACACAAGCGCTCCTGGTGAGGATGTGCACCACCGGCAGAAGAAGGGTAGTGTGGACATGAAGAACTGCATTAATTAACGCGGTGGCTGTACGTCAACCTAACTTAGGTTGACTTAATTTTGTGGTGTAGACAAGGGCTAATACACTGTGGTGCCAAAGCACCATTTCAGCCAAGAATCCAAAATTGCTTCAGATCTCCCCTCTTGGTTAGGTGTTATAACCTCGTTACAGATGGCATAGAGGAACAGAGAGTATGAGCTAGACTTTCAATGCTAAATTACAGCCCCAACTAGAGGAGGTGCAGAAGGGCTTGGCAGTAGTTGGCTTCTGCAGGAGGAACTGTGACCATCTCAGAATTCTTTGGGATCACACACTGCTGAAATAGCCAGTCTGCCATTCTTTAAGCGACAGCTTGTATTCCTTTATGGTGAGCTAGTTCAGCACCAGTCCTACGCAGGCCATCCCCAGTTCTCTGCTCCTGTCCAGGTAACCCCCAGCACATGTAGACAGTCCCCAGTTCTCTGCCCTGGTCCTTGGAGGTTGTACCCAGCTCCCATACAGGAGGGCAACAAGATTCCTTTTAGCCACTCTCCCAACAGTTTTCCTTCAGTGCAATCAAGTGAACGAGCCAGTTAAATGCACCGCTAATTTGAGCCCCAATCCTTTAAGCATTTGTTCAACTTTATTCATGTGTGCAGTCCCATGGAAGTCAATGAGGCTAGTTGCATGAATACACTTAAATAAGTACTGAAGTGTTTGCAAGATCACACCCTTGGCTAGCCTAAACATGGCCAGAGAATGTCACTTTTGCCCTGTGAAATATCTTAATACGCAGCCTGTTGTATAAGTGAGCAAAACCGACCATTCTTGACACAGTAAAATTCTCAAGGACTCGGTGTATGCTAGACCAAGTGTACTGCAGTCTGTAAGGTTGTAGAAAACAAAATGTGCAATATCATGTTGTATATTTAAATAGTTGTATAATCAGTAAGACTATCACAGCACATGTGCCCAATTTATTTATGACATTTCAATTGTTATTTAAAGCATGCATCTGTTGCTCTGGTGCTTTCACAACAGTTAGGATATACAGAATCAGTAATAAAATCAGCATTTATTATATTATATTATATTATTATTATTATTATTATATATAAAATAAACTGATGGGTCTTGCCTTTTGAGTGTAATCATTTAATCCCAGTGTTCTATGCAGGTAGCTATTTTGTATACAATGGCCAAAAGGATTTTTTTGTTTGGTTTTAAGAAAAGAGATGGAAGGAGAAACAAAAATACACAAAAGAGACTCACTTTCCTGTTTGGCACTAGTACAAGTAACTCTTCTGGATCTCAGACTGTCTGGCACTGATCATGTAATGGCCACCGTTTTCACTGACACACCAGGGGGCCTCCCGAGCTAAAAGCATGAGCTAACATTCCCTAGCTGTGGCTAGAACAGAGACATCTTCTGTGCATCAGACACAAGTACCCCTCAGTAACACACTCACCAGTGGGTTCCAGCTATGACAGTGACTCTCTCCACTAGGGTTGCCAACTTTATAATTGCATAAAACCGAACACCCTTGCCCCTACCCTGAGGACCCACCCCCCACTCACTCCATCTCCCCTCCCCAACCCTCACTCACTTTCACCGGGCTGGGGCAGGGGGTTGGGGTGCACGAGGGGGTGAGGCTCTGCTTGGGGATGCAGGCTCCGGGTTTGGGCCACAAATGAGGAGTTCAGGACATGGAAGGGCACTCCGGCAGGGGTAGGGGCGCAGGACAGCATGAGGGCTCCGGCTGGGGGTGCGAGCTCTGGGATGGGGCCGGGGATGAGGGATTTGGGGTGCAAATAAGGAGGCTCCAGGCTTGGGCCGAGGGGTTCGGAACGCAGGAGGGGGCTCAGGGCTGGGGCAGGGGATTGGGAGGGGATGCGGTCTCTCGGCTGGGACTGGGGATGAAGGGTTCGGAGTATGGGAGGGGGCTCCGGGCTGGGGCAGGGGCTTGGGGTGAAGGTTCTGGGAGGGAGTTTGGGCTCAGGAGAGGGCTCAGGGCTGTGGCAGGGTGTTGGGTTGCAGTTCTCAATCTGGGAGGGTTAGCAACGCTACTCTCCACTATGTTCCTGTCATAAATATAAAGGGAAGGGTAAACACCTTTAAAATCCCTCCTGGCCAGAGGAAAACCCCTTTCACCTGTAAAGGGTTAAGAAGCTAGGATAACCTCGCTGGCATCTGACCAAAATGACCAACGAGGAGACAAGATACTTTCAGAAGCTGGGGGGAGGGAGAAACAAAGCCTCTCTCTCTGTCTGTGTGATGCTTTTGCCGGGGACAGAACAGGAATGGAGTCTTATAACTTAGTAAGTAATCTAGCTAGATATGCGTTAGATTATGATTCCTTTAAATGGCTGAGAAAATAAGCTGTGCTGAATGGAATGTATATTCCTGTTTTTGTGTCTTTTTGTAACTTAAGGTTTTGCCTAGAGGGATTCTCTATGTTTTGAATCTAATTACCCTGTAAGGTATTTACCATCCTGATTTTACAGAGGTGATTCTTTTTACTTTTTCTTCTATTAAAATTCTTCTTTTAAGAATCTGATTGCTTTTTCATTGTTCTTAAGATCTAAGGGTTTGCGTCTGTGTTCACCTATGCAAATTGGTGAGGATTTTTATCAAGCCTTCCCCAGGAAAGGGGGTGTAAGGGTTGGGAGGATTTTGGGGAGAAAGACGTTTCCAAACGGATTCTTTCCCAGTAATATACCGGTTAGATGTTTGGTGGTGGCAGCGATAAAGTCCAAGGGCAAAAGGTAAAATAGTTTGTACCTTGGGGAAGTTTTAACCTAAGCTGGTAAAAGTAAGCTTAGGAGGTTTTCATGCAGCTCCCTACATCTGTACCCTAGAGTTCAGAATGGGGAAGGAACCTTGTCAACTATTTTCAGCCTTATGTAATAATATTTGTCTATTGCATGGGTATGAAATTGTCTATGAAAGAAACTATACGGGAAGAATGACTAATGATTCAGGAGATTAAAAGATACTGCTTTCTTAAGGGCAAAGCAGGGTCTTCTACAAATATGAAGGTCTCTGAAGACAGTAGGATCAGTTTGAGCAGCCTACAAAGTTCTTCACTTGGGAAAAAAGTTTTCGATTTAATTAGCACAATAGCTGCTATAATCAATCCCCTGAAATAGTGAGTATTTCCAGATATCCGTTTTGCTTCTAAAGTATTTAAATAGAACAAAAGCTCTGTTACACTGAATGAAGCCCCAGGTTGGTAGAACAATCACTTAGCAGTTAAGATTATTTCAGTGGAGGCATCTCTAAGTGAGCCATTTCTGCCTCTCATTTATTACATATGCAAAGAGAGCAGAATCAATGACCTTATTGACATGTGTATGTTTTTAATATAAGAGCCCATTTCTGCTTTCCTTAAGCATTAAAACTCACTGTTTTAATGGAGGAATTGGGCCATGAATGTGTATGTTCAATATTAAAATCCCTCATGTCTCAGACTAAGCCTAGTCAAACAGCTCAGTCATAAAATGTCTTAAAACAGACTACCAAGTGTGGCAAGGCACCTCCTTCCTCTCACCAGACCAAACATTTCCCCCCTCTGGCAATGGCACAGATGGGGTAAATCAGCCCAAGCCCATACTGGTCAGCATTTGTCCTCCCCCCTTCTGTGCTGTTTTGGTCATATTTCCTGTTTAGGCCTACTGGGTGATCCTCCACCAGACAAAAGGGGAACAGTCCCATAAACACAAAAACCAAGGGTGATACCTTCCCCTGCCTCCTCGTTGGGGCTGGGTGTCACCCTGCAGTCTGCCTCGGGGTGTCCTTTCCCTAGCAGGCACTTAGGCTTGTCTGCTTCCCCTATGGGGAGGGGCAAAGCCTCCACTCCTGGAGAAGCTTACTTCCCTGCTGCCACTAGCCTGGTAGCCACTTGTTTCTCCCTCCCTCCTGGTTTTAAAAGGTCTCAGGCAGCCCTTAACTGGATCCAGGTGTTCCTAATTGACCTGAGGTAACCCCTTCTCAGCTTACAGGGAAGAGGGCCTTTAACATTCTAGGGCTAACATATCTGCCTTTCTGGCAGAGCCCCAGTAGCTCACTGTGATCATATAGTGGTTAGTACTCTGCGTTGTGGCTGCAGCAACCTCGGCTCACATCCGAGTCACGGCATTGCTTTGACAACAATATCACACCCTCTTGCAGCCATCCAGCCTGACTTTGCTGCACAAGCTACCTTTGGAACACTTTTTACTTTGACTAACCACATTAGAAATACGCACTAGATAGAAGGAGGATTGGTCTCTCCAGACGTAGTACATTTGCTGGTGTCATTGTCACTATTAATAATTGTCACTCTGAATGCAAGTTTCCATCCATAACCACTGGATCAAATTCTGCTGCCTCTTAGGCTGGCATAGATCCAGTGTAACTCTACTGACTTCACTAATCTACATCTGATCTACCCCAATAAAACAGTAGATTAGGGCCCATTTTATTGCTTCCAAACATACCCCCTTCATAGATTTTGGTTTCACTGGAAACTGAGATAACTACCAAAATGTGGATGCTCCAAGCCACAGAGAGAAGCACCAGTAATTCTACTAAGCCAGGAGGACTTTTATATGTAAGCTTATTCCTCAGCTGAAACCCAATAATTAAGACCCATTACACAAACAAATGCTAGTTATTAAAACAGAAACCTGACAACCAGATTTTGAGGGCTAAATTATGGCTCTGAGCACTGGTGAAGCCATGGGAGAAGGTATGGTAACAGGGAGAAAGCTGCTGACTACCCAGTTGCTGCTGGAGCGAGGCATTATGCCTACACAAGATATAACTTCTGCAAGAGTATGGGAAGGAGGAATGAGCTCCGCAGCAGCACCTTACCTTATACACAAGCACTGTCGTTTGCCTACCTAGGTACAGCTGGCATGCAGAGGGCAAGGCCTTGGTTCACTGACTGCAAGGCAGTTGCTCTGGATTTAAACTAACTTAACTGACATCAGAATCTGGCACCAATATTGCTTCAAAATGTTACATATCTATGGAACTCTTCAGTGAAATAGCAGTGTAATGCAACATCTCTCTTAGCTACTTATATGGCCCCACTACTGCAGTATTGGAGCACCTCAAAGTCTTAAATGTATTTATCCTCCTATTACTTGTGTGAGGACGGGAGGTGCTATTCTGATTGTAAGTCTGTCAGGACAGGAACTTGTCACTTTGTTCTATGCAGTGGAGCCCTTGACTATCATTAAGGGTCCTAGCGGTCTGGTAATACAAATATCCTAATTTTACAGATGGGCAAGTGAGGCAGAGAGAGTTAAAGTACTTCTCAGGGTCACAGAGGAGGTCTGTGGCAGGGCAGGGAACTGAACTTACATTTGTAGAGTCCCAGAGCAGCACGTGAACCCCTAGACAACCCTTCCTCTTATTTACCTAACATCAAAATTATATTATGTGTTTATATTACTGTCCCTGAAATGATATTGGAACTCTAAGCATAGTGGAAATTTTGGCTGAGGCAAAACAAGGAAAATTTCAGCTATATAGATACGTCAGCTACTTAGCTGGTATACATGTCTATAATACACTAATTTCAATGGATGTGGCCTGATACACAGAAGCTTAACATGTAAAGACAAGAGGATAAGGAAGTCTCAGTGCAAACTCACCCATTGTATTTGCTTTGTCCTGGTTACCCCCTTTGTCAGCCTTATTCCAAATGCTACATTTACAGGCTTACCATCAGTAGTTATTTATGGACTTTCACAAAGGTAAGTAAATAAACCCTATGTCTGTGCCTATATAACAACATGTCTTTAACCAAGATGTGTCTGCTACAGCATCAATTTATGACACTTAAGCCATATAGTATAATTTAAGATTTGGAATCTCACTCCTACCCAAATTGAAATATAATTTCCCTTTTCTTTGTCTAGTTTTATGGTTACACTGCAGGGATCTTTCCTTACCAATAAATAATTCATGCCATAAACATTCTCTGCTACTGTTACTATGCTTCTTGATACCGGCGTGGAATCCATTATTTGCTACTTCAGTAGATCTGCTTGCTCTCCACTCATATGAAACACAGGACCTGATCCTGTATATATTACATACACAGAACTTTTAAGAGTTTTGTATGCACAGGGACTGCAGGACTGGGCTTTAAGACTACAAAACAAAATCCGTCTATACAAATGATGCCTCAAGTAAGCTAGAACGTAACTGCTGAAATCCCTATAGAATCAAAATGCTCAAATTCAAAGATGTTGCATGTCTTGAATTGTAGTTTACATAATAGCACAAACTGAGCTGAATTGATTTTCTACAGCTATTTAAATCTAATTATATATGCCCTATTTAATTCTCTCTCCATTTAGATTGATATGAAACATTAAAAGTTCCTGTAAATAATTTAGTGTGAAAAAACACAAGCTAATTAAAAGCTACAGGTCCAAACCCAAACACATTATAAATGTACTTCTAAGAAACCAACTTTTCTATTAAGGTTTGAAGTACTGTTCTGTGTTAGGAAAGATGCTGTATCTTAATGGTATCTTTTAAAATAAATATGTGCTAGTGAAAGTGTTTAAGATTCAGTTCCTCTGATTTTGTTCTACCATGAGGGTGCATTTGTTTAATTACAGCTTGAATTACTATTAAGTGGCTAAGACCTAAATCTTGTATTCTTAACTGCACAATGCAATTTTTCACAATCATGAATTAAAAGAAATGTTATCAGGGTTATTAATAACCCTAACTAATTCTAAAACTTAGCTCTTACATAGCACCTTACATCTTCAAAGCACTGTACCAATTAATGTCCTGATCCTGAAATCAGATTCTGTGCCCAATGATGAAGCTCTATGCAGGTCAAGAGTCCCCTCGTGTGAATCTAAGTATCGGAATGGGGCCCATGAGCTTGCTCAATACTGCTGTGCAGTATTAATGATGAGTTCCGTCTCCCACTGTTGTCTCAAAATTGTGACAGTGCTACTGTGCCCTTTAGTTTCACACTTAACGAATCTCAAAATAGATACTTGTCTGCAGCAAGCCACACACAATCATCAGCATTAACTACTGCTAGGGCTGGCTGAAGTAAAATCAAACTTTCTGTTAAATAAACATTTTCATGGAAAGTGTGTGTGCTTTCCTTGACTTTTTTTTTTTATTTCTCATTGGAAAACCAAAAGCCTTCAGACAAAATTGTGTGTTTTCAGTCAAAATTTGTCTGGTATTTAGTAGCTTTCAGCAGGAAATTTCTCAGTTGTTGGTAGTTTTCAATTTTTCAACCTCATTTTTAACCAGCTCTACTGTTAGGTCTAGAAGGTACCAAACTAGAACGAGGGAAATTATTGTATATTTCTCATCTCATCCACCAAAGCATATCCTTTTCTTCTCCCCGCAAGTTAAATTTATATCACTATTTCTACGTGTCTTGAATACAGTTTTTCTACAACATCCTGATCATGAGTACACATTAAGACAAATGTCTCCTCTTGCACACAAATTCTATGAAATGCTCAGGAAATGATTTTTTTTTTCCTGTTCTTTAATTTTATACAGTTTTGCCCTCCCTCCGTCCCTTCCCATGTGTTAAAGAACAATAGCAAGTCACAGTTTCTGGAGGAGAAAATAAAACTAAGGTTATTACTGCAAAGTGTACCTAGGACCTGGTCTACACTGTAAAGTTAAGTTGACATTGGTCACCTTGCGTCGACTTAGTTGTGCACATGGTAGGGTTGCCAACTTTCTACTCGCACAAAACCAAACGCCGTTTGACCCCTGCCCTGCCCCTCATCTGAGGCCCCGCCCATGCCCCGCTCCTTCTCTGAGGTCCCGCCCCTGCTCTCTTCATCTTCCCCTCCATCGCTTTCTCTCCCTACCCTCACTCACTTGCTCATTTTCATTGGCCTTGCTCAGGGGGCTGGGGTGCAGGAGGAGATGAGGGCTCCAGTTGTGGGTGCAGGCTCCAGGGTTGGACCACAAATGAGGAGTTCAGAGTGTGGGAGGGGGATCAGGGCTGGGGCAGGGGGTTGTGGTGTGGGGGCAGTGAGGGCTCTGGCTGAGGGTGCGGGCTCTAGGGTGGGGCTGAGAGATTTGGGGTACAGGAGGGTGCTCCTGGCTGGGATCGAGGGGTTCGGAGAGTGGGAGGGGGACTGGGGCTGGGGCAAGGGGTTGGGGTGCAGGAGGGGGTCAGGAGGTGCAGGCTCCATGTGGCGCTTACCTCAAGCAGCTCCCGGAAGCAGCGGCATGTCCCCCCTCTGGCTCCATCTGCAGGTGCCATTCCCGGCCAATGGGAGCTGTGGGGGTGGCACTCAGGGCAGGGGCAGTGTGCGGAGCCCCGTGGCTGCTCCTGTGTGTAGGAACCAGAGGGGGGACATGCCATCTGCTCTCCGGGAGCCTGCTAGCCACACTGCACAGCGCCGCCAACTGGACAGTCAATGGCCCACTCAACGGTGCTGACCGGAGCTGCCAGGATCCCTTTTCAACCATTGAAAACGGGATGCCTGGTCACCCTAGCACATGGCTAAGCTTAAAGTTGTCTCCCAATGATGTAAGTCCCCCTTTACAGCCACACAGAAACACCAGCTCCCTGAGCAGCGTTGAGCCATGATCAATGTACTGAGGTTGATGCAGAGCGAATGTAGACAATGCATTACTTATGTTCACCCTGATACTGCTACAGCAGCTTTCCCACTATGCCTGACACTGAATGCTCTGGTCATGACTGTGAACTCCACTGCCTAGGGGTCACAGAAGGTGGAAGACCCCGCTCCCCTTTAAAGCCCCATGAATTTCTGAAATGCCTTTCCCTGATTGTCCAGCTTGGCGAGCACATCTAGTAGCTCTCCACTGTCGTGTGCAACTGCCCAGCTGACCATGCCAGCTAAACACTCCAGATGCGCTCTGGCCTGGAGTAGACAGGACATATTGGATCTCCTGGGCCTGTGGGGAGAAGAGACTGTCCAAACAGAGCCATAGACTAGCCACAGAACGTGGACATCTACACGCAGATTGCACAGGAGATGCAGGAGAAGGGGTATGACAGGAAGCAGTAGCAGTGCCACATGGAAGCGAAGGAATTGTGTCAGTCACATGACGAGGCCAACAGTCAATCCGGTGCCAAGCCACGGACCTCCTACTTTCACAAAGAGCCGCATGGCATATTTGGCAGAGACCCCACCACCACGCCCCACAGCACTGTGGATACTTCCAAGGAGACTGAGTCACAGGCCCCTGGCATGAACAGTAAGGAAGAGGAGGAAGATGGGGGACATGTGAACAGGGGGTCCAGCAATTCTTCAACAAAAAAACTTCAAAAACAGACTCCAACGAGAGACTGCTGAATTGGAATTAATTTGCAAACTGGATACAATTAACTTGGGCTTGAATAAAGACTGGGAGTGGATGTGTCATTACACAAAGTAAAACTATTTCCCCATGTTTATTCCTCCCTCCCCCTCCGTTCCTCACACGTTCTTGTCAATTGCTGGAAATGGCCCACCTTGATTATCACTACAAAATGCCCCCTCCTCCCCCCCGCTCTCCTGCTGGTAAATAGCTCACCTTACCAGATCACTCTCCTTACAGTGTGTATGGTAACACCCATTGTTTCATGTTCTCTGTGTATATAAATCTCCCCACTGTATTTTTCACTGAATGCATCCGATGAAGTGAGCTGTAGCTCACGAAAGCTTATGCTCAAATAAATTTGTTGGTCTCTAAGGTGCCACAAGTCCTCCTTTTTTTTTTTTTTGCAGATCCAGGAATGTGGTTTTGCGCAAAGTTCTGCAGCCATTGATTGATGTGATCTCACCCAGTCAGTGCTTGTCTCTTGAGCCCAGAAGCAGCATTCCATCCTCTACATCTGCTCTGTGAAACCAACAACAACCTTGAATTGGTTCTCTCTATGTCCCACAGCACTCAGTCCCTGCTGATTCAGTTCTTTTTATGGCTCTGCAAATACTGGAGGATCATGCATCCTGTGCTTGCAATGCTCATGGCAATAGTGCAGAGCCATGGAGGCTCTATGCTTCCATGTCCAGGCTCTAGAGATGGTGGAGAGTGAGGAGGGCCGCGCAGGTTAGTGGGATTTTTTAAAAAGGTCTGAAGATTATGGGCTATAGATGCCATTATGAGATGGGGACAGTTGCACACAGGGAAGTTAACCCCTTGCTACTAGTCACCCCTGCTCAACTCATTTCTGCCCCACCATGCATTGCCAAAACTTCCCAAAGGACAGTGTACCAGACGACGGCAGTTTGCACACTGGGATACTACCCATAGTGCACTGCACTGTGCATCAACACAGACACTCCTGGTGAGTACACGCAGCACTGGTGCAAGGAGCAAGTATGTACTTGCACAAGCGATACACTAATCGCAGTGGCTTTATGCCGACATAACTTGTGTTGACTAAAGTTTGTCATGTAGACATGGCCTAAGCATGATGCAGCTATTTAAACAGCAGTGCGACCAATGTAGCTATCCTTACTTAGCTTCCGAACAAGCAAGAGCACAACGGTGGAGACAAAGCTCTTTTTCCCCCCATTACCAATGCCAATTTATTATCCAGCCCACCTCCCCACACACGTGAATATACCAACCTCAGAACACAACATCTCCTACAGCTGTCTAAGCTATAATGGCAAACAGTGTAGTGCTGGATGACATCTTGACTTTACATTGTCAACTTAAGCCTCAGATCTGAAATGTGAGAAGAGACACCTAGCACTTTTCATTTGGAGAAAAATTGCTTTGTAGCTTAATTAAGGTGGTGGCTGACAGTTCAGAAGAAAAGAACTTGCTTCTTCTGCAAGGTTTGACAGTATCCATGGTTTAAATGAGATAATGCAGCTTATGCAAGAAATACTGAAATGTGACATTAAACCCTAGGCCTTAACTTAACAGAATTCAGACTTGAACAGCCTGACAATTCTTTTTAAATCAGCCAATTTATTTAAAAGAAATATGTGCAAGTCTCGTTAATAAATGTATTTATCTAGGATCTGTTAATTGAAACTGTAATATCTCTTTCAAATGATGCCGGTAATAAAGCTTTGAAATTGGTACTACACACCAAGAGCCTGGCAATGATACCATAATGTGTAGCACTTCAGACCTATTTTAGGGCTGCCGTGAATATTTGGCATCAAACCTGACCTTTTGTAAATGCCATCTCACTAATGGAGAATTAAAATGAATGTTTTGTTGCTGACTAGCTACCTGAGCTACTACCAAAAATAAATAAATAAAGCACAGAATATTGTGAGGCAAACTGATCAAATGACATGACTGATGCCTTACATAGGGCTAGTCAATTTTTTTTGTCAACACCATTTTAAATGGAAAATTAGGGGATTTTTAATACATTAATTCTTCCCTAAGAACTGTCTGCTTTCCATGGAAAATTTCACTATAGCATCAATAATCCAAACTTCAAAATATTTAATCCAAAACCTAAAAAAAATTAGATTCAAATTGAGACCTCAGTTCCTCATGGGAGTCTTGTGTTCCCATTCCCCTCTCTAGCTGAATTACTTCTCTTATGATGCACCATACCCAGATACTCTTGTGATGTACTCCCTCACCTCCCCAAGAGGGAAGAAAACGGCGTATCATGGGAGATATAGTTTAGCCAGAGAGCCTAGCCCTCACTGGAAGATGGGAGAACAAGGCACTCAAACTACAACTCCCATGAGGCATTGCAGTGACAGTTTGAATTTAGTTTTTTTGGCTGAAATTTTTCACTAAAAAAAAAAAATCTAGATTTTTCCATAGGGAAAATATCCCTTATTTTTCAACCAGCTCTAGCCTTAGGCCATTGACAAGTTTCACACACTGAGGAAGTGTTGCCTTGGAGTAGTTGGCAATGTGCTTGGACATTTCTGAGACTTCAGCCTTTTTCAGATACATGGCTTGGTCCCACCTATACTGTTAGCCAGAATTATGCAATGAACATAATGGGTAGCTGGAATGTAACAGGTCCCTCAATATAGACGAATTAGTAGAATTGCAGGACCTAAAAGTTCCCTGGTACCTACAATAGAAGGGGAAAGGAAAGGCATGCTGGGAAATGTACTCCTAAACTGAAATCTACAGGAAAGAGGAAGGGGGAATTCATACAGAAGGACTCAGTGGGAATACTAGGAAATAGACCATCTCTAAATGTGGCAGGTTCTTCCCAATCCGATTATCCTTTCCTGCCTGCTAAATGAAGCAGCTGTCTCCATGGTCAGAAGTGGTCCTATATGAATGTTGTATTTTCTTCTGTTAATTCTGATGTAATGTATTTTTGTAATAAAAATTGACTTAATTTACCCACCTTAATTTATAGTCTTTCCCTATGAAGAATGAACCTGCAAAAAAATTCCTTAGGCCAGCGCAAATATAGCAAATATAGCAAATATAGCTAAGGGGTCCTAATGCTCTGGGGTAGATTGGCATGTATCTACAACCTATCAAAAGTGGTGATGTGAAGCCACGCTACCCCTGAGGAAGCACAATTTGTGATCTCCTTAAATGGCTGCAGCAAACCCTTCTCACATGCTCCACTGCCTCTCTGGGCTGCAGTTGTGGGGTGAATAGGGGTTGAGCCATGTCTGAGACCAATCCATTCCCCTCCCCACTACCTTCAGGAAGTATCTTGGTGACAGATCCTGTGCTTCAATTCTGGCCAGCCTTTGACAGGCAACACAAGATTCCTCACTCCCTCCTGCCCTAGCCAGGCCTTGCTACATGAGGGCCACAGTCTAGCCTTATTGAAGGGGTTAAACACCTTGCTCGCTCTCTCTCCCTCTCGCTCACACACAAACACACGATTTTATACTTTTACCTTATGTTTGACTAGTGACTGCCAGCTTTACTAAATACACACACAGCTTTCAATGGAATATGAATTAAAATACGACTGAGTTTTCTTGCTATAAAGTTCTTTCTTCTCTGAAGACGGAGGAAGAATCTGGTGTGAGTCTAAACTACAAACGACAATTCTCTAACTGTTCTCCAAAACTTACATACTTTGTTTATAAAGCAAGAAACTGGGGATAAAATTATGACTTCCCCATCCCTGCTATAGATGACATCTCAGTGGAAGAGCATCCAGCGACAGTAAAATGGGAGATGGAAGCTGTCAAGGATGCTTAGGGCACTCACTCTTGCTTCTTTTCTATCAGGTAACAGCTGTCAAAAATCCACATCCTCTGATCTACTTAGATTTAGCATAGGATCTTGCTGATTATTTATTCCAGAGAGTTCTGTCCGACTGGGATTAAGATGTCCTAAAATTCCCAAGAGGGCAATTCATCATAACACAACATAGAGTCTGAATAATGGACATCCACAATAGGCTCAGCTGACACAGTGGAAGTGAATGATAGGTGAATTGAGGTCATAGTCTTGATGTGAAGACATTGGACAATGTAGACCAGAGCTGTCAATCAAGCCATTACAAGGAGAAACTACATGAATATGAAACAGGGAACAATCAGATTGGTTTTTGTTTCCCTGTTTCTAACGGCTAAAAGAAAGTAGCTTCTAGAGCTAATGAACACTGCTTGCTGTGTGTGCCAATGTAATTCTAACTGTAGTTGTTACTGCTTAGAGCCAAAGAAAAAATATCCAGTAAGAGCTTCAGTTATGCATGAATGAAGCCTGGTGCATTTTCTACTATTGCTGAAGTGGCCTATTTCTCCTTTTTTCCCCCTCCCCACACGCTTACTAGAAAACAATTTAAGATTTCAGTAACAATGAAAGACGATAACAATATTGATTGTATTGCTTTTGGCTTATTATATAAAAATAACTTCAACTATATTTAGAAGGCATAAGCACACCTTTAAACAGGATTAAAAAATAAAATTAGAGGTAGTCAAAAATGTCAGAGAATGCAGTTCGATCGAAGCCTAAGTCCTTTGTGAAATCGTGTAAATTTCACCTCTGAAAAAATGGGGGTGGGAAAAGATCTGAATGTCTGATTTTTTGTTTTGAAATGACTTTTGGCATTTAATAGAACAAAAAAATCAAGAAGGGTAACAATAAATTTCAATCAATCCAAAACTTTTTTTTAAGAATTTTCTTTCATAGAGAAATTAATAAATTGCGGGGTTTTCATTCCTAATCAGAACTACTCTTGCAGAACGCCTGTTGAAATCTCAAAATCCATTGCAAAATGGAATTTGTCCTCCGCACAGCTCTAATTAAAACCATACCCATAAAAAAAAAAAAAAACAGTGCATTTAATACAATATTTACCAAAGGAATTTACAAATGGTTGCAAAGTCAGCACAGGATCAATCCTGAAAGGAGCTAAGCACTCTACCTTTTATATAGTTTAAACATGCGCCTAACTTTAAGCACGTGAGTAGTCTCATCAAAAACAATGGACTATGTATGTACTTAAAGTTAAGCATGCATTTAAGTGCTTTAGTGCATTGGGGCCAGAGCTCCATCAGCTTGCAGGATTGAGCCCCCAGGGAATAATTTCCTCAGCTACAATCACCTTTCAGAGTAACAGCCGTGTTAGTCTGTATTCGCAAAAAGAAAAGGAGCACTTGTGGCACCTTAGAGACTAACCAATTTATTTGAGCATAAGCTTTCGTGAGCTACAGCTCAAATAAACTGGTTAGTCTCTAAGGTGCCACAAGTACTCCTTTTCTTTTTGCAATCACCTTTCACTATTTCCTGAGCCAAAGGAAAGAGAGTCCCCCCTCCCCCCAGCATTTCCATTCAAATACATTTCCCCATCTCAGCACCCTCAAATCATCATGTCAGTGTCATCGTATCCACATTTGATACTAACATTACCAGTCACTAGTATCTAAAATAGATTACTGTTAGAAGGGAGGAAGCTGAATGCTATGTATTCTCATGGGTGGGATCTAAGTCTAAACAAAGTCAATGAAAAGACATTGAGTTCAATGACCCCTTATTCAGTAACATCCCCACTCTCTAGATTAAATAACTGGGAAAACTTTTATATGAAATTTTAACAATTCAAAATTTATTTTAAAATAAAAACGTCACTAAACAGGGAGCCAGAATTTCAAAGGTATTTAGGCACCAAAATATGTAAATAGGAGCTTACGAATATTCCATTAGGGACCTAAGAAGGTCAGGCTCCAAACTTGATTTAAATGGAAACTAGGCATCTAAGTTGCTTTGCAAATCCCATCTGCATCTTTAGGTGCCTAAACACCTGTGAAAATCTGGGCCATGATCTGGTATTAACACAGAGAGCAGATCTGCAGCTGTAAACTTTACCCTTGAGTTAGAGATGCTGTAAATATTTAGAACCAATCCAAACTTTAATGAGTGCAGCAACTGCACTAAGTGGAGAATTAACATTCATGTGCCAGGTCCCTAGCTGCTATAAATAAGTGTCGCCCCACTGGAGTCTATTTACACTAGCTGAGGGTCTGGCCCTATGGCTGCCTGCCTTGTGATTACAGAAATCTCAAATCACTGCACACAGGCTGCAGTCTTCTTGTGGTTCAAACAGCTCAGTTTACATCCTGGTTTGATGCCTGAGCTCCAATGACAAATGAGATTTCACAAGAATCATTTTAGGATCCTTAACACTCTGGATCCAGTTTTACTCTTACATGGTTGCCTTCATTAAATGTGTTCATCTATTCTTGTAGGAGCCTTGTCTAGGATCTTCTTTAGCTTGTTACTTCTTTTCCATAAGACACAAACAGGAGTTCAAAATCATAGTGAGTTCAGTACGTGGAGGGTCTGCAGCACCAATCCACTGCTAGGCCCCAATCAATGTTTATCATCCTCTTTTTCTTTATAATGTTTTATAAGTATATTATGTATCTACTATCAAATCAAAATAACCTTGGATTACACTGCACTGCAATCGGGTCGCCTCCATCAGGCCTGGACTCTGACCCTGCCTCAGTTTCCCCACTCTTGTGTAAGCCAATGGGACAACTCACCAGCCAGCTGCATCAATGAAGCCTCCTCCATAGTCAGCCTTGTCTCCCCTTTTCTCAGGGCTGTATTTATTGTTCAGACACAAACATAGCTTGACGTCAATCAAAGAAGGTAAACCAGGTCCTGCTGTCTGACCCCTTCCTCCTGAGACGTGTGCCTTAGGGGGCTTATGCTGCTGCCCACAGAGCAACCCAGCTATGTAGCTGGTGGGGCAAGCTCCTGTCCTGTCCTGTCTCTTGACCCAGAGCCTCTGGAAGGAATCTCCCTATAGTTGCAGCTGAGTCCCCAATCGCCCTACCAGCTCACCCTGAACTAGGCATACGTACGCACACTTCACTAAAGGACCACTGGATCAAACAGAAATAAAGGAAATCTTAAGGAAAAATGTCAAGTGTCTTAATAATCCCAAGTAGTGGGGTGACAACTACAGTGCTTAAAAGTTTATAGTTACGCATACTACACCCTTAACATCCTTCTCTCTCATGACTTCATTTCAGTTTTACATCGGGGGAAAGGTTTTGTTTTCAGTCTTTCAGAGATCACAGAAATTTAAACAGAGGCTTTACATTATAAAAATGTCCACTGTGTCATTTTATGCTGAATTCCTGCTTCAATGGAGTTTTAAAATTAACAACCGTAGTGAACAGTGTGCTTCTGAATCACTTTCAGAGTTTAATCTCACCAGCAGCTCACAATGGTATTCTTGCTTGGAGTTATATCATTATTATTATTACATTAAAAACAAAATGCCGTACGTTACAAGAACATTGTTTAGATTGCAAAGTCAAGCATCCAAAAGTTAGGAAATGTCAGAATCAAGGCTGCCTATGAAACTTTAATTCTGTCCCCTTGTATGTCCATCCAAGGCACTGGATGAGATTCTTTGCTGCTGTGACTGCTGGTTTCATGTCAGCATTAGCTCGGCCCTAGAATGTTTATATTCGTTGTTATCGTCCTAGCTTTGCAGGAATAAAGACTAGATACAATGGATGCAGTTTAATTAGGCCACAACTGTACTCACTTAACATATGTGGGAATACCCAGCAATAAATCATACATGTAGGTCATTATCTCCATAATTATTCCTTCCTATATGAGAAGGCTGCTGTCAGTGCTCCCTCTTCCCAACCTGGTGCCAGACCCTTCCTGCACCCCCCATATGAAGATCAAGGGGGGCTGGAAAAAAGGGGAATTGTCTCCCTGTAGCACCAGATGTTAGGAGTCCCAACTCTCTTATTCCAGTTTCCATAGGGGTTGCCTCCCCCAAAATCCACTTTCAAATCCTGTTTATCAGGGAACCATATTTCTTCTGTAACGAGGACCCGCACTGGACACGAAGTTGAGACATCTTCACCTAACCTCCCTCCCCGTCTTATTGGCTCCCTGACCTGCTGTAGGGAAGGCAAAAATAAAAAATAAAAATCCACTCCACCTCAGCCAATCTGGCAGTGAGGAGGAAATTCCTTCCCAGCCCTAAAAGAAAAAAAGGTGGTTAGTGCAATGCCCACAGCAGATCATGAAAAATCCTGGTCCTGCTTTGAGTCCACTAAACAGAATTGCATGGGATACCCAAGAAACACAGAATTCTAACAGCAAAATCGGAGCATATAAATTTTGCGTCCATAATGAATATGGGGAATGAATGTCTTCATAGTGCTACTGGGCTAATCAGAAATTTATAAAAATTCCTTGATGTGTACTATGATGACCATGAAAGCGGCCATAAAGTGGCACAACCACTCTCAGCCCAATTCAACCCTTATGTTGAGTAGTACCTTACTCCACAAGGAATTATGCAGATTTTGATGGGACTACTTTCAGAGTAGGGCACTACTTTTAGAACTACTGAAAATGTAAATCAATAACAACTGAAAACAATGCTTAAAAAACAAACATTGATATCTATCAAAATTATAAAAATCAATCCAATTCTGCCAAACCTAGTAGTAGTATTGTACTGTAAACCAAGAATACTTTTAAAGGATGCTGATATCTCCGTCCAATATAATTGCTTTTATTATGTTACATTATTTGTCACTTAATGCATACAGACACTTTTAACCAGTTTTTTTTTAATAAAGATAACTTTTATTTCATCCATTCATGTAAGTAAGGTAAGTATTATTCACATTTCATAAACTGGTACTGTATTCCAAAGGGTTCAAGTAACTCAATCAAGGTTGCACATTCAGCTCCTGATTCAGTGTGTGCCTAACTTAAAGCATAGGAGAAGTCCCATTGGCTTCAGTGGAACCACTTACTTAAGCACATGCCTACCTATAAATACCTTGCGGAACAGTATCTAAGGCAGCAAGAGTCAGGAATAGAACTCATGACTGGAGCTGAACAAATAAGTTATTTTTTGGTTTGGTGGCTGACACGAAAAAAAAACAACAAATTGGAGAACATTTGGTTAGTTTTGAACAGAAATTGTATGTTTTTCATTTTTTCCTTGCCAAAACAAACAAAACAAAACAAAAACCCCAACAATTTTGTCCCGGTCAAACAAAAGGTTTGAAAATGTCTATTCAAACAACATTTCATTTTTTAAAAGTTGATTTTGAAACACAATGTCAAAACTGTTATTTTTGGCAATCTTGAAATGAAACGTATCAACATTCCAAAACTATTTTTCCCCAGACAAAACTATTTACCAAATGCAGCCTGAATTTATGAACAGTTTCAGTGCCTCAAAAAAAAAAAAACGCATTTTTCAGCCAATTTATTATCTGCCAAACAAATTTCATCCAGCTCTATTTTTGACTCAGGTCTCTTTGGTTAATGCTCCTTAGTACTATGGACTGACTTTTCAAGAAGTGGTGACTCATTGTTCTCACTTTTATGCATGTAACACAGAAAAGTGTAAGCACTCACAAATCATGTAATTATCCATGCTAATTTTCATATGCATCTGAATTCCCTAGATTTCTGCACATAGATGGAAGTAGTGAAATCAGCCAGATTATTCAGACACTATTGCAGACCCAGTGAAAACCCCGAAGCACTGGAATATGTATACAAAATCTGTTTGCACCAGATTCTCAGTCTCTTTTCCACCTCCCCAAGATCTTTGAATACATTTGGAAAAGCTTCAGAAAACTACCCAAATCAACCAATCTGCTAAATATTTTGAGAGAGAAAGAATGTTCTTGTTGTTAAGGCATGTCAGGGAACCAGAAAACATGAGTTCCATGCTTGTCTTTCTCAGGCTTTATAAGAGAGGTATAAGTGTTCAGGGAATAGAAAGAAATTTCCCCTATGGACATAACTGTCCACTATAGAGTTATCTTCCCCTGAATCACTTCATTAATTAACAATTTTAAAAATTCATATTACACACTCTAAAGATATGAACTCACAAAATATATATTTTATACACATAACAATAAAAGCAGTTTCCATATTCATGACACACTGCTGAAAATATTCATAATATTAATCTTCAGAAAAATGTAAATTCTTCCTATAACATCGCATAACATTTTCTAAAGTAGGAAATGTAAAGGCTTTCCCCTAAGTGACACTTTGCTCATCTACCCTGTCTCATCTAGGCAATCAGAGCCTCTTTTTTTCCATTTGCTGTTTCAGGCTCTTTCACCACTTAAGTTTTGTTCTCACTCTTATGTATATAACTGTTGACTGGTAGTAGTAGCTTTTCAGGCAGATCCTCAGTAAAGTTATTTGAAACAGTTAATGACACTAAACTGCTCAGAAGTGAATGTTACCTAATAACTGACCTCATGTGTATGTTAAGCACTTTCTTCTTTGCCTTGGGACTCCAAACTGCCCAGCACATTCAATTATCTCATCAAAACGATGCTTAACTATTAATATGTTAAAGTTTCTGGCACTTTAAGAGGAAAGTCCTTAAACAAATTACTCCCTTTAATGTGCTAATTTTCACACTCACACAGGGCACCCACAAGCACATTCACTCTGAGTTTATTCTCAGAGCTAGAAACCGATCTATAGAATTCAGCATAGCTTGAAGACTCTACTCCTAACTCTGCCCTGACTTGCTGTGACCTTGTGCAGACCGTAACATCAATTGTGTTTCAGTTACCCCATCTGTAAAACAGAAATCATGTGGCCTTTTCTTTCCTAAAGGTGCTCAGTTTCAATAGGAACTGGATTTGATAATGGAAACTGCAGGTGCAACCTGATTGAAAATCAGGCCAATGATGCTTACACACCTACATAAGGTGCTTTGGTGATCTACGGATTTAAAGTGCTGCTTATTATGAGACATCTGCCTTGCTATAAAGTAGCTTCCCATGTTTATATGAAAGACAATACTTTGGGACAAATTCCATTTTCAGATGCACATGTCCAAATCCCACTGGCTTCAGCGACAGTTGTGGCAGGTACTTCGTGGCAGAATTTAGCCTTTGGCCGATCACAGTATAAGTTGGTACTGGCCATTGACACGGTTTCTGACAGTGGCCAGCTGGTACTGGCCACTGTCAGAAACATGGTATTGGCAACTTCTATATTCCGCTCCAAACTTGTTTTCTTCCTGGCACATTTACAGTGCCCCACTTCCAGCTTTGAGGTCAGAGAAAATGGCCCAATTTTATTTAACAGATACAAGCTAATTTCTAGATGAGGTACTAAATTCTATGTATGGCAGAAATAACATCCTTCTTCCCTGAGCCGCTACATATATTATCTATTTTCTTATTACCATCAGCCTGTTTTTTAGTTGTTGTTGTTTGTTAAGTTCCTCTTTCATAGGCCAGCACGGCTGCTGCAGCTGCAAGTTAGAGGCTTAATTAATTGTGTCTGTCTCTCTCTCTTGAGAGACAGCAATAACATGCAAAATGGAAATGTCAGTGCATCACCCAGAGCTCTTTAAACCCAATCACAAGCTTGTCAGACCTAGATGCAAGCTGCTCCTAATCACAGATCCCGAGTCCAGAAGGGACCATTGCAATCATCTAGTCTGACCTCCTGTGTAACACAGGCCAGAGAACTGCCCCAAAATAATTCCTAGAGAATATCTTTTAGAAAAACATCCAATTTTTATTTAGAAGTTGCCAGTGATTGAGAATCCACCACAACTCTTGGAAATTGTTCCAATGGTTAATTACTCTCACGGTTTAAAAACGTACAACTTATTTCCAGCCTGAATGTGTCTGGCTTCAGTTTCCACCATTGGATCATGTTATACCTTTCTCTGCTAGACTAAAGAGCCCATTATTAAATATTTGTTCCCCACGTAGGTACTGACAGATTGTAATCAAGTCACCCCTTAAACTTCTTTGTTAAGCTAATTAGATTGAGCTCTTTGAGTCTATCATTATAAGGCATGTTTTCCTGTCCCTTAATTATTCTCATTTTTCTCTGAATCCTCTCCCATTTATCAGCATCCTTCTTAAAATTTGGACACCAGAACTGGACAAATTCCAGCAGTGGTTGCATCAGTGCCAACTACAGTGGTAATATAACCTTTCCTCCTACTCGATACCTCTTTATGTATCCAAGGATTACATTCACCCTTTTGGCCACAGCGTAGCACTGGGAGCTCATGTTCAGCTGATTATCTAACATAACCCCCAAATCTTTTTCAGAGTCACTGCTTCTCAGTTTCAACCTTTCCAATTCCAATGAGCCTCATCAGCACAATCAGATGTTACCCACACAAATTACAGCCTTTAAATACAAAAAGGTCTTGGTTCCAAGGAAGACCAAGAGATTGTGAACTCTTCTACATGTTGTTGCATTCGTTAACCTTTTCAAGCCTGGCATTCATGAACAATAAAAATCAACCAGTGCTGAGATGTATCTAGAAGCTGCGGTTCCTCCTGTCTAAATCATAGCTAACATTTTAAAAAGAGGAATTCCAGCCCAGGAATATCTGTGCCACCAATTTTGCCCATATTCCTAGGATATCCCAATATGTGGCTCCTTCCACCCAGAATGAATGGTACCAAGTGAGTCCATTAACAGAAGTGAAATACCCATCTCATTACAATTCCTTCCCATTGGAAATCAAAAAAGAAGATGTGGGATAAAGATGAACAATGTCATTGAAAAACAAACCCTTGTTTCTACTCTACAGTACGCTGGGATCAGAAATTTCTCAAATGGTTGTTTCTAGCCACCTTGCACCTGATTTTGGAGAGGAGAAATTGCTTGTCTTTTTAAACAGAATCTATACCTAAGGCTAAAATTGTGTCAAAGAGGTCACGGAATCCATGACTTCCAGAGACCACCATGATATTTTCTGCTTCAGCCCCAGGGCAGTGGGGGACCCTGCAGTTCCAAGCCATCATGGGCGAGGGAGGAACCCTGGAGCCACAGCAGGGGTAGGTGCTGTCCCCGCCCTACCCATTTTGTCATGGTTATTTTTAGTAAAAGTTGGGGATGGGTCACGGGCTTGTGTGAATTTTTGTTTATTGCCCATGACCTATCCGTGACTTTTACTAAAAATAATCATGACGAAATCTTTGCCTTGACTATAACTGAAAACGAGATGAGAAGGATATTGACATAGGTGGCAGGTCATGTACCAAAGCTTGGAACAAATGTTAAACAAGAGAGGGATGGTTTTCCCTTCATTTACAAAACAAAAGTGATTCATTTTCAGAACTATATATGCTCCAAATTTATCATTCCAAACTCCAATACACAACATTCCTAGCATCATCCTTGATTACTCGCTTTCACACCACTTAAGAGTACCATTTTCAGACTTCATCTGGTATACCAAGGTTTGGGGTATATTAAACAATATTCAGAGAGAATTATGAAACAACATTGTCTTTGTATTTTCTTGCTAATCCTTTGTTTTAAGTCAAGTAGTCCAGCTCTCCATCTGGGTCTATTATTGTCAAATCAGACTATTGTAGTTAAAGGTCTATTTTGGGTGCCAATAAAATGTCAGACATTGCTTGAAAAATTAAGACAAAGTTAGCTAATTAAAAATATAAAAGTAAGTGGCAACAACATGAATATGTATTTCCATGTGAATGGTGCATAGTTATTTTATAGGATGAGTAAGTGAGCTTTGCAAAGTGTCCTTATACAATATTGTGAGGGAATAAGAAATTATGGATGCTATACAGCTATCTAAGATGCTCATATGACCTCCCTTATCACAATCTTTAATGTATTTATCCTCAGATGAGGTAGAGAAGCACTATATCCCTATTTTACAGATAGGAAACTAAGGCATAGACAGGTTAAATGACTTGCCCTTGGTCACGTGAGAAGTCTGTGACAGACCAGGGAACTGAACGTGGGTCTTCCAGATCCCAGGCTTGGGCCTCTAACCATTGGACCATCCTTCCTCATACTGGCCTATTTTTCCTATGTGTTTACTGTATTACCTCCTCTAGGTTTCCCATCACATCTCACCTTCTATGTATTTGTCTTCCAGATTTCAATATCTCTTGTGCAGGAATTGTTATTTATTATTTGTATTACAGTGGCACCTTCAGAGGCCAAAATCATGATCAGGGCCCCTTTGTGCTAGACGCTGTACAAAGATATATGAAATAGTCCATGCCCTGAAAAACATACAGCTTAAATTAACCAAGGTCAACACAATGTGTTAGGAACAGGAATACAGCATACAAACCAAGTCATCTGGGTGATGGCTGACAAGTATCATGTTACTTCCATGATTTTTAATGTTGTCTTGAATGGCATCAAACATTGTGTTTAAAATAAACGATATTTCCTGATCAAGAGAATCACAGTATGGAATGGTCAATGTAATACTTGATAAACATTCCCCCCAACACACACAACAACATTAGTTCTTGATTCCGGGCCTGAACTTGCAACCCTGACCTATGCCAAATGCTCACCTGAGCCAACTAGAATCTTGCCTTGATGGCAGGACATAGCAATGCTCACAATCCTCATAATACTGTACAGTGTAACATGCACAGAGATCACATCACTCCCACCAGTAGAACACAATCTCTAGAACTTTATGACCGTTCTGCACCAGCAACATGAAACACTTGAATTTTGAACCTGGACCAGCCTTGCTTAAATGATGAGATTACAGACTGCAGTGTTTTCCAAAACATAGGGTATTGGACTTGGGGTCAGGAGAAATCCAAAAAAATGATTTTGTTCAATTTAAACCAAAACCATTTTTTTCTTCAAATTTTGTTGTTGAATTAAAAAAACAAACCTCAACAATAACCACTTAGAATCAGCCCAAACATTTTAATTAGTTTGAATTCACCCCACTTCCAAGTTTTTCATTTCCATTTGCCTGTTTTGGCATGTGTTTCATCTTTTGTGGGGGGGGGGGGGGGGGTGAGAGGGGGTTAACTTAGCCAAATTTGAATTTGCACCGCTGTTTTGAAACAGGAAACATCTCAAAGTATTCACAATGCAACATCGTGAAAGTTCTTCGTTTTGACTTTCAATTTTCCTTGGCTTGTTTTTTCTCAGCTGAAATTATTCATTGGATTTGACCTAAATTTGTGGATTGTTTTGTAGCAGGGGATAAATGCATTTTTTGGGGAGGTGGGTGGGGGAAATCTATTCATTAAAAAAAAAGTCAGGAGATCATGAATCAGGAGACCAAAGGTTGTATTCCTGGGTCTGCTCCTGACCTGCTGTGTGATCTTGAGGAAGTCACTTCACCTCTCTGTCTACCTTTCCCATCCCAACTTTTGTCTGTACTGTCTATTTCTATCATCACCTCTTCAGGCTATGCACTATATTACTACACTGCCTTGCACAATAGAGCCTCAGTCTCAGTTGGATCTTCAACTGTAATACAAACAATAATCATCTATTAAATAAACCATTTGAGCTGTACTAAGTTTCCAATATTTAAAAGTATCCTTTTTTACCTGAGTAGACTTCTAAATCGAGTTCTAACCTGTTTATTCTTTCAGAGCATATTGAATCTACAACTTTTGGCAATAACCTGGAAAATAGCCATTAAAATTTATGGCACTTTGGCTAGGCTAGATAATGAATCAGAGTCTTGACAAGGGCTTCGTACATATATCACGGCAAAAAGCAGCTGCAGATTACTGAGAGAGACTGCCAACATGTCCAGCAGTTATTTTAGATCAAGCTGCTATGATAACTCATTGGATTGAAGTGGGCTTAATCTCTGCCAAGCCAATCTCAGGCTATTTCTCTTTGTGTTGAGAAAGCTTTGCTCAGCAGTGAGGAATGTCATTGGATTTAGTCACTCGTTGCTCTCTCTGAAAATAAAAGAGAACAAAACTGCACACCCCAACTGGTGAAATGTGTCTAAAAAGGAAGAAAACCAACCTAACTGTCTTTCCTTAGCCTTAGGGCTGGTTTACACTACAGACCTGTATTGATAATAACAACGTCGCTCAGGGGTATGAAAAATCCACACCCTGAGTGACGCAGTTATACCGACCTAACCCACAGTGAAGACAGTGCTACAGTGGCAGGAGAGCTTCTCCAGTTGACATAGCCACTGCCTCTTGGGAGGTGGATTAACTATACCAACAGGAGAACTTCGGCATAGAGGGTCTTCATTAAAGCGCTACAGGGGTAATAGCTTTGCCGATGCAGCATTTTAAGTGTACACCTGCCCTTAGAATCCAACTAAATTCCAATATAAAGCAAGATGACTGAGCACCCTCGGATCCCAATGGGCTTTCTGTGGGAATGTGGTATAGTTAGCACCTCACAAGATTGTTCTCTCGTTTTATATTTCAATCTAGGAAATCCTTTACTAAGAGCTTTTAAGCCTGTGTTTAAATCCATACTTATTCAGCAAAATATTTAAGCGTGTGCTGAGATATCATGCAATCAATGGGATTTAAGCACACAATAACAACCATGTGCTTAAGTGCATTGGTGAATGGGGCCCTTTGCTGAAGTTAGAGCATATGTCAGTAGGGGATAATAGTTTATCAATGAAAGGGCTGTTTGTTCTGTGTTTGTACTGCAACAAGCACAATGGGGTCCTGGTATATGACTAGGATTTCTACGTGCTATGTTAATAATAATAATCCTCCTACATGTGTGTATTGAGCCTGGGATAGGTCTTTGTCCCATTCTATTGAATATAAATAATTCGTACAGATCCCCTTATGCCTGCCAGTGATCTAATCTATTATATCATTCACTTCTTATTTGGTCCTATTGGCATTATTGCTACTTTCTGTCCCTTTGGGGTAAGGAAATGGTTTTGTGGTTTAGCTGCAAATTCATGTCAGAGTAATGTATGACTTGCATTACACTTGCTGAATAATATAATCCTGGTAAGAGATTGCTGCATCTCACGGATCTCAGAACAAAAAAAAAAAAAAAGAGGTTAAAAACTACCACTGAAATAGGAAATTGTGATGTGATTTTCCCTATTACAAAATGGCAGGAAAATTAGCAAAGCTTCTTTTGTGAGTAAAGTATGGCCCGTCAATCCTTAGAAATCTTTTATTCACAGCAGATACTGAGTATAAAGCATCCAATTTGAAGCATCTGTCTATACCTCAGGCTGCAAGAAAGCTGTTTCTATTTACTGGCTAGGCCTGGTTCTAAGAGTTCCCTAGGGAAACTCAAATATTACAGGCTGGTGTTTAAAAAAGAAACTGCTACTGGAACAAATAAATTTTTGCTTGGCTGCGATATTAAAAAGTGATGCCTGACCAATAATTAAATAAGCTGCCAGATAACATAAAATGTGTTGGTTTAGCTAATGTATGAAGATGTCACTACAGAGAGTGATCTAGGAAACAAAATAGGAAACAAAGCACCAGCTCAACAAATTAACCTTTATGGGTGAAGCAGACTGTGAGCTATGAACACTAATTAGATTTTTAAAATTCAGTCACAGGAAGTTCTTACTTCTTGCAATGTACAAATGGGCTGAACTTGGGCCTGGCAATGAGTTTTCTCACAGTTCCCTTGCCGCACAGATAACGAGGGCCACCTTGTAGCCAGGTTGGCTGCCTCCCGTGTGCCCCCTTGTGGCCTAGGGTCATGCTACAGGCAGCCTGCCTCAAGTTTCAAATAAAACTTCACTTCAAGCCTTTTCTTGGTCAAAAAATACTCCTTCTAGAGGACTGGCTTTATCAATATAAAATAAACTGTAAATAAAACTCATTCCCCACCCCCCCAGTAAAGTCCATTCAGAAGTCCACACAACCCTGTTTTCTCTCTCTCCTATGCCTTCCTGCCCGGGGCCTTTGTAGTCCCTCCTCTGCTTGGTCAGGGTCTCCGCCAGGCCGCCCTGTCTGGAGAACTTTCTTCACTCCCTGAATACTCCGCCACAGCTTCCTGAGCTTTCCCCGCTTCATTGCAACTTCCTGCTCCTTTTATAATCGGAATCACCTGATTCC
Source organism: Chelonia mydas (assembly GCF_015237465.2). Taxonomy (NCBI): domain Eukaryota; kingdom Metazoa; phylum Chordata; order Testudines; family Cheloniidae; genus Chelonia; species Chelonia mydas. The sequence continues at coordinate 327,619,434 of NC_057849.1, forward strand.
TCTCAGGTGGGGCTAATCTTGTAATCAGGGCTGGCTCACCCTAGGCTCTCCAGCCTACTGTCAGTGTAAATTCCAGCTCCAGAAGATATGCCCACACTAGCTCTGCTCAAGCTAGGGTGCTAAACCAGAAAAGTGTAGCTATGGTAGTACAAACAGTGGAAGGGGCAAGCCATCCTGAGTACGATCGCATTGAAATCATAAAACTCGGGGTAGCTAGCCCCTCCCAGCACTCTCGCGGCCACACTTCTATCAATCAGAACTAGCATGGGTATGTCTCCTCAAGCTGGAATTTACACCCTCCAGTACTAATGTAGACATACCCCAGTTTGACATCATTTTAACATAACTGGACATCCTTTTTTAAAACAGCATTTCCCAAATGTTTGAAAGCCGAGCTGTCTTTCAGGAAGATAAAACCAAATGTGTCTGCCTTTAACAACACATAGATGGCATTAATGGCTTACCCAAAATGAGCAGTCACTCACAGTATACAGGGTAGAGTTTCATAATATGAGAATTAATCTTCTTTTTTACCCTGCATTGATGGGCAATGAAAGAGTTAATGTCATGATATTTTTTTTTAAGTGTCATCACTGGCAAATGAGTTAGCACCCATAAAATGAACAGGGTAGTCCACACCTTAGAGCTATTGCTGAAGGCTCTGCAAATTCAGGCAGCCATTGCATTGCTTTCGGTCAGGTCATGTTTTCAAGGTTTCCTTTGCAAACGTAACAGCTAGAAACTTACTTCTATTTTTGTTTTTAATGAAAGCTGAGACAGTACAGACCAATAAAGGAGTCTACCCAAGTTCGCCTGGCTAATGGTTCATGCCTCAAACTTTGGAAAACACTACTCTAAAGATAAATGATGAAGGCTTTTAAGAAAGTTGGGGGTGAGTGAGAGAACAGCCGACACCCACCACGTGTGTCATCTATAGAGTGTCTTTGTAACAGATTTACAGTGCTCACTCTGGAGCCATGCCAGTTTTGCCTCAGATATAGTTACTTTGCTATTTCCTACACTTCCATATACTTACTATTAGAGTAAAAGTACTTCGCTTTCTGAGGTAGGAACGGCACCTACCCGTATGTTTGTACAGTGCTTAGCACAACAGAGCCCTGATCTTGATTAGATTACCACCACCATACACAGGGGGATTGCCTTATCCACATAGATTAAAGGTCCATGTAGACAATTAGTTTATCTCTAACAGTAGCTGGATGCTTTACAGCAGGGGTTCTCAAACTGGGGTCGGGACCCGTCAGGGTGTCACGAGGTTATTACATGTGGGGGTCGCGAGCTGTCTCCACCCCAAACCCCGCTTTGCCTCTGGCATTTATAACTGTATTAAATATATTTAAAAGTGTTTTTAATTTATAAGGGGAGTCGCACTCCGAGGCTTGCTGTGTGAAAGGGGTCACCAGTACAAAAGTTTGAGAACCACTGCTTTACAGGAAACTGCAGTATCTGCACCCATAGTGGACCTAGTAATTTTGCAGTAGGACACCATGGAATATTTTATCCAGACACCAGCTGATGATCTTACATGCTAACACATGTGGACTGATAGCCCTTATAATTTTATAGTGAAAGCTTAACTCTTTTGTCTGTGCAAATGTTCTAATTTTTTAGCATGTACATCTCACTAAGCTGTTTGCGTTAATATGATTCTGAAGCAGTGAATTCACGAGGTTAATTATACATTGCGTGCATAACAATAGTTCATAAAAATAAGATACATAAAACAGACTTAGGCACTTAAAAAAATTAGACAGGACTTTTGAACCAATATATCATTACAATCTGTCTTGTCAACCATTCTTAGTTCATGCATTATCTACCTGAAAAACTGTAGTGACAGCAATGGAGAAATAATGGTCTGTTCTGTACCATCAGCTGCCATCCATGCAAACTAAGTTGCATGCTAAACAGATCATGAAACAACCATGATTTTTTCAGTTGAAGAAATCCACTTCACATGCGCAATACCTAATTTTTAAGCCTCAATATTTTGGTTATTTCCGGCAACCCCCTTCCACTCAAACCACCAGAGACTCAATGATAGAGCAGATGGTTTTCTCTGCTGTTTTGTCTTGACTGGGGTCTTATACCTCGTTGTGGATTTTCAGCATGAACTCAGGTGTGGTGGATGGCGGCTGATTTGCCCAAGAAGATGAAATTACTGCTGGTGTGTCCTGACTGACGAAGGGAAATGCTCTGTGAATGAAAAATCCAGGAAGAAATATAGACTTCCCAGCTTACATGGGGAATAACACAATTTTAGTCCTGCCTTATCAGTCACCTCTTAAATGACACCAAGCCATCAGACTCCACCATCACTCAGCCTTATTATCCATCATTCCAATTTTCCCTCAACCACTTTCAGACTTTCTTCCATGCCACACGGTTCCTTGTGGAATTTATCACACCGTACAACTTCAGCAGAATGGCACAACTTTGACATAGATCAGTAAGGTGAGATGTGTCACTATTCTAAATCTGCCAAACATGTTAAGGCATCAAAGGGATTGTTACTGCATATAGTCCACTCAGTCTGAGATCTAAAATTTGCCCCCAACTTAAAAAAAAAAAGCTTTATTGTTGGTTTTGTTTTTTCTAAATGAAAAACATCTGCTCATTGTGCAGTGGCAGTCAGAAAAGCTAACAGAATGTTAGGATCCATTATGGAAGGGATAGGTAATAAGACAGCAAATATCATAATGCCACTATATAAATACATGCTACACCCACACTTTGTACACTGTGTGCAGTTCTGGTTACCCCATCTCAAAAAAAAATCAGAAATGGAAAAGGTACAGAGAAGGGGAACAAAAATGAATAAGGATATGGAACAGCTTTCATATGAGAAGATATTCAAAAGACTGGGACTGTTCTGTTTGGAAAAAATATGACTAAGGGAGGGATATGATAAAGGTTTATAAAATCATGACCATGAGGTGGAGAAAGTGAATAAGGAAGTGTTATTTACCCTTTTGCAAAATGCAAGAACCGCTCATCCAATGAGATTAATATGCAGAAAGTTTAAAACAAACAAAAGGAAGTACTTTTTCTGCACAGTCTACCTGTGGAACTCATTGCCAGGAGATGTTGTGAAGGCCAAAACTATAACTAGGTTCAAAAAAGAACTAGGTAAGTTCATGGAGGATAGATCCATCTATGGCTATTAACCCAGATGGTCAGGGACGCAACTCCATGATCTTGGAGACCCCTGAGCCTCTGACTCTCAGAAGCTAGGACTGAATGACAGGGTATAGATCACTTGATAATTGCCCTGTTCTGTTCATTCCCATTGAAGCATCTGGAATTAGCCACTATTAGAAGACAGGATACTGGACTAGATGGACCATTGGTCTGACCCAGTATGGCCACTTTTATGTTCAAATGAATGCAAAAATGTACATGCCATCTTTTACCTTGGTAGCCCTAATATCGTTCTTACCTTAATAATCTTGACCATGATATATATAATTGTCTAAAGTAACTGCCTGTTTTCCCTCCTTGTACTGAAGTTGAACACAGATTAAATTTATACTTTATTATTTCTCATATGTTGGTCTCCTCATCAATAATATTGTGCATCAATAATAAAATGTTGCTCCATGTTTGCATTGAGTCAGATTGTAAGAGTTTTGAGCATATAGCATGCCTTAGTCTGGGTTTTGTAAAGTACTTCAGACATTTATGGTGCTGCAAGAATAAAAACAATTATTAGTCAATGTTTAACCCTGTATGAAGAATGACCACAGATACCGGTTTTGTATAACTTACTGTAACAAAATCTTATCTATTAAATGAACATAATTTCTAGGTGAGCTAGTCCAGTGCTCATACTATATTCAGCATTAAGAAAGGTCTCCTCATAACAGTGTCACAAACAGAAGAGGACCTTATTATTCCTATCTACCTGAATGTTAAAAGTGTCATACAGATCCTCTGAAAACCTGAGGCGGATTAAGCTCTCCTGGGGCCTGGGGCCTTGGGCCAGAGCTAGTAGGGGGGCCTCAGCACTGGAACCGTGACCCAACCCCACCCCTTCTGCCTGCAACCAGACATGCCAAACCCATGGAAAAAATGCAGAAATTGGGCTTGTTTTTCGCTTAATTGGCTTGTGGGTTGCTTGTTGGCTAGTTTTTGGCTTGTATCTTGTTGCTTGTTGTACCTTGTTGATTCTTTTTTCTGATCAGCTCCCTGCAAGCAGGAACAAGGGGGGAAAGTAGGGGCGAGGGGCTAGCAGGGGCAATGTGGGGAGAAAGTCAGGGGTGCACAGCAGGCCCACCACAGTGCCAGACTGCACACCGGGGAGATCTAGTCACATAGAGTGTTGGGGTACTTCAGGATTGGCTTGTTTTGGCCTTGTTTTGAAATGGGATTAGCTTGATTTTTGGCTTATTGTAAAAGTCGGGGTGCTTATTTACTGCAGGAAAGTTGGCAACTGTGCGGCTGTGACCACTCCACGGCCCCAGCCTGTTCCGCCTCTTCCCCCACAGCCCGGCTCCCGTTCCAACCACAGCCCCACCCCAATCTACCCCTACCCCTTCCTCTGCAACCCCACCTTCCCATTCCTCTTCCCCCTTCCCTCTCATGGCCCTGAGACTGGAGAAGCTCTGTGCCCCAGGGCCGCAGTGGGGGGAGATTTTTCCAGACGCCCCAAATTGGCCAGCGTCCCAGAGCACGGACTCCGTTGTCCCACGCGGTAATCCACCATCGCTGAAAACATTCTGATTTCATTTTGTAAGGTCTGAGGTTTTTTTCTGCAGTAAGCAGCAGCAGCCACATTGAGACAGCAGCAGCCATGAGCTAAGAAGCAGAGAGGCACATCCTCATATTCCATCTAAATTGCATCAAAACAATGTAATATCAAGCGTTCCTGTCCTAATAGTACACACCATCATTAGATAAAGAAACAGACCTTAAGATGTTGAAAGAAAACTTTGTTTGAGAACATTCTGTCTGGCAAAGAAGCACTTATCAATAGTTGTGATTGAGAAATCTATACGTCTATTGTTTTGCCTTTATGGTCCCTAATTCTCTATTGGTTATCTGTATGGCTTCTGTCTGGTTCTTTAATTGTTTCTGTCTGTTGCACAACTCATTTTGCAAGATTTAAATCATTTAAGGTGGTGGAGTCTGATTGGTTAAATAATGGTTTTGTAATAGGCTAGGATTGGTGAATGGGCTAGAATACTGTTTTGTAGGACTTTAGTTTAAAATGATTGGTTCAGGTACAGCTAAACAGGACTATATAATCTGGGGTCCAAAAGGAAGTTCTTTGGAAGTTAACTCCAGGACACAGCCCAAGATCAGAGTGCCAGACCTCAACACCCTGCCAATCATACTGTGCAGAAGCTAGAGCCCTGAATGGTCTAATTTTGACTGGCCACCATGAAAAGTTCTTCTGCCTTATTGGGAGTGGGGAGCATTTCATGCTTAACAAGTCTATTCTGTTTTGGTAACTGTTAATAAATAGAGGTTAAGGATATTACTGTGTAAGGCTCTTCCACTGGTAAAAGGCCCCACAAACCCACAGAAGATTATAACCTGAGCCCTATGAACTGGGTAAGGATGGGTACTTAAATTAACCAGGTTATGTCCAAAGCCCCAGGAACTGGGTAAGGGTAGGTGTCATTCATCCCACGCACCAAGAACTGCAAAACAGTGGGGAGGGGGTGCCTAAATTAACTGGGTTGCGCCTTGAACCCATGGAAGGGTAATGTCGGGGTGCCCTAGAGTGTGTGGGTAACAATTTGGCCGTAAACATCTCATTTAACCGTCAGACAGAATTTCCAAAGTTGCTTTCTCAGAAGCGCTATTATAATATACTCTTAAACGAGCTGTCATTGTCTAATAAGGCCGAACACATTATAAATGCAAGTGAATGCTCTCTTAGGGGAATGCCTTAGAAACTGAATTATCCTGAAATTCTCCAAGCCAAAGTCTTTGCTGGAAGGAATTCATTGATCAAGGTACAAGTGCAGATGCTCTAGATTGTACAACCCTTAGTCACACTGATTAGCATCCCTTATTCTGAGAGAAGTCTCATTGGATTAGATGAAAGCTTATGGTATGGCTCTCTGCAAGGAGCAGCCTACAGTCATGTCACCACAAGAGGAACCCAGGGTAGGAATGGTGAATCATAGGCAGGATACCTTCCCTATTCCAGAATAAAGTAACTTACTGAAACCCGTTACCAGGAGCATGTTCAGTTCTACAGGCTGTCATACAGGGAATGGGATGCTCCATCCACCTGATGGGTGGAATAACTGAACATGCAGCTCCTGCTGTCCCCATCATGTTCCAACCCTGAGAAGGGGAACATTAATGGGGCTGTGCAGAGGGATGGAAAGGAGGTTTATTTTCCATTACTCCACTATGTGGCCACATTAGAGTCAGTATCTATGTAGTCCATTTAAATTAGCGGGTCTACTGAGGGAATAAGATTCTACTCAATAACAGTAAATGTATCAGTCAGGCAGAAAGGTTTTCTGAAATCCCCAATTTCCATTTTACAGAACTAATGAAATTCCACATACACTCACCCCTTGGATAATGAAATTTAGGTCACTTGTGTAAAGTGGTGCATGATAGTGGCATTTTGTACAGAAAAAAAGAATTTGTTTTAGACACTGGGGATGATATAACTATTTGTGTACCAGCTGTTTGTTAAGCACCCAGCATCAGAGTATCTAGAGACCCATTATAACTAGGCTTAGCAGAATTCAAGGTTTGTAATCTTTTCAATAGATATTAATGTTTATTTTCAAGCATTTTTTCATTTTTGTTGATTTAAATTTTTTCACAGTTATGGGAAATTGGGGGAAAAGGTCAGACAAATATTTAATGGTGTAGATGTTGAAATTCTAAAAGTTAAAGCTTTATAACTGTTGCTGCTTGAGAAGTTACTATTTTGCATATCCATGGATTGTGATTATCACCAATGGAAATATTTTTCCATCGGTGTGTAACTGATGTTTACCTACACCTACTGATAAAAATCTAATATTTCCAAGCCTAATTATAACAATGTGTTGTGCATGTAGCCCTGTACATGTGTGTGACACTTTACAGAGCAAGTAAGGACAAGATCCCTGCCCTGAACAGCTCACCTGGTAAGTGGATCATAAGAAAACAGGACTCTGGATAAAATAGCAAGCTAGGGAAATGGGAAGGAGGCAGAAAACCATAGAATAAGGGTTGGGTGATACCGCACACTAAGCATTGGGGGTTGGGGTTGGTTGTTCTCTACATATCATGTAAAGAGCCTAAGAGAATTGGTTTGGGGGAGGGTTGAGGGACCACAAGAAAAGTTGAGTTGAGGAGGGATATGAAGGATGAGAGAGAAGTTTAGTGTCATACAGAATCATTCCATGCACAGGAAGCATCTAGTGGGAGGGAGGTGGAGTGGGTGATCTAGTAAAAAGAGTGGTGTAAGAACAGTGATGAGATGTAGCGAGGGCAGAGTTGTGCAGGGCCTTGAATGTGAGGATGAGGAACTTGAAAGTAATGTGAACCAGAGATGAGACTCTGATGTTACAAAGGGTGATGAGGCAGAGCTATGGATAAAGATGTCTGTCTTGTCATTTGCAGTATTGTTATAGCCACAATGGTCCCAAGATATGAGAGAGACAAAATGAGTGAGGTAATATTTTTTATTGGACCAACTTCTGTTGCCAGAAGAGACAAGCTTTAGCGCTTCACAGAGCTCTTCTTCAGGTCCGGGAAAGGTAACCAGAGTGTCACAGCTAAATACAAGGTGGAACAGATTGGTAAACATAGGGGGTTAACACCTGTTGCAAGAAACCACTTGAAATGGGCAATTAACACCTCTGCAATCAGGACAAAAGAGGGTTAAGTAGGTTAAAAATTGTTGTAATGAGCCATAAATTGGTCCGGCTTTGAGCAGGGGGTTGGACTAGATGACCTCCTGAGGGCCCTTCCAACCCTGATATTCTATGATTCTATTCTATGATTCATAAAACCAGTGTCTTTGAGGCCATGATTTTTAGCATCGAGCAGTTATAAATTTAAGCCCCCAGGCTCGTCTTTTCAAGGTGTAGTGCAGATTTCCTTTGAGGAAGAGGATATTTAGGACCTTGCCTGTGGTGGTGAGCTTGGGGCATTGTCTGAAGGCCAGAAGAGGGGGTTCAGGAGAGATTTCTTTCAGGTTGTGGTCCCTTGTAAGTATGGGATTGTAATTGTTTGAGGATACCCTGTATGAGTACCAGTGTGGTGTGGCAGATATTAGCATTTTGGGCAGACAGCAGGGCATCCGAGTGGATGTTGGAAATAAAGTTCCATCAGTCCAAGCCAATGTTTTGAGAGAAGCCATGGAAAGGAAGAGACGGATTTTGAATAGGTTGCAAAGGAAGCAGCAGGATTTAACAACAGCCTGAATATGAGGGGAAAAGGGAAGGAGGAAAAATGCTATCCATATTGTTGGCCTAGGAAACAGGAATCATTGAGGAATTGGCAGATATGAAGGAAAAGAGAGGGACTAAGGAGAGATGAGGGTTTCAGTTTCTTCTATACTGAAGGGACTCAGCACCTGGACTCTGCCAGAGTGGAAATAATAAAGAGGTACAGCTGTGAGTAAAGGGTAGTTCAAATAGGACACCTTTCTGAGATTGTCTCTGTTGGTACAAGTGATGGAGCATAGAAGGGGAGGGGACAGATGAAGATAAAAGTTGACAATGAAAGAAACATGAACAGAGCTCCAAATTTATCAGATTTTTAAAAAATTCACATCTTTAAAGAGAGAGAGAGAGAGAGAGAGAAGGAACCGAGATGAACAAAGTTACTATACTCTCACAGAGAACTGAAATTAATGGCAGATGATGGACATATTTTTTCATTGGTGTGTAATTAACATTTACCTACATCTACCAATAAAATAGAATCTTCCCAAGCCTTTGTTTTATGCCAGTGTTATATTCCTTTATTTTAATATGTTTACACTTGAATTATCAAAATAAGAAAATGTATCATCCAAATTATGGTGTTAATCAGTTCTTTATTGACTGGCTGAAACAAAATTAACTCCCAATTGTTTCATGTAATTGCTGTTGAAAATTATAGATTTTTATTAGTACAAAGCTGTAAAGAGGCTTATGTTTTCGGTGGAATCATTCATCAGCACATTGTAGCAGAGGACCTGATCTTTATCTTCCAAAACTTATTCTCTGAATGTAGCTTTTTCACACTCTGATTTTTTTTATTTCAGACTGGGCCTTCTGTTGGAAATTATTTTCACAGATTTCAGAGTAGCAGCCGTATTAGTCTGTATCTGCAAAAAGAATAGGAGGACTTGTGGCATCTTAGAAACTAACAAATTTATTTGAGCATAAGCTTTCGTAGCTCACTTCATTGGATGCATTCAGTGGAAAATACAGCGGGGAGATTTATATACACAGAGAACATGAAACAATGGGTGTTATCATACACACTGTAAGGAGAGTGATCAGGTAAGGTGAGCTATTACCAGCAGAAGAGCGGGGGGGACGGACCTTTTGTAGTGATAATCAAGGTGGGCCATTTCCAGCAGTTGACAAGAACGTCTGAGGATCTTGTCAACTGCTGGAAATGGACCACTTTGATTATCACTACGAAAGGTTCTCCCCCCCCCCCCGACTCTCCTGCTGGTAATAGCTCACCTTACCTGATCACTCTCCTTACAGTGTGTATGGTAACACCCATTGTTTCATGTTCTCTGTGTATATAAATCTCCACACTGTATTTTCCACTGCATGCATCCGATGAAGTGAGCTGTAGCTCACAAAAGCTTATGCTCAAATAAATTTGTCAGTCTCTAAGGTGCCACAAGTACTCCTTTTCTATTTTCACAGAGTATCAAGTTTTTTTCATCTCAAGAAAAGGAAAAGGTATCATCAGAACTTTTATCTGAAGCACAATGTATTGGAGAGATGATTAAAGCACAGACAAAATGACAGCATGATAAACAGGGATCAATAGAACTGCAGCGTCACACAGAAAAAAAGGCCTGATAAGTGCTATAAGTCCCCTTTCTCTTTCTTTCTTTAGTCATCCCAATAAGAAATTCTCTCATCTTCCCTTTAAAGCCAGTTTATATTATAACACCTTTCCTTTGAAATGATGTTTGATGTAATGACTGATATTACTGAAAGCTCAACTGGTTATATTTGACTTCTATTCTTCCTTTCCATCAAGAATCTCCAATCATGTTACACATAATGAGGACCCAGTTCTCATTTACATTAAGGTCCCATTACAAAATTCTGGTAGTATAAAGGAGCCTTAAGTGGGTATGAAGGTTTATATCCACATTAATACCCCTTTACATTGTCAGAGTGGTATAAGTGTGGCTTAGTGTGAGAATAGAGGCTGATTCACATTGAACCCATGGGAATTAGATATTTTTATATCAATTTCACATGAAATAAAAGGAGGCACTGAAAAGTGATGTGCACAAGATCACAAAATAGGTCTGTGGCAGAGTGGGGAATAGAACCCACAACTCCCAAGCTCCTTACGTCATCCAGAACTCTGAAAGTCTTAGCCCTTAGTTAAAAAGGTCAGTTATTACTGGCAAGAGTGCTTTTGCCACACTCTGGTGAGAAGGGTACTGTACTGTTAACAGGCCCGGATTTACGGGCAGGCAATCCAGGTGACCACCTGGGGTGCCGGGCTCAGGGTACTAATTTTGTTGTTAATATAAAAGGGAAAATAGAATGTTTGAAGTAACATGTTTCAGGTATTGCATATATGGATTCATTTTTCACTAACCTCCTAGAATGTTCTGGACCATTGTAGAATCTCTGGGAATCTTCCAGACTGAGAACTACATTTTCCTCAAACCTCCTAGACTGCTGTCAGCCATGCCCTTGTGGGTATATAAAGGACAGAGCACCACCAGCCATTCAGTGAGATATAAAAACGAACTAAAGTGAAGTGAGAGCTCTTGTTTTATTGTGTAATTGTGAAAGTGTACTTTTGTTTTATGACTTGAAGAGCTTAAGTAGTGACTAATAAAGGACATATTTCATGAGACACCGAAGATATCTATTGAATCTCTATCTACTCAACAATATAAAGAAATACTGTTATGTTGTTTGCCATGCTTAATGCATAATATTTGAAAGTTGTGAGTGGTTAGCGCAGATTTTCAAAGCTCAGCCTCATTAAAAGATATCTTCGATTGATGGTATCTGAAGAGAGACTGACATCGCTTGCTATTTTATCTCTTGAAAATGCCATTGGCCAGTCTTTGGATCTCTCTGATACGGAGCTTCAGTTCGCAATGGAAAAGGTGAGAAAAGCGACTTTTTGAACGAAAGGACTAGGGTTAACATTCTAAGGCTGTCACCTACTGTAGCACTATTCAATACTGGTCCACCCAGTGTTGGTGCACACTTCAATTTCTTGATGTTAGTATATTTCAGTTAGTCTTAAAATAAAAGTTTCTATAAGTTTAAAGGAAACAATTTTTTATTTGCTTATATATGGCATGAATACACACAGATTTACATATCCAAATGTGCAAGTTTACCTTCTTATATGACAGGGATAAATCATGCATAAGAATGATGCATCAAAGTCATGAAATGAACTACCAATGCAATAAAATATAAGGTATTCAAAAGTTTGACAAATGGAGGTGGAAGGGAGGAGAGAGAAGAAGCTCCTTGCCTTGGGAGCCATGTGGTCTAGGGCTGGCCCTGACTATTAAACTTCAGTGTCTCCAGTAACTTTAGTACCTGAGAAGAGATCCAAGCATTTGTTGTGTGATTGATTCTCCAAGAAAGATTGAAAGTGAATAAATGAGAGAACTTCATTATTTTAGTTCTGATTCAAATCAATAGGAGGGTTGTAGGTATAAAGAGAAATTGACCGTCTGTAGCTCCTGTATTCAAATACCAATTAGCAGTGCATGTAAAAAAAATGAGCTGCCCATGCACTCCAGATCTTTTTTTGTGTTTTCTTTTAATTAATAAGCATCCTTGAACAAGACGAACAAGGCAGAGGTCTGACAGCAAACTCATAGAGCAGATTTACTAGTTCAGTGTTAAAGGACTGGAACACAATAAGCACATGTAAATTCATTGGGTCTGATCTTCAACTGGTGTAAATCAGCATGGCTCCATTGACTTCACTTGGGAGACAGGAGCTTTGCATTTATTGAACTCAAGGGAGCTGTACCAATTTGCATCAGCTGAGGATCTTATCCAATGTGTGTAATTACAAGGCCTGATTCTGTTCTAACTCAGTGTTTACCCTACTATAACTTCAGTGACTTACACTGCTGTAGCTAAGAGCAGAATCAGACCCACATTGTTTCGAATACATGATGCATAAGCAAAAAATTTAGAGCTGAAGACAAGTATCAATGCCTGCTGCTCTTAATCCTCTTGCAGCTTCCCAAAGGCTACCCCTCGTCAAACTGATAATAAATATATCCCCTCAACTGCCCACCCCAAACCTCTTCTCCCACCTGCCTCTCTCCTCTGAAATCCTTAGGGTGTCTCCAAACAATCTATTTCCCTGTTCTTGCTCATTCCCACCCATTCCTTCCAACAGAAGTGCCTTTATCAAAAAATTCAGCCTGAGGCAGACACCTGGCATGGAAAGTTTCAACCCAGTTGGTTACAGTTTGGCAAAGTTTCATCAAATGAAAACAGGTTCTTATAATAGGAAGTGTCAAGCAATGTTAATAATAGACATCACTACCAGCCCTGCCTATAATATACAGATACAGTTTTTTAATGCAACTGTCACAAACGGTCACACTGACAGAACTGCGACTGTATTCTGGAAGGCAGTGACCGAAAAGGAAATTGTAAGTACCCAACTCAACATGCGCTTACAGTGCAATTATTATTATTCATTATTTGTATTATAGCACCTAGGAGTCCCAAAGAATTATAAAATAAGTAATGCTGGGGCAAAACAGGCTAACACAATACTTGACTATATGAACAGAGAAATATGGAACAGGAGTATAAAGCACTGGTGAGATCACTGGTGGAATACTGCATGCATCGTTTAAAAAGGATGCTGAAAAACTGGAGAAGGTCCAGAGAAAAGCTATAGGATGTGTCTCATCTACAGGAGCACAACCTTCTGGCTTATAGAAGAAAATATTGTCACATTTTAACCAGACACCTACACATGCCATTTGAGCCCCGTAAAAAAAGGATTGCCAATTAATCAAACATGTATTGTGATCACCTGTGTAAAATGCGGTGTTCCTTTGCATAGTACGTTTGCAAAAAGCAGTTTCATTCATTCTAACACGTGGGAGCAGTGGAGCAATGAAACAGAGCCTGCAGCTATACCAGGTCCACACTTAGTAGTTCACGCAGGTCTGAATTTGTCCTCTCTATCCCAAGAGCAACCTGTGTGAACTGGTTATCCATCATGTTGTTGCTGTCTACTTATCTCAAGGCCATCTGCCTTGCTCCCCTACACCTTGTCCTCAGTGTGACAGAAGAAGCTAAGATGCACAATGACAGATGAGACCCAATTTTGAAGCTGGTGGGGAGATTCAAATGAAAATGTAGATTTCCCAAAGGACACAGCAGGGATGAAGAGCTTTCTGATTATATCAATGTGGCATCCAATCACAAAGGTTAGCAAAATGCAGATGGATAGCAAGGGGTTAGCTATGAGACACTTTTACTGCAAAGCAACCATCAGAGACTGTGCCCACTGCGGGCTCAATTCTGCAAGCTACTGAGCACTCTGGCCCTGATCCAGCAAAGCATGGAAGCACATGTTAAAGCACAGAATTAATCCCATTGAAGTGAATGGGGCTGCTCATATGCTTAAAGTTAAGAATGGGCTTAAGAACGTTGCTTGATTAGGGCCAGGGTTCTCAGCACATTGCAAAATTGAGTGCTAAGCAAGCTTCTCAAATAATACAAAAAGTCACCCACAATTATGTGCAGATTAAAGTGGCAAATGTGGTTTGTGGTTACTTGTGGGGTCACATTTGTAGTTTTGGGAAGACCCATGGGTACCTGAAAAATTTAGGAATTTCCAAAATACAGCAAAATCATTTTTATTACCCTAGGGTGACCAGATGTCCCAATTTTATAGGGACAGTCCCGATTTTTGAGTCTGTTTCTTATATTAGGCTCCTATTAGCCCCACCCCGTCCCGATTTTTCATACTTGCTGTCTGGTCACCCTATATTACCCTGAAAGTACATTTTCATTTGCTATTCTTTATCCTCCTCCTTATCCTCCATTTACAATCCAATCAGTTAGGAACCACAGACAATATCATGTGACCTAGGTGACCAATCACAACCACAATTAACGAACAGACGTAATCATTTTGTGAATAACCCAATCTGAAATTTGTTTGTCTGAAGTGTTTGGTGAGTACTTATAGTGAACACATTCACAGATATCAGAATTAGTCTGTGATAGATTTGTGAACAGAAATAAATGGTAAATGTAGAACAAACATTCTCAATGAAAAGTTCAACCAACCATATTCAATAACTAAAGCTTTTCTTCTATTAGCATTCTGTGAATCATAGCTACAAGCCACAGAGAGGACAAAGAATTACAAAGGATATGAAATTTTATTAATCATTTCTCTTAGGCAATTCTAAGAAGTCTGTGAGATAAGGGGGACAGCTGGAGATTTTAATATGGAAACCTGATTAGTCTGATACTGTAAATGGTGGGGAAATGATGTGTTCACTAAATACTGTAGGATTTTTCACTTAACCATTACTATTGCACACAGTAGCAGGTCAATTACTGAGCAACACAAGTCCATACCTTGCAGAGGGCCACTCAAACATGCAACCAAGTTTTGTGTGTGTGTGTGTGTGTATGAGTGTGAGTGTGTGTGTGTGTGAGAGAATGTGACACGTGGCATACAGAAAACTGCATTAATAGATATTGAGATTGTAAAGTCGAGCACTCAAAAGTTAGGAAATTCCATTATTAAGGATTCCTGAACAATCTTAATTCAGCCCTCCCTTGTGCATACGCATTAATGATCGTCTTTAATTACATGCTCCCATTTTTTTTCCATAGGACTCCCACTTTATTGAGTGCACAGGATGGACAGCTCTAACGGAATGATCAGCTATTCAGAATTTCATTTTATCCTTCAGCGTTCAATGTGTGACCCCATGCCTTGTCTACTGCACAGCATGCAAACGCCGTACTGCATACAGAATCTGCATACAGAATCTGTCTATGCTAGTTATGTAACTCAGTACAAGTCTTTTAATCATTTCTCTGTTAGACATAGCACGGAAACCCTGACTAGCAGTTTGCAGACTCTATCTTTAGCTTAAAGTGCCAGGTCTTTACGGCTGACACATACAGGACCAATAAATACAATAATATGCCCAATTTTCCTGCATTCTCAAGAGCCCAGCCAAAAAAAAAAAATCACTTGACATGCATGTATTTATATATGTAAGCAATTCTTATCCTGCTGTATTCTCTTTCTATTCTCTGTAATCTCTTTCTCATCCTGAAACAGTTGTTGAAAATTGCAACTATTATGCAAAATTGATCTGCCACAGAAGACAAATTTACTGTAGCTAGCCAGGTACAGAAAGGAGATTAGTGTAATCTGTTCATTGATTTCTACACCCATCAACCTCCAGGGAATTGCGCAAATCCACAGAACATCTTTAATGGCATTTTTTGGTTGTTGTTTTTTTAACATCTGGGGCTTTTATAAAGCTGAATGATGTGTAAAAAAATCAATTAGCCCAAAAGCTCACTAATGGCAGCACAATAGAAGAGACTTAAGAATAGACTCCAAAGAAGTTGTAAAATAAAAACTGGGTCTAATAAAATGATCCCTCCAGATTCACTTGTTTCAGAGAGTACCATGCACAGATTGTGTATATTCTGCCAAAACTTCCTATTTTGAAGTCATGCTACTTTCCTTCATAGCAATCTACTATCTGAAATCTGGCAGCAATTTCTCTCCTGTACTCAGCTATATACATACCCTGAATTCTTCCTCTACTTCATAAATATCTAACTGGATAAGACACAAGGGGGTAAGCATCCTGAGATGCTCTTGACAAAGTTCAGAAGGGGGCTCAGGTGTGTTGCTCATTTGATAGGTAGGTGAAGGGTGACCGAGGTGGCAATATGATAATGTCCAAGCATGTCTGTTTCACTCAAGCACTATCCAATACGTGAACCCTGTGGATTAAGCATGGTGAGCAGCAAGGACCCATATAAATTTTAACTTCATTTTAAGCTGCTGCATTTATTATTTCAGTAGCTCTTATATTAATTTATAGACTGGCCCAAGTTTCAAGGAATGTAAAGAAAAGGAACTCTCACACGGGTGCACTACTAGAGTCTTCCATTTTAGCAAACCTACTGTTCTGAACAATGTCAACTGCAGGTCTTAAAGTTCCAATGCTTTCAGTCTGACTTCTTAATCATTGCCTAACGTACGATGATGAAATGTTGGTGATCTAAAGAAAACAAAACTATTGCTAACGATGTAAACAGACCACTTATACGCAAAGATGTACTGAATGATCAGTAATACAAACAATTTTAAATATGCATACGTGTGGGTTGAAAAGGATTAACTAATAAATTATAGAAGATAATAAAACAACCTCTTTCTTATTATATTAGCTTCCAAACATGTAGCTTCACAATGTTGCCCTTGGACTTAATTTTCTAATGCATTATTTAAGCAACGAGAGCTCTCTGGTAACTATAAAACTATTAATATATTTGCTGCAAATGATTTGCATTAATCATTGCTTATTACAAAATAAAATTATCCACCATATTCCTCATTATAACACAATCAGGAAAGCAACTCATAACAACAAAACAGTGGGAAAATATTTTGAGATCACAGTTATTGTGGTCTTACTAAATTGCTACTAATTTTAAAACTATCTGTATAGTAATTTTCCAACAAAATGTACTACAGGGAATATTAAGTCAAAATGTTCATTCTCTTTTTAGAGGTTTATCCAAGATTTAAGAAAACCTGAAACTTATAAGGACAGAGTTGAGAGAAGCAATCATGAAAAGTACTTTGGCTGATTGTTGTAATTGCATTTTTATCAGAATAATCCATGTTGATATGTTAATTCGATAATTATGGTGATAAAGTCTTCAAAAATAGGTAGAGATGGAAAGACAGATAGCTTGAGCTCTCCCTTTCAAATTACTTCCCCTTTTTAAAATCTCTCATCAAAACCTTCACTTTCACCTTAGGCCTGGTCTACAGTATGTGGTTATTTCGGAATTGGCCGAGTTACCTCAAAATAAAACTGATTCCATCCACACGACCAAACCAGTTTTTTTTCTTTAAAGGGCTCTTTACTCCGATTTCTGTACTCCACCTCGGCAAGTGGAGTAGCGTTAGAATCAATATCGCAGTTCTGGGTTACAGGTACTGAGGACGCAATTCGACGATATGGGCCTCCGGGAGCTATCCCAGAATGTCCCCTTGTGACCGCTCTGGACAACACTCTGAACTCCTATGCACTAGCCAGGTAGGCAGTAAAAGCCCCGGGAACTTTTGAATTTCCTGTTTGGTCACCATCAGCACAGGTGACCATCAGCAGAGTCCACCATCCTAGGCAACCATGCAGAGTCCACCATCTCAAGAGACCACGCAGTCCCGGATTCGCAGACGAGCTCCATGGTCCGAACGGGAGGTACTGGATCTCATTGCACATTGGGGAGATGAATCTGTTATGGCAGAACTATGTTCCAAAAAAAGAAACGCACATACGTACGCTAAAGTCTCCAGGGCCATGACTGAAAGAGACTACTCCAGGGACACAGAACAGTGTTGTACAAAAATCAAGGAGCTCAGGCAAGCATACCATAAAGCCAGGGAGTCAAACGGGAGCTCTGGGTCACAGCCCCATACATGCCGCTTCTACCGTGAGCTGCATGAAATTATGGGGGGTGACGACACCACTATCCCACCACTGTCCATGGACACCTGCAAGGGGGAAATAGCACGGAGCAAGGAGGATGAGTTTTTGGAGGACGAAGAGGAGGAGGAGGAGGACAGTGCACAGGTGGCAAGTGGGGAATTTGTTTTCCCCCCTAGCCAGGAACTATTCTTAACGCTGGAGCCAATAGCCTCCCCCGACTCCCAAAGCATGCTCCCGGACCATGACCCTGGAGAAGGCACTTCTGGTGAGTGAGAGCTTGATCGGAGCCACATGGTGGGGGTTGGGGGGAAACCCAGCCACGCTGGGCTGTTCACATTTATTTTAAAGGGCTCATCCCTGCTCAGAGACTCATCGGAGCCCCGCGGTGTGGGGTGGGGGGGTGGTGTGTGAAGCGATCATCCCAGAAAGCCCGCAGGCTGCCTGCAAGCTGAATTCTGTTGCCTGACTGCTACCTGCAAGCTGAATTCTATTGCCTGACCGCATGTGATGGCTTACTCACACCAAAGTGGCAGGCATTTCAGTGTAAGAGGCAAAATGAGACCTTGTACAGAAAGAATATGTGCTGTGTACTATGAATTTTCTGTTTCACTGAGAAACAGTGTCCCCTTTGTTCTCTAAAATGTATATTTTAAAATACTACCCTCCCTTTTTCTCCTCCTGCAGCAGGTGCAAATGTTTCAACGCGGCCCCTGTCTACTCTGTCCCAGAGGCTAGTCCAGATTAGAAGGCGGAAAAAACGAACTCGGGATGACACATTTGCTGAGCTCATGCAGTCCTCCCACGCTGATAGGGGAATGCGGAGTCGCGTAAAGCGGTACATGAATACGAAGAGAGGAGGGACGTGCGCGATGAGAGCAGGCAGGATGCTATGGTCAAGCTCATGGGGGAGCAAATTGACATACTCCGCTGTATGGTGGATCTAATACAGGAAAGGCAGCAAGACCACAGACTGCCGCTGCAGCCCCTGAATAACCGCCCTCCCTCCTCCCCAAGTTCCATAGCCTCCTTACCCAGACACCCAAGAACACGGGTGGAGGGGAGGCTACGGGGAGCTACGCAGGCAACCCCAGAGGATTGCACAAGCAGCAGAAAGCTGGCATATCCTAAATTTTGATTTGGTTTCTGGACTTGTCCTTCTCTCCTCCTCCACCTGCCTAACACAATACCCCCCTCCCCTGTCTAGCTTCTGATTTCTCTCAATGTTTTGTATAACAAATAATAAAGAATATTTTTTAAACAATTGTGATTTTATTTCCTTTCATATATATATATATATATATATATAGGGCAGGTGACTTTGAGAGAAACAAACACACCTCTCACACTGTACCCTGGCCAGTCACGAAACTGGCTTTCAACGCTTCTCTGATGTGCAGCGTGCCCTGCTGCGCTCTTATAATCGCCCTGTTATCTGGCTGTGTGAAACCGGCTTCCAGGCGATTTGCCTCAACCTCCCACCCCGCCATAAATGTCTCCCCCTTACTCTCACAGATATTGTGGAGCACACAACAAGCAGCAATTACAGTTGGAATATTGGTTGTACTGAGATCTAACTGAGTCAGTAAACTGCGCCAGCACACTTTCAAACGTCCAAACGCACATTCTACCACCATTCTGCCTTGCTCAGCCTGTAGTTGAACTGCTCTTTACTACTGTCCAGGGTGCCTGTGTACGGCTTCATGAGACACGGCATTAAGGGGTAGGCTGGGTCCCCAAGGATAACTATAGGCATTTCAACATCCCCAACAGTAATTTTCTGGTCTGGGAAGTAAGTTCCTTCCTGCAGCTGTTCAAACAGACCAGAGTTCCTGAAGATGTGAACGTCATACACCTTTCCCAGCCATCCCATGCTGATGTTGGTGAAACGTCCCTTGTGATCCACCAGTGCTTGCAGCACCATGGAAAAGTACCCCTTGCGGTTTATGTACTGGCCGCCCCGCTGTTCTGGGGCCAAGATACGGATATGCGTTCCGTCTATCACCCCGCCGGAGTTAGGGAACCCCAGCACATTAAAGCCATCCACAATGGTCTGCACATTTCCCAAAGTCACTACCCTTGATAGCAGCTGGTCAATGATTGCGTTGGCTACTTGCAGCACAGCAGGCCCCACAGTAGATTTCCCCACTCCAAACTGATTCCTGACTGACTGGTAGCTGTCGGGCATTGCAAGCGTCCACAGGACTATGGCCACTCACTTCTCAACTGTGAGGGCTGCTCTCATTTTGGTGTCTTTGCACTTCAGGGCAGGGAACAGCAAGTCACAAAGTTCCATGAAAGTGGCCCTATGCATACGAAAGTTTCTCAGCCACTGGGAATCATGCCATACCAGTAACACTATGCAGTCCCACCAGTCTGTGCTTGTTTGCCGGGCCCAGAATCGGCATTCCATGGCATGAGCCTGCCCCATTAACACCATGATCTCCCAGTCGCCACATGCCGTGCTTCTCGGAACATCTGTGTCCATGTCCTCATCAGTATAGTAATCGCGCTGTCATCGCTTCCTCGCCCGGTTTTGCAGGTACTGCACGTTCTGCTGGATAATGCGTGAGGTATTTACAATGGTCAAAACTGCAGCGGAGATCTGATCAGACTCCATGGTTATGGCGCCTGCACGGGTAATCCTGGAAAAATGGCGCAAAACTTAGGAGAACAGAGTGGCAGCAGAAGCTGTGCTGTTCAGTTCACGGTACCGAACACCGCGGAAAATGATTGTCTTCTGTGGCTTTCCCGGAGGTGGGAGCCCAGGACAGACAACATGGAGAAGCTCGGAAGCGTGGCAATAGTGGGAGACCAGAGTTAGCGGTGGAAGCTGTGCTGCTCGGTTCACGATGGCCGAGCAGAGTTGGCAGCAGAAGCGTTTGATGAGGAAGAGAAAGAGTAGATAGTAGAGATTACATAGGAAGATGAGAGGAAACGAGAAGTGGATTCATAGTAGCAGGAGAGCAGTGGTGCACCATCTGCTGAAAGCAATATGGCGTCTGCATGCCAAAAAGGCGCAAAATGATTGTCTGCCATAGTTTTCTGATGACACACACCCAGAAACACCCGTGAGAATGTTTTTGCCCCATCATGCATTGGGAGCTTAACCCAGAATTCCAATGGGCGGCGGGGACTGCGTGAACTGTGGGATAGCTGCCCACAGTGCATCGCTCCCACATTCGATGCTAGCCTTGGTACTGTGGACGCAATCCGCCGAATTCAGACGCTTTAGTGGGGACACAGAAGACCGAATGTATAAAATAGCTTCCGAAAATTCAAATAGAATAATTTCAAAATAATTTCGTACTGGAGACGTACCCTAAGTTTACAAGTAACTCTCAGTGCGAAGCATTCTGGCATACTTTGCATAACCTGCTGTAAGAATAAGGAAAGAAATTAGCCATGACACACACAAAACTGTTATGAACCCCATTGCCCCATTGCCAACTTTTACTCTGGGTCAAAAGGAACTATGCACAGAATATATATATTATAGTGGAAATATCACCAAAAAAAGTGAAGTGACTTTCAACTCTAAAGGTCTTTCATCTTTTGAATCCCTGTACTTCTTTTCCAACTTGGAACTCAAAGTCCTGCTACTCACGCTCACTTATGAGAGCTTACATAACGCCACTACTCCCACTTTCTGCTCTAAGCTCTTCAAAAACACCAATGGGTTTATTATTCTTTGAAATCCTCTTTTTTGAGGCAGGAATGTTGAGCATTATCATCCCAAATTTACAGGTGGGGAATGTGTATTACAAAAACCATACACTGAGTTAGTGTCATATCTGGGATTAACAGGGCTCTCACTTCCCAGTCCTGTGTTCTAATCCTCCGACCAGACTCCCCTCCTCTAAATTAAGGCTAGAAGTACTTTGTTCTGCCATTTGAAACCTACCTTCAGTTCATCCATGTCTGGCAGCTGGTGTTGGAAGGCAGTTAACTGACATGAGCGACGACGTGGGACAAAATAATGCCAAATGCAAGTAGTGCTGCCAAGCTTCGCATTATGAGGACTGCCCAATGGCATAAGTGCCCACATATTTTCAGTTAACTATCCAAATTCATAAATTAAAAAGTGAACCACAGAAGAAAGTAAACACCACTCCCCTCTGTCAAAGGATGAGTACAAAATTAGGAAGAGTAGCTGCTGAGGAGTATGTGTAGACAAATGTCATCAGGAAAACATCAAAAGAAAAAAAAAAGGCACAGACATTGCAGATGTGGTGGTGATAGATAGCCATGTGATAAATTGTATCATACACTTTTGGCTGCCTCACTTGCATTATTAGAGAGACAAGGTGGTTGGCCCGAGAGGGCTACAACATCATTGGCATTATGTCCACTAAACTACTTCTAACATTCAAAGTCTTTGAGTAGCTTCAAACACATGCCACTGGAAAATAAACATCTGCCAGACAATTTTCTCCTTTGCCTCATCAAATATTGAATTTCTACCCTTGTGACAAAGTCAGACCGGACAGCTACCACAGAGTGGTGGAAAGCAAATATATCAGCTCTAGAATGGTAAAGGCTCTTTTCCCTATGAGCTGAAAGAGGTTACTTCAGGTCAACTAGGGACACCTGAGTCACACATTAAGGGCTCCCTGTGACCTTTAGAAACCCCTCTTCTGGTGACAGTGGGCAGGGAGAGGTATTCCCTTTCTGTGTTATGAACTTGTTACTTTTTGTGTGGCTGGAGAGTACTGCTTGGGCCTACCCTGAGGCCCACCTTATAAATATTCAAAAATAAAACCTGAGTGAGGAATAAAAACTCTCCTGAATGGGACTTATTTGCTCCAGGCCTCCACTGCCAGAGGGGGAAATGTGGAGCCTGGCAAGGCGAAAGAGATCCCTTGCCACATGGAGTGAGAATATTTAAATATTCATGGTAAATAGGCCCAATGGTCTGTGATGGGATATTAGATAGGGTGGGATCTGAGTTACCCAGGAAAGAATTTTCTGTAGTATCTGGCTGGTGAATCTTGCCCATATGCTCAGGGTTTAGCTGATCGCCATATTTGAGGTCGGGAAGGAATTTTCCTCCAGGGCAGATTGGAAGAGGCCCTGGAGGTTTTTCGTCTTCCTCTGTAGCATGGGGCACAGGTCACTTGCTGGAGGAGTCTCTGCTCCTTGAAGTCTTTAAACCACGATTTGAGGACTTCAATAGCTCAGACATAGGTGAGAGGTTTTTCGCAGGAGTGCGTGGGTGAAATTCTGTGTCCTGCGTTGTGCAGGAGGTCAGACTAGATGATCATAATGGTCCCTTCTGACTTTAGTATCTATGAATCTATGAGACCTGTAATGGGCAATATTCCATCCTGCAAGTTTAAGGTTTGATTATCTTCTATATGCCAGGGCTAGAAACTGATGATTTATAACAGAGAGCTTGCAATCCTTCCACCTCCCACATTTCTAGTGGCTAGGGGCTTTTATTTCTACTCTGGTACATCATGAAGTATCAAACTTTAAAACTGCAACATTATTATGGATGGAAAAGCTACTCCAGTTGATTTCTAGGTTTCTAATATTCTGTCCTTGCAAGGCATGATACCAAGGTGGAGTAGCTTTACAAACACAGGAAGAATAAAATGGTGAAAGAAAACTAGAACAATTAAACACATTTCTAAAGCGTATGTTTTAACCATAAGAATACATGATAGTTTGCAAAAAAGCATACTGGGAACGTAAATATATCTATAATATGGTCACCCTAAACTCACGTCATTCAAAACTTTATACAACATAACACCTTTGATTAGCAACAGCTAATTCTATTTACCTGTGGGGATAAAAAAAGTTAATACAACCTTAAAATCCCACCTGTCCTCCACAGTAAATTCCATGCAGTGCCATTTATTTCTGGTAAAGAAGTCATGACTTTTCTGAAGGGTTCTAGATCAAATTCCACCCAAAGAAGCAGTATCCTCTCTTCCAGCCTGCCGCTAGCGAGTAATGCCAATCTCTCTGTTAAACTGGGCTCTAACAACAAGTTCTGTACTCAGTGCTGTGCATAAGCTCTTGCCAAGAACATAATGGCTGCTGTGTTTGCCTACATACACCCTATATTACCAGAATCTAACCTATTTCTAGATGTAGGGTGCTGTATGAACCCAAATTCTTTGCTTTTTCTTCTGTGTTCAGCACTCTTATTAGCATCTACAATTATTTTGCATTTTTCATATGGGAAGGAAATATGGGGATAGAAAACATACAGTGCGTTCATTATGAATGAATATGACTCTGACTTACAAAATATTTTAATTAGTCAGCTAGTCAAATCCAGGTCTTGCCAATACAAGGGAGGATAATTATGGAAGTGAAATTAAATCAGGCAATATGCAAGTACCAATTGAACGTATGGTGTAGTTTATGATGTACAAAAAAAAAACCCAAATTGAGATACTAGGGGAGGACATAAGCCAAGATAATTGTTCCAAATCCCATGGACCATGGAGACAAAAATGGCTTTCAGCATAAACCATTTTTTTTCCATTTTAAGGCTTTCGAATGCATTTCTTTCTGCTTTATATATGGCTAGGTTTGGTGAAAACTCGCCCAATTTTAAAACAGTAAAATGGTTGGTTTAACAAAAAGTTTAGCAATAACATTAATCTTTTGGAAATTGTTTCCCAATGACTGTGGATGGGAGAGCAAATGGGGATATCATGTGAACTGAGCAGCAGGGAGAATTCTGTGGATGCCTTAGTCAGTTTTACAAGTGTCTAGATGGGACAAAATGTGAGGACTGTGTGAGAGAAGAAATAGTAGTATTGAGGCTGATATGTCAAACTTCCCCGCTTTACGTTCTTCCCTTCTTTTTAAGCTATAGTGTTCGTGCTGGATTCCTTGGAGACAGAAGTCTCCCATACATCTACAGAACAAATACAGCGTTGTCAGAAGTGCAGTTTTCCTGCCTCAAGTTCTTCCCTAGAGAAGACTATTCAGGACCCTTAAAATAAACAGAATGAAGTAAATAGGATGAAATTCAATACGGACAAGTGCAAAGTACTCCACTTAGGAAGGAACAATCAGTTGCACACATAAAATGGAAAATGACTGCCCACAAAGGAGTACAGTGGAAAGGGATCAGAGGTGATAGTGGATCACAAGGTAAATATGAGTCAACAGTGTAACACCGTTGCAAAAAAAGCAAACATCATTCTATTAGTCGGAGTGTTATAAGCAAGACACAAGAAGTAATTCTTCCACTCCACTCTGTACTGATTAGGCCTCAACTGGAGTACTGTGTCCAGTTGTGGGTGCCACATTTCAGGAAAGATGTGGACAAACTAGAGAAAGTTCAGAGAAAAGCAGCAAAAAAATGACTAAAGGTCTAGAAAACATGACCTACGAGGGAAGATTGAAAAAAACTGGGGCTGTTTAGTCTGGAGAAGAGAAGACTAAGGGGGGGCCATAGCAGTTTTCAAGTGAATAAAAGGTTGTTACAAGGAGGAGGGAGAAAAAAAATGTTTTCTTTAACCTCTAAGGATAGGACAAGAAGCAATGGGCTTAAATTGCAGCAAGGGCAGTTAAAGTTGGACATTACGAAAAAAATCCTAATTCTCAGGATGGTTAAGCACTTGGAATAAATTGCCTAGAGAGGTTGTGGAATCTCTGTCACTGAAGATTTTTAAGAGCAGGTTAGACAAACACATGCCAGGGATGCTCTAGATCAGGGATCAATAACTTTAGGCACGCTTCAGGGTAATCTGCTGGCAGGCCGCAAGACATTTTGTTTACATTGACCGTCCGCAGGCACAGCCCCCCGCAGCTCCCAGTGGCCGTGGTTCATTATTCCTGGCCAATGGGAGCTGCAGGAAGAGGAGGCCATCACGTCCTCTCGAGGTCCCTTCCAGTTCTGCAATTCAATTATTTGTCTCTTTCTCTCTGCTGAGACTGCCATCACAATTATGCCAATTAATAGCAACTGTGATAGAGAGTTTCTTTCGCTGTACTGGGTTTTTGTTTTGTGTGCAGTGTGGATTCCTACCTACCCACAAGAAACTGGACTCAGAGCATCAACTTATTTCATGTGAAATAAGTAGTCATTAGGTTGATCGTTAACATCCTGGGCTAAATTCAAACTGGGATTTATTGCCCTCACATTATCACCCCTCCCCAATCATCTAATCTCCTTTGTCTCCCCACACCCTAACAATTATCACCTAAGTCACTTTCCGAAGAGAGTTGAAATAAGTGAATCACTGAGAGAACTGTTTTGTGAGTGTTGGACAATGCAAGGAGGGAAAACTCTTTTCTTCTGTCCTACTAAGGAAGGATCTCTTCTACTAAACCCATCTTGGTCCCTTGGGATATGAGGGAGTAGGGGAAGAGGTCAAAGACTTCAAGTTTCATTTTTTTCCTTTGGGAGGAAGAACAGCCCTGAGGTCAGCACAATAGACTGGTTCTCAGGAGATCTGATTTCAATTCCCAACTCTGATAAACACTTCCCATATGATCCTAGGCAAGTCACTTATCCTTCCAGGACTATAAAATGAGAACAGCAGTACTTCCCCCACCTCACAGGGTGTTTTAATGACTACAAGGCACTCAGTTACTATGGTAATCAGGCTCATAAAAGTCCCCAGATATTTTTAATAATACTGGGGACTACAAGAAAAGGAGTACTTGTGGCACCTTAGAGACTAACAAATTTATTTGAGCATAAGCTTTCTGGGGCTACAGCTTACTTCATCGGATGCATGAATGGGGCTACCAAAACATTCTACTAGTGGAACTCCTGACAACAAAAATAAACCTCACAAACATGTATTAAATGGGGCACAAAAACATCACATTCTGCTCTTGACTCTCTAACACTGGGCAAGTCAATTAAGCTCTCTGTGCCTCCATTTTCCCATCAGTAAAATAGTATAAAGCTAGGGCACTTTTTGATACATACAGGTTAGTAAGAATAATAGTGGCAATCATCCATCTCGAAAGACAATGGTGTACGCACCAAAGCAGTTCAGTTACTGTATGTTGTACAGCAGCATAACCACACGCAGCTAAGTCCAATTCTCGAACAACCATCCTTCCTACAGATAATGCAGGTGGAACACGCAAGGTCACAGGATGAAGCTGGCACACTACTAATGCTTGAGGCCTGCTGCACTTTCCTCTTTGCTTCCCTCTCTTTCAACCACCCCTCTTCAACCTCCTCATGCAGCACAGCTCTCCAGTGTGGCCTGATGCTAGATGCTTCTTCCTAGCTTGCAGTGTCAAAGTTTGTATGTCCCTCTTGCAAACGTCTTTGAATCTGAGCTTAGGTTGGTCAGTCCAGTGGCCTTGGCACATCTGCAAGTTCTCCATACAGGAGATCCTTTGGAATGTGCCCATTGTCCATCTGGTGATGATGACCAAGCCAATGGAGACAGAGAGAGTGTGATGCTGTATGATTAGAGATTTATACCACTGTTACACAGTTTCCATAAGTCTTGTGCAATGTAGGTCATGTAAGGTATCAATGGAAAAGTTATGATTTCGTAAGTATGATTATCCTGATTAAATCTATGTATCGTATTTGTATCTAAATTTATGAATACTGTCTATATACTTGTATGTAAAACATGTATTGTATTCCTGGGTGACACCCACTCAGAATTTCTGAAGGGCTAGACAGCTATGCATTGATGGTCTATCAAGGATATTCCACTCTCACAACGGGCCATTGAAGAAACTCATCCCGTCCAGACAGCTCTTCCTGAGGATGCTTCAGACAGCAAGAAGCCAATGGCCACCTACTGTGATTCAGCAAACCATGTAAGGACATGTGATATGCTCTTAGGAGCCTGGACTCCATCTTGGGGCAGTAACTTTCTATTCACTGGGGACAGTAAATTTCCATGCACATGGCAGAGGATATATAAAGACACCTGAAACATGTTGCCTCTTTTCTGCTCTAATTCTCTGGACTGTTGATTTACACCTAAAAGGAATATCTTGAACTAAGGACTGAGGAGATTCCAATCTTTTAGAAGTTACCAGAGAGAGACTTTACAAGCCCACAGTCTATTCCATCACGCTATAAACCTGATAAAGGACTTTGCAATCATTTATATGTATATGATCTATTAAATATTTATAACTGTCTTTTTTTTATTATTAAATCTTTAGTTAGCTATAAGGATTGGGTGACAGCATGATATTTGGTAAGATCTGATATTCATATTGACTTGGGGATGTGTGTCTGATCCTTTGGGATTAGAAAGAACCTTACATATGGTGAAATGGGTGTTCAATAACCTCTCACTATATTAGATTTGGTCACCTGGATGGGAGCCAAGGGCTGGAATACCTAAAGGGGATTGTGTTTGGCTTCTGGTTAACCAGTGTCGTGCTACAGAAGCTCTTTTGTTACTGTTTTGGTGATTCTAATTATAGAGTAAACTACCAGCTCTAGGGATTGTCTGCCCTATTTCTTGCAGTCTGCCCTGAATGTGGCATTGTCAGTGTGGTCTATCCCAGGCGCTCAGTCACAGACACCCGGTCAACAGGGATGAGTATTTCAGGGGAAGGGCATTCCAAAGTCATGTTCTCTCAAGAGAACAAGCCCTGCTTATTGTCTTCCCAAAGTTATATTATAGGAGTACCAGAACTTCCAGTACTACCGATATCATTGCCACAAAGAGAGATAAGCTAATTATTTTCTGTGGAGTGGAGTTAATTTTTGTTAGCAGGAAATGGGCTAGTAACATATGACAGTTTGTCATAACATGAGCAAAGATCCTTTATGACAGCATACGTACTTTATTTGGTGAGGGGCTCATATCAACCTCTGAATCTTTATCTTGAGTTTATTTTTATGCCATGCTCAGGTGCCTCTGGGATAGTCTGCTTAAAAATTATTTTACCCACTCAACCTCACGTAGAGCAAGGAACCTCATGGTGAATGAGAACCATTGTGACAATACCCTCAATTCAGGGGCAGAAGTGATACTGCAGATGTGTTAGGCAACCAAATGAAAGCCTCGTTCAACTTTATATACCCAGACACAAAACAATGTGGTGCTGTGACCTAGGAACTAATTATATCACCGCAAGACTCATTTAGTCATCATGAAAACAGATATACAGTTTGCCCTTGGGAACTCCATATACAAAAAGGAAGATGTGTTGCTCCCTTTTTGAAAAAGTAACCTTCCCTGGTCCACATTTTGTCTTCAGGCTATTATATTCCCTTTATTATCCTTTAAAAAAAATCCCATGTCCTTCCTAGTCTGCTAAGCACCTTCCTCAGGCCCTGGATGCTCTTCCATACACAGTCATCATATGATATATTGGTTATAAGCTTCCCTTCACAAATACAAAAGGAATCCTATTTTCCGTTGTTATACCTCCTTGATGAAGCTGGTGTATGGATATAGGAAATACATATACTGTAAGATATCACTGGCTCCTACAAGTTGAAAGAAAACCTGGCTTCATATTCCAGAAACGACATTTTTATTTAAAAGGGCATTAAGCTTGACTCTCTCCCCTTTGATCTTGTACAACTGCTCCTGTAGCAAGTCAGGAAGGCAGGTCAGTGTTCTGGAGCTGCAAGTCCTTCATTCACATTTAGTTCCTCTCAATGACCTCAGTCTTTTTTGGCACTGGTCAAATGCTAGTTCACTTGACCAATGCTCTTCAGAAACTCAACAACGCCAGCATCTAAATTAAGAATACTCATAGCAGAAAGCATTCACCCACTAAGTCTGAAAGTAAATGAGACATCTCTTGTGACTAATTTAATACTTATATTTTGACACTGAAACACAGCCTGAAAGGCAAGAAAATGCCAAGTCATGGGACACTTCTTAAATGAACCTGAATACCCACTCAAGACATTTCTCCAAATAGTGACAGAGTCCACATCTTCACACCTAACTTCCTTCCACTTCCAAAAGATAAGAAAACACACTATATAGGACACATTTTAACCTCTCACCATATAATGTAGAACCTAAATTACAGCCTCATCAACAGCAACATTAGGGAGGCAGCCTGGTCTCACAGATGGGGGTTGGGATTTCTCGGTTCTGTTCCTGATTCTGACATCGTCCATGGCACTTCTCTGCTTCTATTTCTCCCTCTGCCCTGTGTCTGCCTTGTCTAGTTAGGTTTTAAACTGTTGGGGGCTAGCTCTTGCTGGCTGTTTGTATAGTGCTTAGTAAAATGAGGGTCCAGTCTCAGCTTGGGCTTCTTGATGGACCTTATAACTAAGACTGCGCATTTGTCACGAAGGTCATGGATTATGTGACTTTCCATGACCTCCATGACTTCTTCAGCAGCCGGTGCACCTGGCTCTGTGCGCTGCCTTCACCTGCAAGCACCCCCTGAAGCTCCCATTGGCCTCAGTTCCCAGCCAATGGAAGCTGCGAAGCCAGCACTCTGGGCGGAGGCAGCCCGCAGAGCTGCCTGGCCATGCCTCCGCCTAGTGAGGGGGATGTCTTATCTGCTTGCCCAGAGGATTTTGAATTTATCCATTATTTGCTGTGTTACTCAGACAAATGCAAGAACATCAAACTACAGCAAATGAAGAACGAAGAATCTTCAAATCCACTGCTAGTTAGCTGGTTATTAATATTATCCCTGTTTTACACATGAAAAAAATAAAGACATAAAATAGCAAAGGGACTTCCCAAGATCCCAGAGTAAGTCCATGGTAGAACCAGAAATAGTTCACTATAAGCTACTGACTTCAGTGGGCCCGTGTAACCTGTATCTATGAACTTGCTGAACAAAAGGGCTTAATGAATCTATACCATCACTTCAGATAAAATTTATCTGTAAAATAATGCTACAAAATTATCTTTCCACAAAATAAATAAATCATGGATGCCCCACAATACTTCCAGAAGCATTACTTGGACAACTGGAAAAGCCAGTCCTGACTTTTAGCAGGCAAACCACCACTGGGGTTTAAAGCTTTCTGACGACCAGGGGAGGCAGTTTTGGCTACAATCAGCATGTAGTTTTGTTGACATACCACAGATAAAAATATAAACAATTCCTTCCCAGCAGGAATCAACATATCTCTGTGGGCAATCAACCTGGACTAGTGCTATGAAAACAAGAAACAATTATATCAACTTCCAAATAAAATGTTTTTGTTTCCTTGCCACTATTTTAAAGAAATAATGAATGTATAACTTTGCCATTCATAAATGATTGCTACATGCACGGTGACTTGTCTGAAGAAAAAAAAAAAGCTGAGTACATATATTCACAAAAACAAAAATCCTCCAGCTTAAATTATTTAATGGTTGTAATGCAGATCAACAAAAGAAGAGAAATTCAAGGCTGATGAAAAGGAACAATGGAATGTTCTCGGGACTGGAGGATTCAGTCTGAATGCTGCAGTTTATCATTTGTCTCAGTTCATGTCCCAGCTTTCACTTTTTTGCCATCCTCAAACATAGTTTTTGTACTTCATTTCCTTGTTATTTTGGGGATTTTTAACAGCTGTTCCGAAAACAAAATAAATGATAAATAAAGCCAGACTCTATTGTACAACTGTATAAGTGCTGACATGATATACAGAGACGGTTATTTTGGGACCATCACAAGCCTCCATTTATATATCGCCTTTCTTCCAAATCCATCCCTAAGCATTTTACAGGCATAACTGCTCATTCTAACTGGAAGCACTTTGACCTCTACTAAAGTGCAGCCACCTCTGGGGTAAAACACAGCAATTGTTTATCCTAAATGACAGTTTAGGACAATGAAGTGAATTTAGGTGAGTAAGAGAACAGAAGACTTGCTACCTTCTGCTTTGGGAGCAAATGATACCAAAGCTCAGGTCTCCAAACTGATGTTGTAGGGAGAGTAGTAGCTCTAGTGAATGCTTGTCTCTGGCCTCCCATATCCCACAGAACCCTTTCTACAGTGTCTGGGCTCTTATGGGTCTCAGTGAAGGTGGTCAGTATCTTAAATCAGAATGCTGGTGTTAACATCTCCACTCTTCTGAGAAATGCCATACAATTTTAGTCAAAGTTGACCATCCATATTGGAGCCATTATTGTAATTCAATAAATAGGTATTTCAATATTGTAATAACACCCCAGTGTCTTAGTGGCCACGGCATTTGGAAATTCATAAAGGGAAATAATCTGCATGACATAGCCCTGCACTCCACATGCTCAATGTTCTGCATTGTACCCTAGGTGGTCTAAGAAACCTGAGGGCTGAAAAAAAAATGCATTTGTTAAATTCTTTGCTTGGATTCTTGTATTTTGCTGTGGTTTATGGCTCCCTGCCAAGGGTTGGTGTGACCATATATTATTCCCCTCTAACAAAAGGGGCTGCTGTGATCTGTCAAATTCAGATGCTATACACTATCACTGACGTTTTAACAGTCTTCCTAAATAAAGATTTGCCTCAAATGTCAACAACTCTCTGGTAATTAAGAGGAATTTCATAAACTTCCATGGAAGGTTTCATAAGTTGTTGTTTTTATAAAGAGTGGGTTTATTTAAGGATGATGGATATCCGTTATATCTTTCAATTTCCTGTCATTTCCCAATGTACAGCCCTAAGTCATTTAATTAACCTGCTTCTTTGTGTGGTCTGGTCATTGATGCAGCACAGATTACGAGAGGTCTGATTCTCTACTGCCTTGTACTATATACCATTATTTACACTGGGGTTAAGTGAATGTGAAATGCTACCATATCAGAATGCCTTATATCCACAATGTCCAGGTGTAACTGGCTACACAAGGAGCTGGTAAACATTGAATCAGGCTCATAGTATTTTCCATACACTTGGCAGAGATGTCAATAATTAAGCAAGGTACAAGGCCGTCATAAATATAAAAGGAAGGGTAACCACCTTTCTGTATACAGAACTATAAAATCCCTCCTGGCCAGAGGCAAAACCCTTTCACCTGTAAAGGGTTAAGAACCTAGGATAACCTTGCTGGCACCTGACCAAAATGACCAATGAGGAGACAAGATACTTTCAAAGGTGGAAGGGGTGGGGGAACAAAGGGTCTGTCTGTCTGTGTGATGCTTTTGCCCGGAACAGAACAGGAATGGAGTATTAGAACTTGTTCGTAAGCAATCTAGCTAGAAATGCGTTAGATTTCCTTTTGTTTAAATGGCTGGTAAATAAGCTGTGCTGAATGGAATGTATATTCCTGTTTTTGTGTCTTTTTGTAACTTAAGGTTTTGCCGAGAGGGATTCTTTATGTTTTGAATCTGATTACCCTGTAAGGTATTTACCATCCTGATTTTACAGAGGTGATTCTTTTACCTTTTCTTTAATTAAAATTCTTCTTTTAAGATCCTGATTGCTTTTTTATTGTTCTTAAGATCCAAAGGTTTGGGTCTGTGTTCACCTATGCAAATTGGTGAGGATTTTTATCAAGCCTTCCCCAGGAAAGGGGGTGTAGGGCTTGGGGGGATATTTTGGGGCGAAGACGTCTCCAAGTGGGCTCTTTCCCTGTTCTTTGTTTAACACGCTTGGTGATGGCAGCATAGGGTTCAAGGACAAGGAAAAGTTTGTACCTTGAGAAAGTTTTTAACCTAAGCTGGTAAGAATAAGCTTAGGGGGTCTTTCATGCAGGTCCCCACATATACCATCATTTACACTGGGGTTAAGTGGATGTGAAACGCTACCATATCAGAATGCCTTACATCCACAATGTCCAGGTGTAACTGTCTACACACGGAGCTGGTAAACATTGAATCAGGCTCACAGTATTTTCCATACACTTGGCAGAGATGTCAATAACTAAGCAAGGTACAAGGCAATAGAGGTTTTGGCCCTATGGCTCTCTTTACAAATTAATACAGGCATATCCAGTTCTCCCATCTTAACATTAGCAATATTAGGGGAGGAGCCGGTAGTCGTGGTAAATGTAGGTACCATAGACATAGGAAGGATAGGAGAGAGGTCCTGGAGGCCAAATTTAGGCTGCTAGGTAAGGATTGAAGTCCAGGACCTCCATGGTAGCCTTCTCTGAATTGCTTCTAGTTTAACACGCAGGACCAGTTAGACAGGCAGAAATGCAGGGTCTCAATGCGTGGATGAGACGATGGTGTAGGGAGCAGGGGTTTAGATTTATTAGGAACTGGGGAAACTTTTGGGAAAGGGGGAGCCTGTATAGGAAGGATGGGCTCCACCTAAACCAAAATGGAACCAGATTATTGGCACTTAAAATTAAAAAGGGCGTAGAGCAGTTTTTAAATTAAGGGCTGGGGGAAAGCTGACAGGTATGGAGGAGCACGAGGTTCAGACAGAGACATCCCTTACAGGAGGGTCTACTAATGGAGATCCTCTGTGTCCTGGTAAGGAGGAGAGTATGGAAGATGATAAAATACAGGTAGGATCTGATGAGAAACAGTCAAATGAAAAAAGTCTCATTCAATTACATCATGTAATGGGAGACAGCTAAAAAGTGACAAGTTTTTAAAGTGCTTATATACCAATGCTAGAAGCCTAAATAATAAGATAGGTGAACTAGAGTGCCTCGTATTAAATGAGGATTTTGATATAATAGGCATCCCAGACACTTGGTGGAATGAGGATCATCAATGGGACACAGTAATACCAGGGTACAAAATGTATCAGAAGGACAGAACAGGTCGTGCTGGTGGGGGAGTGCCATTATATGTGGAAGGAAGCACAAAATCAAATAAAGTAAAAATCTTAAATGAACCAAACTGTACCACAGAATCTCTATGGGTAGTAATTCCATGTTTGAATAATAAGAATATAGCAGTAGGGATATATTACCAACCACCTGACCAGGATGGTGATAGTGACTGTGAAATGCTCAGGGAGATTAGAGAGGCTATTAAAATAAAAAACTCAATAATAATGGTGGATTTCATCTATCCCCATTACATATCACATGGGTACATATCACTTCAGGACGGGATGCAGAAATAAGGTTTCTTGACTGCTTCTTGGAGCAGCTAGTCCTGGAACCCACAAGAGGAGAGGCAATTCTTGATTTTGTCTTAAGTGGGGCATAGGATCAGGTCCAAGAGGTAATATAGCTGGACTGCTTCATAACAGTGACCATAATATAATTAAATTTAACGTCCCTGTGGTGGAAAACACC
Source organism: Chelonia mydas (assembly GCF_015237465.2). NCBI lineage: Eukaryota > Metazoa > Chordata > Testudines > Cheloniidae > Chelonia > Chelonia mydas. The sequence goes on from NC_057849.1 coordinate 327,654,401, forward strand.
ACAGCTGCCCAACACTGTAGCATTTAATTTCAGAAAGGGGAATGACACAGAAATGAGGAGGTTAGTTAAACAGAAATGAAAAGGTATAGCACCAAAAGTAAAATCCCTGCAAGCTGCATGGAAACTTTTTTAAGACACCATAATAGAGGCTCAACTTAAATATATATCTCAAATTAAAAAACCTAGTAAGAGAACCAAACAAGAGCCACCGTGGCTAAACAACAAAGTAAAAGAAGCAGTGAGAGGCAAGAAGGCATCCTTTAAAAAGTGGAAGTTAAATCCTAGTGAGGAAAATAGAAAGGAACATAAACTCTGGCAAATTAAGTGTAAAAATATAATTAGGAAGGCCAAAAAAGAATTTGAAGAACAGCTAGCCAAAGACTCAAAAATTAATAGCAATTTTTTAAGTGCATCAGAAGCAGGAAGGCTGCTAAACAACCAGTGGGGCCACTGGATGATCGAGATGCTAAAGGAGCACTCAAGGATGACAAGAACATAAGAATGGCCATACTGGGTCAGACCAAGGATCCATCCAGCCCAGTATCCTGTCTACCAACAGTGGCCAATGCCAGGTTCACTCCCTCTCGGGCACCTAACAGGTAACGGTCAAGTGATCTCTCTCCTGCCATCCATCTCCACCCTCTGACAAACAGAGGCTAGGAACACTGTTCCTTGCCCATCCTGGCTAATAGCCATTAATGGACTTAACCTCCATGAATTTATCCAGTTCTCTTTTAAACTCTGTTATAGTCCTAGCCTTCACAACCTTCTCAGGCAAGGAGTTCCACAGGTTGACTGTGCGCTGAGTGAAGAAGAACTTCCTTTTATTTGTTTTAAACCTGCTACCCATTAATTTCATTTGGTGATCCCTAGTTCTTATATAATGGGAACAAGTAAATAACTTTTCCTTATTCACTTTCTCCCCATCACTCATGATTTTAAATACCTCTATCATATCTCCCCTTACTCTCCTCTTTTCCAAGCTGAAAAGTCCTAGCCTCTTTAATCTCTCCTCATATGGGACCCGTTCCAAACCCCTAATCATTTAAGTTGCCCTCTTCTGAACCCTTTCTAATGCCAGTATATCTTTTTTGAGATAAGGGGACCACATCTGTACGCAGTATTCAAGATGTAGGCCTACCATGGATTTATATAAGGGCAATAAGATATTCTCCGTCTTATTCTCTATCCCATTTTTAATGATTCCTAACATCCCGTTTGCTTTTTTGACTGCCGCTGCACACTGCGTGGACGTCTTCAGAGAACTATCCATGATGACTCCAAGATCTTTCTCCTGATTAGTTGTAGCTAAATTAGACCCCATCATATTGTATGTACAGTTGGGGTTATTTTTTCCAATGTGCATTACTTTGCATGTGTCAACACTGAATTTAATCTGCCATTTTGTT